>NC_141350.1:64681735-65333124 GCF_057382095.1 Aulonocara sp. 'chitande type north' Nkhata Bay
TAAAACATAAATTCTTAAAGATATATGACTTGTAATACACTGTAACTGAGTAGAGGCGAAGCAAAAACTGCCTTGACTTGCGCTCAAACAACCTTTGGTAACTCTAAATCTATATGGAGCATCAAAATCATTCTTTCACCGTAAGAAACAGCAGGCTTTGGTGAACAGTCATGGAAATTTTCAGGGCTCTGTGGAAATCCATCAAAAAGATATGACGAGAGAAAAAAGTGGTTCATTTCCAGAGATTGAAATCTGATGAAATCTGAGCGAGGGACAAATTTCCTACCCTCAAACAAGTCCAACTCATTTCAGAACGGTAATAGGTGAGAAAGAAATTCTTGAATTGTGAGCGTCAGGAGTGTCTGAACATATACGGGGACAAGCCTCATGTCTTAACTTCGCTTCGTTAAGGAGATATGACAATTTGAAAATGCCTCTCATTAGAGAAATCCAGCGGTGATTTTGAACAAACTCTCCATTGAGTTTATATGGAGAGTTTTCTGACTTTGTGTTACTCTGAGGAGATTTGCAAAATATCTATGAGTCCCACAACAATGATAGTGACATTTTCTGAAAGCCAGCAAAAATACCTACGTTTTGGTGTATAATTTGTGGGGCTTGAGTGGAAATTGAGCGAGTAGCAAGAAGTTGTTTGGACATGAAGAGAAAATTCAAACAGTTTCACTGTCCCCTCTGAGTTAATTGCATAGCAACCATAGCAACGCATGTATTTTCTGAAAAATCACAATTTTGCAACTGAAAACTCAAAGAGGGATAAGATTAAAATGGTAGAAGATCTGAAAAAGCTGAATCATACAGGAATAGCCAAATCATTTGAGAACATTTTAAAGTTTGAATGAAGTTTCTAGGTGAAAGTATGAGGCAGTAGTTAAGTTTCAAAGACAAGAAAGTTTTAGCAGAATTGTGGAAGTTTCCCATTCATTTCAATGGGACAAATTAAAGGAAAAAAGTGTAATATTTTAAAAAGTATAATAGTAATAAACACCAAAAGTCATAGCCGGCATTAGCAGAAAGAGCAGAACAGTTTAGAGTTTGAACGGTGAAAATAGCACAAAAATTGTGGAAGTAGATCCACGGCAAAAAGTGTACGGAAACACCCGGAATAATAATAAAGAAGAAAGAGAAACAGGATCTCAATAGTGTGGATGCCTATTAAGGCATCCACACAATAATCAGCAATCAGTCTAACCTGTCACTCTCAAGCACAGCAGCTCAACTAACAGAGTCTCTGCAAAATTATACCCACGCGTAGACTGAAAAACACAAATCTGTCAAAAGGTGACAGAATTTATCGCACCGGTTTTCACTCATCATAGAGTGAAACCTCATCTTACATCTAATCTGACTTTCCCCACATAAACTCATCACACTGAGACATCAGTGAGTCAGTGTGATGAGTGCAGTGCTGAATGATCATGTGTGATGACACGCCTCTCTGATGCAGCACTTCTCAGATCATGAGTGCTTTGCTTCCTTCAGGAGGCTGCAGGGATAAAATCGACTCAACACAGAGGTGTACATGCACACCCAAACCCTTCAGGGTCTGGAGACGAAAGCTGATGAAGCAGCGTTTAAAACGTGCATTCTCCGAATGCCCAGCAGAGGGAGACTACACTTGCTGTCATGAAAGTATGTTTTCATTGATGTTATTGATTTTTTTATTATATTGTAGTCAAATAAAAGATAAGTCACCATATCTTGTAACTTATGCTTGACCATTCGTTACAGGTTGGGGATTATTTTTTTAAAGTCAGAGGCAACAAAGTTTCCACAAGACTAGCCCAGCTGTTTGTCTTCATGCTTAAATTGGGAAATGAAGAAAGTCTCCAGCGTCTGTCTCTGGTTTGGACGTGCAGATCAGCAACCCTGCCGTTCTGTCTGAGCCAGCACACCAATAGCAAGTAGAGCTATAGCAGGCAGAATGCACTGCATTAATCCAATTTACCTGTAGTTGTTGCTGATATATCTCCACTTATAAACTCTAATCACTGATCACTTCCCTTGAAAGACATTACCAGTCATTCTGTGCTCTCTTACTTTCTACTAAGAAGTACATCTGTTGAATGTCTCTCTGTCTGCTAAACCAAATAGAATTCCAAATTATATCTATTATGCACTATTTTTATCTTACAGAGGTGCTTTGCTGCTTCAGGGACAGGGTGACCTGTCGGAGAAACTTGGATTCTGGCTTCTGACAGAAATCCCAAAAGGAGAACATCAAGTTATCGGATTGTCAAATAGAGTTGGAAATCTAGTGCCAGAACAAGGATAAATCCATGTCTGAATGACTTTAAAGGAAACATTTTAGACTGTCAAAGAGCTCAGACATGCATCCCAGTGAGATGCTGAGGCAGGACCTCCAACGTACAAGTATTTCAAAGATCACTGGGTCAAACTTCCACCACAGCAATGTGTGAAGATGTTTGACCTCTCATCTTTCAAACTGTTGCAGCATGTATGTATGCTGTATGATCTGAGCACTCAAGACCACCATGACCTGACAATATGAACTTTGTTGTGTTTAATCAGGGTTTGTTTTAACTTTCAATTTTGAGATGCACACAGAACAGAAGAAATCAGGAGGCCTTGAATACTTTTTCACTGCACTGTGCTAATAATCAAACAAATAATGTCCATCTTTAAAATAAATAATAATAAATAATGTCAGCGGTCCTTTAAAAGAATACCCACTATTCTGTTGTCTCTGCTTCTGGCAGGACTCCATGTAGGATGAATACTGTGCAGCAGGGATCTTATCAGCTCTAAACACACACAAAAAGTAACAAATAATCATATTGTGGTGATGATGATCAATGTTATCACTTAAAACAACTAGAAACTTAATTAAAGAAGAAACTCTGGGAACAACCTGCTGACATTTTCATCTCTCTGATAGAAACTCACTTTTTCAACGCTTCGATGAAACTCATTCGAGCATCGACTTTCACAGGAAGCTGCAAATAAATGACAGTTCATGCATGTCATGCAACAAAAACACAACCTCACACATGAGAATGCACAGAAGAATATCGGGAGGGATAACAGGAAGCGCTTACCACTCTCGGAGTGAGCAGCGCGGGAAGGAACCGAGTCAGGAAATACGGCCTCCGGAAAATACTGTGAGAAGACCAGAGAGGACTTTCAAATAACATGTATTTTATATTTAAAACAGATTATGAGAAAAGGGCCTCCTGAGCACTGACAGGCTGACTGGTTGGTTGCTTCATGTATATTAAAAATACATGTAAAATTGAGTTATACCATTCAGATCTTCTCAAGAAAATATCACAAAGTAATCCAGATCATTCTGTGAAGTCTGTTCTCATACTTTTGTATTTTCTATCCCTTTAATGTCTTGTGTCACTTTCAGACCATTAAAGTCTCTTCGTGGTTGTCCTGCTTTCGAATAACACCTTTCTGTAGCTGCTAAATTCTTTTAAAGAAAACACCTTAAAGCTCTCTTAAGCCGAGGGTTGGGGGCCCTGGCTCCTCAGCCCTGTGTCTGGTATAAATGTGCTGTAGTTTACCTGGCCTCCATGACTGTGGCAGAGATTCTGCCTGTGCTCTCAAACAGAGACACAGCTTTGTCCACATCCTGGGCAGCCTGACACTGAGGCTGCAGACACACAAACATTGGACTATTAGTCTTATGTCAACCCAGGACTCAGCGATCCCTAATTACACCTGTGTCCACACAAAGTTTTGTGTTGCTTGTTACTTAAGACGTAGAAGATAGTTTGGGTTCTGATGCCAGTTTGCGGGTTGCAGAATAGAATAACAGAGCATAGAAAACAGAAGGAGGGCACAGCATGGAATAGAATATGTATCAAAAATTAAAATTATAATAGAATATCCACTGTGTGTCACTGTTACCTGCACCGATGTACCTGCAGCCGAAACATCCTCATATAAACCCATGTCCTCCACTGACTCCTGCACACACACACACACCATGATATTTAATTCATGTGTGCTACACTATTAACCACAATCCACTCACAGTGTTGTTTTTATTGTATTATATGGAAAAATCAAAGTAACACGGTGATAACGACCTTCTTCTTTCCCTTTTCTTCTTACCTTGAGGTCAGCCAGTCTGGTCTTAGCCAGTGAGACGTACTCCATCAGCAGGCTGCGGTGTTTCACAGGCACATATGGAGGGTGGAGGATGTGAACCTAGCAGGGGAAAATGACAGTGAGGTGTCAGAGCTGGGCTATTCCTCTCAGTTTCTAGCGTTTTCTTATAGTGTACGCTCTCCAGGAAATGCCATAATTCTGCTAGCATTTGTTCCCAGCAGACATGTAGTTATGAATATATAAAAGTATTCATGGGCGATCCATTTTTCATAGCAGATATGTTACAAAAAGTAGAAAATAGCAGCTGAAAATGATCATTAACAAGCAAAACAAGCAAGCAGCATGAGAGCTCAGGAGAGCGGCTGTTGACAGCAACGAGCAGGCAACACAGAAAACCTCCTGGAGCGATTAGCATCCCCAGAACCAGAGGGGACTTTCACGTGGAAATGGAAATGCTTTGTCGAGAGGTTTAAATAAGTAAAACTTAAGACTTTTTTAATATTTAAGATATTTAAGTGGTTATTCTTTAGTAGTCATAAATATTCTATAAATGTTTTGACATATTGTTTTTTAATCGGATTTTTTAAACTAGTGTATTTCTACAAATGGCAAATAAAAGCTTTTATCTTCTGTACATGAAGTTTTCATATCACCGTGTCCATTGAATTTAATGTTTCAACTTCAATAATTCCTCAAAATATGTGGTCGGACCTGCTTCTGCTTAACCTTGAGTAGAATTGAAGTCTTAAATCTAAGAATTAATACATTTGCCGTGTGTAAACAAATGATGAATAATCTTATTTTCCATAAGCAAAACACTGCTGCATTAATGCACTCCGATAAGCATTAAGATTTCAGTGCAACAGCGACTGAAGTAGCTTCAGGTTTAACAAACACTGCAGCTACAGCGCTCAGGATTCAGACAAGTCAAGTGAGTTGAAAAGACTGAGAAGATGCACTCACAGTAACAAAACCGGCAACATTAGTGCTACTGCAAATCAAAGCAGTCTGCACTAGCAAAACAAATAAGGGAATATAAGCATATTAATACCCTGTGCATTCCTACTAAGTGTAAACTCAGAGACGCGTGGATGTCACCTTGAGGTACTGTGGAGGTTCAAAAGGCACGAGGTCAGAGAGGAACTTCAGCAGGAACACCAGCGACTTCTTACTGCTTGCATGATAGCTACTGCCACCACCGAACGACATCTGGAAAGGTAGAAAAAGATTCTGCTGGTATTAAAAATATTCAAATAAAAGGTATAAAGCTCTCAGTGTTTCAGTCTATGGCAGAAAAGGTAATTCCCAAAACTATTAATAAACTAGAAACTATTAATGGATGTTAAAAGGCGAAACCTTGAACCAGTCGCTGTACGAGGGGAAGATGCCGGGTCCTTCCAGTCCACCCTGTCGAGCCAATAAGAAGGCGGTTATGAGGTTCTCAAGGTCATAACCTTCGAATGCAGAGTTCAGCAGTCTGGACAGCAGCTCTATCGGAGACACAGAACAGGACAGATATCACTGTGCTCCTCTCTCTCTGAAATACTAGTTTACTGCTACAGAAACTCGAGTTTATTTCAATATCACTACGCTGGTTTGGAATAAAGGTTGTGCATGATTTTTCTTTAAATTTGGTTTTTCTTTTTCCTTTCACACATAAGACTTCCACCTGTCTGTGCTGATAGACCATCAGCACGCCTACCTTTGAGGCTGGGCTGGGCACATTGGTAGTACACCAGCAGGGTAGAGAGGAAGCACAGGACATGTTTCCAGTTGACTTCATGGGTTTCCAAAACCTGCTGCAGGTGACGCAGCAGCTGCTCCACGCTGAAGACCACAGCCAGCTGTTAGAGGAACAAAACAGCACAGAACAGTTACTCAGCAGTCCCTGCTGACCACTGATTTGTAAACTGTGGGTCTTTTCAGCTTTTTAGTGAAAGCGTTAATCCTGAAGAGGAAACCACTGATGTTGGTAGATAAGCGCTTGTGAGCTGGCAAAATGTGAAAGAGACAATATCATACAAATGAAGGTCTCAAAGTTAAAAGCAACTTAATACCTAAAAGTCATAGTGAAACCAGCATCCTGCCGCACCTTTATAATTGATCATATTGCAGTGCAAAGCTTTGTTTTAACTTGTGATGAGGAGATCGATCTGAAGAAAGTGCGCTTAAAGGGAGAAGGAAAGGAGCTAAAACTTGACTTCTAACAATCAAATCAGTAGTTTCTTTACTCCGCCTCCTCACTTAAAAACCAAATGTGGCTGATCGTTCTCGGTTGTTCCCCCAACCTCGGGAATAGTTTACAGTCTCACATAAAGTTGACAAAAAGTTCAAAAGTATTTCCACCTATTTTTAGTTAAGAAATTAATAATAAGAAATTCACATTTAGCTTCAACTCAGACACAGAAAGAAAACAGATATAATGCAGAACATGTTTTCTTCTTCTTAATCTTAATTACATGTGACAAACTGACAAACCCAGTTACAGTTACACATTTACCTGACGGAAGAGAGAAGTCAGCAAGCGGCTGGCTTTTGCAAAGGTCCACTCATTCTGCAGGGTGATTGCATCTGACACTGAGAACATATCAGTTATGTCATTTCTGCAGCATAAAAATGACTTTTAAAGATTTATTTACACCACATCAAATATCGCTGGACCTACAAGTGATTTGAGTTACTTAGACCTTAATTTGATGCTTTTTGTGATGTTTCCTAAAAGAGTTTTTATTAAACTTATTGTGCAATATTTATACCACATGGAGAGTTAAATAATTCTTGCAAAGACAGATGTGTTATAGATGTTTGCAGATCTGTCATGTCTGAAGCAGCCAGGGATTGAACCATCAATCTTCCAGTGAGTAGATGACCTGCTCCAGGTAACCAGGCTTGATCCTGCTTAGCTTCCAAAATCAGACGAGATCGGGCGCGCTCAGGGTGGTGTGACCTTTAAATAGTCATTGATCATTTATAGCTAAATAATATAAACTGGTAGCTAAATGGGTATTGATTAACCCATTAAAGTTTTGGAAACTTGATGATTTAATCACCTTCCTTAGTACTATTGATGACAGTTTAAACGTCACCTGCACAAAAGGCATCAACAGACAAAAACACAGATTTTTACATTGTGATCAAATCTCAGTAACGATTTTTTTACTGCGTACTGTAGATCAAGAAAATCTTTCTGAAACTGAACTCTCAGTTCCCTCTTAAAGGTCTTGCCAGATGAATAGAGGTGGATAGGTTCCAGCTAATCTTCAACATTAAAAAAAAACTAAAGCCTCAGTCTGTTTGAAAGGGCCTGTGACAAGTCTTTACCTTTCAGTCGGGGCTTGTAGGTGAGAGTCTGCGTGAGGGAGTGTTTGAAGAAACGCTGAAGGCAGTCGGCTGACACTGAAACTCCACACAGTGAGGCATCAAAAATCTGAATCCTGCAGAAGACACCGAGCGAGAAATTACACACTGCATGTAACAGCAAGACTAAAACTGGTGTCAGGCACCGTGGTTTCAATAAAGTTTATATAAATCAAGCTCAGCATTTGACATCCAGAAGATCACCATTTCTCCTGCATATAAAAAAATGAGCCGAAACCTAGAGGTTATGTTAGTGTGACTATTTGTAGGTAAGTATAAATCCCTTTGCCCGCTCTCCTGCCTTTGATTCCTGAGTTTTGTAGGAAAATCTAAAATTTAGTTTTCTTCTCTGATCTTGCAGTGACATATATATAAACGCAGGTCTCCTTTCTCAGACAGAGACCTCAACAGTGCTGTCTGATTGCAGGAAAGGTAAATAAGAAATAAATTTTTAAAAACCCAGAACCAAAGCTCAGCTCCTGCTTCAGCAGACTCCAGCATCAGACTCTCGTCCACAATATCGAGAACCCCTGAAAGACGACAGAAAGCAATAAAAAGTGTGGCTAAAAATAAAGAAAAGAAAGTACTACCTTTACACCAAGACAACAATTAACAATCGAAGAAGTCAAAAAAGATGTTTTCTGCATGCAGAAGTGTGAATCAAAGTGCTTTAGTTAATATTTTATCGACACAGGACAGGCTAAGTGGGACAAGGACACGCAGACTCACAGAAGAGCAGGTCGTCTAGAATCGAGCAGCAGAGCAGGGAGAGCCTTCTGTCTGCAGCCGCCGGATCGCGCCTCAGCTCAAAGCCTGCTCCCACTAAGACGCCAACCACACCTGAAACAGGAGATGTCCCTAGTGCTCTCATTTCATGCATATAGCTCTGGCTGTGAGCAAAGAAGCCCCACCCACCTGCTGTTCAAACCTTTTGTTTATGAGGGGCTGCCAATCAGAACATTTTATTTCAGACAGTGGATGAACTGAGGGGCTGCACGAATGCCATGTAAGGAAAAGCTAATAACTGACAGGACCAAAGACCAAATCTCTAAAACCTGAAGCAGCATTAAGAACTGAACGATTTCTTGAGTGAAAGCTACAAACATATGAGCGTCTCCTACTTGACAACACTTTCTGCTGAAGCTGTTTGGTCTCCTCTTCTTCCTGTGGAGGCCTCCATCCACACAGGAGCCTCAACTGGGACACCAGCCATGATCTCACCTCTTCATCACTAAACAAAGGTAAAAAACAAAACAATGACTGTGTGTGAGGAGTGGGGGTATTTAATCTGTCAGAACAGCCCAGATCATAAATAATCAGACAGTTACACCCTGTTTTGATCTTCATCTCTGTGAGACTGCGCAGAAAGAAAATCATTAACTGATATTTCTTACCTCTCTAAAATGTACTTCAGATTGAGGATGTTGTAAGAGTGAAGATAGTAGACCATCTCCAGTTTGGGTAGCCTCTGAAAAACCCCAACAAATTCTTTATTTTAGCAACGTTCACCAAGTGAAAGACTTTTTTTTACAAAAAACAAGAGCACAGTTTCAATCTTTATTAAATATAATTCAGTCCTGAGTGTAGAAATATTAATGGAAACCAGGAAGGTTATCATGAACTACATCATCTCGCTTTTGCAGCTGTGTGCAACACCTAGAAGGTTACAGACAGAGCTTCTCCACAGAGGCCTCTCCACCAAGTTTCATGTAACTCTCCAACTTGTTTTTTAACTTTCTGATACAGAGATACAGCTAAATAAACTACTGTGGCTTGGACCCAGAAAGCAGAAAGGGATGGATCCAAATATTGATTCTTTTTTTGAGTCCAACAGAAAGTTGGTTAATATTCCACCAGCAACGCTGGGCAAAGTCTAGAAAAGCAAAATAAATTAAACATATGAGGACGGTTGTTCTGTGTCAAAGTCAAAGTTTCGTTTCTCTTTTCTCACTATCTCACTGCTTCATTCAAACTACACTCACCCGACTCTTTTTCAGGTTCACCTTGGTCGTATCGGGTTAGACCCCCTTTGTCTCTCAGAACTTCTTTAATTCTTTGTGCCACAAATTCAACAATGTGCTGGAAACATTTCTCAGACATTTTAATTTTATTCTCCCATTCCAACACATCCCAAAGGTGCTCTAATGGAGATCCGGTGACTCTGGAAGCGATTTGAGTACAGTGAAGTCATTGACATGTTTAAAAAACCAGTTTGAGATCATTTGAGCTTTGTGACATGGTGTGTTGTCCTGCTGGAAGCAGCCGTCAGAAGATGGGTACACCGTGGTTATAAAGGGATGGACAAGTTCAACTACAAGACACAGGTAAGCTGTGGTGTTTTTAAATGATGCCCAGTTGGTCCTAAGGGGTCCAAAGTGTGACTGACTGACTGACTGCATAGATGGCAGCAACTCTCCGCTCAAAAAGAAGTCATATGACTTTATCAAGCTGCAGAGTCCCTTGATCACACAACCTGTCCAGGGATTGTGAGTATGTGGTTTCAAAGAGCTACACCTATCTTCTCAATGGGTGATACAGCTGCTTATTTAGTCAAAGGAGCTTGCAAAGAAAAGCGTCTGGACTTCTTTAAGTTGCTTTGATGTAGTCTCTCTCTTCACTTGCATACCCACCACGGAGGCCGTGGAGACTGTCAGAAAACGACTACAAGAAGACAGCTCCTTGGAGGACAGGACCAACTTCACACCCGATCAGATCTGCACACTGTTAGACCTCTGCCTCACCACTACATATTTCAAGTACAACGAAGGCTTTTACAGACAAAAGCATGGCTGTGCCATCGGCTCCCCCGTGTCACCTATTGTAGCCAACCTTTACATGGAGGAAGTGGAAAGGAAGGCTCTTGGCTCTTTCAAAGGAAGAGTACCCAGCCACTGGTACAGATATGTGGACGACACCTGGGTCAAAATCAAGACACAAGAAGTGGAATCCTTCACTGCGCACATTAACGCTGTGGATAAAAACATCAAGTTCACCAGGGAAGACACAAAGGACAACTGTTTGCCTTTCCTGGACTGCGCCGTGCACATTGAAGAGAACGGCAAACTCAACATCGAAGTTTACCGGAAGCCCACACACACGGACCAGTACCTCCTCTTTGACTCCCATCACCCTTTGGAACACAAACTTGGAGTAATCAGGACCCTACACCACCGGGCAGAACATGTTCCCTCTAAGCCTGAAGGAAAAAAGAAGGAACACACACATGTAAAGGAAGCACTCAAAACGTGCGGCTATCCTAAATGGGCGTTTTTAAAGTCAGCAAAGAGGCACAGAAAAGAAGACCAGACACCAGCGAGGGAGGATAAGAAGGACAGACGCAACAACATTGTCATCCCCTATGTAGCCGGTGTATCAGAGAAACTCAGGAGAGTTTTCTCCAAGCATGACATCCCAGTGTATTTCAGACCCAGCAACACGCTCAGACAAAAACTGGTTCACCCGAAAGACAAAACGCCAAAACACAAACTTAACAATGTGGTGTATGCTGTACAGTGCAGCGAGGAATGCCCAGACCTCTACATCGGAGAGACCAAACAGCCACTTCACAAGCGCATGGCACAACACAGAAGAGCCACCTCCACAGGATAAGACTCAGCAGTCCATCTGCATCTTAAGGATAAAGGACAGTCTTTCGAGGATGCCAATGTTCACATTTTGGACAGAGAGGACAGATGGTTTGAAAGAGGAGTGAAAGAAGCCATCTATGTCCACTGTGAGCGACCATCTTTGAACAGAGGCGGTGGTTTACGACACCAACTCTCTGCCATCTATAATCCAGTTTTGAGATCCCTTCCCAGACGCCTTAACGTCCACTCACATCCTGGGCCATCTGACCTCAGGAATTCGCATGATAAGGTGGGCCCAGGTTTCACAATGAGCTCACCCGAAACTCTGGCTGATTGGGACCCACGCCCAGTTTTCCACCTTGGCTCAGGCGATTAGAGGATCATCAGGGGGTCCTTTTGTCCCTCTGTGGGGGGTCACTCCCACTAGGTTTATATCTGGGACTCTCCACCATTTGACCTTAGAACTGAAGAAGCTTCTCGGATGAGAGGTGAAACGTCTTCAAGCAACTTAAAGAAGTCCAGACGCTTTTCTTTGCAAGCTCCTTTGACTACGATGACCTGGATGACTGAGAACCTTCACAGACAGCTGCTTATTTACAGTATACAAGCTCCTGTGTGTACACACACCTGATCTCTCATGTACTCCTGCCAAAGCAGTTTGGGGCAGATGGCTCCTTGTGACAGCAATTCTCTGCTGGATTCCAACAGAACACACAGCTGGACCTGGAAGGAGGACCGGAACGGACTTAATTCGGGGAAAAAGGGATAGCTGGACTGGGCGTGATAAAGAGAAATTTCAAAATTTAAAACAAGAAGGAACAGACTGTTGCTTCTTTAGCCAGAAAGTTCCAGACATCATATACAACAATATTTGTCTTTTTTGTTGCTTGTTTTTGAGCAAACCGTGGAGATCACCATGTAGATATGAAAGTTTGGCAGCTATTAACAGATGAATCCACCACTGCAACAGATGCTTCCCCACCATAATCACATTAGATCAGGGGTGTCAAACTCCATTCCTTGAGGGCCAGCCTCGTGCTTGTTTTTGAGATATCCCTGCCTTACCTGCTGCTGATTACCTGGATCAGGTGTGCTTTGCCAATAAGAAGCTACAAGGGCAGGTTAGTTGGAAAACAAGCAGGACAGCGGCCCTCAAGGCCTGGAGTTCGACACCTGTGCATTAGATGGTCAGATGCTCTGGCAGTTACTCACTCTCTGAGAGGAAGTGAGCATCTCTCTCTTTGTCTCCTCTTCCTCCCTTTCACTGGTTTCCTCTGTGATCTCCTTCAGTCTCTCCAACACCGTCTTCACCGACAGCACTGCCACTGGGACACCCAGCTGCACAGCTTGACGCCTCAGCTCACTCGCTATCCACACAGTGGAACACAAAACATTAACTTTATGCCACAATTACGTTGGTTTTAGGTGGCACTCAAATTCCACAAGTCACATTAAGGGATATGAAAGCACAAAACAAAAAAGAGACATCTGAAGAAGACAACAACATTTCTGATATTTTTTCACACAACTGAAGGACCACAGATTCCATTCATAATAATCACTTTCATGCAAAAGCATTTTGGCATTTTTGCCCTTCCGTGGAATAGAGGTATAGAATAGCCCTTTATAGTCATTGTACATGTACAAAGAAATTTTGGGTGCGTCACATCACTTCATGTGTTTGCGCAAATGTTTCAAGACAGATTCACTGGTAACTGCAGCAATGAGCTTATTTCAGCCATTGAATCCCATCATTGATGAGAGCTGTGCACTACAGTACAGTATAATCAAGAAAAATTCAGATGTTTTGCTTTCAGCAGACACAAACATAACTGATTAAAGTGACAATAGTTGTATTAGAGCAATAAAAACACTTTACCTAGTAAGGTGTCACGAGGGGTCACCCCAGCAGGAAAATGCATGTTTGATTTGTCAGTTTTTTACACTGAACTGACGCAACCCCAGAGGGGATTTATGCCTCCAGCTGGAATCAAACCAGCATCCTTCAGCTTGCCAAGACAATATATTAAGCACTACAACCTGGGATCACCTGTAATACCTGGAGTCAGTGAATAAGACCTCTTCATTATGTTTATGCTGTTGGTGCTCACCGGAGAACTTTTAAATGAATTATCTGACTGGTATTATGGCTTATTGTCGTGTACAGGCCATCCAAAAAGGTTAGTGCTTCAGTTTTGGAGAGTGAAATTGTAGAAAGCAGCAGCTTTCCACACATTTAACAAAAGCGGCGTACAGCTCAGAGAGCATTTCAGAGTGCTCGTCTCACCCAGCAGTGACCCAGTGATGGTGGATAAGAGACCTTCGGACGCCACTTGATTCTTCTCTCCATCCTGATGAGAGGACAGGTTCCATGTCTCAGATTGCTACAAAAAGTGTGAAAAAACATATATGTGATATTTGCGAAATAGTGCAGAGTGATACTGCTTCTTTTTTTTTTATCTCTAAAAGCATTTCATGCACTTCCTGCAATCATTCTGTGCTTGTGTTTCCAAGTTGAAGGTTATCGTTTCTCTTTTAAACTCCTGACAGTCGTGACATTGTGCGTTGTTACATGTTCAGTCTACAGAATGGCCTAAATAAAATCTTAATGAAATGACTCAGTGTAGGCGCTTAGCTTCTCTCCCCTCACTCACCCCGACCTCTCTGAACAGGCTGCAGATGTTCTGCTGCTGCTCCAACAGCTGGATCGCTGCCTCCTGCAGCTTCTGGGCATCTGTCAGCTTAGGCCTCTTCAGCTCACGACCAGCTAGGAAGACAACAATAAATAAAAAAAATAATAATAATACTGCACGAAAGGCTTGTTTCAAAACGTTTCAGGCAAGTTTTGTTTTTTGTTTTGTGTATTTTATGTTCAATATAGGTATTTGTTGTGCCTGAAAATGAATAAATAAATGAAATGAATGAATGAAATGAATGAACGTTTTTATTATCTTCGTGTTCAGTGTTGACGGTGGGTGCAGCTGTCAAACTCACCGAGGAGGCTCGACAGAGTCCTTTTCTGAGACACCGACTCACACGTAGCACTCAGAGACATTTCACTCTCACTGTCCGCTCACAAAACGCCTTCACAGAACCTTCACTCAGTAATAGCGGGCAAAATAAATCGTCTTAAATCGCATTTTTTAGCTTTTACAGTAGGCAAAATCTCTGTTTTGGTTCAAGCTTTCCTCCATGTTTCACGCGCCTGCCGCTCTTCTCTCTCATTGGCCCGGACTGCAGCCAATCAGATCCCTCCAACTGTGGGCCAAACAGAAAATATGCCGGAGTGAGTTCATAAAGGTTTGCTTTATTTCTTTAGTCTTTTCGTTTATTTTAATGGTTTTGTTTCGTTATTTTATTTATCATTATTATTTTTTAAAGATATAAATAATATGAAAACCAAAAGGTTGAACTGTGTACATATTACTGTGTCTTTTTCTTTCAGTTGCTTCCTATAGGTGTCTCCACTGAGGAGCAGTGTCTCCTCAATTTCACCCTCCTGTATGTCCTCGTTCACAACATCCATGAACTGGTGCTGTGCAATACCACAAATTATTGTATAGATCTGATACGAAGTAAATACAGGGCCAGTATTACAAATACCATTATCAATACTTTTGACCTCTAGAGGCGGGGGTGCAAACCTGGAATGATAATGTTCTTGTCTCTAAAGCACTTTGGGTCTGCTTCTGTTGTTTAAATGTTCTATAGGCTGTGAATAAAAAAGAAATGACAGTCAGTACAAAAGAGTCACTCATTTCATAAAGAACGTTTGAGGTATATTTTTTCATTACAAAAAATATTAATTAATATTTACCACCCTCCCTCCTCTGCACATTCCCAAACCATCCAAACCTTGCCTCTCCATATGGCTCACCCTGAGTTGTCCCTCTGATATTTTCATCTTTTGGAAATTAAACAAAACCTAAATTTTAAACAAAAAGGGTTTTTAAAGGTCTTTTAAAGGTAGCAGGCAGGTCTCTTGAAACCTGCCTGCTACCATGTATCATGACCACAAACATTCAAATAGCCATGCAACCTTCTTTTCCATTTAAGTTTTCAATCAGAGACAGCACAGCAGTACTGCCATTTACTATTATCACTATTTGCCCAAAGCTTTCAACGGAGAACTCTAAGCAAGGAACTTTTCTTGCCATTTAGGAGAGCTGTTAGTGTTGGGATAAGAATACAATAAATAATTGACACAGAGCGCAGGTCATTGCTCTCGCTTCTTGGCCTCGTGATGTTTACCATGCAGGAGTGGCTCCAATTTATCATAGCGCTCTGTATTATTAACCCCGATTCTTTTGTCCCCATGATAGAACAGAGAAAACCGACTCATAGTGTGTTAAAACATCTATATTTCTTTTTATTCAATCATCTTCCGGAAGAGAGAGACCCCTGCACAGCTCAAACGCCAGTTGCAAGAGCTCTAACATTTTTAGCTCAACATGTGTCTTATATGGTGTTATTTCTGTACTTCAGACGTCACACACGTCACACACAGTTTCAAACATTGCTTATATGGAAAGTTCCTCTTTTCTGTGTCTTATCTATTAATATGCCTGTGAATGAATGCTATTTTTAAATTTTATGGGTTCTTCTGCATAAATGTTAACAAGTTTTCATCAGGCTATTAACGCTTGGCATATACTAGAGCGGTTTAAAATAATCCTTCCACTGGTCCTTGGTTCAGTCCTTGAGCTTTTTTCTCTGTCTGAAATAGGCTGTTATAGCTTCTCTTTCCATAAGGCCACCTCCCGCCTTCTTGTCTATTACTGTTTGTTTTGTAAAGCGGCGCTACGTTTTCAATAAAAATTGTGTTTAAAAAACTGCCACAGACTTTACATTTTCAGGCATCATTTATTCTGGGTGATCTCAGGAGCCCCCCTGGAAGCACTGAGCGTTCTTGAGTATTTAGATGCTATCTAGCTTCTTCTGTGGGATATCTGCTATCTCTGACATGACAGAGCCACAAGTTTTTTAAAAAGCTGTCTAAATCCAGCCAATCTGAGGCTATACTATCACTTACACATAAACTGACCTCATTATTTGAAGCTTTACCCAGGTTTAATATGAACATACATTGCTGGAACTGTATATATGGTAGAAAATAAGGGAAATGCTTAATCTTATTATGATGCTATTTTCCAATAACTTCTGACTGTGCATTGTAAATCTCACTTCACCTGCACCTTCTAATGATATGGTTACAAACTCTGTATTTTTTTTCCAATGAGTTTAATCCACTCGTGCACAAAGCAGCAGAAGTGAAGTGAATACAACATGTCACAAAGCATTGACTTTTCCTCCATTTCCTCTTTGCCAGATTTCAGCTGCGAAGTTCAGTACTTGAAGAAATGTTCAAAGGCTGTACTTGAGTAAAAGTACTCCACATTTAAAGTATACATATACACATTTTAATTGTATTTGTAGAATGAAAATAAAGGGCTATTCCATTCTATTCTATTCTGATCTGTCAGGTGTTACATTTTTCTTCTTCACAGAGAACTTTAAAACAGAAAATTCTCCAGAATAAAACAATTATTCTATTTCAGGATGATGAATTAAAGAGGTAAAAAAAAACAAAAAAAAAACTGAAAGTATTTCATTTATTGAAAGCATAAAAATGTGACTTAAGTAAAGAAAACTCTTTTTGCATGTTTATGCTTGATGAAGCTCTACAGTTATACTATTACCAGACTGGTATTTACAGTAGTCAGGGCACACAGCGTAAAAGGAGAGGCGTTACTGTAATGTAAGTATCTTTGTTTTCATACAGCATTTTTGTCAGTGTACTGTGAGAGTTACATGTTCAATATTTCCCAAGGTACTGCAATACCGTTCAATATAAGCTTAGCAGTTATTTCTTTGTTGTACTGACCTTATGGTGTTGGAAAGCCTGTTTATTTCCCCGTCAGTGGTGCCACATTAATAAGAAAAATGCATTTGTGGGTTGAGAAGCAGAGTTGAGAAGCAGAGTTGAGAAGCAGAGTTGAGTATGCAGGTTGCGCCCATGAAAAACTCTGCCAAAACTTCTCTACCAGTCCCAAACACCTTATTCTGCTATTGATCTTTATTTGTTATTGTTTATTGATTTGGATGATTAAAGTCTGAACAAACAATACATACAGGTCATTTAACAAGTTCTTAATTTAACAGACAAGGACCACAGAGGCATGTGGAAGAACCATACACTGCTAGAACAGCCTGCTGGTCACCTGCTTGTTCACACACTGCCGTTGGGTGCATCCCATTTTTTCAACCAGCATTTTTCTCAAGTCAACAAATGCGGTTGTGTTGGTCACTCTACCACAAAGAGCATGTTCAAGCTGATCCCACAAGTGTTCAGTGGGATCCTAGTAGCCCTGTAAGGCTGGAGACTGGCTGCATGCAGTCCTTTCCGGATTGTCTGGGTGTAGAGCGGTCAGCCATATCGTTCTGCAAACCTCGATTGTAAATATGTCGAAGAAGCCTACAGGTCCTAAGTGCTGACAGGGCGAAGAAACTGTCTTCTTGTGGTGTTGCCTTCTTGAGAGGCCTGTCAGGGATCCCCCTTTATAAAGAACTTGGCATTTACTCTGGAGATGGTACCATGGCTCACTCCAAATAATGCTGCAACCTGCTTTTGGGCAACACCAGCTAGATGTAGGGACTGATCGGTCCCTGTCCAGATCAGTCAAAGGTGGCATGCTTCTCCAATGTGTATGTTTCCTGGTTTCTCTCATAGGCTGTATATAAAAAAATTGATTTACTGCCAAGGTCTAAAAATGGGAAGCCAGTGCTTAAGTTTTTGTAATGGCCAGCAGGGGGCAACTCTTGTTCCTTTAAAACTGACAGGTTGACCTGTACCCCACAGCAGGCCATGTCATAACTTCATTATAACGTTTTAACTTTGTAAACACAGCTGAGAGGTCCAGTTCATTCTCAACACAGTTTTATTCTGGAACATTTTTCACACTATGGTCTAAAAACAGATACCATAAACCATAAACATGACATCAGTTACATTTTTGAATACACAGAACACAATTTAGTTCAAAGGGGGGGGGGAGGCACGAGAGGGAAGGGGAAGATTAAAATGGCAGAGACTCCACAGGGTTAATAGTTGAACAAATATGATTTTCACTCACATCAGGAGTGGCCTGCTGAGTGCCACACCTTACCAAATCGCGCTGTAACAATGACTGTACAGCAGCAGGCTCCATCTAGTCTTCGGTTTAGATCTACCTCACTTCCTTTCCCCTCAGCCACTCATGTGTTTTCTGGATTTCCCAGTTTTATTGCTGCAGAGCAGGCAGCAGGAAAACCATCCCATGGGAGCCGGTGAAAGGAACTCATGAAAACTTAATGCAGTGGTTCCTCATGAATTTTTAAGAGCCCTCTCTTCCCATTGTGGCGCTAATGTGCAGGATAGGAATATAAACAGTAGTGCTGATGTTCAGAGAGGAGTTTATCTGCAACAGCAGCAGCAAGGCAGCAAGACTGAGCGTCATCACCTGTCAGCCTCCTTAAGAACAGCCCCAACTGATACCTCAGGGCACAAACACACACGCAGCACTAGGCCTGTCAGTCACAGCTAAATCCTAACCTGAACCTAAAGCTTTCCTGACCCGAAGCTGACCTTAATATACCACACACCTAAAGCTCACCTTAGAATCAACCTATTCTGATTTTTATTATTTTCTGTCGATATTAGATACCCATGTTAAGCATGCTCAAAGTTTCAGCATATGTATCAATATCCCTGTGAGCTAAAACTTCCTACCTATGATCTGTATCAAGAATAGATATCCCTAAAATTGCCATTTCAGGCAAAGAGATCCAGCTCTGAGCACAGAAGCTCTATTTGCTGCTCCTACTTATCAGAGTGATCACTTACCTCATCAGCTGCCCTCATGACCTCGTGTGGGGTCCTACCGGGCTCAGTCTTTTGACCTGTTTTATGCACATTACAAGCGTCCTGATATTGTTATGTTAATTATTGCCAGCTGCATTTTTTTAGAAAAACACAAATCCAGATTCCCTTTAGATACCCAACACAAATGAGTTAGCTAGAAATCTGAGCATTATTTCCTATCACCATCTCAGTTTCAACCAGCATGTCAGATCTCGTGCAGTCCTGCTTTATACAGATTAGAAATACTACCAGTGTACGATCAATGCTTCAGAATAATACAACTGAACACGTATCCACACCCTCATTTGCTCCTCATTAGATTATTGCAATTCATTGTGTACAGGCCTGAATGACGCAGCCGTTTCCTGTCCACACTCAGCGCAGGAAATGCATCACTCCAGCCCATTTGCTACAGAATCCAGTTAAACATTATACTCATTATTTTCAGATCACTTCATGCTATAGTTCCACTTTATATTTCAAATTCCTAATCAAATGTCCTAACACCTTATGCTGCCCAGTCCCCTCAGCTCTGAGAATCAGTTACTCTTATCAATTTGAAACAAAGGTGACAACACACCACAAAAACACCACATCTGTCACAGATGATTGTGACATACATATTTGATGCTATCTCTCTCTGAATACTGTGGAGGTGTGGTCACCTGCTGCACCTGTGATCTCGTTAAATACCTGTCTAACATCATTCCAGCTCTCCTGCAGTGCAGAAACGTGTTTTTTCTTCTTCACTTTTGTCAGTTTATTTCACCTGTTTGTGGTAACTTCATGCTCTTGGAAAAACATTTGTTGCTTTAACCTGCACTTACTTACTGCCAGTACTTTTGTATATTTACCTGCCTGCATCAGAGTAAAAGTGTTACATATACAAACTTGGTAAACTGCTGAAATCACTCTATTTGTAAATAAATCTGTTGACCTGATCCACTTGGTTTTGTTATCATCTTAGTAACATGACGCTGTGTGTTCCCGTGTCAGGATTACCTGCATTTTAATGTACTTACATTGTATTTTTTCCCGGTTTTGCTTTTTGGCTCACATGTTAAGCTAAGTGAGAAGTAAATTAACACTTTTTGGCATACTTGTACTTTACTGAAGTAATCCAGTACTATAACACCTTTACACTAAAACATTTCAGGAAACAATACTTTACTTTTTACTAGATTTATTTGCAGTTCTATTACGTATTTAGTATTTGCTTTTTGTCTCAAAATGCAGTTGTGCACGCAACTACAGTTAAGATAATGAGTCCTTTAGAGCTGACAAATTATATTAATTAATTATAAGGTATGAATTATTATTCAGTTCAGTAATAATTAAATTAAACTGTTCTTGAAATGAGATTTAATTTATTAATTTTAATAAAATGAAATTATCCTTGTGCTACTATACATGCAGCAATTTTTGCTAATTGTTCTACAGAAATAAAATTTACTATTATTAATCAGGTAGCCTATTTTTAAAAAACTAATTCTTCTCCTACGTATTATTATTAGTCGTAGTAGTGGTAAAAGTTTTATTGATGTTACTCAAAAGCAATACAAAAGTAAAAATATAAATCAATTAAATAATAAAAATAAATAAAAACACATTAAATATTTAATTATATTAATAATTATTATTTCCTTATATACTTTTAATTTAATATTTTTCAAAACAAATATTACTTTTAAAAAAGAATTTATGAATGTTTACAAATCAGTTAAAGGCAAACCCCCCTCTCCATTCTCTGAATGCGTAACAGTCAAAGAGGCTTATATTGTGACAAAGGTTCATTTTCATTGACCGCATTATTGCATTTACACTTATCTGGGTCACATTTGGCCTCTGCTGGCTAAACGACACATGTTTTAATATTAGAGGGAAGAAAAAAGCAGTCGTGACTCAGACATCCCATGTTTCTCTTCTTCTTCTTTTGGTGGTTGTTCTGTAAGAAACGTGGATCTCTTGGCCTCGTGCTCCTCTGCAAGTTGAAGCAGAGGTCTGGCAGTTTTACAGCTGCACCTCCCTCCTGAGAGCTCTCTGAAATCTGCAGCAGGCCAGGCCTTTGTTTTTCCACCACAAATCACTCCCAGAGAGTTTCCTAATGAAGGCACATAAAAGCCTGGTGCTGTAAACAGGAAATGCACATCTAAACTTGCATGTTTTGCAAAAGAGCTGCAGGAAGGGGAGTTTCTGTGGTGCTGTGCAAACTTTGAATTTCAAGCTTGCATTCAATACTTCAGTCAGCCGGAGTGAGTTTTTTGAGGTTTCGGGAAGTCACACACAAAAAAATCCAAGCTCACCTGTAACACTACGACAGTTCAGAAAACTGGTTTTGTTTCCTTTTTTTACACTTTTATCATCAGCCCAAGTGAGGCGTGTTATGCTTCAAGCACTAAAAAAACACAACAATCATTTGGAAAACCTCCCAGCAGCACGTTTTTCAGAGACAGCCACCCGTAGGGTAAACACTAAAGCTTTTTATATGATGTTGCAATTGTGTCAAAATTATGTACAGACGTGGCAAACGCGTGTCGTCTTTTCAGCTTCGGTTCGCTTCAGCTGTGACAAAGAAAGCCTGGCTATGTGGAACTTCACTGGACAAACAACACGGGGAAATTAGAGGAAGTGTAACATGATGGATTGACACACACAAATACTTTTTTAGGAAACCAAAATCACAGCACGACGGTATATTTGTCGAAGCCGTTTCATCAAAGGTGAAATACAGACAAATGTTTGGTCGCTTATGCAGTCGACATGGAGTGAATGTGAATTTTGGCACAGCTGGGACCTCATAAACTTAAAACTTGATGTTTTTAGATAATGTAACACGGTCACCGATTCCTCGATTTGATCAATCTCTTATTATAGTAGATGATTAAATTGTCTTAACACTAAAAGCAAGTCAAACTAAACCCTGTTGACCCCACTGTAGCAATCAAACTGAATATAAGTAAACACTGTTTGCAAAAGTAAAAATCTTACTGTCACAGTTGCACTTATATGAAGAATATCACTCATATGTGCTTGAAGGTGAGTTACAGTGCCTGTGAAATCCTGGTGCACTAACACCAAGGTGCTACTGGAGCCATCTGGTGAACTGTTCAGTGGTTTCAAATATATTTGCTTCCTCTAAGCACATCGATGTACCACACTTTGTCCTAATTACATATGAATGGCTTAGCCCAAAGAAAGCCCCTCACTAACTGTGTGGTTGATTACACAATTTGAAAGAGGCAAAAACGAAAGTTTCAGTATTAAAACACTCAACAGTCAGTTTCACCATCTTCACGTCAAAGCGAAACCAAACATTTATAAAGGTCGTGACTGTGTGAAAGCAGCCTGGCTGCCGTTAACTTCAACAAACAGCCTGTTGGGCCTCAGTAGGGCACTGACCTGTTTGGTAGGTTTTCTCTGGCACATGCTCACATGCATGCATACACACACACTCAACAAGCCAAGTTCTGCTTTAACAAGAATTTTTTTTTTATTGACTTTTTCTGAATTTCTCCTTGCAAATATTCAAGTACATGGATTTAAAGATCCCGGACACACAATCAGAGGCAAATACTTTCAAAATAATTTCACCATGTTCCTGTTTGAGTCACAAAAGTTTCCACTTTAACCCCACCCCACAAAACGTCCCCCTCCACAGGCTAAGACACATGGACCGCTTGTAAACATGATACAAATATCAGTCTTTGCTTTTTGATCACAAAAAAAAAAAAAAAAAAAAAAAAAAAAAAAAGTAATCTGGTAGAAAAATATCTTTTCTTTTAATAGGGATTTGTCTTCTTAAGAATATTTACATTTACCTCACAGTATAATCTTATCTGAAAAAGTACGTACTGGAAAATAAACACAAAAAGGGGTAAAAGGCCTTTGGTTTTCATGAAAAAAATACCAAAACGACAACAAAAGTCCCATAAAAAGTCCATTCACTGTCCTGTGTACAACAACAGTGATGTTGGGTTGGTGATTGTTGGGCGTCTTGAGGCTGAGACAGAGGGACACCAGCTTTCCACAGGATTCAAACGGTTCATTCTTCAAAAAACGTTAAGAGCAAAACTGCAGCTACAATCAGGCGTCGCTCCTGGGGACGGCCGAGCCGCACAGCCTCCGCTGGGTGACGTATCCCAGCACGATGAGCAGCATCTCCGAGGTGCTGCTGAGGGCCACGATGAAGGGCGCCTGCGATGCAAAGTCTGCCTCCAGTCGCCGGAAAGACAGCTGCATGACCGCGAGAGCCAGCAGGCTGTTCTGGACGCCCACCTCGATGCTGACCGTCTTCCTCTGTGGCGGAGAAAGGCCCGCCAGCTTGGCCAGGACAGCCCCGACCACCAGGCCCAGCAAAGGCACCGTAATCCCAACGACCACGATTTGGGGCTGGACGTTAGCCAGGATGGACGCTCCCATTTGGTAGGCCATGAAGATGCCGCCCACAATGAGCACGAAGCTGAAGGGTTGGATGAGCGCCAGCAGGACGCGAGTGAGGGCAGGCAGCCGCAGCTTCACCAGCATGCCCAGTGAGATGGGGATAGCGATGAACAGCAAGGTGCCCAAGATCTTCACAAAGGGCACGTGCAGGGCAGCATGGACACCCAGAAGCCAACCGTACAGGGCTGACGACAAAGGCATGGCTGCCGCCGCCACCACTGTGGAGACCAGCGTCATGGAGATGGCTAGGGTGACGTCGCCTCCGAGCAGCAGGCTGTACAGGTATCCTCCCCCTCCACCTGGGGCAGAACAGGTGATGACCAACCCCAGAGCGAGTGCCTTGGGCAGTGAGGCCAACTGGGACACACAGTAGGCATATAAAGGCATCACCAGGAACTGACCCAGTGCGCCTAGGAGCAACGGCATGGGGCTCTTCAGCAGGCCCCGCAGCACCTCCACCTCCACCTTGCACCCAAAGGCACACTTGTTGACAAAGATGAGGGGCAGCAAGGCAAAAAGAACGGGGTTCTCAGAGAAATGGGACAGACCACCCGACTGGATGAGCCGGGTGGCCGGGTCATCCTCACTGGGCTCCACTTTGATGCAGTAATCTGTCCTCTCCTCAATCAGAACCGGCACCGAGCCCTGGTCCAGGTCCAGCAGCTGGATCTGCAGCTGAGCCCTGCCCGGCAGCCCAGAGCGGATGTTGATGATGTAGCTCTGAGCCTGTCCTCCGTGGCCGCCGTCCGTCACGTTGATTATCGAGAGCACCTCTGGTTCCAAGGAGTGAACTCTCACAGTCTGCTTTAAGCTCTGGCGGCCGGTCCTGGCGGCCGCGGCGCTCCGGTATCGGCTGGAGATTACAATCACGCCGTTGGTGTATTCAGGGAACTCGAACTCCTGCAATGACCCGTCCCCGATTGTGATATACCTGCTGCTGCTGTCGGCCGTCGCGTTGGTCCTGTTGCTGCCATCGACAGTGAGGTTTCCGGTGGCCCACGCCCGGTCCGATCCGCCGGTAATAAGGAAAAGACAGCAGAATGTAAAGATCGTCCTCATGGTACTGGCGGATGAGGGGCGGAGGGACGCGGCAGCGACACGCTTCTCCCCCGCCAGTGGCCTCCCCAGACGGTTATACCGCCGCCCTTTCACACCCGGGCGACCAACTTCTCATTCTAGTCTCCGAGATAAGAGCACAGCGCGGGCTGCCGGCTTCACATCTCGTCTGGTTCCCATTTTGTCGCTGCCTTTATACCGGAACCTAAACATCACCCCGCCCAGCCTTGTCGAGGCACAGCTCTCCGGCGGCAGCCCCGGGAAGAAAACACTCGCACAGGTCTCCTTTTGGCTACTCGCTGCTAAGATGTCGGTCACGCTGAGGCACACCCGCACCGTTTTCTTCCGTCCTTTTTGTCTCTCCGGTTGGTGAAAACAGAAAACATCGTAGCTTCGCAGCCGTTTGTTTGCTGCTCGATGATGTTTTGGTGAAGCGAACGTGCACGAACAGGGTGTACTTCCGGGCAAGGGATGTCAAAATAAAAGCTAAAAAAGAAAACTTCACTTTCACCCTTAGTAAACATAAAGCAAAAAATTTGGAATTAAAATCCATCTGAATTATATCTAATAAACACACTACTGTTTAAGTTGGGGTGTATTAGGGATCTGTTCTGACCCCCTTTTTGTTTATAATGTTAACGACAGACTGACAGAGGAGGCCAGGCAGACATTTCTGCTGACTATGATGTTCGCAGATGACATTGTTCTTCATAGTGGGAGTAGGGAGCAGGTGGAAGAGAGCCAGGAGAAATGGAGGTAGATGAATGCAAGACAGAATACAGGTGTGTAGCAGTGAAGCTGCAAGGAGCAGAGGCAGTGAACATAGTTGAGTATCAACCATCCAAAGCAGTGCACAGTCCACACGAGACGTGAAGAAGAAAGTGTAGGCAGGTGGAGACAAGTATCAGGGGGGATTTGTGACAGAAGGATGGCAGCAAGAGTGAAAAGGAAGGTTTACGAGATGACGGTCAAACCTGCTATGATGTATGGTGGGACGAACAGATAAAAATGATAAGATTTCCATTAGGAGCGACCAGGATGGATAGGGTTAGAAATGAGTACAGTACATCAGTGGCACAGCTCAGGTTGAGCAGTTTGATTTTGGGTGAAAGACTTGCTGAGAAATTTTCCTACTGAAAAACAGAATTTTGTGTGCCTGTTAAATTGCTTTATGTTACATGTTTAAAATTCTTTGTCATCTGAAAATATTAGTTAATCAGCAACTTAAAAAATGAAAAATGAATAATTAACAATGATAACACAACAACATAAAACATACTCACCAAATTCTGCCAGTTCACAGGTGTGTTATAATATAAAGCACCTTGAGGTGACTGTTGTTGTGATTTTGCGCTATATAAATAAAACTGAATTGAAAACTGAATTGAATTGTTGTTTGTAATAGGTGTTGCTGTAGTAATCGGCCCATTTAACACATGCATTTATTTTGTAAAGAAAAATCCCAGCACTTCCTGTTAGTGTTTGGGTGAGTGTGTTTACCTTAGCGCAGTCCTTCATTAAGCCAATCAGAGCGGTCTTCGGCTTCAGCTCTCCCTGCTCAGACAAACAGGGGCGGTCACATGGGAAAGAGAACATCGTGATTTGTATCCACAGGAGGGGCAGCCAGGGATTACCCACTAAACACAAGCAAAGGAGGCATTCAGACCAAAACAGCTGACCTGCTGGTATCTGTATTCAGGCAACCGGATCCTCCAGTCAAATCAAATTAAGAAAACATCTTGAAATCCAGGTATTAATATTAACAACTTATGATGGAAGCAATCATACAAATATACTATATTATTTAATTCACACATTATTGATGCATTTATTGAACTCAATCATGCTTTTCAGCAATCAAGGTAGTAAATATAATGAATTTTAGTACAAGCTTCTTTTATTATCGTCATATCATATCAAATTTATTTGTATAGCACATTTAAAGACCTAAGTACACCAAAGTGCTTTCCAGTAAAACCATGATACAGATAAAATCTGAATATAAAATCTAAATTACAGATATAAAATAATTACATAATATAAATGCAGAGCCAGATAAAAACCACACTAATTAGCCTTAAATGCCAGATTAAACAAGAACGTTTTTAAACGTGATTTAAAAGATTGGATAGAATCTGATGCGCGAATGTCAAGAGGAAGATTATTCCATAATTTGGGTGCGGCAGTGGCAAAGGCACGGTCTCCTCTGGTCTTCAGCCGAGCAGTTGATCCGATGATCTTAGAGCTCTCTTAGGGCTACACAGACAGAGGAGATCCGCTAAGTAATCGGGGGCCATATTATTTAGGATTTTATAAGTCAACAATAAGAAATTTAAAATCGATTCGATTATTAAGAAGAAACTTCTCCCATTCTGCATTTTAAGTAATTGGCTTGTGGCAAAAAAGGACTACAAAGAGTTGAAAAACAGAGTGCAGCAAAGTGACAAAAAAAATAGATGCGACGTATCTACAAATGCATGAAAAAGAAACAAAGAGACACAAAGCAACTCATGAGGTGCAAAATGTCTACAAAGAAAAGACAAAACACTCCCAAAAATATCCATGACACATAAAACAGCTTCAAAGCAATACAAAATGAAAATGGATACAAAAAAGGACTACAAAGGGATGCAAAATGACTAAATAGGCACAAAATAACTAGATAAATTTGCTAAACAATTATAAAATTACCAAAACTGGTCAAAAACAGCGGAATTATAATAAACAACCACAAAGGGATGCAAAATGACATACAAAACATTAAAGAAAGAGATACAAAAAGACTACTAAAGGCATTTAATTTGATTGCAAATATGCACAAAATGTATTAAAAAGATACAAACGGCAGATACAAATAATGAAGAAAATCTGCTATCTCTCTTTGAATTATGGTTCCTGGCGTAGGAAGTCTGTGCTGCTGAGGTCCGTGTCACAATCCCCCCTGTGTTGAGATGGGACAATGCTTTTGCATACTTTAATGCACTAAAATTAAAAAATTGTTGAAAAGTGGAATACATTCTGTTGTTTGCCATTCGAGCAGAAGGTTTAGTTGCTGCCCAGTTCACCATGAGGTTTGCTGGAAGAAAAAAAACTGACCAAAACAGTGACATTTCACACGTCAACGCCTCTCTCATTTTTTTCATAACAAGGGAGTCATGCTGAAGTGCCCCACTCCCCTGTAATGCTCTTAGTTTACTGTAAACCTTTGATCGGCTTGGGTCTAATCCAAACTAACAATAAAGGGCGATTCTTCTATTCTAAACTTTCACCCAGAGTTTCATTCAAGGCTGCCTCCTCACCTTTTATTCCAGGAGTATATTGTGACAGTGATCAATTATGCTCATTCAAACCTGCTGTCAAACAGGTTAGTGCTTATTTGTCCTACACATACGGCAGAAACCTGACACGGGCGCACATTGCAGGACTCTGGCATGAAAGAGGAAATCCCTGCTGTCGACATAACCCTGCCCGCATGTCTTTTTATAGTAACCGGCTTCTGCTGGGACTCACTCACATATTTAAAAGCCATTTTCAATTCATAACCTCCAGTTTTGCTTCCCTGTGGAAGGTGAGCAATGTCACCGCAGGCTCATCTCTCTCACCACAGGCTCATCTCTCTCACTGTGGTCAAGTCACTTCTGGGAGGGCTTGCTCATCATCTATTGTGTTTTCATGAGCTGTGCGTCCTCCTTCTGTCACCACGGCTAAGTCAAGGCTTCCAAAAAAAGAAAAGGCGGGGGAGTCCTCAGCAGAACACGCGGCGTACGCCCAGACAACCTGCTGGGGTGATCACCGTGGCTTACACTTTGACATTTCATGGAGTGACAGCCAGTTTGTTGTAGAGCTGCCAGGCACGCACATTTCCTGCCTGGCATTTGTGCCGCTCCCCCGAGCTGTCGAATTATTTATCCATGGTATGATCACTTACCTCATTACTTTATTTCACAAACACAGAAAAGGAGACAGCCAGGGAGAGTAGGAGGAAATAAAGGAAGAGGAATTGAAAAACGCCACCCATCTTTACTCTTCAGAGGGAAATTGCATTTTCTGTTCCTGATGTGGTTTCATCGGTTTACCCAGAGAGCACAGACGCCTGTATTTGCACAGTGTATGAATATTCATAAAGCCACTGTCGTGATCTGCCTTGTGCTGCAAATTAGATCACAAGCAGCCATGATGACTAATCGAAAAGCATTGTCCTGAAATGCCAAATTTGCACCAGGCAACACAACAGTAATCCTACTACGAGCAACGTACTGCCAGCAGAAGTTACAGCACTTTAATTTTGCTTTTCAAGCCTTTAATGCACAGAGGCCTAAATATTGGACATCAAGGTAACTGTATAAAAGTATAAAGCATAAAGTACACTCTCTTTCCTTTACATATCAGGACATTAAAAAAAATCATCTGGAAAAATGTGGATGTTCATTTTAGGTTTAAGGTTTTACTGTTTCCTCTTATATTTAAGGTATATAATAATAATTTTATACATTCTTATAACATTGAGCCTGTATTTGTCTTGCTTGGGCTATTGGTATTATAATAACACAGTACATTCTTCTTCTGTGACAAACACACACAAACACCAACCAACACTATGGCATGCAGTTTGACTTGCAGTGCCTACATGCCTGTCCTCTATTTACTGGCTTTACATTGTTTTATTGTCACCAGATAATTGTAATTGTCTTTCCATCGTTGTAGCTCAGTGTACAGAGTGTACAGTACAAAGTGTACAGTGCTTTACACTCCAACTGTTTGACTGAACCCATCCTTAAGGTACTCTCAGAGCACTTCATGTAGATGTACTTGATTGGATTTCACATTGCCCAGATTTGATAACCTCTGGTTGGTAAATGCCTGGGTAAGGCTGTCTGACTATAAACTCTCATTTAACCCAGTTAAAACAGCATCTTCGAGTGTTGAGGTTGCTGCAGAATTTACAGCCTGATATCATTTACATGTTATCATATCCGTTACAGGTGATGTTTTACTGCGCTGCTCTGTTACTTCATCTCTTTAACAATAACGCTTTTGTGTCAGTGGGTTTATCAACATCTGAAGCTGTCTGTCCCATTAACATCACGAACTTGTTCTTATGCTAGCAGAACAGTTCTCCTAAGGTAACCTCAATGCAAAAAGCATGTAAAGTGCGAAGAAATGATTGGATGCTGAGCATGAAGTACAAGTTACATTCAGTATTTTGACCTACGGCAGGAAGAGAGGTACAACAAAAATGAACTTTAACATGAGGTTTCCTGCAATAGTGATAGAAAGAGGTTTTCTCTGTATGTAAAATACCAGCACTTTGTCTAAGTGAAATGCAGCCATTATTCATTTTCCTAGCAGCAAGTAACCATTTGCTGTTATTACGGAGGGGTAATGCATCCTTAGCAGAGAATGAAGTCACCTTCCTCTGTGATGTTTTAGTCCCAGTTTTCTCTCCTTTTAACTTCGGTGGACATTCTAAGTACCTCCCCACCGTTATGAACTAAGAGAGTCACCTCCTGCACTGTATATTCAGAACCCATAGAGGTCAGGTGGAGGTGAGCTATCAGATTTTCATCCAAAGAAGTAGACGTGTCCTTTGGCTAATAAGTTTCAATCTGGCTTTTCTAAGGTGTCCTTTGGTGGTTAGGCTGCACACACACTGTCCTTTCAAACTCATCATTTTTCTCTGTGCAAGGTTACTTGATGGTTATCAAGTAGAGGACAACGGGGTAAGGTGATCCACCACCAGTCTCTAGATAATCATACATGTTATTTGAACCTAATTTAATAGTTGTAGTATTTTGTAGTGCCTAAAAGTACTTTTTAATACCTAAAACTAATCAAGTTGTTTGTATTGCCTAAACAAATCCAAGCAGTTTTGGGTATCTAAAGCTAACCAATTACTTTTTAAAGTAAAGTGAAAATCAAGTAAAGACAGAAACAACTGGGAAAAAGCAGCCAGTATGTTGCAGGACAGCTGGTGCATAAAGCCAATGGTATCAAAGGAAACCGTGAGGGCAGAGGTGGGATACAAGAAAAATGGATACATCAAATCGAGGACTGAGATCCCACTCGAGTGCATCTTTGAACATCATGAATGGCGACTTCAAAAGAAGAAAGCCTCAGTGTGACTGTGTAGGTTCTCAGTCATCCAGGTCATGGTAATCTCAGGAGTTTGCAAAGAAAAGCAGTGGAGACTGTCAGAAAACGACTACAGCAAAACAGCTGCTTGGAAAACAGAACCAGCTTTACTCCCGATCCCATTTGCACACTGTCGGACCTCTGCCTTAACACCATATATTTTAAGGGTCTTATACAGACAAAAACATGTATGTGCCACGGGCCTCCCGGTGTTGCATATTGTAGCCAACCTTTACATGGAGGAAATGGAAAGTAAGGCTCTTGAATCTTTCAAAGTGACAGCACCCAGCTACTGTCACAGATACATGAATGACACCTGGGTCAAAATCCAAACCCAAGAAGTAGAAACTTTAACCAGGGAGGATACAAAAGGTAATAGTTTGAAATTTCTGGACTGTGCTGTGTGCAGTGAGGAGAATGAAACCTCAACACTGAAGTTTATCAGGAGCCCACACACACAGCCCAGTACCTACTGTTTGACCGGGAAGAAAGTGTTCCCGAAAGAGAAAGAAAAGGAACACGCACATGTAAAGAAAGCTCTTAAAACACGTAGTTATCCTAACTGGGCTTTCATCACTGTACAGAAGATCAGACACCAACCAGGGAGAATCATAATGTGTTAATAGACCTCTCTGCATTTAATCATATCTGTTATTAACCTCTGTCTCTCTTCCACAGCATGTCTTTATCCTGTTTTCCTTCTCTCACCCCAACCGGTCACAGCAGATGGCCCCGCCCCTTCCTGAGCCTGGTTCTGCCAGAGGTTTCTTCCTGTTAAAAGGGAGTTTTTCCTTCCCACTGTCACCAAAGTGCTTGCTCATAGGGGGTCATATGATTGTTGGGTTTTTCTCTGTACCTATGAAGCGCCTTGAGGCGACTTTTGTTGTGATTTGGTGCTATATAAATAAAATTGAATTGAATTCAAACAAAACAACACTGTCATCCTTTATGTAGGTTTATCAGAGAAACTCAGGTGATTCTTCACCAAGCACAACATCCCAGTGTACTGCAGAGCCAACAACAGCTGTACATCTGCACCTAAAGGTCAAAGGTCACTCTTTCAAGGATGCCAATGCTCACATTTTGGACCAAGAAGACAAATGTTTGAAAGAGGAATGAAAGAAGCCATCTATGTACATTGTGAACGACCATCTTTGAACAGAGGGCGGGGCTTACAACATAAACGGTCTGCCATCTATAATCCCGTTTTAAGATCCCTTCCCAGAGGCCTTAACGCCCACTCACAACTTGCCTCAGTTGAGCTTTATAGGTCACAGGGTGAGGCAAAATCTCACAATGGTTTCACACGAAACCTCTGCTGCTAATGACCAACACCCCTTTTCACACCTTGGCTCACGATCAATAATAGGTCAACAACCCTCAAACGGGACAACTCCCACTTGTGTTTAAATACCTAGGATTGTATTTGATCAATTTGATCCTAGAACTTAAAAAGCTTCTCAGATGACAGGTGAAACGTCCTCCAGAAACTTAAACAAGTCCAGTCGCTTTTCTTTCCAAGCTCCTTAAATCCTCAGTGCCTTGTGAAAAGGTTTTCACACATCTCACTAGAAATTCAGTATTTTTGCTTCATTACAGACTAGGCATGCTCATGATTTTGGAATAATTTTCTTTAAGTTAAAAATAAATATATGAAAACATATCTTCTTTATTTTTTTAAACCGCAGACACCACATAAAAGAGGGACATAGCTGCCGTTTCACTGTTGGTTTTTACACGTCGGCACGCAGCAAACCTTTATCAGTGGCTGCGTTTGGAAGAGAAGACTTGAGTAATGCTGACGTCATGCCCTCATCACTACAGTTCCCAATTTTGCAGTTTGGTGCGCTGACACAGAATGATAAACATTTTCACAATCAACTTTGAGGTTCAAAGTATGTCCCTCGATAAGCAGGCAGATGAGTAAAGTTTGTGCAGTGGAAAGAAACCTCTGACCTTCATGCTAACGCATCACCACAAACCACAAACAACAAGCATGGGTCGGCGTAATAGGGTATGACTTTATTTTCACAAGATAAATATACAAAACAAAAGTGCTGCAGAGTATGAGGAACCAGAGTATAAATAAACCCTCCTGTTAAAATGGAGAAGAAACTGAAAACATTATACCGAGGGTGAAGCTTCTCTGTTATAGGTGGAGGTCTTGCTTCTTCCAGTTCGCCCGCGTGATGTCTACACTCAAAGAAGGAAACACCAAAACAAGCCAAAGCCCTCAACAAGTCAACGCTGAGCTACGAGCGTTCAAAACAAAAAATGGGAAGCAGTCTCCTGATATCTTGTTAACACATTCTGACGCTGTTGTACATTTTATTTTAAAACGGCTCCTAATCTAAACCCTCCTCCAGTTCATTTCCTGCGTAACCAAAAAGCAAATGTGTGGTTTGCAAGGCAAATTAGGAGTTCATCACATGCCTGCACATCTGATGTGACTACTCTCCTGAAACCATTCAGGGTGGAACGGAGACAGATGGGGGACGATCGTGTTATTTTGAAATACAGAAGCGTACGAAAATATCTCAATGCCACTAAAAATCAAAAGCTCAGCCTTAAAAACCACAAAAGAGATCTGGCTACAGAGACGTAGATAATAAATGTAAACCTGAGGCCCTGCTGTTCACAGACAGCGTAGAAGTTGGCTGGAACAGGACAAAAGAATCTCAGGCTCTGCTGGCAGGAAGAGCAACGGAAAATTCCTCTCTCGCCTTCTAAACAACAGACTGTCCATCAGGCACTGGCGGAGAAGCACCTATGCAAGCATCTGCATTCCAAATAAGGCGTTCAAAGCAAAAAAAGTCTGAATACAGGCATGAGAAACAATCCAAAATAAATCCTGAATAAAAATAAAATAGGAAAATATCACCCTGAAACAAAGATTGTCCTTTGTTGTTTGCAGTGTTACACAAATGAAGATTGGAAAATCTGACAAAGGAAGGAGTTCAGTGGGGTAGTGTTTCCAAAGTCTATTGTCAACTGATATTTCCTTTCCTATCACTTCCAAAGAATTTAAACCCTTTCTGACCCCCACCCAACCCCCATATAATCAATATAACTACTCTTTAAAACTCATCATTTTGTAAAAGGTGTTTTTGTTTTTTTTATAAATCTTCAACCTGAAAGCCCGTGATTCGACAAAGGGGATGAAAAGGGGAAGGAAGAAGGGTGAAGGTAAAATGAGATTCCAGCGGGGAATAACAGAGGAAGATGGATCGAAAAGGGAAGGTGAGCCAGAGAGAGACGCCCGTGCCTTCTCAGGTGCTGCTTCTTCTGCTGTGTGTTTGTGTGTACTTATTTATAGAGCAGACGGGGGAAGGTTGGTAAATCAATAGGCTCATTAAGTCCTCCCAGTAGGAACAGTTCAATAGAAACACACACAGCTCTCGTTGCCGCCATCTTTGAAGTTGTCTGTTTCCACGCAGCCCCGTCGCCTCTCCTGCAGCAGCTTTTAGTTCCGTAGAGCCGCCAACCTGGAAGAAAAATATGAGGAAAGTTAAAGGTCTTTGTAACATATAGAAGCCTTAAAAACATGTTTCCCTGTCAGTGTTTCAGCGCTCGCACCATTGACAGGGAAAAACCTACAGATATACTATAAGTAATGCTGGAATGCACAATTATTTTCATTGTGCATTGCAGGTCACTCATTATTTCACCGTAACACCTTTAAATATCATTTCTGCTTGGCAAACGTTTCCCAGCATACTTTTTATCATATCCAGTCAGAAAGTTCTGAGACTTCTGCTGTGAACAAACAGAGAGTGAAACAATTAGCTGCGTCCAACAGGTGCCTGCAGTAACTCGTGTAACCACCGCCAGGTGTGCTTTTATGATTTGCACAGTACAGCATGGAGGAAGGTTCTGGGTGTGAATTGACCCGTCAGTTGAGGTCTCTCTGTGTGAAGATGATGATGTTCAGGTCACAGGATCCTGAATATTAAAGTGAATGGCTGTGCGTGCAATGTGATGGGCTGGTGGGCAATGCAGAACTGGATAAGTGGTTAAAATAATGGTTGCATACAAAATAAATATTGACCAGGAATAAAACATGAGAAGTTACACACTTGTAAAGAAATGATAAAGATTGTGTTTTTATTATTACAGTTTCATCTTCTCATTGTTATGTTCGTGTGCGGTTCCTTGTTTATGAAGTGGTGTGACAAAGTTTTCTAACATCAGAAAACATTTTCTTTAAAATTGACCTTAAATTCTGGAAATTTATGATTTTTTCTTAGAAAATCAAACCTAACGTTGTGTTAAAGCTGATAAAATGAGCGTTAGCACTTGTAAAAGACTTAATTTTTTTTCCAGAAACAATTACTTGGATGATACCACAATCAAACATTAAATCAACTCTCACTAACAAGATGCACAAACAGTGTTTCATCCTGGCTGCACGTTTTCCTGCCAGAAACCTGTCGCTCACAGGACGACAGCAACACCTTTATATGTTTATAACACCTACTTAATGCCTGGCTGGTGTGTGAAACTATTCCTGTTGTGTCCTAATCATGCTGTCTCGGAATAACTTGATGTCAGATACAAGGACTGCCACAACAGCACGCAGAGAAATCATTTAAACTCAAGTCAACAAATTATTTTATGCAGCGTTTACTGGGCTGGGAGATACAGTTAACTCCTATACAAAAAGAAAAAGATGCAATCTAAAAGGTTGAAGCGATGTTGAATTGCTTGCTCTGTTCAACTACTGGTCACTTTTGGTTCATTTAATAGAAAAATCTGCTTGTTTTTTTACTTTTCAGCCCACATTATCGCCCATCTGCAGACCTACAGTAATGACTAAGTAACTAACTAGTACTAAAAACAAGGAGACAACAATTTTCTACACTTGGAAGCTTTAAAGCAGAATTCCATTTTCTTTCAAAAGCTGATTTGATTATTCTGATGAGTCATATCTGAACTGAACATACTGTGCCTTTCTTGTTCCCTCATGACTTTGCAACCGCAACAGCAGTGTTCAGTGTGGGGGCAGGGACTTGTGGAGTAATCTGATTTCCTGATCTCTGTTGTAAACACAGAAGCGCAGGATTGTGTGTAACTTATTAAGTTTTTGCCAGAGTATGAAAACCAGGTGAGGAGGGGGAGGATTCAGTGAGTAAGGGAAACGCGGAGGACACTTTGAAGTTTCTTCTTATCAGAAGTTATAACACAGCTGCAGGGGCTGAAATAAGACACATGTAATGTCTTTTTTTAATTTACGCCAGACTCAAACAGGTGTTGCACAGCTCCATACCCAGCTCCTGCACAAATATGGTTCTAATTTGTTGTATAATGCTACGATTTGTTCCAGACGCATCAGGTGTGTGGGTTAATGGGAGGATGCATGGGTTAGGAGAAACTGGCAGGCCAGCTACCTGTCTGCAGATGACTGACACCATTTTGTCACAGAATATAAAAAGAGCTAAAATGGTGCTATCACAGTGCAGAGGAAATACTGCAAAAAGATATTTGCACCGTGTGTGTTGTTTACATTTAATAAGCAGTCATTGCTGTGGTGTTTTTTGGTATTTAAACAGATAATTGTTTGAGGTTTGTACATAGAGCCATAGCTACTGGGGACATGTTTAACTTATAGAATCTGGTTCCTACCGTCGAGACAGCTGGTCCTCCTTATCCTGGCTCCGTGAGCTCTCTGCGCCCACTGAGGTAGCCCCGGCAGGCAGCTGGTTGAGCTGGTCCATCACCTCCAGGCCGTTCTGTTCTGCTATTTGGTGGATCAGGTCATCCACCTGCTCCTGAGGCGTGGTCAGCGTCATTGCTGAGCTCATGGAATCCTCCATGACCTGGTGCACAAAAAAAAGAGTTGAGGAGAGAACAAAGGGAATGTGAGGTCAGAGAGTGCAAAGCTGGGTTTGACTTATTACATCCTCTAGCGCTACTGTGGAATTTTAAAAAGCATGAAAAAGTGCTCTACAAACAAAGAGTGAAGGCACTCACTGAGGTGTGGACATCGAGGTTCTGGACTTGGCTTTCAAACTTATCCATGACTGCAGAGACCTTCTGGAGATCCATGGAGTTCAGAGCTTTGTCCAGCGCCTTGGTGACCTGACCCATGCTTTTGGTCACCTGTTGGAAAGTAAAGAAAAGGCATTTGTAACATACGTCTCATACACACTTTGTGATATGAAAATAGTTGATTTAGAATCTTTCATTTCAACATAGAAAAATATGTCTTTGATTCAAACTGTTGAGCTGACTGAACACTAACTTACGCCTTTCATGGTAACAGCGGTCTGGACTTTAGAGGCCACGGCATCGACTCGAGACGCCATGCGCAGCCAGTTAAGGCCTTCGTTCTTTTTCCTGATGGCATTCTCCGCGTAAACTCTGGCACATTCCACATTTTTCTGTTGCAAAGCCTGTTGATGAGACAAAGATGCTGTTAACACTTTTCAGCTTCAGAATAATCCTTTGTTTATGTGCACAGACAGGGTGGATACATCCTAGGACTGATACACAGAACATCACTAGGTAAATTTTACTGTAGACACTCCACATACAAGCGACAAATGAACTAGAACAATTACAGGAATTACAGCCATAAATGTAACTAAACAATTGTTTACTAAAAATATACTTAGCTTTGCAAGTTTGGCTCAGTGTTAGCACAGCATAGACGCTGCAGGTTCAATAATATCAAAGACATAATCAGCAATAACCTTGCATCTTTACTGTGTATTCCTGTGTTCTTCCTCATACACCATAACTAACAACTCAATAAATTAGCATTTGTTTTTCTTTGGAATGTGCTCAATTCACACCAATGTCTGTTAAAAGTCCAAATGTTTATGATGTTACTGTGATCCTGGTTGTATAATTATGAAATGTATAATAAACAGCAACCATCTCTGTTGTGATTAGAGTGACCCAACCTTACACGTGATCCACCTCATTTAAAACACAAATAATTTACAGCAGAACAGATTGCATGAAGTTGGCAATAATCATATTTCTTTCAGCAGTGGTAACAGGAAACAGCAGCAGCATCAAAGAGCAAACTTCCATCTTTCCTCATTTCAAATGCATGTCAGCTTTTCAACAAAGCAAAGCAGGAGGGAAACCTGTCATGACTGAACAGTGAAATATTTCTGACGTTTCAGATAATAAAAGCTTTGTCATGTCAGAACCCCGTTGCTCGAGAATGCGTTTGAATAGCACTTCTGTATTCTCTACGGCAAACATACATTCTAATTGGGACAGACCTGCCCAATACCTAAAACTAGCTGAGCTAGTGTTGTACTGCCACCTGCTGGTTCATGTGTGCCACTCCACGTGTCAGCAGACTGGTAAAATGATCAGCATAACTACACCACGATCACTGAATTGTAAGATTGTGTTTCTGTTTTTTCCAGTTTCAGTTTAATTTCACTGAGTTTTCTTGACTGAGTCGGAGGTTTCTTTTTGTTGGATTGTTATTAGATTAGGGGTGTTGTTAGGGAGTAAAAAGTACTCATTAGGTCAGGTAGTTAGTAGTAGTTAGTAAGTGTTGAATGTTATTTTATTCAGTTCAATATCATTTGTATTTATATTTATTAACTGCATGTATTTACATTGACTAATAATCAGAAGAACCTACAATATGTTTACTTTTTATTTTTTTCCCCTTGAGTCTTGTCTTTAGGTCTATAGTTAAACTCACTTCACATTATCAGTAAAAAAAAAAAAGCTTTTTATACTTTCATACTTTTTATTGGACCCTGTCATCACTGTCTGCCAGCTGTTTTACCACCTGAGCAAAAGGCTACGAACTACAGTTCCTTTTGCTGGGTCACCCATCAATCAAAGCAGTTTCACTTAAATTGAACCACTGGAAATGGCAGCAAATAACTTGGTCTCTGTCTTCAGTAATTAGTGAGGATTTCACTTGTGCAGAAATTGATATTAAATTCATTGATTTTGAGTAAGTTCTCACAAACATTGTGGTAAAAATCTAGGAGAGTAACGAGTTTAGAAACACACAAATCAGTTCATCTGACACTAAAAGTGAGTGATCACATAGTTCTTAACTCACACATTTGATGCAAACACTAACTAAAGCGCTGATTCTTTACCAGAAGATTTTTATTTATTGCATGAAAAGTCGCTGGATATTTGCTGCATGAATAGGCCGCTGTACACAGGTTGCTAAAAAGAGCTTGGTGAGTATTTTCTGGATCATTTGCATTTTTGTTAAGTGCTAATGATGTCCAGTTAAAATAAATTTAAAAAAAAAATCTCCTCCATGGAGTAGTCTTTCTACTCACTGACTCATCATCTTCCATTTACTACAACACACAGCCACACCCAAAGCTTATTAGCAGACGCTACTGCACAACTGCACAGATCACAAAGCACAAAGCATTACGTCACAAGCATTACCTCATATCATGTCAAAAAAAGAAAGCAGAAAAATGCAGATAGGCTCCCTTAATGTTGATGATAACAGACTGGATGTTTTACATTGCTCACATCTGCTAAACTTAGAGCTGATGACGAAGAGATGGTGTTTCTGATTATTGTACTTCAAATCTAACATTAAAACAGGCTCCTGTTTGTTTTGTCTGTGCTATCCAAATTTCCACTTACACTGACATTGTTGTCTGCTGGAAGTCACTTGCTATTGAAAGGGAGTTCTTCATCACCACCCTTACCAAGTGGTGCTCACAGGCAATAATCTGACTGCTGGGGTTCTCCCTCTAATACTGTACAGGGTTTACTTTACAATACAATAAAGCACCTTATGATGACTTAGAACTAGTAAACGGATGCCAATAAAAGTAAAGAGCAGACATACAGACATTTCATTTTGTCTGTATTAGAATGATGACATGTGTGGAGCAAGAAAGATGTATACAGTGTACTGTGGGACCGTTTGGCCCTTACGTCACCCCAGCTAATTGGCCTGCTTACCTTCTTGACCTTTGCCTGCTCTTTTTCAGAATCCTTCTCTGCCTTCTTGGCCAGCCTCTCCAGCTGCTTGGAAGTGAACTGTGATCCACAGAGAAAAAATGTGAATACATTAATAAATATCCCACTTTAAGTTATCTGTTGTCTGATATAGGTTTAAGATTTTCACTGGAACATACCTTTAACTGAAAGAGTGTTTCTGTGAAGAGATGGTGAGAGACAGAGTCAGACATTTGGAGTGTATATAACATAAACTGTCACATAGACTATATGGACAAACGTGCTGGGCACCTTACTACACATTACATCTACAGGAGCTGCTTGCCATTGAACCCCATACCATGCAGTTCCCAAAACAGTTTATGTGCTAATGTTAATGCCAGAGGGACACTGGAGATAGTTATTTAGTTAGCAGAGCGTTGACGACTTTTACATCAATGGGCCACAGCCCTCTGCAAACCCATTATTTATGTGGTCTGCCACTGAGTGGTTGTGATTCCTAAACTCCAATTTTACAAAAATACCACTTCAAGCAGATCGTGGAATATCTAAGAGAGAAGAAATTTCACAAACTGGCATTGTGTTAAAGTACGCACTCGAATTCAGTGAGCTATTTAGAACGATCACGTTGGGCAGTTTCTGTCTCTGGCTTAGCACCACAATAGGTATTGTGCTTATCATATATTATATAAATTATCAAAAGTTCACATTAAACAAGATCAAAGTTTTAAATAAGTGTAAGTATATGTCCAGCTACACACTATGAACCAAAAGCTCAGGCTTCATATTGCTTTAATTAAACACTCAAATTCAGGCAGGTTTTTTTTTCCCGACCTTTGGATCTGTATGATGTCATCGAGAACAGCCTGCAGTTTTATTTAACCGATGTCACATAATAAATCATAGTAAGTATAGTAAGTATCAAGTATAACAAGTCTACTTTAACAACAATGATAATGTAGAAAACAGCGGACGGTTGTAGATACCGGAAATACATTTATATATTTATTTTAAGTTCATTTTTTCCCAAATCAAGCCAACTGAACCAAATGTCTGAGTTATATTTATATCTGTAAGAACAGGTACATGCATAAATATAAGTTAAAGAAACACATCTTGAGCGTTTAAGCAGGCAAGAGGAAGCTCTTTTGTTTTTGTTTTTTTAAACTTTTATAGCGATGACTTGTATCTAACAGGACCGGGGGAGAACGATGAAATGTGTCTCCGTCTGTCAAAGTTGTTCCAATCAAATTCTGGCTGCTGTATCACATTCCTACTGTAGAAGTCACTGCTAAGAAAAGACTCTGGCACAGCCCAATAAAACCAAAGGCCCATTTAATAATGAGTCCGTAAACTCAGTGGACGTCAAATGTGATAAACGGAAAAACCCCCAACAAAAAACAGGTCAGACAGCTAACCCGGCTAACCACACACCCAAGCTAAAGCGCTAATTTTAGCTATCTAACGTAGTCTGTCGCTTTGGCTAAAATAAAGAACCAAAGGCTACTCAGACAGACAATTCAGAAGTTAACACACGACATACCATCCATGTCCAAGTGAAGATGATACCAGGAGACGACTAAGAAGTTATTTGTAGCGCCTCTACAAGGTAGTCCTGAGTTGTTTTGGTAACACCGTGGATCTTCCTGGTTCAACAGTAGTCACGTGATTCGAATTCTTCTTCTTCTTCTCCTTCCTCGCCCATTCTTCGAAGGTGGCATCTTGCCTCAAGTGAAATGCTGCCACCTATTATCATAACTAGATACAGCAAACTGCATAGCATAGAGCAAAGGTTTTTAGCCACACTTCGTTTCTCTACATTTCTTTTCTGCTTTTTCACTCATTTTCACTTCAGTTCTTGTACCTGAAGATCTTCATATTATATATTTTATATATTTTTATATAATATATATAAAAATATATTAACACTGACCTGTGAGTCATTCAGTCATAAAAATGCACCTGACTCAAGAGATGAATCATTGTTGTCACATATCAGATAACTTAGCAAAGAACCAATTTCAAAGAACAAAATCTATCTACAATCTATCTGTCTATCTGCATATTTCAAAAGTATATGGTTATATGTTTTATCAAATGTATTCTCTCCAATAAACAACAACAAAACAAATAGTTTAAGGTAGTGGATACAAAGCTAAAAGAAATTTAAAATACAGTTGAAATAGGTAAATAGGTGATCTACACTGGAAATCAGTTTTCCTAACAAGTTATGGATAGGTGAAATAGCTATCTAGAAGTCGATAAATAAAAAATTAATAAATAAATAGCAGACAAATGGTGGCTAAACTCAAAGTCAAAGATGAACATTTGAAATTAAAAGATAAAAATAACTGAGAAAACTAATGATAATTATGTATTGTATCACCCCTAATTTTCTTTATATTTTTCTACAGTGATATTCAATGGTGATCACCTGTTTCTGCAGCACAGGGATGTGTTTTCTTTTGAAAGAGGTCTCCAACTTGGTACACAAGGACTCAGTTGACTACAGTTTCAAATTGCAGATAATCAAGACACGAAGAACTGCAGAGTCAAAGCCTGAAGCTGTTTTGCACGTCTGTCAAGCTCACAGGCACATCTCTGTTTGATTTCAATAGCGGGAAAAGGTGGAGAAGGAGCCCTGTGTTAATGAGTGGATGGAGAAGCTTCCAGCCAGAGGAGAGCTGCTGGTGAAGAAGAAAGAATTTATGAAGAAGAAAATTGACCACCTAGAGTTTTTTGCCAAGAAAAACAGCACAATAAACAGAAGAGGTGAGCTATTTTACAGAAAAATATATTTCTTTAAATAAAGAAAGAAAAGAAACGGGTAGGCAAGCAATAAAACATCAGTCTTAGCTAGCTAAAAGCTAATTAGCTAGGTATTAAACTAACTATCGTTAGCCACACAACTATGAAACAAGAACTAAAACTGGTTATACATTTATTTTGACTTGTTAAAAGTAATGTAAAAGAAGATGAACGTAGTAAAAAAAAGTACTGGAAAGGTTCAAATGAATTATATGTTTGTGCAGATACCTCAACACATATACTTGAGTCATACTCTACTCTTTCTACTCTTTCTACTCTTTCTAGTCCCTGTCAGAACTATTGCTGTCTTGCTGCAACATTTTGGCTCAACTGAAGGCTTTTCATGGAGTTTTTAGAACATCCTGAATTACAGTAGTCCAGCCTAGAATTAATAAATGCATGAACTAGTTTTTCATCATCAGGATGCAGGATGTTAGAGATATTGTGCAAATGTTAGAAAGCAGTCCTACATATGTGTTGCATTGAAAGACATATCCTGGTCAGAAATGACTCCAAGATTACTCAAAGTGTTAGTGGAGGCCAAGGTAATGCCATCCAGAGTTAGTGTCTGTGCTATTGGCCTATAATTAGTTAAGACTGCTGGGTTTGGCTTTTAAAGTAATGGTTTAACTACTGCCAGCTTGAAGGTCTGTAGTACATAGCTGATTATTAGAGCTAGGTTCATCATATTTAAGATTGAAGCATTAATTAATGGTAGGACTTCTTTGAGCAAAATGTTTATGAACCATAGATCCATCTATTAACTAAACCTCACAGTTTTACAGTCTCTATTTTGGGGGTTTTCTGTTTAAAAAAATACTGAAGAAGCAAAGTTAAATCTATTCCTGCTCATGTGCTGTTTTTGTTTCACCGTGCTCTCCTACCAGCGGCTCTGCAGGCGCTAAGAAGAAAGAAGTTCTACGAGAAACACATCAATTACATTGACTGCGCTTTAAAAGCCATGAGACCCATTTACGAACACATGTGAGGAGAAACACTACAGGAATGTGTGAAATAAAGCTATGTATGAATGAGAAAGAAGTCTGTCATGGCCTTTGAATGCTGAGTACTAAGATAATTTAAAAAAACAAAGAAACTGTCTGCTGGCTGTTGCAGAGAAATCATTAACAAGGTGAGTGACCTGATGAAGGATATTGCAGAGGAGGAGGATGAGACTGGAGGCATGCTAGAGAGCCTCTGCACACCTGTGGGCTTTGAAGGGGAATTTAATGAGGTAAGAATGATCTTAATTTTTGGAAGACTTCTGCGATTGCACTGATTCTGTGTACCAGAGTTGTCACTTGTTGTGTGCCTGTTGCTGTGTCTCTGTATGTTTTTTTTCTCAGGGTGAGCTGCTGGCAGAGCTGGAGAAACTGGAAAAGAATGTGGACGAAAACCTCTTTGAGGCGGATGAAGCAGAGGACGGGAACCCTTGTCCCAAAGTGCTGACCACTACTTTGCCTTCCCATCGTGGTAAGACTTGTTGGGAGAGCTTCGACTTTATTCTTGCAGTTGGCTGTGGTGTCTGTGAATTCATGGAGGTTGTGCAGGGATTTATTTTCTTCCCCAAAGCCAAGATGAACAAAAATAACACAAACCTGTCAGGAAAGGTGTTTTACCTCAAACTCAAACTGTGGATGTCTGTGAATGTTCTCAGTCATCCAGGTCATCGTAGTCAAAGGAGCTTGCAAAGAAAAGCGTCTGGACTTCTTTAAGTTACTTGAAGACGTTTCACCTCTCATCCGAGAAGCTTCTTCAGTTCTAAGGTCAAATGGTGGAGAGTCCCAGATATAAACCTAGTGGGAGTATCCCCCCACAGAGGGACAAAAGGACCCCCTGATGATCCTCTAATCCCCTGAGCCAAGGTGTGAAACTGGGTGTGGGTCCCAATCAGCCAGAGTTTCGGGTGAGCTCATTGTGAAACCTGGCCCCACCTTCTCATGCGAATTCCTGAGATCAGATGGCCCAGGATGTGAGTGGGCGTTAAGGCGTCTGGGGAGGGATCTCAAAACTGGATTATAGATGGCAGAGAGTTGGTGTCATAAACCACCGCCTCTGTTCAAAGATGGTCGTTCACAGTGGACATAGATGGCTTCTTTCACTCCTCTTTCAAACCATCTGTCCTCTCTGTCCAAAATGTGAACATTGGCATCCTCGAAAGAGTGTCCTTTATCCTTAAGATGCAGATGGACTGCTGAGTCTTGTCCCCAGACAAAAACTGGTTCACCCGAAAGACAAAACGCCAAAATACAGACTTAACAATGTGGTGTATGCTGTACAGTGCAGCGAGGAATGCCCAGAGCTCTACATCGGAGAGACCAAACAGCCACTTCACAAGCGCATGGCACAACACAGAAGAGCCACCTCCACAGGACAAGACTCAGCAGTCCATCTGCATCTTAAGGATAAAGGACAGTCTTTCGAGGATGCCAATGTTCACATTTTGGACAGAGAGGACAGATGGTTTGAAAGAGGAGTGAAAGAAGCCATCTATGTCCACTGTGAGCGACCATCTTTGAACAGAGGCGGTGGTTTATGACACCAACTCTCTGCCATCTATAATCCAGTTTTGAGATCCCTCCCCAGACGCCTTAACACCCACTCACATCCTGGGCCATCTGACCTCAGGAATTCGCATGAGAAGGTGGGGCCAGGTTTCACAATGAGCTCACCCGAAACTCTGGCTGATTGGGACCCACACCCAGTTTCACACCTTGGCTCAGGGGATTAGAGGATCATCAGGGGGTCCTTTTGTCCCTCTGTGGGGGGTCACTCCCACTAGGTTTATATTTGGGACTCTCCACCATTTGACCTTAGAACTGAAGAAGCTTCTCAGATGAGAGGTGAAACGTCTTCAAGTAACTTAAAGAAGTCCAGACGCTTTTCTTTGCAAGCTCCTTTGTCAAACTGTGGATGTTTCAGGCGAATAGATGAATGTGTTGACCACTACTGTCTTCAGGGTTTTGCAGAGAAATCATCACCAAGGTCAATGACCCGATCAAGGACATTATTGAGGAACAAGACGTGACCGAAGACTTGCTAGACAGCCTCTACACAGCTGTGAGATTTGAAGTGGAATTTAATGAGGTAAGGATGATTTTAATGTTTTTTTGGAGCTTTTGTTTTTGCAGTGATTCTTGGTTTGTCTGATATCTAGAGTCTGCTTACATTATTGGCATTTGCCTGATGTGGCTCAGTGTGATTTGCTGAATCATTATTATTTTTAAGTCAGGTTTTCCGCTTCTGTGACACTTCTTGACACTTGCTGAGCTGCTGTGTGCCTATTGCTGTCTCTCTCTCTCTGTCTGTCTCAGGATGAGCTGATGGAAGAGCTGGAGAAGCTCCAAAAGAATCTGGATGAAAGCTTCAATGATTCGGATGGAGAAGAAGCTGGGGTCCTTTGTCCCAAAGTGTTGACCACTGGATCACATTCCCATCCCGGTAAGAATTCCCAGGAGAGCTTTTTCATGATTCCTGCGGTTTGCTGTGGTGTCTACAAATTCACGCAGGTTGCTCAGGGTTTTGTTTTGTTTTGTTTTTTCTTCCTCAAAGTCAACACGGACGAAGAAAACATTGAAGATGATTTAGAGTATCTTCGACGTTGGGCGACTGCACCTCGTGAACGCACCATCAGTTACAACATTTAGAAGAGGCGAGGGAAGCACAGAAAGGAATAAATGGGCAGCAGTTTATTGTATTTGTTCATGAGTGTTTGTTTTTTTAATTTAATTTTCATGGACATTTGACTTTCTACCTACTCCAGAGATGCCAGTGAACATGTTGATGTTTATACACAGGACACTACAGAGACTTCAGAATTCAAATTGTAAAATTAAGTATTATGAACACATCCTTATAGTACCATCATTAGTACAACACTACTGGCTTGATAACTAATTGATGTTATGACTTTGATGTTATCTGAACTCACTGAAACTAAGCTACTTTTGCTTTCTTTAAACACAAAACAAAACTCACCAATGACTCCCAGCACATAAGTGTTGCATGTGTTTGCTGTCTTTGAGTCTCACCCTGTTACCTCTGTTACCTGTTGTGTTCTCTTCTTCGAAGACTGTTTCAAAAATAAAACACTTCACTAATGGGGAGGGGCTTTTTTTCCACAGGCCCTTAAAAAGATCTTAAGACAATGGAAAATTAAGCTCAAGGAGGCTAACAGTCCAAATTAAATTTGCCTATGGTTTAAGACTTAAAAACATTATAGCCAATAGCATTAATTTTTACCCCTCAGGCATAATAGGCTGATGGTGTATTGTCATCACCCAAGTTTGCGAATGCAATAACTCAAGAACAAAACGATGTAGGAGTTTCAAAGTCATCTACTAAAAACCTTGGACGAGGTCGAATCCCGGCGACCTTGACCTCAAGGTCAGAGGTCAAGCTTTCTGAATGCGATAAATCGAGAACAAGGCAAAGTTGGATTTTGGAATCGATACCATTGTTGTATCTACGAGGATGGCTGCCAGTATTTTCAAAATCTTACTGCCTTGATTTGTTTATATCCTTTTATCGCATCAAAGTATTGATCGGAAGATTCACTCAAAACATGGAGGTAGCCTCCAAGACAAAATTAAGCCAATACAGAAATGCCTAAAAACCTCTATCTGCAGGCCACCAGATGGCGATAGTTGCAGTCTGCAAAAAGTCTTCCCAGTATATAGAAATCTACGAAAAAACAGGTTTCAGTCTTGACCTCTGCTGAATTTATGATGTCATACAGTCATTTTGGCTGTTGTGGATAAAAACTTACGACCGCTTTGTTAGTCTTGGTCTTACCATGTTTCCAAATATAGGCTTATCTGTGGTTTGAAAACACAGTGATTGGTTAATAAGTTGCCTGTCAGACTCACCCTTCTTCGTTTCATGTGGGTTTTTTGTAACAAACATGGCAACAGCAGAAATGCCCAACTTGAGGCTTTAAAAAAAGGGCTTTACAAACCAATCATGTCCATCTATCATACGGTCTACGCTAATAGCATAATTGGGCTGTCTTCTCCTGGTCCATTAGCGGCTTCACAGTAATATTTAATACAGTAGATTCTAGCACAACACAACCAATGTCGATGTCCACATTATTTTCCTGTTTGGTTCAGAAAGGGAAAGTGGGGTGCTGGGTTAAGAAGGCAACCCATTAAAAAAAAAAAAGATACATAACAGAAAAGGTGTGCAAGAAACTACACACACAAAAAAAAAAAAGAAGGCGACCCATTTATCCAAAGGCCACAGCAAAGGTCTGGGTTTGAGTCTGTCCTTGGAAGAGCCCATTTCCCACCTGCTCTCCTTCTTGTGTACTCTACTGTATACTATAAATAAATAAAGATAATAGAGCCATGATAGTGCACAATAGACCTTGATCAAAAGTAGTATAGCAGCACTATAGTTAAACATATATAAAAAATAATAATAATAATAAAGAATTCCAAGATAAAAGGTCATGCAAAGCTGGAAAAAAATGGATCAAAGCGGCTTCTTCCATTTTCTTGTTGAGTATTTTTTTTATCAAAGTGCTAGTACTGGCTTGTTCATAACAGCCTAAATTAAATGCACAATTTTGTCATTGTTTATTATAATTAAATAAGAGTTTATAAAGCCTTAATCCTGTGCTCCCTTTAAATCCAGCCCTCCTTACTGCTGCTCTGAGCTGGTGCACAGGATTAGTGTCACTCAACCAGACAGAGGGAATGACGGAGAAGAAAAGAAGCTGATTAGCCAAGCCACGCGGGTGTAGACTCTACGTAAATGCGCTTTGGTGCTTTATGTGCTTTTGTGTGGACTCACTAAATTGTAAGCGTCATGTCGGTGGATGTAGACGAACAGTGCCTCAGCTGACTGAAGACTGATGGGGTCTGGAGCAAGCCAGAGGCAAGATTCAGGTAAGGGACATGATCATCTCATCAGCGTTAGGACTGATAAATTTATGGAGCCATGTTCTCCAAATGTATGATGAATGTGTAGACAGTAGTATTTAATGTGAAATCACCTGTCTTTGTGTGCAGTGGTCAGAAGTCTATGATAGCTGTGATAACAGTTTAGTTATGACAGGTTGACTGAAAGAAACAGTTATAATACTTCCGCTTTGATCTAATCTGTGGTGTTAAAAAACATCCAGTTAAAAAAACTCTTCAAATAAACACAAACAGCAGCAGGTGGCTCAAGTATTTGTACTTAGATTAATCTAACAAGACTGTGTATGTACAGATTGTTAAAGAAGAGTTGAGACAAAGGTGTTTTGTACCACATATTTGTTGATGATCATCAGTAGCTTTAATTGTGGTTCTTGTGTGTTATATTTGCATGATCTTTAGCACCTTGAGGTGACTATTGTTTTGATTTGGAGCGATATTAATACAACTGAATTGAATTGCTGGCATAGACCCAACTCTAAGTACCATATTTACAATCCAATTTAAAAGGTGCTATTAGCGTAAGTTTATATAATGTAACAAACTGACAACATTAAAGCAGTCGCGCCAGAATGTCATGCTAAAAAGAAAGACTCTTTAAAATACAAGGGGGAGCAAGCGAGTCAGATACCACAGGCACAGAGAGGAAGCAGGTCTGATCAGAAACAGTTTATTACTAGGCCAGGGAGCACAAATAAAAACACCCTTAAAATGTATGTAATAAAATGTTTGTCAATCCACTAAAACTAAATAAAACAATTCTAAAACCCGTAAAACTACCATTTTCTACATTCACTAACCCCCCCCTGCTATAATTATGCCACATGTTCATTATGGGTCCATCAGCGGGCCAGGAATTCCTTCTTTAGAGCAGAGTCCAGGCCAGCCTCGTCTTCGGCAGCCAAGGAAGAGCCTCCCATCTTCTTGTCCTTCCACTGGCCCATCACATCCCAGCCCAGCTTAAACCTCTGCCCTGCTGCCAATCACACGCGTTGTCTCCTACTGTTGCCGTTCCATGAGGTCAGGACTGGGTCGCCGTGTCACGCTGGCCATCTAGCATTAACCTTCCAGTCTGGGGCCTCTCTCCTTCAGTGCTCAGCTAGCCTGCTTTTAAAAGGTCTTTACACAGCTGATAGGCCACCTCTGGACACACCCTGCCTCAGCAGGTGGTCCCTATCAGCTAATTTGTCCCATGTGCAGCCAGTCCACAGTGGATAAAAACCATGCAATAGAAACAGAATAAAACCATGCAAATAAAACGACACTCATAAATAAACACTAAAAATCAGAATAAAAACAATATACAAGACAAATACAAATTTCCACTGTGTGACATATATATACAAACAAACGCACTGGATATCTTCTAGGCAGCGGGCATACGTCACCTGAACAGGTCATTACCAGGTCTGACTGGTAGTAGGCCAATGACAGCCAATAATGATGTTTTATCTTTAAAGGTTTCACTTGGATGTCCAATAAAAACAAAACTCAACTGTATAACCAAAGTGTAATTACTGCAATTGTCATTTCAAAGAAAACAGACCTAAATCAGCAACTCCTGAAGCTCCTGGAAATATCTGGACATCTTTAAATCCAAAGACAAGGACTGAAAATATGACTTAAATGGGCCTCTTTGGAGACATTGCATAACTTAAATGTAAACTGTTAGTGACTGTTTACCAGGCTTTATAGTAATATTCTCTCACTTCACTTGAGCATTTATGAGGGTAGGAGGCTAAGTTAATGGTTTTCTACCTACCAGTTTCAGAGAGCCCCCCCAGTTTAAAACCAAACACTGAGACAGAATCGCCTGACTCCTCACAGCGAACGCCCATCATACTCATCACAGCTCCATCACGGGACGACATCTACGCCACGCCATCCAAAATCACGATAGCCGATGCCATAAAAGAGCAGCGGCCTGGGTCTGCACCCTTCGTAGTGGGGAAGAAACTACCAACCAGACAGTAACTCCAAATGTCTATCACAAGAGGTAAACTGGAAGGAGAGATGACTGATTATTTGCTGAGCGTGATGAAGAATCACCCCGAAACTGAATCATGACACTGGTGTGCGTGTGAGAGCAGCTATGAAGTGCTGAACAGTATTGAGCTTATCATTTTTACCTGCAAATCTTTTACACTAGCCCAACTTACTTTTACTTCTTAAATGATGTGCTTATTTGAAGAATTGTGAGGGCAAGAGATGGTTTAGTGCATGTTTGACCTATGTTGAGCCATTTTGTATCTTTTTGTACAAATTTGTTCTCTTTGAAGTCATTTTTATCCTCCCATTGCAGCAATTTTGTAGGTCTTTGGTTATTTTTGATGCTTCACAGTCGTTTTGAGACTCTTTGCAGCTCCTTTGTTGCACTCTGATTTTATGGGCATTTTGTGTGTTTGCAGCTTATTCTCTGGTTGATTGTAGTGGTCACATTCAGTCAGGTGAACATATCCAGTAATTAGGTTAATGACAAAAGAGGGTGACTTTAGTCCACTGTCCTTTGTGCGAGTTTTACAGTGTTCTATTACTATTATTATTATCAATCTACAACAGACTGGACTCAAAAGGGAACTGATCTTATGAGCTCCTTATTGCTGATGCACTTCTGGGTTATCTTGTTGTAGAAGTAGAGATATGGGTATTTACAATACAGTGTGTAATGGAAAAAGACACAATTGGTTTGTTAATTGAAAGTGGAAAAAGTCTTGACCTAGACAAAGGACTAAAGGCCAGGATATCTTGGAATCTGCTACTCATGCCAAGCTTGAGAAGATTGGATTACTACCAACATACGCAACTGGCCAGGGACTGGAAACTCCCAACAGTTCAAAGTTTACTGGATATAATAGGCTTATTTTTAACCTGTGGAGGAAATTATCTTCCTCTGCAGGGTGTCTGGGCTTGGTCTATCTGATAGGGTTAGAGTTACGGATTGGTGTGTGGTGTGATTGTGTTTCCACAACGTAAAAAATATGATATCATTACAATATGATTGGCCACCTGCAGTATTGAACATGGGCCAACATTAGTTTTATTGATCCAGGAACAATACCAACATGATGATATTAGATTGTGTATCCATGGGTCCCCCATCCTCATCTTGTGACACTGTTGTTGTGAAGGAGAGTTAATCTGTTTATTCTGTAATAATTTATAATTCATTCATTCACATCCCAAAATATTTATTAATCAATTGTTTTTCCCTGTATGTACACTCAACAAAAATATAAACTCAACACCTTTGTTACTGCTCCCATTCCCCATGGGATGGACATAGAGACCTAAAATTCATTCCAGATACACAATATAACCATCCCTCCCAAACAGTGGTCACAAATCAGTCCAAATGTGTGGTAGTGGGCACATCTGCTATATTGAGATAACCCATCCCACCTCACAGGTGTGCCACATCAGGATGCTGATCTGACATCATGAGTAGTGCACAGGTGTACCTCAGACTGCCCACAACAAAAGGCCACCCTGGAATGTGCAGTTTTGTCTCACAGCAAAATGCCACAGATGCCACAAGCAATGAGGGAGCGTGCAATTGGCATGCTGACAGCAGGAATGTCAACCAGATCTGTCGCCCATGCATTGAATGTTCATTTCTCAACCATAAGCCGTCTCCACAGGCGTTTCAGAGAATATAGCAGCACATCCAACCGGCCTCACAACCGCAGACCTCGTGTAACCACACCAGCCCAGGACCTCCACATCCAGCAGGTTCACCTCCAAGATCGTCTGAGACCAGCCACCCAGACAGCTGCTGGAACAATTGGTTTGCACAACCAAACAATTTCTGCACAAACTGTCAGAAACCGTCTCAGGGACGCTCAACTGCATGCCCGTCGTCCTCATCGGGGTCTTGACCTGACTCCAGCTCGTCGCCGTAACAGACTTGTGTGGGCAAATGCTCACATTCGATGGCGTCTGGCACGTTGGAGAGGTGTGCGCTTCACGGATGAATCATGGTTCACATTGTTCAGGGCAGATGGCAGCTGAGAATGTCCCAGTTCTTGCATGGCCAGCATACTCACCGGACATGTCACCCATTGAGCATGTTCGGGATGTGCTTGACCGGCGTATACGACAGCGTGTACCAGTTCCCACGAATATCCAACAACCTCGCACAGCCATTGAAGTGGAGTGGACCAACATTCCACACGCCACAATTGACAATCTGATAGACTCCATGCGACAATGTGTTGCACTGCATGAGGCAAATGGTGGTCACACCAGATACTGACCGGTTCTGGGTCCCCAGACCCCCAATAGCGCAAAAAACTGCACATTCCAGGGTGGCCTTTTGTTGTGGGCAGTCTGAGGTACACCTGTGCACTACTCATGATGTCAGATCAGCATCCTGATGTGGCACACCTGTGAGGTGGGATGGATTATCTCAATATAGCAGATGTGCCCACTACCACACATTTGGACTGATTTGTGACCACTGTTTGGGAGGGATGGTTATATTGTGTATCTGGAATGAATTTTAGGTCTCTACGTCCATCCCATGGGGAATGGGAGCAGTAACAAAGGTGTTGCGTTTATATTTTTGTTGAGTGTATAAAACATTTCTGGGCATCCACCACAAAAAATAATATAGTTTTTAAAAGACCTCTGTATGTTGTCCAGTCATAAAGTGTAGTCTACCTCCAAAGGCCTATTTTCGGCATTGTTCACTGTCCTGAAATACAGCATTCAGTCAGTTTTTCTATATAAATATATTTCAATGTAGATATTTTTTTTAATATAAAATATAGTTTTAAAACTATATATTATAATAAAAGGGCAATCATCAGATAGTATTGCCGCTTTATCAAAGTAACATTTAGCAAAAATGTTGAGTTTACAGTAATAGAAATGTGATAAATAGCATATTCAATTCACTAATATTTTGTACGTTTCTTGATGGCTGTATGTGGCCTGTTTTTCTTTAAATGTCAATTATATCATTTTTCCCCTTGTTTTACAGTTTTCCAAAAATGATTTTTTTCCGGAATTGACAGGTATCGATCCAGGTATGGGACGCAGAAGCCGTTCACAAACTCCGGGAAAGCTGTTGGTTGTCCTCCCCTTACCAAAACAAACCTCAATGGCGGCTGAATGAGGTGCTGCTGTTTGTAGATGTGCTCTCTTCGGGACTTATTTTAGTCCAAAAACTGCATTTAAATAAAACAATGGACGCGGCTGGAGAGGACGAACCGGACCCCATAAAGCTGAAGTCTCTTAAGGACAATAAAACTTTCACAGTGCCTCAAAATTACAGGGTAAGAGAACGAGCTCCTTCCGTGTGGGTCCGTTCATGACCGTGGTTGTTTAATTATACTCTGCCATCAGCCACGATATTTTACATACAGAATACCAACTGACACAACTTTACAAGTCTAACTCTTCTGTTAAAAAAACCGGCATACATTTAAAATAATAAAGTTCACTGTAGAGCTTTCTTTCAGTCAGTATTTACGATACTTTAGCCCTGAAACTGAATAATGCTAACTAAACGCTAGCTGCATGCAGCATGCTCCCCATCTAGACTTTATCGGTAAATAAACCGCTTATGTGTGCATAGACGTAATTGATTAATTAGCGAGGCGCCTTTAAAGGTGAAGTCTGCGCACATTGTTGCCTTGTTTGTCTCCAGCAGCAGCCAATCTCATTACTTAGTTCAAATGGCACATAAGCCTCCAAGTTCAAGCACCCAAATCCACCTCCTCCAGTGATTCCCCCGGCATCCAGGATGCCTTTTAGGAGCTCGAGTCTGGTTGAAAAAGTGATCACAAGACATCCAAGAATGGCCGTCTAATGCCTGTTGGCTTTTAGTTAATTTGTGGGGGTTTTGTTTTGTTTAACGTCCTGTCCCATATAGATAATGGTAAAGTGCCCTGAAAGTCAATTCTTCTTGTTGACTCAGTGTGGTTTGATAGTCAGTGGGAGCTCCCTTGACTTGTCTCTTGTTAATTATTTTAGTTGAGCATCATTAAATCTAAAGGATTTTCACACTTCATGAATGGTTGTAGAAATATCCTTGGGCAAAATACTGAACCTCAATTGCTCCTGATGCATTCATCAGAGTGTGAATGTGTGAATGAATGGTTAGGTGAATGGTTGAATGAGGCTTGTAGCAAGAAAGCACAAAGACAGAGTAGAGAAGTACCAATCCATTTATCCGTTAAAAACCGTAAAAACTGCTTCTTTTGACAGGACTGAAGGCTGTGACGTGTTCACTGAGTCCCAGTTTCTTTATCTTGTTTTTCTCTCTTCAGTTTGGGAGCTGCAGAAGTGTCAGAGAGTTTGAGAAACTCAACCGAATAGGAGAAGGAACATATGGCATTGTGTGTAAGTTAGACAGCAGAGGAAATACTGAGGACTAACACTTCAGTTTGTCCACGTGACATGCTCTGTAAATAATCAATTCCCTTTTCTCAATGCAGATCGTGCCCGCGACACCAAGTCAGATGAGATTGTTGCCCTGAAAAAGGTGCGAATGGACGCAGAGAAAGATGGTGAGACCATCGCATGCTTTATTTTTTTTTATGGGTATCTCTGATCGAGAGCTTTATTCATACAACTAGATGTAATTTTAAAAAATCACATTTTTGCACCACCATCAACTGAAAAGATCGGTGACATCTGTTCCTCATCTGTCAGGGGTCCCCATCAGCAGCCTCAGAGAGATCACACTGCTACTGAGGCTGAGACATCCCAACATAGTGGAGCTGAAAGAGGTGGTTGTCGGCACTCAGCTAGAAAGGTACTGCACGGACACACCCACAATAAATGCTTTAGTATATAGATTGATCTGATACTAGTCTTATTGTTGCTTCTGTTGATCTTGCAATGTGTGGCCTTTGGGGCCAGTTGCATCAGCTGCTCTTTACTCATATTTTTAACTATGCCTGGGCCCTGTGGTGCCAAACCAGTTCAGCATAGCCAGCAATTAAAAAAAAAAAAAAAAATCATGTTTCACTTACTTTGACTTTTTTAATGAGGCTAAGCTGATGAATTCAATGTTTCTCATTTTCACAGTCACATGAAAGGGAGTAGTGTCGTGGCATGTAACAAATAACAAACATGGACATGACTGCTGGCAGCAGAATGAACTATCTTACAAACAAAGAGAAACTATAACACCAGAAAGAGATGGAAATACCCAGGACCCACTCAGGAAGGGCTGTGAGTGGGTATGACAGAAAAATCATTATATTAATGTGTGAATCTGGCTTCCAGGGGAAATTGCTTTGAGTGACCATTAGGACTTAGTTACGCAGGATTCATTAACTGTGTCACTTTATAGATTCTGTGTCAATGAGTTAAAACCAGTAAGAAGCTTTACTTACAAATTTAATATAATTTTATCAAGCACAAGACTTAGTTGCCTGTTTTGGGATTTTCTTTCTGTGTTAAGGCTTACACAGAATAACAAAATAGCTTTAAAAAAGTCTAAAAGAATAAAAATGAGTAATACGTTTTCTTGTGAACGGTCTGTTTTTCTTATTGTTGCTCTTCAAGGAAAGACAAAAACATTAGACAGTCTCTAAACCAGGGCTGCCCAATCCCAGTCCTCGAGAGCTACTATCCTGCAGCTTTTAGATGCATCCCAACTCCAACACAGCTGAATCAAATGGTTTGATTACCTCTTCAGCATGCCATCGTGTTTGGCAAAGGCCTGATAACAAGCCATTCATTTGATTTGGGTGTGTGGGAACAAGGATGCATCTAAAAGCTGCAGGACGGTAGCTCTCGAGGACCGGGATTGGGCACCCCTGCTCTAAACACTTTGGACACCTTTATTATTTGTGCAAAAAAGTCTAGCTCTCTAAGATGGTGACGAAAAGAGATTGGTCGGTAGGCTCTGGTTTTGTATATGAAGATCTTGCAGAATAAGTTATCATGGCAATGTAACCAGGTAAGAAGGAAACCACCTTAGTATAAATGAACACCCAGGGTTAAATCTGATGTTAACTTGCTGATTACCAAATCCTGCTTCGTACTTCAGAGCGGTGGTATAGAAATCTGCTGGACTGTGGTCACACACACAAACCAGCAGTCCAAAGAAAGTCACATTGTGCGTCCAGCACATTTCATCCTAAAAGTCTGCTTGTTTTTGAAGGGTCTACGACATTGGTACAGTTTGAGTTTATGTTCACTTTGTATCAGGTCCCTGAAAAAAGAAGACTCATGTCTGAAAGATGCCACTGATTTAACTAAAACTTCGACTTAAGCTCAGGTGGTTAAACTGGTGTGTAGCCGGTATAATATAGATAAGGAATTATCCTCATTGTTTGTTTCCCCAGTTTTTGTGACCTTAGTCGCCTGAATCGACTGTGGTTGTGATTTGGCGCTGTATACATAAAATTGGATTTAATTTAATTGTTTTACTGTCTAACATAAACTTTCTTAATCTTTTTGGATCTTTTCAGCCTATTTCTGGTGATGAGTTACTGTGAACAAGATCTGGCCAGTCTGCTGGAAAACATGCAGACGCCATTCTCAGAGGCGCAGGTAAATCAAACTCATACATTCCTGCAAGTTCATTTCTACCTAAAGTGATTGCTATTATTTTCTTGTGTCTGCATGTGAGTGTAAAAATGGATGTTTTGCTTTTTACATGGCCTCCATATTCATGTACAGTAGAAGTTGATGCAACCAGTTATTCCATTTTTTTTTTTTTCTGTTTTGTTGTGTTCCAGGTTAAGTGCATCGTTCTCCAGTTGCTTAGAGGTTTGGAGTATCTCCACCACAACTTCATTATTCACAGGTTGGTCTCACACCATTACGAGGACCAGCTGAAGTTTTAATTTGTTATTATCATAATTGTTTAAAATTTGACATTTTAATTAAATAATCTTAAGTGTAAAGTAGTGGACCTTACACGTAAGATTACTCTAATGCAGAACTGCCAGTGACTGCAGTTCCCCTTCTGTCCACTGGGCTGTGTTTGTGCTGTTGGTGCCTTTTAGAGTATTTTAACACAATTATCTGACAAATAATCTGGTTTGCTACGAGGTTCAGATCATCCAACAAGTTTTTGGGTTTTGTAAATGAAATCAGAGAATTTAACATTTTTGTTGTACCTTGTTGTTGAGCCTTCCTTTACCAGAGTTAGAGTGTTGGGATCATAGTCTGAGGTGTCTGAGTTAGAGCAGAGCTGTGCTGCATAATGATCTTCCTCTAATCTTGTTATTAGAGACCTGAAGGTGTCTAATCTGCTGATGACAGACAAAGGCTGCGTAAAGATTGGTGAGTCACCTCTGTTATCATATCTCTTCTGCAGCTTTTACTGTAATCACCTTATACTCCTACTGACATGCCTCCCAAACCCTGCCACTGCTGAACTTTGACCTGTCACACATTGACAGTGATGGCTGAAGTGTTTTTTTTATCTATCAGTGTTGTTGCCACCATGATTTAAAAAAGAAACACACACACACTTTTTTCATTGTCAGTTTTAAGGAAAACTGTAATAACAGGTCTTTTTTTAAAAATCGTGTAGACAAGTTTAAGATGGCCTGCTGGGTTAAAATCAGGCACCATAATGGGGAAGAAAGACAATTTTAATGATGTATTGTTGTTGGTGCCATGCTGGTCTGGGTATTTTTCAGAAACTGGTGATCTACTGGGAATTTCCCACACAACCATCTGTGGAGTTTACAGAGAATGAAGAAGAGAACTAGAATTAAGGAATTAATTCTAGTTCCATCACACAGCTAGATTTATGTCAGCTCTGAAGGGAAATAGGGGTCCAACCCAGTAATAACAAGGTGTTCTTAAAAAAGTGGCCTCTAAGTGTATTTGCCGACTCAAATGTCAGATTATTTTATTTATCTAAATTTTACTAGACAACAAAGTTTTAACTGTTGATTAATGAACTGATGGTAGAAAACATTTTTCTAATATAGACATTATCTAAATATATTATTATTGCAGGTTTCTTTACCAAATAATAATAGGTCCCTTGAGGGAACTTCTGATGTGATTTGGTACTCTAAATACATACTAAATAAATAAACAAACCTGAAATGGCTTACGGACTCCAAAAAGAGATTCTAGCAAAACGTCAGGCGACTCTGGATGTTGTACGGCGGTCTTGGTTGACACGCCTCTATAATGTTGTGTGGAGATCAGGGGCATTACCTCTAGATTAGCAAATTGGGGTGGTGGTTCCCATCTTCAAGAAGAGAGAACGGAGTGTGTGCTCCAACTATAGGGGGGTCTTCATCCCCCTATAGTTCCTCAGCATCCCCAGGAAAGTCTATACCAGGGTGCTGGGATGGAGAGTCCATCCGTTAGTCGAGCCTCGGATACAGGAACAATGAGGTTTCCGTCCCAGTTGTTGAACACTGGACCAGCTCTTTATCCTCTCAAGGATACTTGATGGGTCATGGGAGTTTGCCCAGCCAGCCTACATCTGTTTTATGGACTTGGAGAAGGCATTCGACTGTGTCCCTCGGAGTGTCCTGTGGGAGGTGCTTCAGAAGTATGGGGTGTCTGGCCCATTGCTACGACACATTCGATCCTTATACAACCGTTGCCATAGCTTGGCTCGCATAGCCTAGCATAAGCCAGACTTGTTCCCGAATGGTGTTGGACTCTCAGACACAACATTAAAACTGCCTCCCTAACATTGTGCACTTTTCTGCTGTTTAATCCCACTGTAATCAGGAGAAGTGATATTTAGACATTCTACCTTTGATTACCCATAAAAAATAAATTGAAATCAGATAAAATCAGATTACTTGATGTTGAACTGATCAGTACTCGTTATTTTCTGCACACAGCTGATTTTGGTCTGGCCCGGATGTACGGCATTCCTCAGCAACCCATGACACCACGAGTAGTTACGCTGTGGTGAGTGTTTACCCAGTTAGTCTAACTCATTTGAGGTATTCTGTGTGGGTGTTGTGCCCTGCATATAACCCTTGTGTTGCTGTGCTGGTGCAGCCTCAGTGGAAACTCCCTTGTAATCCCCTCACAATAATCCTCCCTTATTAGCTCCATTACCTCAGGCCGCTATCCTAATATGCTCTCCTTCGTGCAGGTATAGAGCACCAGAGCTCCTCCTAGGGACGAAGACTCAGACTACGGCTCTGGACATGTGGTGAGGAAATACATGTGAAATCTATACGCTTAGGATCAGTATACTGCACAAGGAAGCATCTAATAACCAGCTTTTAACCACTCTACCTACACTGCGTTCTTATCATAATCTCTTTAGGAAACTTTAATTATAGGATAGTAATTACAGCTGTACTATCAAAGCACTCTCTTTATGGAGGCTGTGCTTATTTTTGTTGAAGCTTTGTTTACCCTCATACTAAAAAACGTGGTCTGCCAGTAGAAGAAACAAAATTAAACAGAATATGATATGTATAATTGTCCTAAGTTAATAAATTCTGCGCCAAAGGGAAAAGGCCTCATATCCCTTGAGGATCCGTCAGGAAATTAAATCCAGACGTGGTGTTTCCTTTACAGGGCAGTGGGCTGTATCCTGGCTGAGCTGCTTGCCCACAAACCTCTGCTGCCTGGAACCTCTGAGATCCAGCAGGTCGACCTGATCGTTCAGCTGCTGGGAACACCCAATGAAAACATCTGGCCGGTAAGACTCAGCTTTCACACTGTCTGATGTTAAACTATTGAATTGGATGCATTTAGCTTTTATTGCTAAAGCAGTCTTAAACTGATATATTTCTACTTTTTTGTATGCCATCAACAAGTTCAGCAACATTAAACCCATTAAGGGAAAACAAGGTAAAAGCAGCCGATGATTGGCACAACTCAAAAGCCTTACTGTCTCAGTGTTTGGTTCTTGGTAAAATCACTCAGGTCTTTCCTTCTTCTGCCTCCAACTACAAGAACCGACTTTCCATCTAATACTCTAATATCTAGACATGTGACATTGATACAAATCCTCAGTTATTCGTTTAGTCTAAAATAGGTTGCAGTCTGCACAAAGCTGAGAAATGAGATCTGTTGTGTGTGTTACAGGGTTTCTCTCAGCTTCCCCTCATCGGTCAGTACAGCCTGAGGAAGCAGCCATACAACAACCTGAAGAACAAATTCACCTGGCTGTCTGATGCTGGACACAGACTGCTTAACCTGCTCTTCATGTACAACCCCCAGCGCAGGTACATTTAGCTCTACTGGTTTCTGGCTGGAATCTAGACTACAGCTCTGATAAAGCTAAGCTTTTTTTGTGGGGAAAATGAAGGAGTCTCATGAATTTGCATACGAGGCATCACTAACTTCTTGTATTTTTCCTGATTCTCAGAGCTACTGCTAAAGATTGCTTGGAGAGTTCGTACTTCAAAGAGAAACCTCTACGTGAGTATAAAGATTGCGGATATGCACAAGCTGACGTCTGTCTGTCCTCCGACCTGCCGTGAGTCATTCTGTGTGCCTCTGTGCTTCTCTTTCCAGCCTGCGAACCAGAGCTGATGCCAACATTCCCTCACCATCGCAACAAGCGAGCGGCTCCTCCAGCAGAGAGCCACTCGAAGAGGAGCAAAGTGTGAAGAAACACTGAACTTACAGGCACATCTCTGGTGGGAAAATGGCCACAGTCATGAAGAGCTTTTACTGTGGAGCTTTGAGCTAGTCCAAACCAGAATCAGCTTCAGCACAGCTGTAGTGAAACAAAGTCAGACAAACTTATTGCTGGACTGTTAAAAACAGGAACACCGAGTCTACAGCAAGCAGTCAAGAAAAGGCTGGAAGTACAACCTGCTCTGTGGATCCAACGGTGTGGTCTGAGAGCACAGCACATTCATCAAAGAAAGAGAAACGGCCCCATTTTAGATTTTGTGTCTGAGTTATCATTTCCAACGGCAAGTAAGATGCTACAGTTACGAGAAGAAACTTCATAATCGCAAATTCTAGAGTAGCTTTGCATGGTTCACAGTTCAAAATCATCCTTGTGTATCCTCTCAGTTCATCCTCTATCAGAAACAAGCTGTTTTAATTCCTCTGCCTTTTAACTCTTTCACCTGTAAAAACATTTGACAACCTTCTCTGTACCGTTAATGACACCTCAATATATATAATATGTGGTGTGAGTAGCCTTAGTAAGCTATATAGGTGGCGATCAACCTCATTAACTTCTGATTCACACACAGCCCTTAAAATATGACAGAAAGCACTGAGTTCAAAAAAGAAAAAACAAGTGTTTACCCATAGTAGGCATCCAAGGAGGAAAGAGTTAAGGCAGCTGTCCTCTGATTGGCCTTTCCTTCATTAACAGACGGCCTGAAAAGCTGGCTGTGCCTTAGACTAACATATAGGGGATAGTCCCTCTCTGACATCTTAAATATCCCTTTTGAGAGCAGCTTGAAGCCTGAGCTTTTGGCATATTCTTATTGAAAACTTTGACAATGTTTAATTTGAATCTAATAAAGTTTAATAAATGTCTGGAACAGGAACAGTGTATAAAAATATAAAAATAAGACAGAATAGCCATTTAATCCATTCTGATCTCATGAATATGTGAACACGATCTAAAAATGACAAAATAATCCATACAGCATTAGCCACTATTTTATATATGCTCACAGACAGCAATGGTCCTGTGATGGACAAAAGCTGTCTTGTTATAATAATGTCCTTTTGCTCACTGACATCAATAATATCCCTCACTCTATCAAACCAAGGAGATAAAAGCTGGATGTTGTGACTGTGTAACACTTTGTCTTCTCAGATAGTGGTGACCTTTTCTTGTAATTATGAGATTAAGCATGAGGCCTCGCTTTCCTATTTTTGCCAGCAGTGAATGTAGTGCTATAGTGTACACCCTGACACATTACACATCAGTCTGTGGATGTGCTGTTATAATTATCTCTGCAGCTCTGTGACCAGGAGCTTTGGGGTCTTTGCTTGAGTGCTGTCTACAGCTTTATAGCCTCCATGTTGTTCTTGTTGATGAATTTAGGATTAATTTAAGAATATCTGCCTTTAAAGTCTTTGATGCACAATAAAGATCATCTCAGGTTTGATCCTCACAGCTGGAAGACAGTGTGTCCTGTCCAAGTGTCCTTGAGTAAAATATTGAATGCTTGATTTTGCTTGGTAGACATTAAGGAGCTCTGTGTTAGCATGCAGCACGGGCCAGCAGGGCCAAAACTGTGATATGATGTAGCAGCTGTACCGCTTGTCTTAGTATGTGCAATAAGCACAAAGTTTACCCCATGTAGGCTGCTTTGTGCTATTACATACTTGGTGCCATTTTACATTATACATCAATCACTTAAGCTGTGGAATAAATTGTAAAGCTAGTCAAATAGCTTTTCTACTTATATGAATTATAGTTGGACTATACTGACAAGGAAGATATAGTTAGCTAGCTAGCTGTAATTTAGCTGTGATACAGGACTCTGGTGATGGTTGGTTGGTAATAGTGGCTGATGAAGTAAAAAAAAAAAGAAAATGGACTGCTAAGTTACCTGATCAGCCCTGAGTCACACCAAGGAAAACAGTGGGCTGGAGACCACCGCACAACCATACACAGTGAACTTGCAACTATTTCAAAAGTTGCTTCAAGATAGTAACCACTCGCAGTCAACCGCGTCTTCAAAGCGACTTCATACGTCAAGATGGCAATAAAACATCAATAATAAACTGCAGCAAACTGGTGAAAATGGTGAATCATCTACATAAACAGATTGCATAAGTTGCCTCCCACAAGGCAATCCATGCAAGCACTGCAATCGAAAGTGGTTATCCAGAGCTTCCTGGTCTTCTGAAAACATTCTGCACTATTTTTAATCTAGTGTGACTGAGCCATTAAGACAGTGTTTTGCTTCATGAAATTTGTCAGTGCATATGATGTTTGTTGTATGGAGCTGATTAGGACTGGACTTCATTTCCAAGCTACTTTTAGCTAATGAGGTGGTTGCTCTAGGTCAGGGGTGTCGAACTCCAGGCCTCGAGAGCCGGTGTCTTGCAGGTTTTATATGTCACCCTGGGTCAACACACCTGAATCACATGATTAGTTCATTACCAGGCTTCTGGAGAACTTCAACACATGTTAAGGAAGTAATTTGGCCATTTAAATCAGCTGTGTTGTGTCAAGGACTAAAACTAAAACCTGCAGGACACCGGCTCTCGAGGCCTGGAGTTCGACACCTGTGCTCTAGGTCTTTCCAGTCTTGTGATTATAGCTTGACATTTGCTGTATAGATATGAGATTGATGTAAATGTAAAAGGAAGGAGTTTTTATCAGAATCTTGAAGATTTTCCTTAGAAGGAACAGCTCAAATGACTGCAGTAAATGAACAGTGGCCTCAAAGTTGACTCTGTGTAAATTTAAATAAAATCAGAAAACTGACTGCTCCACTTCTGGTATTTTTTTGTTTCATCGTGCTGCAAATTCTTTGAAATGTGTGACAGGATGGGGCTGCGGGCAGGTCCGTTAAGAACCTGTTTGCAACTCCTTCCAGCAGTCTAACCCATGTCACAAAGCTCAGATCACTTCAAACTGGTTCAATCAACATGAGTTCACTCAAATGCCCTCCAAAGTCACAAGATCTCAATTCAATACAGCAAACAGGAGATTTGCATCATGAACGCAGTGTGATGCCGTCATTTCAATATGGGCCTAAATCTCTGAAGAAAGCAAAAGGTGATCCAACCCAGTACACGGAGAGTGTACCTAATAAAGTGTCTGGTGAGTGTATATTGTTGAACATTTTGTTTGCGTAATCTTTTAATTGTGGTGAACTCCTCTCAGGCTTCACTTTGACAGATTGTTTCTAAATATTTGAGATCTCAGGTTTTGTGGAAACTCTTATTGGTGTGCACTTAACTGTGTGATGGTGGTGGAAGTGTTAAATTCCAAATACGTGAAATGCACAAGAATAATAAACCATGTCAAAGCAGCAGTAGTGTCTTTTTTTCCATTTGAAATTTCAGTTTTTATTTATTCAGGTTAAATTAGTAGTAATGGTAACATGGCCAGCGTCAGGTTAAATCCCCGTACAGGGACGTTAATAACTGAGCTCCCCTGAACAACAGGTACCTCCACAAACACGCAGCGATTCTACTGTAGCTTCCAGAAGTCCATCAGTGAGTCCACCAGGCACGCCTGCAATCCTGCCATAACAGCAGGAGGTCAGAGTCTGTGCAGGACAGCTTTCCTTAAACTCCCTGCTGAAATTAGGACAACAGCAATGAAACGTTCAGCAGCATCGCCCCTGGAGGAGAACTCTGTACATTTGCCTCCAATAAAGGGGGGTGGGGGGGGGTCAGGCCTCTCACTGGTGCTCCATCATGAATCACAGAAAATTAATACATAAAGAATAAACATACTGTAGCTGGATTAGTTACACATCACACGTGACCAGTAATTTATATAAATAATGTTCCATAACACTGATTGACCATGAATGCAGGGCAACACAAAGATGTGCTTGACTGATTCTTAATCCACTAACATGTGAATATTAGTGGATTAATTGCAGTCGGCGTTAATTAGCTTGTGCTGTTAAACCAAGTGAGGGAGGTTAGTTTCCTTAAAGTGCCACAGACACGATGTCTTCAATTTTCATGTTTAATGAGACTGTTTATTTTCCACTGCACTTTGTGGCATATTTCTCCCACTCATGTATCCGCTCAGTTTGAATATTTTCAATGAAGAGTGGAAAACACCCAGAACACGAACTCAAACATCAAAAACAGAACATCCATAAAAGAAGGACTTCGCAGTTTAAATAAGACTAGGTGTATTCTAGGAAATGTAGTGAAAAGACCAAAAGGACGCTTTCTTCCACACGTAACGGCCTCCTAAACATGAAGCGAAAGTGTGACTGTTTGCCCCACGGTAGCTGTTTTAGTTTGAAAACTCCAGAACAAGCCTCACTGACCACAGCTGAAAAAAAGGAAGCCAATGGCAAAGATCCAAAAACTGCATTACTAATGGCCACTTGAGCCACGCTCTAAATGCACCGCCAGTATGGCCAGTTACAGAGAACAAGCTTTGGTTTCTATAGCAGGTGAAATTTTTTTTATTCACCTGATTGGATTTTAACTTATGGGTGCTGCAGCTGTGTCTTCAAAAACACCACAAACTTTTAGCAGCTAATACTTGGGCTTCAATATGTGAAGACTGAAGCCAATGAATGACATCACCGTGGCCATGTCCATCATTTATGTACAGCCAATGCTCCAGAAAAGCTACCAATCCCACCAACTGCTGCTTCAAAACAGGAAGTGTTGATGCATCGTCTATCAGTTTATTCGCTTCGAAAAGAAAAAATAAGGAAAAAAAATAGAGCCATTGATCAGCACTTGGGCTTTCTTAAAAATCTATTTTTTTAAAGTATTCGTTGCTTTTTTGTTCATGTTGATTAAATGCTGTGTTAACAAATGGCTTTTCAATGACAATCATCCATCTCCCAGAGTGTACATCCTTTTCAAAATAAAAGACATTCAAGTTACAGAAAACAGAGAAAAGCAGGAAATACTGATTTTTTCCCCCATCTCATTTAAATTATCACTCTTAGTATTTTCAGATTGAGGAACTGCTGCACTTGGCTCCCAGTCAAGCACATCTCTGGTAATGTAAATGCTTCACTCAGACTGTTGCGAGCACGGAGCTACAGGCCTCAACCAGACACGCTCACTTGGTTTAACTGCATTAAATATCAAAATAACATTTAGACAGAAACATTAAACAGAAACAAGTTTAATAAAAACACTTAAATGCTTTCACACTTCCGCATGCCTGGCAGAACAACTAACGTCTTCTGTTCACTGTCCTTCATGGCGATACCAAAGGGAGTTGCATGACGGCAGCAGAATGTATGGCCCTTCGGTCGGAGACGAGACAGGCTCACAGTGGGACAAACTTTATGCATTTCCTCACATTAAATGCGGCGCAGATGAACAGTTCTTGTAGTGAATATGCTGTAACGGAGCACAGTCTGTAAAGGGTGGGGAAAAACGCGGAGGCGACAGGGGAGGAAGTCTACAGTCCAGCTACCAAATCACACTGAGATTTTCTACTTCTGCATTTGGTCAATGTCCTCCAGGGATTCAAACATCCGGGCCTGGACGAGACACGAAGATGCAGACTGGCGCCATGTTATAAATCCAGGAGAGGCAGTGAACCAAGTGCTCAGCTGAAGATGAAAGCCTACAGGATGGTGCAGAGGAGAGGGGTGGAGTGTTGGTACTGGGAGCAGTCTGACCCTTCTGCTGGACTTGGGGATGGAGCGGGAGACGTGGGGCTCTGTCTCTCAGCCCTCCATCCCAAAGTCCTCTGTGAACTTCTTGACTTTGAGAAGGTCTTCGGTGTTAACTGTGGGGCGGGTGGTGGACAGAGAGCGCAGCATGTCCGACTGCAAAGTAGGGACACGGACACACACACACACACACACAGTTCATTATTGTTATTTCATTACTGTTATACTGCATATTTAAATACTGTATATCACTGTGAGGTCCTTTCAATCCAACAGAAGCTTTCTTTATGCAGAAAAACTGTCCAACATATCCTTTATCCCTTCTCTGCACACAGCCTAATCATCTCAGCCTCACCTCTCCAACTTTGTCTCCAAACTGCTCAATGAGCCGTCCTTATGATATTACTGGTTAATAGTACTATTACTCATTAATAATCCCAATGAAAATCTTAGTATCTTCATCTCCACCACCTCCACCTTAGCCTCATCTTGAAACCAAACATCACAGGAGGTCTTATCTTATAAACCTTCCTTCAGCAGTTTTACATGTATAATGAATCTGGCTGATAATCTATGTCATTGTTGTTCATTGGTGGTGGAAAGGAAGATGGTAATATGTCAGTTTAAAAGAAAATCAAAGCTGCTGTTAGTGAAACAACAGATTTTCCTTCACGTTCCTGCATCTTACCATGCAGACTATGGGCTCCAGTAGCTTATCACTAGGCACGTCCATCCAGGTCATCTCTATAGCCCCAGGATCGCCAGGGGAACATGGCGTCAAGAGGTCATCCACCATCACCTGGTTGTTGCTTCGGGATGGACCGCGGACCTGCAGGAGTAAGGGGGAAAAAAGCTCCTGTGCAGCACCGATTAATCACACCAAACACTGCAGCCTCCACGTGAAGGCTTCATCGAACCCCGCTGAGTCTATGGGCGATCTTTGAGACATTAGTAACTCAATCTCAACTACATACTAAACACAATAACTTAATTAAATTCATGTTAAACTGGTTAGTTTGCAGTATTCCATTCGCACCAGAACCTCTCGCCACAAGAACAGTTTCTTCCCCTCTGCTGTTGGACACATGAACAATAACCACATGACTGTCCCCGCCACTAACACTAACACATGACCCTACGCTGTGTCACTGCATCATTTCATGTTTGGCACTGATCACCACCTGCACTCATGTATATATCTTTCTACGTAGCACTCATAATTCTTATTCTCATGTATATATCTCATGTATATCTCATGCACATATCTTTCTTTCTACATAGCACTTTAATTCTTATTGTCTGCACTGAAGCACCGCAGCAATTTCCTAATGTTGTAAACCTCAACATCTGGCAATAAACCCATTCTGATTCTGATTCTGATAACATTTACAGTAACGGAGTCTGTTAGACTGCTGCACGCCTGAGTGATGATGCTCTTTAATAGTAATATACTGTCTAGTAGCTGAAAAGCAGCTCTAATTCCTCATTCCTCAACATCTGCTTACATACCATGGACAGATTTGACTAAAACCTGACAGTCAGCAGAAGCACAGGGCAGCTGATCACAGGTACTGGAGCTCACAGGCTTGGTTTTTTGGGGTGATTTCTTTTACAAACAAGCTTAAAACAGCTAATTTTTAACAGAGGATGAACTGAACTTTAATCAAGACTTATAAAGACCTTATAAGTCCAGGTAACAGGGCCCCTTTCAATAGTTCATTTATATCACAAAGATCCAAGATTGAAGATTTCACAGGTTTCTTTCTCTTACCTTTTTGAAATGTGTGGCAGATTGGACCTTCCTAACGGGCTGCATGAGAGCATCCCGGACGATGATGCTGATGTCGGCACCGGAGTAGCCTTCTGTTTTGCGGGCGAGCTGCCGCAGGTCGGCCTCGCTCAGGCTGTGCGGTGTGTTGCCCAGATGGAGGCGAAACATTTGAGCCCGAGCCGGCTCCTCTGGCAGAGGGATGTAGATACGCTTCTCAAATCTGACGCACAACAAAAATAACAAGCCCGTCTTACGGATGCTCCTCAACACACGTACACTTAAACAGCACACAAGAAAAGGTATAACAAAGCAAAGCGTAGCTCTAAAATCAACTCGTTACTATTAAAGTTTAGAGGAAGTGAAGCAGGAGTCGGATACTGGGTTCACTGGCTGTAGATTGACCGCTTTTCCTTATTTCTGCCATAAATCCCACTCCACTGGTCGATGCTTATATTAAACACGACCAAAGTTTTAAATAATCAGTCTATGTAGCTCAGACTTCAGGATTATATATAGAATTAGTTTTAGACATTTTTTATATGCTTGGCTCGATATGATATCATCAAGAATGGATATCCCTAATAAGGTCTCAGGCACGCAAATAGCAGCCAGTCAGATGAATAATAACCAAAGTTGGCTTAAAATGTGGGTAGCCTTATAGACACAGGAGCTAAAATGTTTTATTTCAGGCAGATGATAATTCGATGGGCTGTTCCAAGGCGAGTATATCGAGCTCTGAATCCTACAAAGCTCGTTTAGTGGAGTTCAAGAGCCGCATCTCTGATTTGTTTAATAATTCTATAATACATAATTTGTATTACATATGCTTCTAACTGGGTATACATTTAAGATTATGCTTCCACAAGACACCGAGTGGATTACAAGTTTAAGATGTTATTAATCAGCTGTGGATTTCAGTGCCACTTCTTACAGGAGCTGTCTTCTTTTTGCATTCCCAGCACTATTCACCAAAAATGCAAGCCTGTACAGATCTGACAGAAAAGCTGATAGCTGCTGGGAACTCTTTAACTCTATTTCCCAAGAGGAGGCAGGATGATTTTTATGCTGCCTGCCCTCCTCAGTGAGGTGAGAGCTGTCGATCAGAGCGATCTTTCACTCTGTTCAGTAACAATTACAGAAGGAACTACTTCCTGTTTGAAGCCACATCCTTCTCGTTTCAAGTGAAACGTTTCTTTTTTCCACATTTTAATTTAACATTGAATTCAGCTTTTGTGCTTAAATGGAGGCAAAATGTAGCTGCTGATGAACGTGTTGTTGGGTACTGCTGGTTTCTCCAAGTGGCCATCTAAATAAGCTGAACTATCCCCCAGCAGCTTGTGTTTGTAATGTGCCCATGGTAACGTAACATAACATGATGAGCCTCAGCCAACGTCTTCTAACAGATCACACACACAGTGCACTGTTTCCAAAGCACAGACTTTTTTTCATAATTGTTCATCTAGCCGAGGTAATGCGCACTTATTTTGAAAATTCAGTCGCTGTCAACGAGCAAGCTCTGGCCCTTCCTGTTTTCCCTGTGGCAGGTCTCCTGAAATCTTTTCTTCATTTAACACTTTATATAAATACCTCATGGAGGTTGGTCTCTACTCTTTGCTGGATGATCTGTAGGGGCTTTTCTTTACTATAGAAAAGATCCTGTCATCACCCATGTCTGTGGTTTTCCAGGTCTTCCCATGTGCTTCCATGTGTGTTTTCCTCAGTATGTACAAAATAGTTAGCCACTCACGATCTTAATAATATCCATACTAAATTCTTTTTCTGTATTAACAGCCACAGCACACTTGAAATCACTTCCTGACCAAAGTGTTAAAGTACAGATGCAACACTTCAGTGGTCAATGCAATATGATGGGTTAACCCCTCAACTTAGAATTGAATGTTTGCACTTGAAGCTTAAAGCATTTAGCAGTAACCCAAGTATGTTTTGATACAAAGGTAAAAAGACAATAATGATGCCACTGTCCAAAAATATCTGGAGCCAACATTAAATTCTAAACGTCATAGAGAACAACTCACAAGAAGTTTGGACAATGTTTTACATGGTCAGCATTCAAAATGAGAGCTGGAGCTCAGGTGTGTGTCCACACAAATGCTTTGTTAACAGCTGAGTAGTTTAAAGGAGGAGAAAAAACGACATCAGACTGTGACACCATGGTCAGCAGTCAAAAAGCAGTATGAATCTTAACATTAACATGCGTTTAGACAAACAGATTAGAAAATCACTTTCTGAAATATTCCCCAAATGCAGGAGGATTTAATAAGAATTTAGATTTCAGATTCATCCTAAAACAACAACACTTCAAGCCCTGTGGTTTCTCCATTTGGGTTCAAACTAACAGCATCAGAATCTACCCGAGTTCAAAGGTTTGTGTTTTCTTAACACACCAGAATTAGAAGTAACATGACCAGTGTTGGGACTAACGCGTTATTAAGTAACGCGTTACAGTAACTACGTTATTACTGTGGTAACGAGCACGGTAACTAGTTATTATGCCAAAATCAGGAACGCGTTAATCGTTACTGGGATTTAGATAGGCTCGTTATTTGTTACTTCATGTGGTGGCTATCACGGAGCTTCCACAGATTCAGTAACATTAGCAAGTGATGGAGGCCAGCAGGTGGATGAGGGAAAGGGGAGGCAAGAGGAGAGACCTGAAGCGGCCGCCGGTCCGAGTGTCAGGTGAACTGAACTTCAGGTAAGAAGTTATGACCTGCAGTCCATCTGGGTCAGATATGAACCAAGTTTAGTTGGAGTTTATTTTCGTTATGCTGACTTTTTTGTACTGCGTGCTAGCTAGCATGACGGAGTTTCTATACAGCTGGGTGGGTGCTATGATGTTACTGATGTTGAACTTTATTTTGTTCATAAGGTTAGTTAGTAGAGTTGCCAACCATCCTGTAAAAAACTGAATCGTTCCGTATTCAGAGAAAATATTTCATATTGAGCTGAAAAGGAACACAGTTTGTTCCGGACTTCAGCTACAACGAAAAAGACACAAAGCTGGAGTTATTCTGTGCTGCACTTCTTTGCTGCACAGCTGCCTCTTCTTCTCTCATTCTCTCCCCTCCCTCTCCCGTTTCTACTTCAATCATGAAACTGATCAATGATCAGCCCACTTTGCGCCAGAAAGAGGAAACCATTGATAGATTGATACATATATACCATCAGAACAGTGAACATCACTGTCACAACAGTGTTTGTTTTCATTCAAAGGCTTTATGATTTTTCCTATAATGGTGGGCCGGTCAATCAAAATGCCCGTGACGATTTTTTGTCCCAGTCCAGCTCTGTATGCAGCTCATCTGCAGTCTGGTGTTACCTACATCTTCCTACTCAGAAGGCAGAATTTCTGAGTTCTGAGTACAATCGAAAGCACCACGACTGCAGTTTTTGTGTTGGATGTAAAAAGCGCACATGACGCTGTGACGTAGGCTAGAATCACGGCGGCGGTCAACGACGGTCGAGGCGTGGGATTTCTCTCATGGAAATATGCACATTATCTTTTCCTTGCTATTGGTAGGTGGCACAGTGCACTTGTGGCAAGTAAGCAAGCTAGAAGACTGGCACTCTTGCTGGGTATCCAGTTATGGAAGAAACACATTAACAAGAGCATTCTGAGTAAAACCAAAGTTACTTTCCCTAGTAACTAGTTACTTTGAAAGTAACGAGTAACTTGAAGTAACTGAGTTACTTTTGATAGAAGCAACTAGTAAAGTAACTACGTTACTAATTTAAAGTAACTTACCCAACACTGAACATGACAGAATTACCATTGTGATGAATAATAACAGTGCAGCAAAAGTACATTTTTTGGAATAAAAAGCCCCACAGAATATAAACAAAACACACACACACACAAACATCTGAGATGACCTCTGACCTTCTGCGGATGGCGGCGTCCAGCACCCAGGGGATGTTGGTGGCTCCGAGCACCAGAATGCCATCATTGTTGTTTCCGACACCTACAAAAGCAGAGTGTCAATCTACACAAGCACTTCTTTTGAAACTCTGGAAAACTCTCTTAACTGACTGTAGCAGGAATAACGGTCAGTGTAATTTATTTATACAATATAAACAATGATGAGCTACTGATGCCACACAATAAAATTGTTTATATTCTGTGGAATGAATACCGTACTAACAAGAAAAGTTATGAAAACAGAACATGCCTGACATCACCACAGATCGTTCAACCTAAAGACAAATAAGTGACAAATAACTAAGTCTTCAACTGAGAAATGTGTTGAAAACAATCAGAAAACTGTTTAAAAGGATTTTTCACATATGATGGTTACCAGTGCTGCCACCACATACACTTACATCCAGAAAAATCACCAAACATTTGTGTTTTTTAGAAGTTCCTCTTGTGGTGCAGAGCAAGCACAGTGAAGTTCTGTGGTTCTGTATGGTTCTATGAACTCTGAAAAGGCTGCTGTGGTCTTAAGGTCCCTTATTTCAATCCATCACGGTGATGTGATCCAGGTTCCACAAAGTGTTAACAAGATTCGCACATTCAGTCTGACACAGATGTGAGGCTGAAAAAAGCCCCTCTTTGCTCACATCATCAATCTGACTTGAAACACTGCAGACGCCATGTTTTTCCAAATGGCTGTGCCTCAGGTTTCAACAATATTATTTAATACTGCATATTCCTCACACTTCATATATCCGATAGCACTCGTGTGACTCACCCTGCATCTGGACCAGAAACTCTGTCTTGATGCGGCGGGCAGCCTCGCTTTCATTCTCGTTCCTCGAGCCGCACAGAGAGTCCACCTCGTCGATGAAGATGATTGAAGGTTTGTGCTGGCGAGCTAGATCAAACAGGTTTTTCACCAGCCTGAGAGAGACGGGCAGAGACGGAGTAAATATGTCTGAGGGATAGCAATATTAGACCATTAGTTTTTTATTACTAAGAAATCGATTTAGTCTTTGAAGTAACAAATGTTGTAATTATTGCTCATCACCTTTATGCAATTTAAGATGAGACCTTTAAAGATTAAAATTCCAAAATACTCAGTTATCAAAGTTGTTTTTTTCCAGTATTTCTACTTGCTAAATCACATATCAATCTGTTTATTAAAAATATACTTACAAAACTGTTTCAGCTTTATAAGTTCAGGTTTCTACTCTGGTACAGTTGAATATTTATGGAGCTGTTTAATTGATATTCTGCTAGGATAACAAAACAGCTGTCCCCAAGGCTGTGAGGAACTTTAGAAGCATTTCTGATATTTCCTTTTTACCTCGCTTAAACAAGTGTACAATACTAAAAATTAGAAACACTCCTGACTCAGAGTGATGCTGAAAAACTAGTTCATCCATTTTCCCTCTCCAATATTGTACGGCCTTTACATGACAATTTATAGCACGTTGAGATGAGAGTTGTTGGGAATTGGCTCTATGTAAATTACACTGAATTGAAATGACGCATTGAAAACATACTTCTCACTCTCTCCCAGCCACTTCGACATGAGGTCTGAGGAGGAGACAGAGAAGAAGGTGGAGTTGTTGGCCTCGGTGGCCACCGCCTTGGCCAGGTATGACTTCCCTGTTCCCGGAGGACCGAAGAGCAGGATGCCTCTCCATGGGGTCCGTTTGCCTGAGAAACAAAAGACACAGAAGAAAAGTTTGTCTTTAAAGTAGTGTTGATATCAGTGTATGACTGCTTACTGGGTTTAAACAGAATGAAGAGACTTGAGACCTACAGTACCTGTGAAAAGGTGAGGAAATTTGATGGGCAGGATGACTGCTTCCTTCAAAGCTTCCTTAGCTCCTTCCAGCCCAGCAACATCATTCCACCTCACATTGGGTTTCTCCATTACAATAGCACCTACACACACAAAAAAAAAGTAATGATGACACACCTACTGGGATGCAATTAATAGACACAGCTGTTTGATTATGACAAAACCAAAGAAAATTGTAAGAAATAATATCATAAATAAATATTTAGCTCCACATGATGGGGTTAAATCCCCCCCAAGGCCACTCACCCATAAGCTGTTCCTGCAGTTTTTTCTTCTCAGGGTTTTCACCCTCACTGTCACTGTCACTCCTAGAACACGGAACATAAAAATCCAATAAAGCCTAAAATGTTGGGGTTTTTTTTTTACATTTAAACATACAAAAAAAGGACATCGTACTTGTCATTGCTCTGTGCTTCTTTGACAGGCTTCTTGCCCTGTTTGTCTTTATTCTTCAGATAGTCCTTCAGTTTCTCTGCTCTGTCCAGGTACTGCATACATTTTGCTCGTATACTCTCCTTCGCCTTGTCGCTGTGGGCCTCATCTGGAGTAAGAGAAGATGTTGCCATCAGCAAGGTGTATGCAAAACACAAAGAGCTCAGCTACCTGTCAAGATAAGATACTTACATTTTATGGCATGTAGGAAATATTCCACAGCATGCTGGTACAGGCGCAGAGCCTCCTCATAATTTTTCGCCTTGTCCTCCTCTGTGGCTTTAGTGACAAGATCAATGGCTTTCTGTAGCAGATGCAAAGATATAATGTTAAACCATGGAGTCAAAAACAGGCAATAAACACATGTCATAAACACAGTTTTGTTTTCACTGTGTATATTATACCTGGGCCATCTGCTTAATAGCTTTAAATGCACCTGCTATCATTGATATGCACACAATACACAGCTGTACCTTTCTGTTAGTTCAAGCTCAACAGCCTTTGGTACCCGAGGGAATGCTTCACTGCCATACTAACTTTAAAATATTTCTTTCATCTCAGTCCTGACAAAACCAAGGCTCTTGTGTCCGGCCCTGACTGATTCACCGAGGAAGTTAGCCAGTCAGCCTGCTCGCTGATAATATCAAATCATCTGCTAAGAACCTTAGCATCATTCGTTATTATCTAGTATATTTAAATCTCACATTTCAAAGCTCGCCCAGCTTTCTTTCATTAAAGAAACATTGCAAACATGAAACCTTTTTTTTTTCTTCACCCAATCATCCAGAACTTTTAGTTCACACTGTAACTGTCTCCCACTTACTTTTGCATCCCTTCACTGGCTTCCAGTGAAATTCAAAATTGTATTAATAGCATAAAGTCCTACATGGCTTAGCTCTCGCATAAACATGGAGAGCTACTGAGAATTTACAACATCTTTAAGAATCTCAGATCATCTAATCACGCTCTTAACTGTTAAAAACAGAGGAGCCCACGCTTTCAGGTTACACCTCCTAAAGTCTGGAACAGCATTTCTCAGTAATTCAGGTCAGCTGAACCTGTGGTTTGTTTTATAGGATTACTGAGAACTTTATATAAGTTACTTTAAAAAAAAGAAACGAAAAGCAAAGAAAAGAAAAACAATCTTTCTCCTATTATTTTTGGCTATAGGTTTACATCTGATGTATGTATAAAAGTTGCGTATATATATTGCGATAAATGCAAGACCATGTGCTGGAACATATTCACTTGTCTTTAATGTGTGGTTTTATTTAAACTGTGAAATACTTTGTAACTCTATTTATTTAAAAGTGATAAACAAATAAAAGTTGTTATTATTATTAAAACAAAGAACAAGCTATTCCTTAAGACAAATATTCACTGTGCTGCTTATAAAGCCAGTCGTCAGACTAAAATAGTCCCCCCAAAACAGCAACGCTTTGTTTTCTGTCCTTTTAACTGAGCGAGCAGGGCCACACAGGCCGGCTAACGGTGACAGCAGATACCGTTAGAAACACCCTACAGGCGAGGCACAGCCAGTAGTACCCGCAACAAAGCCTATCGTTTCTATAATATGTAATCTAGACGACATATTTATTGTAACACCAAACCAAGGCAATCTTACTATCAGCTGTTTTGTTAGCAATTTATCTTGCAGTACATCCAGCCACCTTAGGGTTTAGGAGCTAACCGTTATTTTGTATGAAGGTAGCCGACAGGCTAGAAACTGTGTTTTGAATTAGAATCTTTCTTTAATTGTTCAGTGGAAAAAAAATAAATTATCTACCAAATGGCTCGAAGAGTCTTCGTAGCTTCCAGAAAATTCTTCCGCACGCAACCCAGTGTATTCAGAGTTGTAAAAAAACCCGCTTTTTGCTCCAATTATACACAAATCAAAGGCTAGCTCTGTGACCAAACTGAAGCGGGCTAACGTTAGCCAGCTAACAACAGCCTACCTGTAATGTTGACGTTGTCATTTCATCTCACTTTAATGTGACACGCGCAGATTTCTGTCCTCTGTTCCTCCCCAAAGGTGGACACCCGAAGAAGTGATGTCTTTACCAGCCCTGTTCTGTACGAGGACTGCACGCTCCTGTCATGACAAAACAAAACAGTGGCTAATGCGGCGGCTAGCAAAGATGACAGCTCGACCCAACAAGACGTCAACCAACAGGGGCAGTGTTGCCAACTCCTCAGTAAGGAAAATCGCTATTGGTTGTCCTAGAAGTCGCTAAATGACGTCATCGCCTAATTTGCATAATTGGTCATGCTAATCTAATCGTAACCTATGTTGTTGGAGAGAGAAATAACATCGTGGAAGAGACATAAAGTGAGTAAAAAACGTCCTAAATGCATTTAGAGTTTATTTAGAACTACAAATTAAATTTCTTTTAGCAATTATTGTTTTTTTTTAATGTCACAATTCCAACCCTGCTCCTTTACCCGGTTTTGGGCCGGCAAAAGTGACCCAAATTAGGCACTCTGGTGGAGTTATTTTGGCTACGTTCACATTGCAGGTCTTAATGCTCAATTCCGATTTTTTGATCAAATCCGATTTTTTTGTCTGCTTGTTCACACTATAAATAAAATGCGACAGCAAACGCGCTCTAGTGTGAACGCTCAAAGCGGCCCGCATGCGCAAAAGAAGACGTCACACACAACGAACTCCGTTTATACCCTGAGCAAACAATATTGTTTGACTGATGACCGTTAATATAAAGACTTCCGACTTTACGTTTCCCAATTTTTGCTTTAAGTTATTTTGTTATTTACATAATAATGTAAATAACCTAATAATTATCCTTATTGCTGTTTTAGAGGAGCAGTGCTTCAAAGGATAGTTGCAGATTTCTGTCAGAATCTACAGATTATACAGAACAAATAAAATGTTCACGTTTCTCCAACGTTGTCTTCCCAACAGTTTCACTGACATCTACACTGGATGGCCAGGAAGCGTTCGCGATGTCTTCTCCGGCGCTGATAATTGGCGTCTGTCTTGTGTCAGTGACGTAAAAGACGGATTTAATGCGACATGACCATTCACACAGCAGTCGCTTTCTGAAACATCGGATATGTATCGAATTCAGTACCACATACGAAAGTGACCCAGATCGGATGTGAAAATATCGGATTTGTGCCGTTCACACTGTCATACCATTATCGGATATGGGTCGCATAGGGTAAAAAAAAATCGGATTTGATGCGCTTTCGCCTGCAGTGTGAACGTAGCCTTTGTGTGTGTGTGTTTATAAGTAGTTTTAAACCTTGTGATCCACAAAACAGCATAAGAGTAAAAGAGTAAAAGAAGAACTGACTGCGTTACAGCACCCGCTGCTTGTTGAGAGTAAAAGTGATACGCGCTTTCACGTCGTTTTTTAGCGACTTTTTTTTTTTTTTAGAAAAAAAGTCGCTAAGGGGTCTGAAAACTCGCTAAATATAGCGACAAAGTCGCTAAGTTGGCAACACTGAACAGGGGACCTCATACGTGACAGCTTCCGGCGAAAACTTCCAAAGGGCCGTGCCGTAAAAAAAATAAATAAACAAATAAAAATCAGCAAACATGTAGTCACCACATGAATTAATAATACACCAAGGTTATTATATTCTCAGAATTACATTTATATATAAATGTAATATTTTTCCGAGACTATAGAGACCATTTAACTTGGAAAACAACTTCCGGTTTTGTAGCTAAACTAATAAACTTGACAAACGTCAGGGACCTTAGCAAATGTTCAATGGCCTGCAACTACTGCCACCTAGCGGCCACAGCCACAAGCCTTTCTTTAAAGGCAGGAGTAGTTGGAGAAACACTGCGCTCATGTGAAATCAAGTATTTGGGAACGTTGTAGAGTACCCAACTGAACCATGCGAGAAAAAAAAATTATGGGATAGTTAAATTATGTTTGTGTGTGGTGTGTTTTAATCTGTACATATATTGTGACTGTATTATATAAACCCAGAACACAGCAATATAAAATTGGATTTTGAGTGTAATGTTCACTCACACTCTGATGGATGCATCAGGGGCAACTCGGGCTTCAGTGTCTTACCCAAAGATGCTTTTCAGCAAGCAGCCTGGAGGAGTCAGGAATCGATGCACCGGCCTTCAGTTGATCTTCCACCTGATCCACAGTCATCCCTGACAGACGCACCGAAATATGACCCCCACCAAAAATCTTCCTGACGCTTTTCCTCCACAAACACGTTGAAAGATCTATGGGTACTTCTTTGAGCAGCAATTTTGAAAAATTATAAATAACACATTATAAATAATAAATAAATGATAAAGGAAAAAAAAGTATTGAAAAAAGTACTAAAAGTAATCAGTAACTGTCCAAAAGTCCAGCCAGTCAATGTAATTGTGCCATTCAGACTAACCTGCCACTAATATCTGGATGTCTAGTCAAAGTTCACTAGAATGGAAACAAAAAAAATGTTTATAGCGTGTTTAGTATTAAAAAGGTTCAGTTATCATAAACACAAAGATGCTCTGGTTCATCTGACTGAGCTGTGGGCCACAAGTCACACAGAAAACCACTGAAAAACAACACCTTGGTTTCTGTAACTTACAACAGTTTTATTGGTAGGTATGTACATTTGAGATTACTACATTGTTATCATACATTGTATACCGTCTCTTGGAAGGAAATCTAAAATACTTTGCATATGACAGGTTGTCGCAGCAGCATTTATCCTCGCGACTTTTCAGTTTCATGATTGTGTTGGACGCAAGCTGCCACAGATAATACCTTTGGTTCCACAAACCCCTTCTTTGAAGCGTTGCATAGACAGAACAGCCACGATTTGAGAACAAAGAGAGGAAGGAGATAAAAGGTGTACATTCACAGGTTTAAAAGGGGTTTGACAGGTTAGTGCATCAAGCTCAGAGAGGAACAGGACGGCCTCGAAGCTTCTTAAACTTCACATAATCAGATCAGGTAGGAGCAGTTAGAGTGACAAGAAAGCAAAAGTGTGGTGTAAAAGCGTATCCCTTTCACTACTGCTTCAAATGTTGCAGAAACTGACTTCATGCCAGGCTGAGCATAGCTCAAACTGTAACGTTTTAAGAGAAGCAAAGCTTACTTCAGCTGTAATACAGCCAACATTAACTGTAGCTTGAAAAGGCTTAAATCGCTAAACAGGAAGTGAGTGTACTGTGATGAATTTTCACATTCATTAAAAGAAAAAGAAAAAAGCATCACAAGGACACGATGTCCCAAATGCGACAGAGGTCATTCAGGCGGGTGACTGTGCTCCGTATCAGAGAACCGGGGTTATCTTGTTTTCCTATGTTGCAGTCAGTGCGCACAATGGCACATTGTGTTCTTTTGGACCTCAGACAGAGGCTCTACTGAAGGGTAACTTTAGCTACATGTACCATGAATAAGCTGACAGTGATTAAAATGTGTTTATTACAGTCACGTTGAACTCATTAACCAGCCAACGCAGGCAAAATGAACTGAAGGGGGAAGAAGGGTCAACTTGCATATATTGGGAAAAAAAAATAAAAATCTGGTTCAGTCAGTTAAATATCACGTGCATCACATTGTGTCTGTCAGCACACTGACTACATGAACACCAACACTGCTGCGAGTGACCAATACGACTTACAAGCGCTCATCATTTCTCAACATTTAACACAATTTTAGCACATCGGAGGGATGAACAAGAATGAATGGCTGGCATTCTTTTTCCCTGTGCTAACTTTGCATTATAATCAGTATTGTTGATGTTAAAGGGAACACCTGCTGCTCTTTTCCAACTCGATATTTTTATTCTGGGACTCCACAAGAGTAGCTCTGCTTGATTTACAGTTTAAAAAAAAGATAATTTATCTACTAGACCCTCAGATGAGTCTTGATCTGCTTTACATGTATAATTTTAGCCACAGGCCCTTAAAAGACACCACCACCCTTTCAGTAAAGGCTAACTTTATTCTGATTGGTTGATTTCTGAAAGGTTGCTGAGGGGGGGGGGGGCTTAAGTTTGAGAATCATAACTCTCAATCAAATCTAATCTGGAAAAAAAAAAAAAGAGTGGGGAGGACAAACATCTGCAGCAGGTTATAGCAGAAGGTTTCTGTTAGGTGAATATCAAACTAGAGCTTTTTACATGTGTACATATACTCTTTTCTTAACCTTGCATCCTGTTTTTTTTTTTTGTTCCTTGAACTCAACCCATGAGTGAGTGAAAATGAAATTTAAATGTGGCCACCACATGTGCACCTGGCTGCTTAACACGAGTCTGTCAGTCTGATAAACTGGAAATATCGAAATGACGTTTGTCGGCTTTGTTGGTCTTTGGCAGCAGAGTCACAATATTTGTTAAATGAAGAAACTGTTTTTACAGAATGAGTCATTAAGCTGGCTGATTATTTCGAGCAAACAAGGAAGCTGAGGAAGGACTGACACTTTCTATTCTTGGACCCATCATTTCCTCTGTGCTCATTAACTTGACCAAACAGAGTGCCGAACTTTTAGTTTAATAATAATCTGACTTCAAGGCAAAAAATAAAGATTTTCACATAATTTGGCTGAGACTTCAAACTGCTCTCTGCTTTAGGTTCAAACTGGGATCACAGGTTTATGAGACAATAATTCCTAAACTGAGCTGTGCTAGAGGACAAATAAAGAGCTGGAAGCGAGCGCAACAGGTCCACCTAATATGAGAGACTTTTTTTAAACTTCTGTTAAGGTTTAATATTTTTCACTTTGGGTGCTTAAAATGAGAAAAATTCACTGTAGAACTTGTTGGGTAAACTCGGCCATTCATGGTACTCCAGAGGAACACTGATCTTTGAACATTCAATCACCCAGAAATAAGATATTACAACTTTCCTGAATCTGTTTTTTGTTTTTGTTTTAGGAGGTGAGGCAGTTTTAACATTCACTGTCAGTTCACTGTCAGCTCACTGTCATGTGACGCTCCTGTTAAAAGGTATTTGACCACACAAATGCTGATGTGGGCATGGCAACCAGAGAGGTGTAATCACAAGCGAAGCAGAATGAGATGAGACGATGTGGTAGTGTAGGTGTCTGAGTCGCGGGTGGGGGAGGTAACGCACGGTCATGTCATATATAATCGTCATATATAAACATCAGGAAGTCATGCTTTCAGGAGATACACACTAAAAAAATCGTAACATTGTTTACACTATAAGAGTAATACTATTGCTTGTGCATGACTGAAGCGTAAAATTCTCTTATTGTGTGAATTTAAAAAAAAAGGGAACACTATAAAGAGTGTCTCTGACTACAAGTAACAAGGCACAGTTGGTGATCCTGATTACAACAGTAGTTTGGGATAATGTGCTAAAACTATGAGGCACACTATCAAGCCAACGGCAGCGTGCAGCGAGGAAAGACACTCGTCCGCAGAAATCTTTCACGCGCACAACCTCCGCTCGGGTAACTGCATCGCGACTCTAAAGCAGCGTCTTCCTCTCACAAAGACAAACACGCATGCTTTAAAAAGAGCCCAAAATACACCGGAAGGCTGTCGTGGAATGATAGGCAGAGTAAAAACTGGGAGCGTTTACCAATCTGCGCTTGGTCAGTTAAAAAAGCCTTCCTTTAGTTCGATGCACTTCACTAACACGTTTCTTAGAGCGCACAAGTGCTGCAATCTCATAAGCACATCGGCTGCATCAACATCTCATCGGATATTTATAATGAAATATATTTAAAAAGAAAAAGCCCCACAATCACGTGGAATGTTATGAGACTGTTAACTGCTATATATATGTACATACTTTTTGTTTTCTGTGAAAACAGTCTCCCTTCACCTCGTGACTTAAAACAAAGTGCCCCTTCCTTGTACCTCGCCTCGCAACGCAGCTGACCACAAGGGGCCGAGGAGAAGCTGGAAGAGAAGGCACATTTTTGAGACAATCAGACAAAGCACCTCCTTGGGTTAAGGTTCCCCCTGCAGCACCATGCCAGGCCTGACTTCAGCTGTGAGCGGACAAGTTGGAAAAACGAACAAGATATTAAAAAGAAATGAAAACGAGAAAGAAAAAAGAATCCTCTCATCCACGCTGTCAGCATTTGGCAGGCTTCACGTCAGAAGACCCATGCGAGTGAGTTTGGCTGACAGGAAGGAGTGCAGGACGAACACCACTGGCTTTGGACCCGAGTGGAGATCAAACACCTGTAGGGTGGAGGGAGGGAGGAAGTTGAAGAAAAGAAAAATTCAAGATATCCAAGATATTCCCTTATTCAAATGCAGATTATTGTTTTATTTGTTCCTCAACACTTTTATGGAAAATGGAAAATATTCCAGCTTTAATGAAATGGGCTGAATAGAAACAGTTTTCCAGTTAAAAAAATACATTTTAGTATTTTACTGTATAACACTGACCAGAAATATCTTTATTCCTGTTCTACAGATCCCTGACAGGTTGCATTTTACCTTAATTTTATTTCATATTATTTAATTTTACTGATCTTTATTTGCACTTTGACTTGCCTTCTGTGGATGGAAATGTAATTTCTTAATCTAAGGAATATAGTCCACAATAAATAAATAAATAAATAAAATCGTAATCACAATATGTTACAACCAGTGACAGTATCTCAAAAAGTCTGACATCATAATACAATTGAAAAACAGAATTAACGGCACACTATCCACTACTGCATACTGTGTGGCACAGCTGGAACAGCTATGTGGTGGAGGTTCTTTAGGCATACCAGCTCTCTCAGGCTAGTTGGTAGACGGAAAACTAAAATATGCAAGTGGGCTTCCGGTCAGTTTGACTGCTGTAATGTAAATTACTGTTTGTAATGCACGGGTAAGTGAGCTTTCACATCTTTATGATAAATGAACTGTAATTATTCATGTACCATTAGCTTCAGTTCGCCTTCTTGTTGACATTCTTTTCTCTTTTTTCCCCATAATGAAAAACTCAACATGATTTCGGCTGGTTTAGCGTTTCAACACGCAGACGGTAAAAAAACATTGATGGAGATTCTGTGTTGAAAAAATGAAGCCAGTCCTAAACCTGCATTCTACCTGAAAGCCACCAGATGGCGATAGCAGGGGCTGCAAACACACTTTAAATCCTACTGAAGTCTACGGAAAACAGCAATCTTGCTGAGGACTTTATGGACTCAGTCACGTGCTTTGGGTCATTTTTTTAAACTATTAAATTCAGTTATTTAAATATTGGTCAAAAGTTGGCTAACCACTTGTGATAGACAAGTCATTGGTTGGACCCGCCCGCCTTCTCACCACTGTTCCCTCTAAACTGAGCGCGTGAGCAATCGTGCACTGCTGACACAGTCTTACTTTAATTCCAATTCAGGCTGGACTTTTTTTTGTGCACAGCGCAGATTATCTGTGTGGGGAGACTGTGTCAGCACTCAGCGCGCTCAGCTTAGAGGAAACAGTGCTTGTCACAATCAAAACAGCAGAAATGTTGTGGATTTAGAACAGACTTCAGAAACTAACCGGAGACGACATGGCAGCTACGACCATCTCTTATATACACACATGGTATATTTGGTACATAAATATTTCAGCATGACGCAAAAGTTTTAATAAAACTGAGATTTAGGAATATTTTTGACATTCTTAGGTTTAAAAAGATTTTCCACTCACAATACATTCATAAACTGACAAGTTGCTTTACTACAATTTACCATTTCTCCCTCTGGACCTCCGAAGTCAAGGTACAGGTTGCGTATTCCATCGTCGGCAGACATTTTAAGCTTCTCGTAGGGGTATCTGTACAGCACAGCCCCCCCGCTCGGGTCGGCTGGCTCCCTCGTCACAGTGAAGCCTTTTTCATAGTGTAGAGTCAGCCTAACTTCCTGTCTGTTCAATGTGCAACCTAGCGGAGAGGGCGACAGGGGAAAGCGCTCAAGAAAAACTAGTGCACAGGTGAGTCACAGGGAGAAATGTAACAGTGCCGATGTGCAGAGGCTGGTTCTGGAAAACGTTGGGCTGAAACTAAAATGTTTTTCATTCTATTATTACTTTCCCAGTTTCTCAATTATGTGAAGTTTTCTAAAACTAAACAGTTCTATGTTCAAATGAATTTTTTTCATTAAACTTTTCAAAACACAACAAATCAAAAAGTTTAATGCAGTAAAATATTTAAGGAAAACACAAAGAGTGATAAACAACTGAAACTGATTTGTTTACACATAAATGAACATCAAGCTTTTGTATCAAACTGAGTATGAAGTCAGATTTATTATTGTAACAAATCCACTCTTACAATAACAGTGCTGATTAACAGTTGCAGTCCAAAGACAAGTTTGTGTTTTATATAAAAATCCAGGCAGCCTGCCGCAACGTGACCGTGAGGTCATCTGATCTGAAAGCATTTCCATGCGCATTACTGTAACCTGAATGGCCCAAATGTTTCTGCACAACTGTGTGTTTGTGTAGCAGCGGGACAGGGAAGGAGAATAGGAAAAAAAAAAAGGCTGAGGCTTTCCAGTGCTGTTCCGGCAGCCAACTATTGTTCTGCACAGAGTGGAAACATTCCCCTTTGCTGCCTCCCATTTCTGCCTTTCCTACACAGAGCTGCTCTTTCTGAGCGATGGCACACTGTTGTGAGTCAGCTGCTGTCAGAAGCTTCCTGTCACAGTCCAAAGTACACAGGCCTATAGACAGGAAATATTTTATCTCTTTATTCTATTGCTCTTCTTCAAGTGGCATAGACTGTTTAGTTCACTGACTAATATTTCTTGATTTCCACTTAACATTTACTTGGAAGGAGGTAAAGGTGAACCCACATCCTCTGGTTCAAGGTCTGCTTACAACACGCTTCTGCTAACATGTGTGTACCAACACAGAGCACACACATCGAAACACGTACACATGCCACAGTGACGTAATCCACTGTGTTTGTACAGAATAATAAAGTGCCTCCTGTGGGCACAAAACCATCAACCTATTGTAAACTTGGAATAAGATACACTGTCAGAAAAGACCCAGGTGACTTGGGTCACCTGGGTCTTTTCACGTGTGTTGTAATTAAATGTTCTTTTTTTGGTACTGGTTTTATTTTGTTGTATTTATCCGCGAGACGGTCCGTGAAAATATTGTCAGACATAAACCGCTCCGTAGCACAAAAAATGTTGGCGACTGCTGGTCTGGACCACACTACTAAGTTTTGCTCTTTCAAATGAGCCACAGTGCTCAAAGGGGCACAATTGTTGTTTCTCATTTTGTTTTTGTACTCAGGAAAAATGCTGCTGTGTTCAGACACCAAATACTAAAGAATAAATCAAAATAGCAAAGAGAAATTAAAAATGCATGCCATGAAAGAGTTCGGGTTTTAGGAGGTTAAGAACGCAGAGGTTTTGGTCCATATGACATGACTGTGTCACGACAGCATGACATGTGGAGGTCACGATCCAGTTGATCAGCAGTTTCTCTCCCTCTTCTCCAGTCTGATGCTCAGTTTGAGCTTCAGCAGGTCTTGGCCATATCCACATGTCAAAAAGCTGTGATGTACACTTGTACCTAACAAAGTGGCCTATGATTTTTTTTTATAACCATTTAGGCTGACCGTGCGGTAAATGAATCAGAAAGCCAAACTAATTTTATATTATCAATAGAGTATTTTCAAGAGACTATTGTGATTGTATTATATTGCCACCTGTTACAGCAGTGCGTCACCTGTTATTCATCAGCCATTGCTGCTAGCAGAGTTAGCATTTAAAGCTGCAGATACTGCTAGCACACCTGACCTCAGATACCCCTGTCAGTACTTTATCGTGTGGTCGTCTCTTTCTGCTACATGCTAAGATGGTGGCTGCAGGTTCACACTTATCTTAATGCCAGTTATGACGACACATTTAGGTTTCCATGAAGCACTTAATTCAGCTGCACCTGAAACTGTGAGCTAATTATTTAAAATAGCAAGTGGATGTTAAGAAAAACAAAACAGGCAATCATTCAGACCCTAAAACTGTTATGCTCACAGTTGGTGTGGGCCACAGCTTGTGAGTTTTGCTTGATGTGTTTTCAGCTTTGCTCATGATCTCCAAACTAAAGACTATAAATGACACCCACTCACCAATGGAGACTTCTTTGATGATCTCAGCGGCCGTGTGCGTCCCCTGCACGAGGGCTCGCGTCCATGATGACAGATCCCAGTGGGTCTCCACTCGGAAGATGTGGGACTCGATGCCCCGGCCCGTTCCAGTCCGAGTGGCAAACACCAGGTCTGAACCCTGGGCGGGAGAACTGCGGGCGCTGCCTGAGTGAACCAGTCTGGGGAGACATGACGATACAGGCAAAGAGAACGTTATTGAAGGAAGAAAGACAGAGGAGGGTTCATTTTACTTCCCCATAACCCAAACTACATATTTAATGATTCTCCAACTCATCCCTGTGCTATATACTTCTTCTTCTGGTCAACATGTGGAAACCACAATATCTGTAATGTTGCAAGAGCATGCAAAAATCTTCAGCTTGTCTCCCAACATGTCAGGCCTGTGTTTGTCCGTTTAACCCAACTAAATGCAGCATTAACGTCATTACGTTGCAGTTCCTGATTATAAAGAAAAAAGGCACAATGTATTCTGCTGTAATTGCAATCAAAGATAATTCTGCTTTCTTCCAACCTGCCGTTCTTCCAGTTAACATATCTATGATGTTTCTGTGGGTCACTGCCCCCTCCCATCGGTAGAGATTTGGAAAAGATTAGTTGCTGCTGTTGAGAGGAGTTCCTTTGATGCCGGCAACTAGAAATTTCCAGGTACTTACCACAAAAATTACAGCTCGTCAGCAGTTCCAGGAAAGTTTCTTTTGACACTCAGCTGATCTGCTGTTGAATATTTACTCACGCTCAGGCTCAAAGGCCAACAGTTCTCATTTTTAGCAAAAGCAGAAACATCTGCACAATGAAAGTGAAAATGAAACCCACTTTACGAATACAAATGTAATAACAAACAGAATGTAAGGACCTTTAACCTCCTAAGACCCGAAGTCTTTCACGGCATGCACTTTCAATTTCTCTTTGCTATTTGGGCTGATTAGGACCTGATGAAGGTAAAAACCTGATTTTTACCTGATTTTTGTTTCTAAAAAAAAAAAAAAAAATCCACACGTGTGGACATTCGTTTTAAATTTCGATAGAACAGTGGCAGTATAACATCCTCGTAAGTGGACATCAGGCCGTTGTAGAGCAAAATTTGGTGCTTTGGTCTAGACAACCCAAAATGTGATGTCTCCATATGTGGATGCCAGGTCCTCGGAGGTTAAATATCATAAATGTTTCTGTTCAGCAACCAGACTCTTTTCAAAAACAATTTTTTTTAAACCAATTTTACCAAAATCGTATGATAACAAAGGTTTATTTATTATATATAATACATTACAGAGCATATATATACTTATTACTGTCAATGGCATAAAGCTCTTTTTAAGGATTTAAGACTTTTAAAAACCTGAAACATCTGATAAAATATGACAAAGAAAAAAATGTCACAAAACTAAAAATCTGAAAGCAGAGCTGTCAGTAAAGATGTGAATAAAGACTGAATGTAACTGCTGGTGTGTTTACCTGGTGGCGAGCAGCGGGTGTGTGAGCACAGGCATGGACCAGGACTCTCGGCTCCACGGCACCGATTCAAATAGCAGGATGTCCTTCTCGGTCAGCGCCATGACCACTGGTCTAAACTGCTGGCGTCCACCTTCTAGCTGGACCTGAAGAAGAACGTTGAGTACTGCTTAAGAAACCTGGCCTTGATCACACAGTTTTAGCGAACTATAGGCCTATTTCCAAGCTGCCTTTAGTCTCCAAGGTTTTAGAGAAAATTGTTTTTAGTCAACTGAAAGATTTTCTAGATGAAAATGGAATCTTTGAGGTTTTTCAATCAGGTTTTAAAACCCTTCACAGCACAGAATCTGCATTATTAAGGGTTTTGAATGACATCCTTCTGGCATGTGATTCTGGTAACCATGTTGTTCTTGTCTTGCTTGACCTAACTGCTGCCTTTGACACCGTAGACCACAATATTCTAATTTCTCGATTACATGATGTAGTGGGTATTGGTGGCACTGCACTTAATTGGTTTAGGTCTTATTTGTCAGATAGAACTTTCTCTGTCAGCCTTCTCGGTTACGAACCGTCTTCTGCTCCTCTGTCATGCGGCGTCCCACAGGGCTCAATTTTAGGGCCACTGCTCTTTTCACTGTATCCATTGTCTCTGGGTTCTATCCTTAGAAGGCATCGGATCTCATTTCATTGTTATGCCGATGACTGCCAAATTTATTTGCCACTAAAGCACAGGGATGGCATCTCCATAAAACCTCTCTTGACATGCCTAGATGACATTAAAGCTTGGTTGGCTCTAAACTTTTTAAATTTTAATGAAAAGAAAACAGAGCTGTTGGTGTTTGGACCCAGTGGTACCTCTGAGTCGTCCTCTGTAGATTTGGGACCCCTGGAAGTCTATTTTAAACCTGTTGTTACTGACCTTGGTTTTAAGTTGGACAGTGATTTTAAATTGGACAACCAAATCAGAGCAGTGGTGAAGTCCAGTTTTTATCATTTAAGGCGACTGGCAAGAGTAAAATCTTTTCTTTCGAGGCAGCACCTTGAAACAGTGATCCATGCTTTTATTTCTTCCCGCCTGGACTACTGTAACTCAATTTATGTGGGGGTCAGTCAGTCGTTGCTCTCACGTCTGCAGCTGGTTCAACAGGAACTCGAAAAAGAGAGCACATAACCCCTGTGCTAGCCTCTCTGCACTGGCTGCCTGTGTCTTTTAGAGTTAATTTTAAAATTCTTATGTTTGTTTTTAAATGCCTTCACAGTCTTGCCCCGCCTTACCTCTCTGAGCTTCTTCATCCCCACATACCCTGTCAGTCTCTCAGGTCAGCTGACCAGCTGCTCCTGGAGGTACCGAGATCCAGGAGGAAGCTCAGAGGGGACAGGGCCTTCTCTATTGTGGCTCCAAAATTATGGAATAATTTGCCCATTCACGTTAGAGAGGCCCCTTCACTGTCCACTTTTAAATCACGTCTTAAAACCCACTTTTATTCCTTGGCTTTTAACCTCAGTGAGACTTAGTTTCTCTTTTAATTGAAGTAGTTATTTAATTAATGATTTCACTCTTCTTTTATTTGGTTTTTATTTATATCTCATGTAATTTTATTTTACAGTTCCAATGTACAGCACTTTGCGTCAGCTGTGGTTGTTTTAAAGTGCTTTATAAATAAAGTTGATGATGATGATGATGAGTAGAGATGGTAGAGCCGACATTTTTTGTTTTTCACTTCCACTGACTTTTCTCCAATCCTGCTGTTTACACAGGTATGGGTGAACAGATTATAAAACAAAGCAGGCTTTGGTTGATAAATTTTAATCATGTTAATTATAAAGGGAGAAAAGGTTTCATGATGCTTCTGTAGATAAAAATCTGGCCAATTAGATCAATTACACCAGTCAGGGTTCAAATCAGGAACCTCTTGCTGTGAGGCAACAGTGCTACAGCCATTACATCACCGTGCTGCCGTAGAGTATAACAGGGGGTGTAGTCTGACAGGATATGGATGCTGTGGTGCAGTTTGCTAATGTAATGATGTAGTTTTTACAGAGTACAGGTGTAGCAGAGGAGTTAATCAGGTCATCGTGACAACCTGACCTGATTTTTCTTCTAGCTACGTGGTAAAAATAGGGCAATGTGTTCATCCGAGTCATTACTGCGAGACTGGAGTTTTTTCAGTGAAAAGCAGCAACACTAAAACACAGAGTGTGTCTGCGGTGCAGAGGTGGGCTCTGCAGGATATAACGTAACAAGGGAAACTTCTATCTGTGCTTCCTGTTCCAGCCCGGTCAAAATATACAGAACTAGACACTTCAAAGTGAAGTCACTGTTCCTGTGTGCGATAAAAGTATAGCCCTGCTTTCAGAGGCCACGTGGAGAGGTTAGGACTGAGGCTAATTAAAGAAAACACGCTCTTCCTGTGGCTGCTTCACATACAGAAGTGCCAGCCTCCACGTCTGAGCGTCAGGTTTGTTTAGTGACATACGAGCAACAAAGAAAACCACAGATGCAATTTCCTCTTGAGGGCAGCTTGTGCTTCAACTCTATTCATCAGTACTAATAATACCCTGGATTTCCACTTTCTACCATACTGATGATGAATACAAAAATATTTCAGTTAGATTGGCTTCCTGTTAATTCCAGAATTTAAATTACATTTTTGATCCTTGCATAAAAAGTCCTGAACGCTCTTAAAGACTTCACAGCATAATGTTACCCCTGTGGAGCACTTTGCTTTCAGGATGCAGGCTTATTTGGAATTTCTAGAGTTTCTAAACATAGAGTAGGAGGCAGAGCCTTCAGCTATTAGGTACCTCTTCTGAGGACCCAGCTCTCAATTTGGATTTAGGAGACAGGCACCCTCTCTGGATGATTTCTTTTTGGATAAATCTTCTAGTTTGGACTGGTTCTTGTCACTCTGAACGACCCCTTCAGCTATGCTAGCATAGTTTCCCACTGCAGGGGGACTTCCCATCATGCAATGAGCACCTCTTCTTCCTTACATGCCTCTATTGTCTACCCTCTCATGCAGTCTGTGTTTTGCGCATTCATTGTATGTTCTTCTGTTTTTTTATAAGTGCATTTACTTACAATACAAAGTGCGTAGAGGTGGATCTGTGTTTACACTGGGTCTCCTTAAGCTTTGATGCAATTTTGCTGCTGGATACAAAAATATCCCAGGAAAACTAAGGCTCGGGTGACAGTGTATTTTTTTTCCCCCAACACAGTGGCCTTTGGTAGCTTTTCACAGGTACCTAAAAGGTGGGTGGTGAAACAGTTGGGGTAACTATGGAAATTCTGCCCTGTTAAAGAGCCATGCTGCTGCACATCGGGCAAAAAGAGAGGGTGATAGAAAGTGAAAGTAAAGCCTCAGTAGAGTTAGAGCAAGAGAGGGTTCAAAACAAACAGTTCATCCATTAAGCAACAAAACCTGGCAACGAAAACTTTTTCTCCGCTTGTCTTCCAGCTCAAAGTCATCTGGTCATGTGTGTCGTTGTTTTGGGGCTTTTTGGTCTTTTTTTAATGTAGTAACTCATGTACAGTACAGCACGCAGGTAAAAATACCTGTTCAGCCAGCCAGCCGATGTGTTTGAGATGGGGGTGTGTGGAGGCTGAGGTCGAGGCCCCCAGGTAGGCGCTGATGTGAGCCAATGTCTGTGGCAGCAGGGCGGCAATGTTGGTGTGGATGGCAGTGAACCAGGTGTTGGCGGTGGGGCCGTCTTTACATCGCAGCACCACCGTGTGCTGGCCGTCTGGGGAATGGAGCTCTAACAGTCTGGATGAGAGAAAAGGGAATCATCAACTAGATCAGACTTCAATAATTATGATAACGATTAAAGGTCACTTTCTTTAAAATTACCTAACAATGAGCCGTAAAAGAATAGTGCAGTTTGGAAATGGAGGAAGTGATGGTAGCCACTAAAACCAAGTACCTTCTAGTGGGTTATTCATGATGAAGTTAAATCTAATTTCCTCAGTAAATAATCATTTAACTGCTGCATGCTGCAGTTTAGAGCTTTTAACTGCAGCTGGCATTCCTTAGTTTTGTGTTTCAAGCTGATGATTCAGAAATCCAGCTCACTCCTCGCTATAAAATTCCACCCACTCAGCAGTTATATTCACAAACACGCTTCGATCGATTCCCGCAGACTCGATTTGCAAAAGGGCGACTCACTGTTTATCTGAGCAACAATTAGGATTTGCATCATCTTTATGGAAACTAACTGTTAAAACTCAGATTATAATTCTTCCCCCTGTATGTTTGCCTGCTAAGACCTTTGTGGCAGGAATAGTTCAAACTTAAAAAACAGCGTTGAACAGAATCATAATGTGGCTGAAGGTGACAGATCAGCAGGAATCCCAGAGAATGAGTGCATCTCAATGCCATCCCCCATTGGTTGGGCACTTTCTTATAGCCTGCCCACCGTTGCTGCACAGCTGCACATGTGCAAGCTGCTTTGCAATGCACCTCCGCCTCAGTTCCTCCTTTTCATACCTAATCAAGGGGATGTCTGTTTTTGCTTTGTTCTCGCTGTTCTGTTTGTGCTGCCACCAAATATAAATGACAGATGAAGATAACAGTCCTCTTTGGAAGATATCGCTTGTGAATTTGACTTTTTTTTAATGCTTTATTAACTTATTTTGGTGACTCCGTTTAGTGAAAGGTGATACTACATTAACCTCTAAAATCCTTTTGTAATCAATCAGCTATCATTGCTGTATCATTGCTAATACCCTTTAGTATTTGGTAACAGGTGCATATACCTCAGTGCCTCTCTTGTGTGCCATTTCCTCAGACCTGTCTGTCCTTCTGAAATATCAAACTAATCAAATGGACGCAGCACTCGTTGTGTTACGCTTTGGAGCTGTAGTGGTAGAGCTTTTTAGAACTGCTACGATAACATCAGTGTGAGTGACTCAGTGTGGTTTTACTTTGGCAGTTTTCAGATCTCACTCTGACCTGGTGACGCGGCCAAGAAGGCTCATTGTGTTTCAAATTTCTCCCAAGTGTCTGTTATCCAAACAGCCAGACGTTTTTCATTCGCCCTGCAGATTTGCAGCTGTAACCGGCTGAATCTGGGCATGTTTTTTAAGGTGCAATTTTTAAACTATAACCCACCGGCTTAAAGGGAATAGGCCTTTTCTGCAGGTGCTGCTTTACTTGGACATTTTCCACCATTCTCCTATTTATTGCGCGATAAACACAGAGAAACATTTGTACTTCTGCATTCTTTCTTGGACAATTAGGTGAGTCCATTACTTGATTTGTCACTTTTTATTTCGCTAATTTTATGGAATTAAACTCTGGTAATAATTATTATTGTAATTGCTGAACAGCACCGGGGAAGAGTCTCTCCTCAGTTTTTGTTGCGTTGCACTAGAGAGACACGGGAGATTCTCATCAGCATGAATAGTGAATGCAGCGACACAGAGAACTGGCACTATACGGTGGATGCTAAGTCATGCAGAACAAACAGCCAGTGTGCAAGTCTTGTTCCCATGTCCGAGAACTTTCTGAACTAACGAGCTATCCCAGAGCCCGCGCTGAAGTAGCTGCACACTGCAGGACACCTACCCATTTATAATGACAACTTCATCCCCAAGTGTTGCTGTCAAACAGTTGGGCAGCCATAATTGGCCCATCAAAGACTAAATTCTGGACTTTTAACTCATTAATTTTACAGCTTTTTTTTTTTTTTTTTTTTTGGCCTGTCCCATTTGGCTCTTTTGCCATCAGAATTGTTGTCTAAAGGCAAAGAAAGATGCCCAACGGATTTACTTTACCAAACTGACCATCCCAGCCTTGCCGTAATGGTCCATTTGATTCACCTTTTATTGTTTATTTTATTTTCACTTACTGAATACGGGACAGACTTGACTGGGGGAAAGAAGGGGAGAAAGAAAGAGGGAAAGAGAAACAGCTGAGAAGAGGGACGGGGGAGAAGGGCAAAAGACAAAAACCAACAGAACGGGCAGAGAAAAAAAATGCATATATCAATCACCTGGATCACCTGCTGAGAAAGAAAAAAGAAAGCAAGCAGAAGAGAACAAGAGTAATAGAATAAACAACATCACAATGATATATGGGAATATGACAGTAAATACTAAATGTTAAACATTATTGTGCAGCACATAAGATCAACAGAACACAGTGTGCTTTGAGGTAGGAGCCAAAAAGGGTGTAGTTTGTGGGTGTGATCACCCGTGTGTACACCTGTGAGCATGGACGCGCTTGTTTTTTGTTTTTTTAAAAGGTTCCTTCATGTAATAATCTGCTAGAGGGTGTGGGGGGGCCACAGCCCCGTCCTCCAGGGCGTGAAGCAGGTGTGGATGAGATCAAAACTCCAGACATCCAGAGGCCCCCAGAACACAAGAGACCAAGGAAGACCAACAGAGGGGCAGCTGCGCCACTGTCCCGGAAAGAGCTGAGGAGAGTCCCAGATGAGGGCTCACTCAGCAGCCGCGGAGCAGAAGCCAGGGGGAGTTGCAGTGACGCGCCCGTGAGCTCCGCCGGCCCCCAGCTGTGCCTGAGTGACCGAGCCCCAGGCCGAGAGGCCGGGGGCACCCCACCTCCGAAGTGGCCCGAGCGAGCCCCAGGCTCCAGGCCCCGATAAGCGGCCGCCAAGGAGTGAGCCGGTGTGTACCTGGACGCCCATCCCCGGACACAAAGAACCACCAACGCACCGATGTCTGAGGGGGTCCGCCACTGGCAGGGGAAGTGGTGGTGGGTGGAGATAGGCCTCCAAACCTTGGAGGGCCTGAGATGTCCCCAGAGAGGTGGCGTCTGATACCCAACCTGACATATAGACACAGACATACAGGCACACACAGACACAAACATCCATTCCCACCCTCATGCTCTCATATGCACTCACTCCACACTCAACCAACGTGGAGACAGACATAAAGAGACGCTGTACACACGATCACACTCCCCAAGCGTACTCTACAAACCGGGTCTAGGTGCCCTCGCCCCTGGAGGGGGGAACTGCACCCAGACCCAGGTGGTGTTACCCTTTTCCCTGCGGTGGGGGGAGGCAGACCGCCCCGACTCCGCAGCAGCAGGAAGGCTCCACACTCCAGACCGCAGTCGGACGGCCAACTCCTCCTCCTAGCCCCCCCTGCTCCAGCAGGTCGCAGAGAACGGGGGTGAGAGAAGACTCCAAACCTCCCTCCACCCGCTCATTGTAATGTTGATGCATTTGTGTTCTAAGGTGCAATTAAAACCCAGGAGGGCATGGAGCTACCTGCCAGAGAGCAGCAGGTAAGCGCATAGTCCCTCCTGCTAGCCCTCAATGTCTACGTGTATTTAAAATTGAGAGGTGGGCAACGATGCCAGGGGTGGGGTGTACACCCTGATGGTACTTTGGACTCCGTGTATCGTGCCCACCCCCAAGATCCTATATGTATGTGTAATGAGAGTGTGAGTAATGTGAATGTCTAAGTTGTGGGATAAAATTGAGGCAGAGGCAGCCAGAAGGGGACAGAGGGGGGGGGGGGGGGGGGGGGGTAGCCTCCTCTGCACCCTGGTGACATACCCCTACTCCAAGGCCCTGCATGTGTGGGTGGTTGTGGGAAGAGGGAGGCAGCTGGAGATGGGGAGGGAAGGAAGGGAGGGGCAAGTGACCCCTCCCTGGGGCCAGCTCCCCCGCTGACCCCAGTAGGCACCCCCATACTCCGCGACCCGCCAGGGAAAGGGGGCCCAGGCCCATCCAGACCGGGCCCAGTGCAGCAGCGCCGCCCGGCCCCACAGAGCCCGGGACAGTCCACCCAACCCCACCACAGAGAAAACTGCACCCACCCCACCATCCACTCATCTTCCAGACTACATAAGACAATAAACACCCAGGCTGAGATCTTCCTCCACCTCTCCTGTATCTCCCCCTCCTGCAGAGGGAGCTCCTGAGGAGAGGAAAGCTCCTGCAAGATGTGACAATCTCCCCCACCAGTTGAAGAGCCCCCCAGGTGGCTCGACGCACCGGCGGCACCCTGCTCCAGGGCTGGGCCCCCATGCACCCACCCGCCCACAACCCCGGCAAAACACCAACCAGGACCCAAGCCCCCGAGGCCCGGTCCGGGTCCCAGCCCAGAGACGGAGCGCCCCCAGAACCTCACGCCCATCCCGGACCCACCCAGGGCCAGCCAGGCTACCAGGTCAGTAACCCACGTCCGTCAGCACAGACCCTCCCCTATTTTACAGCTTTTCTTACTGATAAGACCTCCCCCATTGCCAACCATACTTTATGTGAATTAAATAAAACGGTTTATAATTACAGGACAGCTATCAGAACTAATTCTGAAATTTTACACATGTATTTCTTACAATTCAGTAGATACAGTAAAGAGTGTCAGGGGTGGGGCACTGCATGCATGCATATATTGGCGGCTTCTAGTTTTTAAACTTGCCCAACCTGACTCAACAATGGCCTTATTACATGGAACAGCCCTGTGTTAGGATTAGCTCAGCCAAAACTGCAGCAAATCCATAGTTAGAACTTTTCTTCACTTTTCACTTTCCTTCTATTTGCAAACAGAGTAGAAAGCATTCGGAGACGCACGGAGCAGGTGGATGGAGGCCGCTGTGCTGAGAGCTGAGCTCCTTCTATAACCATCTAAAGGAAATGCCCTCTGTTTGACATTAACCAGGCCCAGGAGCACAACAAAGAAAAACAGAACTTGTTGGCCAGTGTTGGGAGCATTCTGTATATACACAGGTCTCCTTATTTGAAACATTGGCCATGTTTGGTGAAAGCATTCGCCGCTGTTGATATATATCTGAACAGTGGTGAATCCTTTCGCTAAATATATGACAAAAACTAAGGAAAAGCATTGCAGGCTCACTTAAATATTCACAAAGACACAGGAGTGTGTCTGTCGTGCTTTTTATCTCTTTATAAAACAAACATTCCAATCTAATGAACAGAGGTTAGGCACTGAAAACGATTACACACCCAACCACACCCAACCTCCCACATACACAGGTATTTCCCTCACACACACACACACCTGTTCTCCAGGTCTGGCATGGTGAGGTTTCTGCAGATGAAGCACATCTTCAGACTGATGACCTTTCTGTCTTTGGATGAGGAGGAGCTGCTGCTGTGTTTGGGCGACCCTGAGTCATCGCTGCCGCTGTAGCTGGGTGACTGTGGGCGGACGCCGTCCCACGGCAGGTCAGCCACCAGGGATGGCTTCTTGAACAGTGGAGAAACCTCACGGATGTACTTCACTGTGGAGTAACAATAGAAGAAGCACATCAACCAATGAGGTTGTTTTTATTTTGCGTAGTTGTTATATTTTTTTTTTACCCTTTTATTACATTATTTCAGCATATTTATATTTTTATGTTATCTAAGGTAGATTTAATTATGCTTTAAGTTTTATTTACTTATATTTTATTTATTTCATCTTGATCTTAGTGCAAACTGTGGCACCATTAATCAAGAGAAAATCAAATATATGAGATGGACATTTACCCCTTCTTTTTCATCATCGAATAAACCAATCATGTTGCTGTTTTTGAGAAGCTGAATGTAAAATAAGCTAAAATAAGACAGATGCTTGGTTGCGATATTTGGAGTGGCCATCTTTAACCCAAACCATAAGGAATCTCTGGGATGTTTTCTGAAAGAAGTCAGCTTTTAACCTGCTTCTGAAAACACGCGTGGAGAGCACTTCTTTCAGCCTCAGGTTTGGTCCTGTATTTATCCAACCTGATATCCAACCTGATGTTTTGAACATAATAACATCATATTTTGGCCGAGAACCCAGAGGCCGTCTTTATTCTTTAAAGTGGTCTCCTGCATGAAATTATCTTAGAAAAACAGGACCTGACTCGGCCGTACGGCTTCGAGGTCAGCTGTTTGTAATAAAAATCACTTTTGCTCCGATGTGATGGATTCACTTTCCAAATTTGGACTTTTGCCGCCTTCTCACCCCCACCTTGCCTTCACTTATTCTTCTTCATCCGTTTTATCCTCCTGTGCGAATGAACACTACATTTGCTCCGTGTTCAGTCCTGTGCATGCTCTCGTAGTCCATTTGTGTGCAAAATTAGTGAGTATGGGAGCTAAAAGAGAGAGTCTGGAGTGTATGTTGGACAATGAGTCGGTCTGCTCTGCATGAAACCTGAGACGAGGCTCTCGGGAGGTGAGGTCATTCTTGAATGTAGACCAGGATATTAGGATTGTGAAGGTATGCATGCGCAAGAGAGACCTACAATGGTTCAAGAGAATGTGAATCCAATGGCTCAAAATTATGAACTGAGGTATGAATAAATATTCATGACAGCTTTAATACTTGAACAGTACACACTGACAGTGAGAAGCTGGTAAACCTATTTAGCAATCATCTAAGAAAGGCATCCAAAGATTTAAACTTTATAAATGAGTCAGATTTTTAGGAAATGTAAAGAGTAATCAGCTGACTTGGTTATCTAAAAGTATAAACTGTTGATGGGCTTAAAGATATGGGTTGTTAAAAATTTAAATTTAAAAGAAACTGAAAGAGAAAACGAGCAGCAAAAACTGCATGACAGATATTTAAATAAGCTGGCTAAAAAATGGATGTGGCAGCTGAAATTCAAATAAAAGCATTTAAATGTTGAAGAATAAACACAAAAGACCTTAAATAATAAGTTATACAGTTTGACTGCAGATTAAAAAGCAATACATGACTGAAATTTATGGATGCATTATGAAAAAGTTAAAAGTAATGAATAAGTACTTAAAATATTCAAGAAAAAGCTAAAGCTGTGTATAAATAATCATTAAAGTTGTCGTTTCAGTTGTTCTCGACGTCTGGCTAAAATGTCCAGCTTCTCTCACTGCTATTGCAAACTAAATAAATACATAAATAAATAAAATGACAACACAGATATGATCTTACAGTGTCAGTGAAACTGCATGTTTCAGAGTGGTGGGGTACCGGAAGCTTGAAGGTGGAAAACCACTAGAGTGCCTGTGTGTGACCCTGAATCACTCAGTGAGATACAGATTGACTGATATGTAGGTGCAAAGCATGCTGCACGGTGACTGTGTACATTACACGTATGAGTCAGAGGGAAGGGTGGAGTGGGGAGTAATGCTAAGGCAAGAGCAAAGACCAGCCATCCTAACCACACCACCCACACCAACACGGTCTGGGGCCATTTCTGCAAACCTAAGTGGTTTGGACTAAGTAGGAGAGTGTGAAAGCATTCCTGAATGCCAGTGTTTATGTGTGAGAGTTCTAGAGAAATGCATGTCTCTGCTGCAAAGCCCCACTCTCACACTAATAATCAGATTTGGTGCAGAGATGTTCAGCCAAGATATTTTCCGTCAGCAGACCCTGGTCTCTTTGTGGTTCTGCATGTTTATATCTCTGCATGTGAACATCTCACTGTGGATCACCGGGCTGTGATTGTCTGTGTGAACGTCTCTGTTTCCTAACAGCAGCTTTCTTTCTTGAACTGTAGACAGCGACAGAAAGCATGCAAGCTGTGGAAATTGGCTTTTTTTTTGGGTGCTGCTACCGCAGTCATTTGGTAGCCTCTTCTCATCCACATCAAACAGAGCCAGTGCAGAAGGTTTGATCATCTAACCCCGATGTCTCCTGGAATCGTCCCAGGTGAAGCGTTTCAGGCATATCCAATAGAGAAAAGGCTCCAGGACATACCAGAGAGATCATGTCTCAGCCCAGAAGAGCTGGAGGTGCTGGATCTCTGTTTAGACTGCAGCCACCATGAATCAGGCTCAGATAATCAACAGAGAATGAACCGGTGGACACTACCTAATCAACAAACAGCAAATATTCACGTCCAGCTCCATCGATCTCTGTGACGGGAGGAGGAAAATCTTATAAGCCAAAGTCCCATCTCATCAATTAAATGGTGCTGCTTCTTCCTGCCAATGGAACTTGCACACTAACTCTTATTAATGATTTCACTCCAGACCAAAGCAGCAGGATGAACGCAGATTCAGCCAAACGTGTCCAAACACACTGGACGACATCTGATCAGAACACACAGCAAAGTCACCAAAGAGCTTTTCATCCTGAACAGGCAGAATATCTTCAACTGTCCGAGTCAGTCATGTCAACTCAGCCTACCTGAACTGCAGGCTACACGTTGACCAGACGAGACCAGAACAAGTCGAGACCAGAGCATCTCAAGTGTCCTTCAGATCAGTTCATTTCATTTATCAATATTTGTTTAAGGTACTGTGGACCAGTAGAGACCATTTTCCCTGTCAGTAATAAAAAAATCTTGCTCTTGGCTCTTTAAACAAACAAAGAAAATGGGGGACATGAAAGCAAATGTTTCCTTTGCAATATCAGAGTGTTTCACAATGATGTCAGCTCTGTGTTAAAGGGTTCATCTTTATCTTCTTTATGCATGAGAACCAGCAAGGTTCACGTAATAGATCTGTACACATTTTTCCTTTTCTTGAACTTCTAAATATTGATCTTTTCAGTGGATTTAAGGTGTCTGATGGCCAGCTTCTGCAAATCAGATACATTTTCCCTTATTAATTATTTTTTTGAGTTTTTATTTGTTTTCATGAACAACAAACAATAACAATTACTGACATCCTTGGTAAAAATCAGTGTATTATACAGTCAGTATGATATGAGGCTTGTAGTCTAAAGCCCTTTGAGTGTCCGGTAAGATTAGAAAAAGACTAAATAAATGCTAATGCATAACATTAGGATAGCTGAAGCCCAGTGAATTGTTCTGTCTTAAGCACAGCTTAAAAACAAAACGACAACAACAAAAAACCCCATCAGAATCATTTTAGATCCACAGTGTGTAATCTGCTTGAGGTCTCCATTTTAAAAATCTGACCAGATTCTCATTGGTGTGTCTGCCCTCCTGTTCTCCTAGCCTGTCCCTGCAGCTTGATAAAACTTCCATGAAATATAGACCTTTAATTTAAGCCACGCAGTGCATAGAGCAGCTGTGCCCGGTGGATTCCTGGGGTAACGACTGAAGAACTTAGTGACATATGCCATATAAATATTACATCTGTATATGTATGTGGCATTCCCATTCAGCAACGAATGATGTTGCTGATGGTGCGTAAGCAGAGGCCTGGCGGACCGCTGGGTTTGTAATAGCTGGCACACACCCTGAAACCCGAACTCTCTACCCACAGGAACCTCACACAAAGATGGCAACAGCTACGGCCAAAATGTTTAGAAGACATAAATTACACCGAAGCTGAAAAGAGACTAAAATTTCTCAAATGACCAAAAATCCAAAACTAAATCAGGGGCCAAAAGTCATACTTGAAGATAGTCCACTCTGACAGACTTCTTGTGTTGGGCATGGATCATTGGCCGTAACAGGACAGGGTAGGATGGGATAGGATAACCAATGTTTTCAGGAATTTAACAATTTTTTATATTGGAATAAACTTGAGAGTATCTGATACACTCTCAGACAGAAAAAAGGATCAAAATTATAGCAATGCAACTGAGATAGAACTATTATAATTCTCTTATGAACTAACAGATATAATAACAAGGTTGAAAAGTCCAGCCATACTTATGTTTCAGCTGCAACAAACCACTATATAGATAATAATAATAATTTGTCTTAATTAATCTGTACTTTTGTTTAATCCAAAAAAAAGAGACATTAAGCCCCACATATTTTTCCAGAACCCAATCCAACATCCTTAAAATGCTGGTTTTGACCAACCATCTCTCCCAAAGCCGGAGATATTCAGTTAAGCAGCAAATTCCCAAAATAGTTGTGGTTTAATTCTGTTTTGACTAATGGTTGCAGCTCTAATCTCCATGCACTTTTGAAATTAAAAAGAAAAACATGCAAATATTAAGGGACGAATAGATGACGATGGAATAGACCTGAAATGCTGATCTCCATCTCCATTGTGTGTAATTAAGTTGTTGTCCGGCTGCAGTGAAGCTTGTGAATGCTCTGTTGTGTAATACATTGGCACTGTGGGCCACTGTACATCTGCTTCTATTCAGTTTTCCTTGTGTGTGTGTGTGTGTGTGTGTGTGTGTGTGTGTGTGTGTGTGTGTGTGTGTGTGTGTGTGTGTGTGTGTGTTTTTGGCCGAAATGAAAGGCCTTGCAGTGGCTGCACTCTTTGATGTAGCCATCATCGCTGGTTGTTGTCTCTCTTTAAAGCTGAGATGCCACAAACAAGCTTTACCTCTTGTGCAGTTTCCAGCTGCTGCGATGTCACCACATTGTTACTCTTGGCTGTAGCCTACTGGCAGATACATATTTCTCTGAACTACTAATTATGCAATCCACTATACAGCTGAACATGAGGCATGACAGCAGATTCAGAGATCTTTTGAGAGCTTTCTGCAGCACACTGTGTATGTGGAAGCTCGTGCATTACAAGTCCTGATAATGTTGTGTTGTAAATTATGGTGCTTTTAACAGGTCACTGCAATATGCGCGCGTGAACCACCTCTGCAAGTCCAGTTACAAAATATTAAGATGGTGACTGCAAAAACACTCAGCTCGAACCTTCTGTGACTTCACTAACCGATGGGTGATGTCAGCCTGGCTACCTCCACCCCTTATATAGAGTCCATGGCCAAGACCAATTAAAGACCAGCAACTCCTAAATCAACGTTCCAAGTCAAGACCACCTAGTACAAACTCTTGGCGGAGACAGGTGGGTTTTCCAAGTATCTGTTATAGATTGGTTAAAAAGATTTTCCCCTCCTTCCGTTTTTCTGCCAGAAATAATCACTCTTCCTCTTCACAGTCTGCAACTTTGTGATAAAACACTGTCTTCCTTTTCTATCGTGGCAGGCAGATTCAGTGCTGTCTGCCTCTGCTTCGGTGCTGTTGGATGAACTCATTAGTTCTGTAGACCTGTCGCTCAGCTCCACTTCTGCTTTTAATTAGGCCTATGCACAGAGGACTCTCGCCTCTGTTCATGTATCGGTGCGTCTGTATGTTTCTACACTAACGTGTGTGAAGGAAATTCCCCGGAGATGCCGACCAACATCCCCGTGAGTCTGGCTCATCTGCCTCTCTTCATACCTCACTGCCTGCAAGGAAAGAGGATGCACGGGAAAAAATAACATGTAGAAGAGAAAGAGTCTGACTCGACACATATTTGGTTGTGGCAATAGTTGTGGTACAAAGCTACCAGAGAACTACTCTTCTTTACCACACACACACACACACACAGAAGTAATCATCTCATGGTATGGCTGAAATAATAGCTTACAGAGCAGCAAGTCACTCAGTCAGACCCCAGCCTCTGGATTTTCCCCCCAAACTGCCCAGAAATTCCCCTGTGTTTTGGCCAGCAAACCTCTCCACACTCGCTTTTGTCTCACTCACTCTTACTCTCTAAACTCCGCTGCTAAGTTGCCTTTCTGTCTGTCCTGTTTTCCTCAGTCTTTCTCAATCTTATTCTTCTTTCCACACATCTTTCACAGTCCCACCTCTAGTTTTTCACCCTCTCTCTCTCAATTTCTTCCCTCGAGTGTTTCTGCCAGAAACATAATGAGAACAATGTGTCAGAAAGCAGATCCAACAAAGAGTGTGCGCACACGCGTGTTTCTGTGTACGATGTTCTCATGCAGTCATGTCTCCAGAACACACAGCTGCAGTTACACTAACATGTATGAATAATTCTATTTTTTAACTAGTTGCTGATGGTTATGTACAAAGGGCTAAAAGAACAAGTCAATACCAACAAGATTGTAGCTAAATCTACGGTCAAGTCCAGAGTCAAAAAACAAGTCAAGAGCAAGTATTCTTTCAAAGCATCAAAAACTCAACAGTATGAAGTCAAGTTGTATATTCAGAGTACAATCCAAGTTTAAAAATCAAGCTAAGAACCAGTAAGCTCCAAGTCAACTCCCACTACAAAAGTGCCAAAACTTCAGCTAATACGAAAGAGTGCCACGTCAAGTAACAGTTAAAACCAACAGTTCAAAGAGCCATTCAAACCTATGATCAAACCAAAAGTTAAATAAAGTGAAGTCAAGACCAACAGGTCACAAGTTTAGTCCTTGGGGAACTATAAAGCCCAAATCACATCGCGAATTTAGTCCAAAAACTCCAAGTCAGGCTCAAAATACCCAAAGTCAGGACCAACAAATCGCCCCAAGTAAAATATAAAAAAAAAAACAGAGTCATGATGAGCGAGTTCCAAAATGTAATATCAACAAAGTCCCAAAAGTGCTGATGTCCTACTCACATTCTTGCCAATGAAAGAGTCAAACTCATAATAAATGTTATAGTAGAAAAATATTTTATATCATAAATCATTTGAATTAGTGTTTATTTTAAACATTTGAGTCTTTGATTTCAATTTGCCATTTCCACAGTGATGATAGGTACTGCTTTAACATTTAAGGTTGCCTTTAGCTATTGGAGGCAATGCTGTCAGTACACAGCAATCATTTATGCTAGAGCTGGGCGATATGAGATTTTTTCATATCACGATATGTTTTTTTCATTTCAGGCGATAACGATATCTATCACGATATAAGCCAAATAACTATATTTGTAAGATTTAAATGTGCCGTTGCTCACAAGTAAAATGTGAAATAATCAGCAGCTTGTTTTTATTTAAATATTTATTTCCCATAATAAGTTCAACAGGGTAGATGTACTTAAGGAACATGAGACTTTTTCAGATAAATAAAGGCAAATATTGCAAACTACACAAAAGGCAGCCGCTAAAGCGTTTAAGTTTCAAAACAGAACAAACGAAACAGACTACTAAATTGTCAGTTCCACTTAGAAACAAAATATTAATTCTAAAAATAAATCTTAGTTTGTTTTACAGAAGAACAGACAAAACTGACTAACTTTTGTCAATATCAAATAAACTGAGAACTAAAAGGAAATTCTCAATCTCTCCTTGTTGTATAGCTTAGCTTTTCAAACAGTTTTAACAGTTACTTTAGTCTGACAAAAGCCGAATGACGAATTAGCGCTTCCAGTCAGAGACTGAGGCTACGTCCACACGTACACGGGTATTTTTGAAAACGGAGATTTTCCGTTTTCGTTTTAAAAAATAATCCCGTCCACACATAAAGGCAGAAATGAAGGAAAACGCTGCTATGAACATGCCAAAGCAGCAGGTGGCGCTAGATTCCTAACCGTGCAGAAATGTTGGCCAATCAGAAGTCTAGAAGCCTCAGTGGGAAAAAGTAAACAAAGCTGGGGCATAGAAGCAGAACCGAGTCGTATGTGTGGAGGGACAGTAACTGTGTGTATATGTAAGCATTTAAACACTGCAGAGAGTAGAATTAACAGTAACAGTATTGTAGAAATTCATTTCACCGAAACAATAACGTGGCGCACAGTGTGACTCATGCACCAGTTTATTGTATTTCCAGACTTGCTTTCGGCACAATTTACAGTGCACGCTACTCTGTTTTTTGTCAGACTTGAAATAGCCGAAATACCTTCACACTACGGAACTTCTATGGCTCTTCCGTTCGACAATCTCTCCGGCATTGGAACCATCATCTGTTTTCTCTTCGGTCACGCTCGGTTGATTTTTCTAGTCGGCACACTCATTTCCTCCATTACGCGCTGGCTCCATTACCCGCTGGCTGCTTCCCAAACAAACACACGTGCGGCTTGGCACTTGTGCTGTACGTAACAAGTCACGCGACGTGACGCTGCGGCTGTGATTGGTTCAGCTCTGCGCTACTTAATTTAGATTGCCTGACCTTTTTTTTTTTTTTTTTTTTTTAAGAGGACAAGAGCGGCGAGGTCTATCGCGATAGCTTAATTTCTCTATCGAGTAAAAGTTATATCGCGATACATATCGTTATCGTTCTATCGCCCAGCTCTAATTTATGCTAATGCTGGATTTACAGCATTTTTCTTTTAAAGCAGTGTTATCCATCACGTGATTCGCAGGATATTTAACACACTGGATTATCCCAAAATACATTCCATTAAGGCATTTTATCTATAAATGGTTTTCCAATTTATTTGGCATACCCAAAGGTCAGTGCATTCAGTGTATGGCATGAAAGTGTATTTTTATCTGTGTCAACTTTCTACCAAGGATAAAGCAGATTATGGACAAAAATAATCACATTCACCATTGTTTGCGACTACTAAAGATTACAAATGTCTACCTGTCATTGCTGCAGCGGGGCACAGAGTGATGCTGGTTTAGCTGTAGTAGGTTCTTACAGAGGACAAGCAGGATGCTTTCTGGTGTAGTGGAGCATTAGGCTATGCAAGTCAGTCACACATGAGAAAAAAAAAGTCCAACCTTTCTAAAAATTGAACGCCTGTCAAAGCAGATGTAATTGCATGAAAACCACAATGGCAGGGCAATGAGACCAGACACACCAGAGCTTATGGTTAGAAGCTCAGCATTCAGTATTCAGACCAAATGCTGCTCTCTTATGTCCTAATGCCACAGTCACGCTGCAGCATGACCAAAGTTACTGTGGCCGTGTGTCACTTGGGAGCCTATTGCTGCTCAAATGGCTGCTCTGAAGACGGAGACATGTCTGTGATCACTCGCAACCACATTATCTTCTAAGGGGCTTTGCAATAAAGAGATGTTAAGACTTAGTCAGTCTGCTACCAGTTCACAATTGAATGGGACCAAGTTGGGACTTACATGTATGTATATCAAAAAACACAAATCAGTAGTTGCAATCAAAAGTGGTTACCAAGAGGTTCAGGTTGTTGCACAGCCAAGAGAATAGACTTTAAAGCAAATTAATGCAAAACAAATACACTAAACAACAACAAAGAAACAAAGACTGAACAACTACAAACTCTGATCAATTGCAAAAAGAAACAAATCGCTACAAAGTGACTTGAAACAACTATAAAGAGATTCAAAGAGCTGCAAATAAACTCAGAACACCTGCAAAGACTCAAAATAATACAATCCAAATGCACCCAAAACACTTGGTGAGACTCAAAAGGATGCTAAACAGAACATCTAGAAACAGGGACACAAATTAAACACAAATAAATGCAAAACGACTACAAAGAGATAGAAACCATGTCTGCCCTATGCGTAGTAATTTAGTGTCACTCTGGGGGTCTTGGAAGGGTGAGGGGCCGCAAACATGTCTTACAATGTCGCTCTGTCAGTGCTAATACAAACATGTCTTCCTAATTTCATTTTAAGGTCATTTATAATTCCCTTGGCAGCTGGAAACCAGAGACTTATCCTCAGATTGGTATCAAAGGCAACAGAGTTCAGAGCTGAGAAAGTGGCGGTGGCCTATTTCAGGCAGTGCAGACTCATGCTCCGTGGCAGATCGCACCCCGTGAGGACAGTAAACGCACCGTCGGCTGAAAAGAAAAGAACCGTTCCTCATCAAGGCTGTCCCCGTTTTATCAATGCCCTTTGTGTCTGTTTTTTTTTTATTCCATTCAATTACTCACAAAAGGCTCATCTCGTGTCTCCTTCCACCGAGCAGAAGGCTAACCCAATAAGATAGAAAGGGCTGCTGCAGCAAGCTTCAACTAATCATTTGGACATACGGGATGTTGTGTCTTCCAGTCAGCTGCTGAGGGGAGGGGGATTAATCAGCAGCGTGTCATATCTGGATTATGTATGTCATGCATTAAAAGGTCAGGCAACTTCAGTGTGCTTATCGAGACCTCCCTACCTGTGTGGCCTTGGAGGGTGAATTCAACCTCGTGCAGCAAATGGCCTCAACTCGTACTCACACGCAGCCTGTGTTACTACAGTGCAAGAAAAAGCAGGATGCTTAGGATTTAATGTAAATTCTTCCATAAATTCTACTTTACAAAGCTTTAATATTTTCAGTGACAGTGGAGTCCAATTCACTGCGATCCACTTAGACCTCAATAATGCAAGCAAAGTAGAATTTCCAAAAACTCAGAAACGAACAAGTAGTCTAGAGCTTTATTAGGAACACTCGTTCAACAGATCAACAGCACACATATTGCATGGCACCGACTCAATGCATTTAGGCATGCAGACATGGCCAAGACAAACTGAGCATCAGAATGGGGAAGAAGAATTGCTTTAAAAGACGTTGAATGTGGCATGGTTGTTGGTGTCAGACAGGCCGATCTGAAAGTTTTAGAAACTGCTGATCTCCTGAGCTTTCCCACCACAAGCATCTCTGAGGTTTACAGAGAATGGTCAAAAAAAGAGAAAAATATCCAGCGAGTGCCAGTTCTCTGGGTGAAAATATCTTTTTGATGTCAGGCATTGGAGGAGAATGGGAAGATAGTAACTGAGATAACCACATTACAATCAAGGTATGCCGAAGGGCATCTCTGAACCCATATCACATTGAGCCTTGGGCTACAGCAGCATAAGACCATACCAGGCATATCTGCTGTCTATGATGTCACAGATCCAAGAGTAGAAAAAGAGTGTCTGAAAAAAACTATAAAAAGTGGATGTAGCCACTGTGACACCACCCACAGGTTTGTCAAGTCATGTTTTGAAGCCACAAGCTGAATGTTTGCACTGTTGCCAGCTTGGTGTTTTGAAACCAGGTGTGGCAAGTGAGGGATGGATCTGACTGTGAAGATGCCGCTCATGAGTACACCCTGGATAATCCTCAATTCTGACACTTAGAATGCTAAAAAATGACAAAATATTTAGTGTGATCCAAAAAGAGTGTCCGAAAGCGTATACTGAGTTCATGTTAAGGTGTTGTGTGGATGTCCCATCAGCTTCTCCATCATGGATGCTGGGGTTACTAAGTAACCAAACAAGATTTTTCCAAGAAGAACAGCCCAAGAGTCCTGTGATAGTCTGGTTACCTGTCCTATGATGGCTGGGAAAGGCCGCCTAATCTGGATAAGTGGAAAAATGGATGGATGGCATACTTTGTACAGTTAAATAAATGCCATGGTTGCTATTGCCACTTCAACTATAAGTTCCTGTCATTGAGAATAGTTCTGTTATAATTACTTTGTGTTTTACATCAGATGTCTTATTTTGTCTAAAAAGTAAGTCTAAAACACAAAACCATTAGAGTTCAAAGAAAAGCATCAAATCCATATGTTTGAAGAACCGGAAGCCATTAAATGTGCTGCATTTTTGTTTAAAAATTGCCCAAATGATCATTTAACTACTCATTGATTGACTAATTGATGCAGTTGGACATCCTCCCCTGTAGTGCAGATGATAAAACTTACATAAAGTGTGGTGGAACATGTGGAGCAGCACGAATCATGCAAGCCGGACCCACCAGTTTTGACCTTTGCCCTACATAAAAACATGCGAGCGGAGGTCAGGAATGTGGGGCTCCCGTGCTAATTGTCTGAACATTTTGGAGGTTTGTGTAATGTGTACATGGCAGAAAGAGTCTGGAAACTCGAGCCTCATTCTGGCTCACTGCTGCAGCGGCAGAGCCACAAACAACACAGCTCACTGCCGTCAAACTGGCAAACAGTGACAGGCAGCTGACACATTCCTAGAAAAAGACCTCTCAGTCTGGACTGTAGATGCATCCGGCACATCTTCCTGTGTGCACCCGAGGGTGACTGCAAATGCTTTTTATGTTGATATCAGATCCAAAAGGCTGGTTTCCACCAGAGGTTTCGAAGTGATAATTATTTCTGTGTTACCAGAAAATCCCGATACCACATTCACAAAGACGCCTAAGCTTTTATTTGGCACAACGGAGAGCTTAAAAACAGGCCTCATTCTGACTTTAGTGGAAATGTGTCACTCATTGATCAGTTCCTACAATCACTGCTCGTCAGTATTCACCCGGCGTTCATTCCAAACCATTAAACACTGCATTTAGCCATTCCCAACTTGAAGTTTCCGTATCCCAAGGGCTCTGTGGCCAGCAATCCATTCTTTTTCCATTTTTTCTAAAGATTGAACAGTTCAACGTCAGTGCACTTTTAGGCTCTGAATGCATCTCAATGAAGCTCTGTGGAGCCACATAATGAGCCAGTAAACAACACATTCTCAGCCCACACCATAACCCCATCTACACAAATTATGTTTTTAAGGTTTTACGAAGTCTAACCAGGAGTCACTGAAGACTATTGCAGCTGGCAAATATGATTGCTGTAGACTAATTTCCTGTCAGTTGGTTTCACTGACTCAGCTCTCATTTACCTACAGTGTGCATTCAGGCTCTTTTATCTGGAGTTTAGTGGGTGTTCAGGCTTGCTGAAAAGTGCGTAGGTTTTAGGAAAGCGTGTCTGCACACCTAACCTTTAGCAGACCTACCTTTTGTGGAACTGTAGGTGTGATAAGCATTCTTATAAATACAAAAACTTTTCAACCACCTGTTTCCCACATCAGACGGCACCAGTTAGTCTTTAAATAAGTGCGGTTTTCAAACTTAATTAAATTCGAAAATAAAAGAAAACTACAAGTGCTGCTGCGCGTCGAGCAACTTCGAAGCACCTTTAGGCGCTTAGTTTGAAACGTAAATGAAGTTTAATTTCAATGAGCGCTTGGACACAAAATCTGCGTGTTTTGACGTGCTGCAAATTAAAAGCCATTTAGATTCCCAATACTGCAAGTACCATGGACTTCTTTGTTAAAATAACTCTGCTTTAGGTTTTCCTCCACAGGTGTTTATTCCTTGTTAGCTTATCAGCACCAGAGGACACTATTTTAGTGGTGTCCATCTACACCATGATGATTTTTAGATCCTCTTTATAACCAAATTGTGATTTTATGCCATATTTCATGAAAGCACTCAAATACCTATGTTTATGCTTCTATTTCCTGCAGTCTGGTCTTGGGAGCGCATTTTCAAATAGCAGAAATCACACATCATGTGAGTTGTGTGTCACATGACTACCAGAAGAATTTTACATGCAACTCTCGTTTCTCTTGACACCCTGCTGAAGATTCCCTGACCCCTATATTTTTTTTGATGGTAAAGACAATGAGCTCGATCATCTTGGTCAATATTAAGATCAGTGTAATGTAAAATTTTGGTGTGCTTGTTGAAATTGTATTTGTTGATCCTCGCTTAACTCCTAAACTAAAGTGCTTCCTCTTGTTGCCAAAACTTGTTAGGAAGTCAGTTTGGGTGTGCTGGATTTGCAGTACAAAACGAAAAGAGACCCCCCCCTGTGAAAAGGAAGCCTGCACAGTGATTGTTTTGTTCTGCTTATGTCATTTTTTTAATTTCTGGAAGCCATGATTGTAACCGAATAAACATTTCTATTAATTGCACAGCCGTAATATACACCTAGCAGCCTAACACCTTTGAAGTCATTGTTCTAGTAGACCGCCAAATGTAAATGAATGTCATTTACTCTTCTTTTAGCTTTGTTTTGGTCTCCACCTACTACTTGGAGAAACATCTGGCTGTGCAGCTTCTATAGCCTTTGGCTGTCTGCCAGAGGCTGACGAGTGAACACACCAAATGGGCTGTCAATCTAAAACAAGCATTAAAGATTAAAGACACAAAAGCTGCTCAGAGCTGTAGTGTTAGCTGATAATTCTCTCTAATTCTGACACAGCGGTCAGCACGTCACAATACACAGTCTTTTGAGTCAAAGCCAGAGCAGTTTGAAACTGGTTCAGACCATTTTTTTTTAATAAAAACATTTTTTTTTGTTCTGGTGCACTATATAAATAAAAATAACAGCCTATTAAATTACATAAAGTATGTAAACTGTAGGGATGGGTATCATTTAGGTTTTATCCGATACCAGTACCAAACCGGTACTTTTGAAACGGTGCCAGTGCTTAAACGGTGCTCAAACCGGTGCTTAAAGAATGGAGAACACACAATTTGTACAAAAACCTCTCATGTTTAGCTGGTTTTTTTGTAAAAAGATAACAATGTTAGCCTTTTCTGCAGCTAGAGGGGATTTATGGCATCACTCTTGGCTGGAAGCAGTGCTTAATCAATGGGAGAAAAAAAACAAAAAAAACAAAAACAAACTTTGTCCAAAAACCTCTCATGTTTAGCTGTTTTCCACTTTTTCTTTGGTCATTTTAGCCTTTTTGGCCAGGATGAAGGGAGTATCTGCCATCAAACAAGAAGACAGCCGCATGTAGCTATGATGATGTTTGCTAGTTCACCTTACATGCATTAATGTAATAACGTGGTTAGCCTACTCAACGTAAATTACACACGAACAACATTAAGCGACTCACTCAGAGAAGAACGGCTGCTGCTGCCATCATCATCATTTCTGCTACACTGGCAGGGCTAGGGGCCAGGACTGTACTCCTCCGGTTTTTGGGGGATGTTGCTAACTCTGCGTCCGATTACAGACACCACACCCGCAGTAGATGTGCACGGTGTGAGGTCTCGCAGCAAGCTATCAAATACGGTGCATTTCTCGGCTTTTAACAAAATGCTATACGTCGCCAGGTGTTTCATCAGATTCGAGGAGTTACCTCCTTTGCACAGTATCACAGTATCACCTTAAAGCACTTGTTGCAGGCTGCTGAGTTTGCATCTTTTGCTGTGAAGTACAGCCAGACTTTTGACCGCTTCGCCTTGGGCATTTTTAATCTGTAGCTTTGCTCTAAAAGAACGTACGTACCTGGACCCGCCTACTACGATTGCAAAGGTAAAATGATTGGCTAGAATCCAAAGTGTATGACATCTCAGGAAAAGAAAGCACCGAAATGTGCGCTGCTTTTCGGTCTGGTTACTACCGTTTATGCCGGACACCGGTACCCATCCCTAGTAAACTGTGGATAGAATAATGACATGGGAGATTATTTAGCACAGAACTAATTTGAAATAGTATGTTTAGACACTTTGTCATTCGTCACAAACCATATCGTTTGGTGACATTTGTTTAGTTGACTCTATGAAAAACATTTCAAGATAACAGTCTGACACGCATAAAATTTTACTTTTGCACCAACGAGGTGATTCCCAAAGAGCTACAAGCTGAAAACTTGGTATAGCTCAACATGGTGTGCAGTCTGTTCTCAAAGATTTTGAAGAAACTGGACAAGTGAAGGACAAAAGAAGAAGTGGTAGTTCTAAAAAACAATTTACACCAGATGTTCTTAAAGAAATAGGGGATAACTTCCTGCAAACACTTATCACAGCACCCAAACGATGCATCACACCCTTCAGCTGAAAAGAAAAAAGCATTGTCAAATTTTGAAGAACCATTCAATATGACCTGGAAGGCATTTGATTGGTAACGGCTTCATTTTTCAGCATGGCAACCAATGTGGTATCATCTTAACGGAGAACGGAAGAATCAAAAGGAAGCAAACATCCAAAGAAGACTTTGAATGTCCTTCGAGACCCCTGGAGAACTATTCCTGAAGACTACTTAAAGAAATTACAAGAAAGCTTGGCTGAGAGTTCAGGCTGTGCTGAAAAATAAAGGTGGTCACACAAAATGGTGACTTTCAAGCTTGTTAGGATTGTATAACACAGCCTTATAGACTGTGTTACTGTGCATGTTTGCATGTATTTCCTATTTTCCCAGCAAAACACAAAGAACTGAACGGTGGCTCAAGACTTTTGCAAAGTACAGTACATGCAAATATTTAAATTTCTAAGACAAACCAAAAATCCACGCACGTTTTATGTTTTAATTCAAACTTCTACAAATATATATTTATTTTTAATATATGTATACATAGTTTATTTTTTCTACCCTTTAATTTATTTTGCCATAATTTTATTCATCACATTACTTACCTTTTTCCAAATCTATCAAAATTGACCTATACATTATAGCTTTGTATTTATTTTAGGTGCACGAAATTTTATTTCTAGTACTTGCCTTTTCTTTTCTAACTGACACGTGTGCAGAGATAACATGTTCGTACAGGTGCAGATGGTGTTTTAGTCATTTTCTTTCTCAAGGCATGAGAAAGAAAATGCCTTATTCCTGTTTTCCACATTTTAAATGTGGAAAAAAGGAATTAGACTGAGAAATTCCTCAGTGTTCCAATTTGAGGACGTGTGTGCACTTTGTGAGACTTTACATTTATGCATTTTTTCATTCATATGAGATAGAATATTGATTTATTTTTAATTGTATTTTTATATCGCTAAATCGCAACAGCAGTCGACTTAAGCCAGTTTACATTGTAAGGCAGATACATTACAATAATAATATAGATCAAGTCTGTTTATCACTTTCTGCCGACCAGCACCTTCAACCACAGACAAATCTCTGCTCGTGTTTACTCTGACTTCTCATCCTTTAGTAATCCACAACTGTTCAGACACAGAGTACAATGTATCCAACTCTGACTGTGACCACAGCTGTGGTTACATTCCTGTTTACACTAATCAAAGACTCTCTGTTCTGTTGATATTACTTAAGCCCTGCTCCTCCACAGCCTCCTCCTCCTCCACGCCTCCTAGTCATAGATCAACTGGGATTGTGTGTGTTTATGTCTATATTATAATGTGTTATGCAAACAATTATGTGTGGTGAAAGTTACAAACCCACAGGACGTGTGTGGAGCGATCCAAAAAGAGTTTATGGCACTCTGCACCACGCAGTGCCATGAGGGAGCGATGTGGTGTGCAGATTAAATTAAAAGTATTACTCCAGAAGTGCTTTTTTAAAACTCAGTCCTGCTGTGTAACTGGCGACTTGTGCAGTTTTCTTTTTACTTGCGTGCTCCAACATGTGACGTGTTTCCACAAATGGTTTGAAGCTATTAATCCAAGTATGGAAACTGCGCTCACCTTTCGAACACGTGCTGGAATACGAAGACCCGGAGCTGAACTGAAACCTGTGAAAGTTCCTGGAGATGTGATAGAGGTGTGCAGCCTGACCACAGGACTCTAATCTCGGCCCTTTCAAATCCCCGCTCTCGCGTGGGCCAACTTACCCTCCAGCGTGACTTCTTTGCCTGCCTTCTTGAGCGCCTGGACCGCCTGGTCGTGCGTTGCCTCCCGGAGGTCGTTGCCGTTCACCGACAGGATCGCGTCGCCCACCCGGAGAGCCCGGCTCTGGTCTGCGGCGAGCCCCGGGAAGATCTTTGAGATGAGGATGGGCATCCTGTTCTCGCGCCCCCCCTTAATGCTGATCCCCAGCCCGCCAGACTCCTGTTTGACAACCCGGACTTTGCGCACAGCTTCCGAAGACCCGTCCAGGCTGACGTGGAAGTCGCCTGGTCTCGACCCGAAACTGGACCCGGGGCTGCCGTAGCTGGAGCCGGGGCTCCCGAAGTCTGAGTTAGTGCCGTTATTCGGGTACTTTCCAGGGCTGTTCATGCTGTAACCGCCGTCGTACTGACCCCGACTGACCCCCCCGCGCCCCGGGCTGCCACTGCGCCCCCGACCCCCGTGGCTCTGGTTCTGGAGTTGGTCCTGACCCGAGGAATGACCGCGGCCGGGGTTCCCGGGACTTGTTCCCGGGTCGTTTCCGTTTGACATGCCATTTCGCAGGCCCGCCGAAGAGTTGCTGTAGTCCCAGTGATTGGTCCCGGGGCCGGTTGCCTCCGCGTCGGCCGTCAAAGTGAGCGTTTCTCGGGTGAGCTCGGCGGTCACTCGGATCCAGCGGTCACGGAGCAGAAGGTCCAGCTGTCCGTTTTTGTCTGCTCGGGTCCAAACTGCCATTCCGGGACGGTTAGCCTGCTCCGAGGCGGGCCGCTTTCACACTAAACTCATCATCAACTTTTTCCTCTTTTTCAGAGCGCGCACAAGCAGCGACTAGGCTCCACGGGCCCGCATTGACACACCCACTCCCGCCGTGACTGCAGGCAGAGGTGGGGGGAGACAGAAGGACTCCCAGAACACAGAGAGAGAAGAGGAAAAGCACAACTGGCTGTGATGTGCCAGCTTGTTGTTGAGTTCAGGCTCTGAGGATGTCCAACTTCCACTGGAAGTTAGAGCGACTGAAACGAGAAAGCTTCCTGTCAACCCTTTCAAAATAAAAAAAGCGGTCAGAGTAGACGGCTCCTGCCAGTGCAGGAAACCAAGAAAGAGAAGACGAGGCTCAAAATATGGACTAAAAACACTGACATAAAAGAAAAAGGGCAAAAGTCCACAAGAAAAAGCAAGGAATTAAGATTAAAATTCATCATATTTCTTTAAAGAAAATATATAAAACATAAAAATAAATCACACAATTAAGACCCCAAGTGAAAACATAACAAATTGAAGTCAAAACGATTTACATATTAAGTCCAAATTTATTTTTTTTATTTTTATTTTTATTTTTTTATTTTTATTTTTATTTTATTTTATTTTATTTTTTTGCCTGTCCCGTTTGGCTCTTTTGCCATCAGAATTGTTGTCTAAAGGCAAAGAAAGATGCCCAACGGATTTACTTTACCAAATTGACCATCCCAGCCTTGCCATAATGGTCCATTTGATTCACCTTTTATTGTTTATTTTATTTTCACTTACTGAACATGGGACAGACTTGACTGGGGGAAAGAAGGGGAGAAAGAAAGAGGGAAAGAGAAACAGCTGAGAAGAGGGACGGGGGAGAAGGGCAAAAGACAAAAACCAACAGAATGAGCAGAAAAAGAAAAAAAAGAAGAAAAAAAGAAAAAAAATGCATATATCAATCACCTGGGTCACCTGCTGAGAAAGAAAAAAGAAAACAAGCAGAAGACAACAAGAGTAATAGAATAAACAACATCACAATGACATATGGGAATATGACAGTAAATACTAAATATTAAACATTATTGTGCAGCACATAAGATCAACAGAACACAGTGTGCTTTGAGGTAGGAGCCAAAAAGGGTGTAGTTTGTGGGTGTGATCAACCGTGTGTACACCTGTGAGCATGGACGCACTTGTTTTTTGTTTTTTAAAAGGTTCCTTCATGTAATGATCTGCTAGAGGGTGTGGGGGGGGCACAGCCCCATCCTCCAGGGCATGAAGCAGGTGTGGAGGAGATCAAAACTCCAGACATCCAGAGGCCCCCAGAACACAAGAGACCAAGGAAGACCAACAGAGGGGCAGCCGCGCCACTGTCCCAGAAAGAGCTGAGGAGAGTCCCAGATGAGGGCTCACTCAGCAGCCGCGGAGCAGAAGCCAGAGGGAGTTGCAGTGACGCGCCAAATTAAGTCCAAATTTAGAAGAAAGTACACCAACTGACAATTTTAAGATTTTGCATATCAGGAAATGTTAAATAATAATAATAATGATAATAATAATAATAATAATAATAATAATCACCACCAGGTCTTACAACTGCAGGAGAACATCAACACATGACTTACTACACAATATCATTATTTATTTACCCCAGAAACAATGTCAGAAGCAGCTTGTAAAAACGCGCCATCGTTCACAGTTCATAGATTCACCTTTAGCATTAATAACTTGGAGAAATAACTTTGCGTATAACTTCTGTCTGTCACGTGGTTGTGGGAGATTTCAGCCCACTCTTCTTTACAGTGTTGCTTCATTTCATTGAGGTTTGTGGGAATTTATTTATGCACACCTCTCATAACGTCCCACCATAGAATTTGAGGTTGAGGTCTGGACTTGGCCATTGAAACACCTTGATTCTTTTCCTTTCCCCCCCCAGTCATCCTGTTATATACTTGCTGCTGTGTTTGGGGTCATTGTCCTGTCGTATGACCCAGTTGGGCCTTTGGGCTTCACATTTGACTCTGAGTTTATGGTCGACTGTGTGGCTGGTAGGAGCCCAGGCCCCCATGGCTGGAAAATAAGCCCAAATCATCACTCCTCCATCACCCTGCTTAATACTTGGCAGGAGGTGTTTGTGCCTAGAAGCTGAATTTGGTTTTCTCCAATTTCTCCAAATTCCACTGTACACCATTCACTTTGGTCTCATCAGTCCAGAGGAAATTCATCCAGAGGTTTTGTGGTGTTTTTAGATGCAAATTTGGAAATTATTTACAAAACTACTTTCGGCTGCTCCGTTGTTCACAAGGTGGTCGTCACAGTGGGTAGCTCTGCATGTTGGATTTGGCAGATGTTATAAGGATTTGTCCTTCCTGATGGAGCTCTGAAGGGATTTGTGTCTCTACCTGAGATCAAACAAGGTATCTTTCACTTGTTAGGCGAATTTGTAAACCACTACATGCCAGAGCCATTAAAAAAAGGATTATTTGATATTGAAAAAATCAGGATTTTCAAGTGAATTTTAAACAATTTTAAAACAACCCAGGGTGTTTAATGTCAAAACTGTGAGATTTTAAGTCACATTTTGACTGAGGATGTCGATATGTTGTATTTTAACTGGTTTTAAGTTACATTTTTATTTTATTTTGAATGAACTAATATTAACAATAATAATATTCATGACAAATAATTAAATAATAAATAACCAAGAATTAAAAAAAAGTTTTACTTTTTAAAATCCAAATTTAGTTACCAGTCATTTGCAGTCTAATTTCTGACTTACTAGGTCAAAATTACAGCTTAAGTTTGTGTGAGAGAAACATCTGACAAAAAATTCAAAATTTTACTAGAAGTACAGAATATAAGATAGTTAATATTTTCACTTTGAAAAGTCCAAAGTCAGTTTTCAGTTATTGTTTGGGAGCATTTGGAGCCAATATGAAAGATAAAAATATTTAAATTAATTGCATGAATTATGTAAATATAAAAAAAATATAAGCCACTGAAGACAAAACTTGTAAAACAGTTTAAACTTGTCGTGATAATAAAGGTGTCCTGAAACCCAGAGCCTTCATTAGGTGGACCACATACTTGAACGCTTTTATTCTGAAAGTATAATCACCCACCTTCCTCTTTTAGTCCTCATAAAGCAGCTTGGACTCATGCGGCTTGTCAGAGTAAACTCAGAGCTGGATGACAGGCACACGCAGCCAATGGACACGTAGACCTGTAGATTATTTATTCATGATGGCAGAGGCGGGGAGTCCATAAAGCCATTATGGATCCACTGAGTAGTGGGGACAAAGCCTTCTTAAGTTCACTCACTGCGGTGACTCTATTAATGGATCCTGCTGCCTAATGTCTACTTTGATAGTCCCAGTACTACCTCACATAGTCAGATAGCCGTAACTACAGGAGCAAAAATATAGCTAAGTTATATAAACTCCAACACCAATAAATAATATGCATCAAAACCTGATATATGTTTTTATTTATATTTATTTATATTTAATTATTTTTTAAAAAGCACTCTGTTTATTATTATTAAAATTAGACTGTGGTAAGATCATCATTTTATCTTGATAGCTACTTTTGTCATTTATAATCTGCTGTTTTATCCGTAATCTGAACCAAAGTGGGTTCCACATTAGAGCATCATTAGTTTCCATTATAAAGACATTTTTAATGCGCTGTGGAGGAAAAACCTTTTGTTCCTCATGTTCCATATCCACATCACTTGTGATCACAGTATGATAAGTCATCATTATTATTTTAACTGTTCTCATTATTACCCTCTGGCCTGATGGAGATCAGTGATAGTATGACAGGATTCTTAACGTTTGTACATTAAAGACATTTTCCTTTTACAGCAGCTAATCCGGTTACTGTAATCAGATGTTCCTGGTTATTAAGATAATCACAAATTACATGAGGTTTCCCAGTTGTTAGCAGAGGCTGGACTAAGTGTAGGTAAATACAAAAATATTTGTGTTGGTGAGACCTACAGTGTCACAACATGACTTCTCCACCCTTGTGTCTGTGCTCTTTGCCACCGGCAGAGTCACATCTGTGACTTGATTTACCTTCATCAATTTTGAATGAAAGAAGCTCAGCTGCTACATCAGTCATGTTTCCATAGATCTTTCTGTGTGTAGATAAAACAACAATACGCTCGCTTTCAAAAAAGGGTTCAACATTATAACCGTCATGAAGGCAGGGTTTATTGTAGGACTGCTGCACCGACTGCCTTCAGGCATGTTATTCTATTCAAGTGAGATCTCCGCAGTTAGCAGGTGGGTTGTTCAGCGGTTCCAGTCTTTAAGTAATACTAAAGTTGTTAATTTGAATTTTGGATTTACTTTTGTCTTACATAGAAAATGTTTTCTGGTAAGGTTTTTAGAGCTTCGAGTCTCTGCAACTTTCCCGAGACACTCCACCTGTGGACTGAAGGTTTGAAGGTGAAGTCCCAGGTTGTCCAATCCCAAAGCTGGATCCAAACCATGCCAGAACAATCCTCCCACAGCATGACAGTCTGGCCTGTGCTGTCCTCAGGAAGTACACCTCACATGCACTTGCCCGCTTGTTTAGAATATAGCGAAGGATAACTCAGCTGACTCTGTCCGTTTTTCCACATCTGTAAAGAGCAGTGATTGTTCTACAGCATCTGAGGAAGAGCCGCCCATCTGTTTTCCCTTACATGTTCCAAGCTGGAGCGTCAAAGTCGTGAAACAAGCTGTTTCCTCATTTCTGTCCCATAGATCCACACGGCCGTGTCACATTATTCACATTGTCCTATTGAAACCGCATCAAACTGCTTCACCCGTCCTCTGTTACCCCAACAGTGATTCTTCTGCCACAATTCCAGCTTTTCCTCGTGACTTCTGAGAGAATAATCAGACAAATGCACTGCAGTCTGAGAGTTGGTGCACTTTAAGGCCAGCATTTACATGTATGTACTGTAAACAGCTGAGCATCATGAGCAGGTGAAAGAAAACTGTGAGAAAAAATGGAAAACTACCTGCCACAATGGAACCCTTATTTTTTTTCTTTCCTTTGTAGCTGGCATTTGTTTGTTGTAGAGTTTAACTTTGGAGCACATCTGCCAGCCAGTCTGCCTGCATCTGCGCTGGTTTCTTCCCACAGTCTCAAAACACTCATGGTGTGGATGTGACTGTGAATGGATTGAAGTGGATGACCGGTTAGATAAATTGATACTTAAGTATTATCAAAGTAACTCCATCCATGTGACGTTTACTGCTTTACAGGGACATGTTCAGGTCACATGACAGGACGGTGAAGTTGCTCACACGATTTCTGTGATTCTGTGATCTTTATTAATTCCTCAGAGTAGCAATTTTAGTCCACTAAATGGGTTCAAATTAAATTTCTTGAAAGCACTACTTGAACATAAAAGGGTTAGTTCACACTGACGATGTGTGTTTGGATGCGTTTACAAGCTGGTGATGCAGTCCTGAGTACCTGCGCCTCAGCAGAGTGTGTGTATTCTCTCTATTACATAAATGTAGTGTGTATCTGTGGTCCCACTCATTTATTCAGAATCTTCCGTTAACTTGTAGTGAAATAATCTCTACCTGCCTGCTTATTCCTTTCACGTACTGCATTAGAACCACAGATGTGTCAATTTTTAATTTTTTAAAGTATAAATGATCCGTCAACAAGGTCTTTTACCCACCTGCTGCTCAAGAACAGGCACTTTACTCCTGAATTATGAAGCAGCGTGTTGTGTTTATTCGTGAAGCTCGGGTCTACTGAACACGTCAAACAGAAAAACTCGGAGACGCAGCGCTGGTCGTGTTTGTCGTTAGATTTTATTGCAGCCGAGGTTTTCTTAGTGTTTACAAAACCAGAGCAGATTGCAAGCGTCCACGGGGAGTGAAGGGGGGCGGGAGTTTCACATGAGCATCGTCACGCTGCGTCAGTTAAGGGTGCAGCCTGCAGCTTCACCCCGTTACATTCACAGTGTCGCCGCTGTCGAAGCCTCATCCAGCTGGAACGGGAACTTTTTGGATGATTATACATAAACGCTGAGGGTCGTGTACAAGCTTTAAATTTACAATTCTGTTTCTCTAAGTTACATTCAAAACAAAAAACAAGGCAACCACAGAGCGCTAAAATGAGATGCTGACTCTCTGCTGTGCAGCTTTCAACCTCACCTCCACCCTCTCTCTTCTCTCTTACAGCACCCCCCTCCCCCCGGCACTCTCCCGATCTGCCCTCTCCTCAGTCTGCAGCTGTGAGCGTCGGGGAGTGTCGTAGTGCTGTTGATAAGGCAGAAACAGAGAGAGCTACTCACTCAAACCTTAAAAGGTCAAGAGCTCTGTGCATGTGTGCATTTGTGATGGGTAAGATAAGGAAGATAATGCAGCTGTGTGACGGGTGAGGCGGTGGTGTGTTGGAGTCTCTAGTTTCTTACTAAAAAGGCTCGAGATACAGCCCGAGAAAATTTGTTTTTTAAGCTTTATATATCATAGCACAACCATTCAACCCAGTAATATTTAAAGAACCTTGAAGCACCTCACTGGATCGAGTGTTCTCATTACGATTTATTGGAGCCAATCAGATGGCTCGCTGAGTCGTTACTGCTGTGCATGAACCCACTAGAAGCCTAGTTTGTCTGTGAATGTGTGCACAGTGTCCATCAGTCTGCTCATTGGCTTGCATTGTTGATCGTCTTGGCGTGGTGGAGCTGCTCTTAATGTTGGGAGTGGGGAGGGAGACACTGTGGCTGAGGGAAAGGTGGAGGGTGAGAGTTTGCTTGAGGGAACGCCTCGACTTGGGACTGGCGTTGCAGCTGTGGTCTCTGAGCAGCAGCAGCAGCAGCAGCAGCAGCAGCTTTGGCCTCCCTCTTGGGAGTATTGTTGAGGATGTCCAGGCTCCGGCGACTGGAGGAAATGACATCGGCGACGAATTTGGTGCATTCAGCACAGACGTCCCGCAGTGTGCAGCCGTGAGCGTACAGGTGGGGGAACTCCTCCTCCACTGAGCGGCGGGATAAGCTGCGCAGCGACCTGCAGAGGAGGGTGGAACAGTTTTATTAGAGCAGACGTGAGGCATTCAAAGAAAGCCGAATATAAAACTAAGGGAGATTTCCATAATGACTACATGGTTCTTTAACAATAATTTAACTCAGGGGTGTCCAACTCCAGGCCTCGAGGGCCGGTGTCCTGCAGGTTTTAGATCTCACCCTGGATCAACACACCTGAATCACATGATTGGTTCATTACCAGGCCTCTGGAGAATTTCAAGACATGTTGAGGAGGTAATTTAGCCATTTAAATCAGCTGTGGTGGATCAAGGACACCTAAAACCTGCAGGACACCGGTCCTCGAGGCCTGGAGTTGGACACCCCTGATTTAACTGCACATCCAATAAGCACTCAGGGCCATCCCTCACACCCCCAAAACAAAAATGTTTTAGTTCACAAGCCATAAAAAACTGAGGGCTGACCCCCCCTCCCTTATGACTTACAAAAATAAAATGCTTTTTTAGATATTTAATAAACCACACATGTTGTGGAAAAGCTACAGTACTACTTTAAGTTTTTCTTCTTCAGAAAAAGCCACTAATTTATTTCTCTTTTTATTTATCTATTTATTGGCAGCACTTTTAAAACCAAACTGACAACAATGACTGCTCAGCAGAGACACATCAGCTGAACATCTGGAAAGACGGAGCTACACTAGATCTTTCCAAGCTTATCCAAAGTGGCTGAAATATAAACACAGACATGCAGCAGCGCTGGGGCATCACAGTCACTAACGAGGAGATTAAGGTCAGCTTCTCTGATTGAAAAAAACCAAAACAAAACAACTCGCTGTTACAAAACTCTGTGTGTTTCTGTGCACGGAGCCGCATGGTCGGGTCTTGGTGACAGGTGTTAGAGAGCGGCTCAGCACAGCACCACGCCAGTGGCCCATTTCTCTCGTCAGCTCGCTGTTTGGCTCTCTCTGTCCACTCTCTCTTCCACTTCTGTCTTCACAGGGCCAAAAACAGCGAGGATTTTGATGACAGCTGGGTAATTATTACATAATGGCTGCTTAGAGGCCCTGGAAGAGGCACTGCACTGATTACATAACTAAAGAGAGAGAGAGAGAGAGGGGGAGGTAGGTGGAAGTTGGTGATTGGATTGAGTAGGCAATCTGCGATTGGTTGAGGTAAGCACAGAGGCTGGTGCTGCTTAGGCTCGAGAAGGTTAGCAGTCATTGGCTTGAGTTAGAGGCAGACTTAAATAGATTTGACCTGTTTTTCCGTCTAGGTGTCCACTGTCTCGGGATTGAACCTGAGCAGTGAGCGGATGACAACACTGTGGGGAAACTGGTGTGTTGGAGTCCAAATGTCAGGTTGGCCTCAGGTTTGGAAACAAAAAGGTGTGCAGCTCAGAAGGTAGTACTTAACCTAGCTTAGCTACGCCAGGTGTTTCATATTTGCTACATGGCTTTTTGAGACCCATGTATCTGTCTGTGCAATAAGTTGCACAAAAATGCCAGAAGTAGCAGATATGATACAAATTAAACCTCAGATATTTAAATTAATATTTAATTTATTTTTTAAAAATTTGAATTTTGGGGCAATTGTTTCAGGGTCCAGGCCTTACAGGGATTAAACCTTTGAACTTCCTTATCAGCTTTGACGAGCTTAAACTAAGGCTGTAAACATGTTAAAAAGGACCTGTTCTGCTTCTTTAGTATTCTATGTAGCACTGCATTATTCACATTTAAAAATAAAACAAAACCTGAAAACATTTTTCTCTTCTGCCAGCTCCTCATTTGAATCTGGGCTTTCTTTCCTTTCTTTCCTGAAGCCTGCAGAGGGGCAGCAGGCATTGCCTGGGAGAGTGGGAGCCTTGAAGTTCCAATTCTAAGTTAATGTTATCAGAAAATGGCAACCAGAGTTATTATAGTTTTCTCATTAGTTTTTATTTAGAATTTTTGTTTTAACCCTCTCGAGGCAGGCGTTGCCGATTTGCACCAGTTAAAAACTAACAACCTGATTACCCCACATACATATTTTATGAATTTTTTTTACTCAGAAGGACTGCATGTTACTGCAGGACTTGGTTGTGCATTAGCAACACAAAGTTTAATTTGAGCCTGAGAGGGTTAAGTTCAGTTTGTCTGCCACAGCAGATTTTCTTGTTTCAGTTAGTTTTAGTCTTTTTAATTATACATGTATAGAGGGCAAATCAGTGCAGGTATCACAATCAAAACAAAGAGCATATATATAATATATATAATCATGTATAGACATCCAGAGTCTATATTAACACATCCATCATCAGACAGATACTAAAACATTTCCTTGGTATATTTTTTATTTTAGTTTAGTCAGTTTTCAAAGTTAACAAAATAAAACAAACTGGAATGATCTTGTTAAGTCTAGTTTTTATTTTTTATTTTTGTTTTTCACATCCAGTTTTAGTTTTTGGTTTATTTTTTGTTTACTGAAATCATCTTGATGCTACTTTTTGAAATGAAAGATGTGGAAGGCTGTGACAGCTGCAAACATCTGCAGCAGCTGCAAACATCTGCAGCAGCTGCAAACATCTGCAGCAGCTGCAAACATCTGCAGCAGCTGCAAACATCTGCAGCAGCTGCAAACATCTGCAGCAGCTGCAAACATCTGCAGCAGCTGCAAACATCTGCAGCAGCAGACACTCCAACAGGAACTTTACGTTTAACACCTGCTTATTTTGAGCCACACCACTCAAACATATTTTAGTTGCTTTCTAAAACACAAAAGTGTTTGAAGAGAATAAGCCTCTGTGCTAACAAAGGAGAAACAGTGACTTGCTATTTTGAGTATTTTAAGTTCCTGAGAGGTTCCTGTGGTTCTTCTCCCCACATGGTGTGACTGTCAGCGGGTCTGTCTGAACTGCCATTCCAAAAAAATATATATATATATATATATAATAAAATAATAAAAGAGCAGATCAGGGCACTGCCAGTGAAAGGTGCCAGACACCAAAGATGTGAGATCGACATCTAGGGACATTTTAGAGAGTTTGATGTTAGAAAAACGAAGCTTTTAATTAAAAAAGGCCATGTCTGGCAGAGATCGAGGCGGTGTGTGCCCCTGCCAGGCCTCTACTGCTTGGCTATCATAGCCGTTCCCAAATCCCCCTCTCATGTAGATTTTAGGGGATAGTGGTTGTCGCCGGTGCAAACTGCACCCCTTTTTTAAGAGCTCTGCAACAGGCACAGCCTCCATAGGAAACTCATCAGTTAGATTTGGAAAGGAAGGTATGTTAGGTATGCTTTTCACATTTCTTTTGATCTTTCTCCTGGTCCTCAGTGCATACTTCAGAAGAAAACTGTCGTTTTATTTTCAGCCAGCTTTATAATCTTCTCTACAATAAACAGACTCAGCTATTGAAGACAAACACAGACTCACTTGTAGACTTGGCTTTTTTGTCCATGGCTCTTTGGAGTGCTGTGAAAGCCCACAGTGTACACAGGAATGTGGGCCATCTTCTTTGAGGGAATCTTCATCTGGAGCACAGAAGAGGCAGACCAAGAGGAAAAACAATCAGGCAGAGGAAAGAGAACCGAGAGAGCCTGTGGTGGGAGGCACTGCAGATGACTTTCACATTACAAGTATTTCTAGCCTCTACGACAATAGAGATTCAAAACACATGAACATCAAGGCCACGAGCCGTACAGTCACAGAGCAACAATAAGCAAATGCACATATTTCAATAAAAACGAACCACAACTGTAAAAAACAACACACACAAATTAGCCACAGCACACAAATCACACAAAATCCAAACCTACAGAGCACAGAACCACACATCCAACACGGCCCGGGACTGAGGCAACAAATCAAAACCAGCAAACGAACAAAAGAAGAAGAAGTGACGTCAATAGAAATGACAACCAGGCTCAAATAATGCGTTAATAAGCACTAAAACATGTCATTTAACCCCTTTCTGCAGCAGCTCCAGCAGCCTCTTTCTTTCTCTTTTTACATGTAAAAGCTCCACATAGCTTTACTTAACAGGTCAACCTGAAGCATAAATGACTTCATATGTTTATTCTCATTCAAATGTAGCCCTTTAAATGCAAGTTCTTTGTTGTAACAATGCTTCTTGGCAATAAATCTTATACCATTACCAAAGCCTGCTTATTTCCCCTTAAATGGCCTTTTCATCCTCTCCACTCCCCTAACAGAGGTAGCCTCTGATGAACCCCGCTCTGTAGAGCATAGAGTCCCAGACATCATAGACGTTGCAGAATCTCATCTAGATATCTCTGTGAACTGAGATCGCCTGCAGTGATGACAAGCCTTGTATTTCCAGTGAGGGAGATACCACCCCACAGCAGTGCGCTGCCTCCATTAAAAGCTGTTACTCTATCAGTCCACTCCACACTCTGATGATCCAGTGGCCGTAGGCAGAGTCTGAACTCAATGCTGAACGAAGCTAATCAGGCGCCAGTCAGACATCTGACGGTCTCCAGAAGCTCAAAACAAGAGCTAATGGCAGAATAAGCAGTTTGGCATTGGCAGAGAAGATTTAGCGAGTTTCTCATAGGTCCAACGCACATACTCTACTCTGCTACTCGTCCTACAATCGTGTTTCCAACAGTTTTAAGACTTAAGACATAAGATTTGCCAAGAAGAAGCATACAACCAAGAGTGTAATCGACCAAACTAACATTGCCTTTCTTTTTGTGTTTATATGAAAAAAAAATTACAACAAATTTTATTATGAATATAATGGTGACACTCACTGCACACAGCTCTGTCTGTGAGTGCAGAAGCTCCACCCACTCCGTGCCAAAACCTTCTGTTTATGAGGAGCAGCCAATAAGAAGAAAGTTGACTAGAACGGCTTTAAAGGGAGTCCAGATGCCAGAGTCCTCACACCAGAGTGATGCAGAGAGTGGTTAAATCTATATCTATTACACTGTTTTATGTTAAAAATAAAATTTGTTTTTCATTTTTTGTAGAAATATTTTTTAACTTAACAATTCACAGTGTGTAAGAATGACAGTTCAGATGTGAAAACATTATATAACTTTATATACTTTAATTAAAAAGACCTGGTATTAAATGACATAACATGTATGAACAGAAAAATTTAAAACTACAGCAGTAAAAGTAATGACATGAAAAGCGAGGCTAAAAAGGCTGAGTACAAAGTCATACACAGCTGAATAAAAACAGAGCCAAAAGAAAAGATTTGAAAGTTAGAAAGTTACCTTTGCACTGCAGGAGCTGCAGACAGATCTGGGAGAAAAAGAAAAGATTTTACTACTACAGCACACATGTCTGCACACTTTCCTACTGCTTAAGCGGGAACAGGCTGCTCTGATGGCTATAAACCCCCCACCCCGGTAAGACCTGTTCTCATGCTACTTGTTCTAATAACCCTTAATTGTAGCATTTGGAGGTGCAGCACAGTCACAGCACGGTCCCTGGTTCCAATCTCTTGCATGAAAACCTTTGAATTCAGTAGTGATTAGTGGGAGCATAAATGTGAAGGGTACAGAAAAAAATCAGTGGCACTGAAGGTCGTAGTAAGCACAGTGGTGTCCATCGTGGCAGGAAGCAGGAACTGGGAGAGTAGAGAAAAATGAATGCAAGAATGAGCAGCTCCAGAGCACTCTGGACCTCAGGCTGGGACAAAGCTTCATGTTCTGACAGGAAAACCACCCTAAACACACAGCCAAGACAAAGAAGTGGCCTCAGGGCCACTGTGTGAATGTCCTTGAGTGACCCGGTCAGAGCCCAGGCTTGAAGCCAATTGAACATCGTTGGCAAGATCTGAAAATGGCTGCGCACCGACGTGCCCCATCCAGCCTGATGGAGCACGAGAGGCTCTGCAAAGCAGAATGGAAGAAACTGCCCACATATATGTCTGCTAAGCGTGTAACTGAGTACCACAAAGGCTGAATGCTTATGCACATGTTATATTTAGTTCTTTTATTTTCATACATCACAGCAAACTTTGTTCACTTTGTCTTTATGAGATATTGTGAGTAGATTTCTGAGGTAAAAAATGAATCGCACTTTGGAATAAGCCCGTAATTTGACAAAATGTGGAACAAGTGAAGTGCCGTGAATACTTTCCGCATGGACTGTAAATATGCCCGGGTATTGATTTGTGGAGACTCATGTTTCAGCTGCAACCTTGGAACAAACGTTTAAACATCAACAAGAGAATGAAAGACTTCCTTCATACCTTTTGCACAGTAAGCAGGTAGACGGCCACGAGAAGAGGGGGAATTTCACTCTGCAGCAGCAGCAAACCTGAGAACACACACTCACAGTCAGTGAATCCCGTTAGTGTCAACAGCACAAAGAAACACTGCACTGAGAGAAGTTCTGCACTGTTACCTTCCCCCGCTTCAGGTTATTGTAGAGCTCTTTGCTCTGGAGAAACTTTTCCATCTCCGCTTTGACCAGTACTCGCCGCACGTTGATGACCTCGTCCACGGTTAAGGCGAGGCTCTCAACAGGGTGGCTGAACTCATCCTGAACACAACCGAGAGCAGTTAAAGAGAGGAAACCCATCATTCTGAGCTCCTGTCCACGGTTTATTTTAAAGAAAAAGCTATAGATAAGAGATTACAGAGGAAAACTACAAACCGGCTGAGGTCAAAGCCAAAATGTTATCATCTGCAGTTTTGTTTGTGTGAAACAGTCAAAGAAAAGTTTAAGCTCCTGAACACAAGTCTTTTCATACACATGAAAGACTTGTGTTCAAAAGATTAACTAAACCTTGCAGGAAATTGCCAGAAATGTAACATTTCAACACAACAGTATGTACTACTCCTTTTACAAAACTGAACTATCTGCCAGTCTCGTGTCCTCCTGCACAGTTTCGCACCTGAGCCTCCAACTTCCCTTTCTACTGCACGGATACATGTTGTGCATATCTGTGAAGGGAGCAGTACACACCCATGCAAAGGTTTTTTGGGGCGGGCATTTTTCTGCAAGGATTAGCCTTCATTTGAAAAATAATATGGCAACTTTCAAAATAAAGTCATTGCTGTTGATTTAGATCAATATTATCGATACTGCAGCACTTTATACAGTAAAAAAATGGAGATATAACCCCGCCAATCTAAGCTCAGTAACAGATAAAATTGGCTTGACAGGATGAATATTTCTGCAGTGATGTCACATGAAGCCGAGGACCATCCTCCAGTGTTTTCATCTCACCATCCACTGGTGCTCGTCTCCAGCTCTGGACTCAAACGCGGTCTCGGATCCCTCTGTAGTCTCATCGACCGAGCTCAGAGACAGGCGGGCCGGAGAGGGCGGCACCCAGCCGTGAACCGGGAAGGAGGCTGGCACGTGGACATGAATGAAAAGTAAATGAGACAGAGAGGGAATGATGAGCTGAGGACAGTAGAAAGTGAATGAGAGAAAGCCACGAGTCGCGGTCTGAAGAATCCATGAATTACACATCAGCCTCTTTCATTCAGGCCCGTCTCGGATCTCAGGCCTTCAGAGAGTTTGTCAATCCGACTGGAACGCCGTCATCTATTATTAATCTGATTTCAGTGGAGTGATTGGCCCATGCTGCTACATCTGTAACTCAGATCACGGTGAGAGGTCTGCTCTTAACACAGCAGACCTCACACAGTTTAAACTGGGTGCCTCTTCGATCCTGCAAATGGAAGGTGTCAATTTGTCTCTAATGGAAAGTAAACAGGGCAATGGGAGGGCTGGAACAGGCCAGTAAACATGATCAGCACATATAATTTGGATCAGCTGCCGATGACAGCCGGCTTATAGGCTTACCTCCTCTCACTGGCACACTTGAGGCTGGAGAGTCCTCTATTGGCAGAGCTGTGCACTGCAAATTAAAAATCCTGCTATTGTCCAGCTGAGTGTAATGTTTATGGCACATAAGCACTGTGGATGGCTTTGCAGAGTGGATCAAAGTCAGGATCGTTTTTCAAACAATTACCTCTGGATATGGACACCGAGGCTGCTAATGCACGAATCATGGCTATCAAACACATAACATCCTTCCCGGGGCTTTCATGCAGCACACAATTCAAAGCCATTAGCTTCTACCCTCCTTCACCCAATCACTTGATTTGATTACAATCCATCTCTGAGCCGTTCCACGGCCGACGTGAATCCAAGTCAAGGCTGCAGCGCGGTGAACTGACACAGCTGTTCTGTGAGGTAACGTGGTTCAGCGAGGTTGGAGATTGGAAGCAGTGGTGACATAATGTCTCCCAAACCATTAAATCATTTCATTACCCCGAGGGTTGGGAATCGAATAAACATTTCTTCCTAGAGTTTTGGTTTTGTAGCCGTAACGGTAATTAGTAGATGCTGAGTTTTGTCATGACTGTTTACTGCTGCTTTCCTTCCAGGCCTCGAGGCAGAAGAGGTGGAAACTTAAAAAAAGACTTCAGTATCCCCTGCACTCAGTATGGTGGGTCTGATGTCTGTTTGGAGGCATTCTTCATTCAAATACAGTGATGAAGAGAAAGCCATCAGGAGGCTCATCAACACACGTCTCTTTGTGGCTCTTCATATGTCTGTGAATGTACTGACAGCTATTACTGTCTGTACATTCACATTAAAAGAAACATTAAAAATGTCCAAGTTTTAAACTTTTTTAATGATAGAAGGTGATCAAGGGAGGTTTGTGGTTTTGGCTTGGTTTGTCCTTCTGAATTCACATATCTATTACAGACCAGGGTCTCGGGGTCTTTTATAAAGACAAACTTGATGCAAGAATGTACAGTACAACAAATCTGACCCATGCACAGAGACGTTTGAAACCTGCTGACACAGATGTTGAGGCGGTGAATCAAAGCCAAACTAATAATTGAATACAAGCTATCAATATATCCGATACCATCTGATACATTTATATTAACTTCAGACAACACACATCCTCCCACGATGTGAAGTAGAGACTTAGAAGGACAGACTCTACGGTGACCAACAGCAGTAGAGCCCATGTATAAATTACAGGGAGTGCAGAATTATTAGGCAAGTTGTATTTTTGAGGAATAATTTTATTATTGAACAACAACCATGTTCTCAGTGAACCCAAAAAACTCATTAATATCAAAGCTGAATGTTTTTGGAAGTAGTTTTTAGTTTGTTTTTAGTTTGAGCTATTTTAGGGGGATATCTGTGTGTGCAGGTGACTATTACTGTGCATAATTATTAGGCAACTTAACAAAAAACAAATATATACCCATTTCAATTATTTATTTTCACCAGTGAAACCAATATAACATCTCCACATTCACAAATATACATTTCTGACATTCAAAAACAAAACAAAAACAAATCAGCAAAACAAAAACAAATCAGCGACCAATTCTTTGCAAGGCCACCTTTCTTTGCAAGGACACTCAAAAGCCTGCCATCCATGGATTCTGTCAGTGTTTTGATCTGTTCACCATCAACATTGCGTGCAGCAGCAACCACAGCCTCCCAGACACTGTTCAGAGAGGTGTACTGTTTCCCCTCCTTGTAAATCTCACATTTGATGATGGACCACAGGTTCTCAATGGGGTTCAGATCAGGTGAACAAGGAGGCCATGTCATTAGTTTTTCTTCTTTTATACCCTTTCTTGCCAGCCACGCTGTGGAGTACTTGGACGCGTGTGATGGAGCATTGTCCTGCATGAAAATCATGTTTTTCTTGAAGGATGCAGACTTCTTCCTGTACCACTGCTTGAAGAAGGTGTCTTCCAGAAACTGGCAGTAGGACTGGGAGTTGAGCTTGACTCCATCCTCAACCCGAAAAGGCCCCACAAGCTCATCTTTGATGATACCAGCCCAAACCAGTACTCCACCTCCACCTTGCTGGCGTCTGAGGCAGACTGGAGCTCTCTGCCCTTTACCAATCCAGCCACGGGCCCATCCATCTGGCCCATCAAAACTCACTCTCATTTCATCAGTCCATAAAACCTTAGAAAAACCAGTCTTGAGATATTTCTTGGCCCAGTCTTGACGTTTCAGCTTGTGTGTCTTGTTCAGTGGTGGTCGTCTTTCAGCCTTTCTTACCTTGGCCATGTCTCTGAGTATTGCACACCTTGTGCTTTTGGGCACTCCAGTGATGTTGCAGCTCTGAAATATGACCAAACTGGTGGCAAGTGGCATCTTGGCAGCTGCACGCTTGACTTTTCTCAGTTCATGGGCAGTTATTTTGCGCCTTGGTTTTTCCACACGCTTCTTGCGACCCTGTTGACTATTTTGAATGAAATGCTTGATTGTTCGATGATCACGCTGCAGAAGCTTTGCAATTTTGAGACTGCTGCATCCCTCTGCAAGATATCTCACTATTTTTGACTTTTCTGAGCCTGTCAAGTCCTTCTTTTGACCCATTTTGCCAAAGGAAAGGACGTTGCCTAATAATTATGCACACCTGATATAGGGTGTTGATGTCATTAAACCACACCCCTTCTCATTACAGAGATGCACATCACCTAATATGCTTAATTGGTAGTAGGCTTTCGAGCCTATACAGCTTGGAGTAAGACAACATGCATGAAGAGGATGATGTGGACAAAATACTCATTTGCCTAATAATTCTGCACTCCCTGTAATGTGTGTATACAGATACGTTAGGCAGGCCTGATATATCTCAGGTTTCAACCACACTGTGCAATGCGCTAAACTCTGTCGTGCTTGTTAACCGCTGAACTACGCAATATTACATCTTATTTTGTACTGCTTTACTCATATTTCTTGTATGGTGTACACGTTCCCTATTGTTGAATATAGTATTATTGTTATAATACAGAGAGGTGAGCCAGATATTGAGCAGACAAAGCCACATTAAGTTTCCAGGGCTGATAAACTCTTTCAGATTTGTGTCACGGTTAAGGTTTTGGTCAGAACTTTTTTTCCGAGCATCAATATCATGGGATTTGTTGTCATTTTCAACAGCAGGACTGCACAGATTTTATGCAGGTGACGAAGAGTAACAGAAACAAACACAGCTTCCTTGGACGCGTTCTGTTTCCTGATGATTCACTGCAGAAAAATGTTTTCAGTTTGAGAATTTCATATAGTATAACCTGTTTTGATGAGCCACCTATCCCACATGATGACATTAAGTGTTTAGCCAATAAGAAAACAGATAAAAGATCCAGGTAACCAGTGCTTGTTGTAGTTCAAAATCCTAGAAGTTTAGTTGGTGATGTTTTGCTACTAAAACTATGATATATCGTATATTCCATCTTAATGACGGACCCCACAAAAAAAGGAGCTGATCGGACTGCATGCTCTCCACATCATGTAGCTCACAGCAGGTGAAACGATGGCAGGATTCAGGGAAGTCTGGCAGCTTGACATGTCAATACACAGAGTGCTTTTCACCTCAAGTCAACAATTACCTTCACTGGTTAAATGCAAGATAACATCGCGCAACTTTAAAGTATTTTAGAGTGATTTAGAATGACTCAAAGATTTTCCATTCAGCTTCAGTAACAAAACTCTGCAGGCGACGTGACTGCCCACAGACCCACAGGACCGAGTGGAGACTGGCCATCCTCACCTGGCTCATCATCAGCACGTCACATATGCACAGTCTGAAAATAAAGCCAGTGGCAGTTCTTGCACATCATTACACTGCACGTCCTCATTATGAGTAACGTAGGCTAAGTTTACAGTTAAACCAAACATGAATAAATCACATTTACAAATGATGATTTTGATCACATGATATCGTGGGGGGGTGAGTGCCAGAGGTCAATGTGATTTTAAGAACCAATCAGCGGCCTCATTTTTACGTATTAAAAGTCATGAGGTGTTTATGGTTGAATGTAGGTGTTTAGAGGGTGGGATACAAAGCTGATCCACGTGCACACATTTGCCTGAATGTATCCACGTATCTGATTTTTGTATGCTTTTAATCTGGATACTAATTCACTCTTTTATAAATGAGACCCCAGGACTTGTCCTCTGTCACGTTTAGAAACTTGCTGCTTAATCCCACTTTTTTTTCTCCTTGAAGGCTCAAAAACTGGCCCTGTGTCTCCCCCTATGGGTCAGAGTCTGAAGACTTTCATAACAAGGAGACTCTTAAAACAGCTTATATCACTAGTGATTTTATTTCAAACAGGAAGCTCTAACCCCCTAAAATGAGCTGCTGCAGTGCTTGGCTGGGATTAATTCACAGACAACTTCTGAATGGTGGTGATTGTGAAGCACTGCCACACTGCTCAGTGCAGGCTGAATACACAACAAGCTGTGGTCCTGCACTGAAAACTGATTGCAGCTTCTTTTCAGTCCTCTGAATGAGACAGCACAGCTCGTCAGGGTCTATCGTTATATGGTAACAGTTCAGTACCTGTCAACTCAGACGCACCTGTTCATTTAAAGTTTAATTTCAATTAGTGTTTTTCTAGAGAGTAGTGTGTAACCAACATAGTTTGGAAAAAAAACCCCAGAGAGCACCTAGATACATAAAGAATTACGCATTTGAGTACTAGCATAGAGGACATTCTGACCTCTGTGATGAGGAGGAGCACCGGCGCTGGTTAGAGTCCTGGATCGAGGCCTGTCGACCCTCAGCTTGACCACCCCGATCAGCTGGGCCGACTCAGAGAGCGAAGGAAGCATTTCCCCACGGAGCACAGCCAGGTCGTGCTCCGAGAAGGACCGATCTCTTTTCAGAGGAATCGGGGAGCTCTCAGTCCTCCGCAGCTCCCCATTATCTGGAGACTCCTCCTCCTTTGGTGGAAAGGTGGTGGGTGAGGAAAGATTCGGGGTGGGGAGGAAAAGTGAGGGACCAGGGAGATGAGCAGGAAGAAAGTAAAGAGAAGTCACCAGATAATAATGATCTATCAGCTTTAATTCTCAATTTTCTTCACAGTTTAGGATGCATCTATCCTGAGCAGTGTTTTCCAGCTCTTCCTGCAGGATCCTGTGTGTTCCCAGGACAGAATAAATCCAGTACCTTGCAAAACTAAGCTAACTAATATGTTATTTGCTGTTTTTAGGAAACTGAATTTGATATGTGGCTGGAAAACGCCAAAAAGGAAGCAGCTGACACGGAGGAACAGCAGATTCACTCCGAAAACCTTCAAACATTCAATTTAATTATGAAGCTTTTAGTCTTCCTCAAAGCTTCTCAACCTAAAGGTCAGGACCCCATTTGGGTCCAAGCAATATACAGTCTGCGAAGTTTTATAGACGCACCACAAGGGCGGGTTATTAACTTAGTACTGGTTTACTTCACCAATTCGTTAAGCTCAGATGAATATTGTATGGGAATATGGGAGACTCCTCAGTAGCAATTCCACCTGAAATGACCTTCTCTTTCTTTCTTTGTTTTTTTTTTAAGCAGGAGGATCCCTTTTTATTCTCCTGCATTTTATCAGTTCAGTGTGACATTTAGCTTTTGAGTGAAAATGGAGGAAGTGAAAATTAGTTTTTGCCTGTCAAACAGAAATTTAACACCACTATGCAGGCCTGTCTGGGAAATTTACCCCAGAGTGGGAAGAAAGATGTGAGGAGAGCTGCACCCTAAAGTTTGACAACAGGTTACTAAAAACACGTTTTTAAATATATTTAAGGAGATTTAATAACATAGTGTTGCTCTCTGAATCTGAGTATCAATTACAGACCATAAGAGAGCCTGCCAGCATTGGGTCCAGTTTTGTGGGATTAAATAAGCATTCTGATATTAATGTATGAGCTGACACACCTTATATACACACACTTGATAAATTAAAGCAAAATCCTACAATGCCATAAGTCTATGGGAGTCTTAAAGAGGGAAAACTACTATTATTACAAAACATATTCTGACAGTTGGTGCTTTGATTGGGTTAGGATCTCGTGTGCTTGTACCCTGTGGGCGTCAGTGGTCTCTTCCACTTTCATCAGGACAAAATATTTAATTATAGGATGATGGAATGTATTGATGTAATTGGATGGAAGTGTCATGTGGACATTTCTGCTCTCAGGTTTTAAAGCCAAACAAGCATGATACTTTAGGAAAACAATGCCACAAAAATGCGTTTATAGAGGTATTGCAGAATAGATCTCACTGCTAAAGGAGGAGCTCTAAACACAACTGCTTAAATAGACAGTAAATGGGATGTGTGGCACTGGCAGATCGTGTGGACACTTGTGAGTCTTCCCTCTAAGGCACACGTGTCGAACTCCAGGCCTCGAGGACCGGTGTCCTGCAGGTTTTAGATGCGTCTTTGATCCAACACAGCTGATTTAATGGCTAAATGAGCTCCTCAACTTGTCTTGAAGTTCTCCAGAGGCCTGGTAATGAGCTAATCATTTTATTCAGGTGTGTTGACCCAGGGTGAGATCTAAAACCTGCAGGACACCGGCCCTCGAGGCCTGGAGTCCGACACCCCTGCTCTAAGGGCAGGGTGCTCAAACTGGTGGCCTCCACCAGGGGGCTGGTGGAGGCCCTTTGTTCTGAATTTCTGTTCAGGTTCTACTCATTTGTCAGAGCCACAGGGAGAAACTGGAAATGAGCAAAATAGCTGCATGAACCTCTGGAGGCCCCTCCTCTGAAGCACATCCTGTAGTTTTAAATGAAAATCCTATTTGGACAAAAAGTCAAATTTCCAGGAATCCTAGAATCCCGGGCTAATGTTAATCCCATCCAAACTGACTCATTTTCCTGGTCAATTCAAACAGAGTAACATTGAAAACATCACCCCTGTGGAAATGTTTGCACAGCTTAAACTATAATCTACTTTAAATTAGTTTGGAACAGCTGAGATATTACAGTAAGTAGTTGCTGTCTGCAGTGCCTTACAGGATGGCCACAGACGAGGTTTAAAACGCTTGAGAGACTCGTTAAACCGTCACAGATGTACTCGGTGCAAGGAAAGAAGCAGGAGAGAGATTGTGACATATACCCAATGCCTCATTTCCTAACCAAAAACTTGCAGCACGTAGCAGTAGTATAATATGAAATGTGAAAGCAAGGTGAAAATGAAAGAAAGGACTGAGGAGGCAGACTGTAAACATGTCATTCCCTCTGGATTAAGCAGCAGTCAGTTTTGACCTGCAGATATCTCCCCCCATGCACATGTGAGGATATTTTTTAAAGTGCTAAAGCGTAGGGGAGCTTTAATGTTTGATGTAACACAGCAAGAGCAAGAAGAGAGAAAGAAAGAATTTCCCAAGTTGCTGAGTCTTTGTGCAAAAGAGAAAGCGATTCTTCCCAGTCACTGTTTCATTTTCCTCCTCAGAGAGGAATCTTAACCCACTTAGATTGGGAAACAGAGCGTGTGCTGCTGTTAAAAACAACACTGAGCCCACTTTCCTATTCCCCTTCAAGATCACAGAGTTCCAGCTCACCTCTGATATGTTCATCTCCTCCATCTCGGCCAGGGTCGGGGCCTTGAGCAGGATGCGAGGACGGGTTGGTGGCCGGGGTCCGAGCTCCGACACGGATAGGTCGATGCATGAAGTGGATTTGACATTGCAGGGACACGTCTGAGCCAGACAGGGCAGAGAGCCAAATGCTGAGGGAAGAGAAACCAGAAACCAGAAAATCTCAGGTGTGCTGAGATCAGAAGGGAGTAATCAGACGCACTCTGTGTACCACTTTGGAGTCAGTGCAATGAAGCAGCTCCGCCTTATTCCATAAGTTGCAGAAAGGTTCTGTTTTCAGTTTTGTTCATATTGTCAGAAAGGGTTAATACTCATAGGCATCACGACCTTCCAAGAACAGCAAATTCTTGGTGAGGACTCAGTGAAAAGCTCCAGGCCGGAGCAAAAGCCTTGGCACCAAACTCATAACTTTGACAGTCCCCCCGAGCCAATTCTGAAATTGCTCTTCCTTCATAAAAAATACAAAAAAAACAAAAAAACAACAAAATTTTAAAAAAAAAAAAAAAACAGCCAGTGGATACAAACAATGACATGAGACGTGCTGTTCTGCTCAATTTGTCCTAAACCACCTGCCACAAACCTCAGTGAATCATGTTAACTGTGATTAATTTAAATTTTAGCCCTATCCAAATTTATTCACACTGAAATTCCTACAAATACACTATATGGACCTCACCTCTTAATCTTTAAATTCAGGTGTTTTCAGCCTCATTGGCACAGGCATATAAGATCAAACACCTCACCTGGAGTCTGCCTTTGAATAACATTTGTGAAAGAATGGGTTATTAAAAAGAGTTCAGTGAATACTATAACAGCACGTCACACTTGCAACAGATTTATTCCCTCATAGATTCCTCCTGTGGCATTAACATCAGCACAAAAGCTGTCCACTGGGAGCTTCACGACATGGATTTTATGTCCAAACAGCTCCGGTAGGTCTAATGCGTAGGTGTCATAGCACTTTGGTCCATTTAAGGTAAATATACAATAAAGCAAGCTAAAACAATTAACAGCATCAACACCTTTCTGTCACAAAACTGAGAGTACAACTTCTTTATAAAGTCCCTGCAGAAGCAGACCACTATTAAATGGCTGAAAAAATCCTGTAGGAGTTTGAGGAGACCAAAAAAAAAGGATAAAAATAACACAAATACTGGACTTTTCCAAGTAGCCAGTCAATCCATGCTTCCATAAACTTTTAAGGTGGCATAAGTAAAAACTAAAGGAAAAAAATAATAATAAATGTGTGTGGATCAGCCAAAACCTGCTAAATTCATTGGTTTGATGGTTGATGGTTTCGAAAATAACTCTAAAGTCTGCATTTACACAGCAGTAATTGGAAGTCCTCTAAAAGCACAAAGCAAGTGATTGACTTTAATTCTTAAATTGTATTTTACCCACAGACATATCAGCATAAAAAACTCCCTTCAGATACAAGTCAAGACATTCGATTCCTCTTTCTGAATAAAAGCATGCCAGTCCCAGTTGACTAATTTCAGTCTCTGCAAGGCAGCTTGCTTTATAAACAGTCCGCACACTAAAACACGCTGACCTTGATCTGAAAATAGCAGGTCAATATTTATGAAACGTGAGATGACCTTCATGTGTACTGCAGCTCTAAATAGAAAAGTATTGTTGTGACTCTCAAAAGCTACAGTACAGAATGTCCAGACTCACTATGATGCAATTATTTCATCAGTTTAATGCAACTGTATTCACCTCTGAAAGGGCAACTGCATGCAGCTGCAAGCCAACTAGATCAACAAACACACGCTGTAGACAGGCTTAAATTTAAATATAATATTCATTATAATGAGAACATTATTGAGCACTTGCAAGGACTGATGAGGTTTCTGACAATATAAATAAACTTTCATTACTTAATCTATATACAAACAATAGATTAGGCAGTAGTTTAATATGTACTTGTGAGTGCTTTATTCTGCAAGTGCATCCAGTCAGAACAACAAAACACAATATGCAACCACTTTATCAAAGAAGTACTTTGTAGGTCTTTCTATCCAGCAGCTTGCAGCTTGCATGGTACGGCTGGACTCTACACAAGCGAGCTCAGTTTTTAGGTCATTGACAGGGTTTAAAAACCATTACAGAGTCCCAACTCTCGTCCCCTGTGATGGTCCTTATAACGAAAATAGGGCCAGCTTGACAGAGAAGCTGATACTTGCTCGGTGCCTTGGTTTTAGGCTCATGGTGACACTCAGGGAGTGACCCAACAATAGCAGCAGGTTATTAAAGCCCTGTCCAAGGAGACTATGAATATGTTTGTTTGTTTTTTAACTCAATGTTAAAGTTAACTTAATGATCACACTTTACATGGTAAAAACGATCTGTGTTTTATCTTTACTGCTGGAATGACCCAGTCACAGGTCCCTGATGCCTAATAAAATACCTGACCGTACATTCTCTCCATGATATTTACATTCTTGTTAAAGACTATTAGCAGTGTACTGCTTCTAAAATATGGTCTAAAAAATTAAACCATGTGTTTGTTTGCTGGGATATGGATTGCAGAGTGGGAGAAGGGTTATTTTAAAAAAAAATATTTTTGCCTTTATTAAACAGTGCAGTGGTGGAGTGTGAAATATAAAGTTGGGAAAGACCTGCAGAAGGCCTTGGGTCGGTACAGGCATTTTTGGCAGGAGTGCCTTAAACCTGCATTCTTTCTAATGGTCAGCAGGGGGCGACTCATGTGGCCATAAAAAGAACTAGAGAATATGCAGGCGTCCGTGAGGAAAGGAAAAAATGCTCACTTGATCATTGACCTATTTCCTGTAAGCACTTTCCTGGTCGGTTTGTGACCTCAGTCACTACTTTTACGTCTTAATTATAACAACATGGATTTCCCTCTTCAAATAACTGTAATTGCTGTCTTTGTGACTATCAGTCTCTTACACCATTGAGGGAGAATTTTGGCCCAATCTTCTTTACAGCATTGCTCACTGAGGTTTTTATGCGCAGCTCTCTGTGGTATTTCAGTCAGGTCGAGGTTTAGACTTTGACTGGGTCACCGCAGCACTTTGATTCTTTACTTTTAGAGTACCCGGGCAAAATGTGGATGCAAAATGAGCACAAATCATCCCGTGCTTGAAGTTGGTTTGAGGTATTTGTGCTGATGGCGTGTGTTTGGTTTTCGCCAAACATCAAACTGAAAATAAAAGTTTATTTAATCACCCAGTTCTTGGTACCTGGTATCTCTTTTGGGCAAAAGCAAATGCTATGGTGAAATGTGCAATATGAAACCTGTCCAAACTCTCTTTTCCCAGCTTATCCAAACTGAGTGGAGGGATACCAAACAGCAGAAATTAGGTTTACTTGTGTCACACGCTTTAAGCCTGTGAACCAGGACTCGCAGGTCTCCTTTGGCACTTTGTGTCTTAACAACAATCTCTAAATGCAAATCTATGCAGAGCTTTTGAACCTCCTTTTGATTAGTGGCATTCTTTGTTCTGTTTATTTTGTTTTATCTATCAACACCAACATCAAAGATTGTTCCCTTACGTCTCGAGCTGGGTGGAACTACTGGTCTAAGCTTCCTCTCCTGCTTGATCTCAGCCAGGACCCGGTCATGGAGGGACTGCTGCTGTGGGGGAGGAGGAGGGAGGCTGCGCTCTGAAACCTAAAGAAGAGAGGCAATTAGGTCACATCCACGAGTGAGAAATAAATATAAGTATATTACTTTTGTACTTTGAAGAGAGATTTTGATTACTCAGTACAGGTTATGCAGTCCATGTCCAGATGTTGAAATTTAAAAACCATGACACAACCACACAGAAGAAAACAGCACTGTGCTATGATATCAGTGAATGTTAGAAATGAGGCTTAATAAACTTCCAAACAAAAATAAGACATTTACTGGACATCTAAGTATTATTTATTAGCATGTATCAAAGAGGGCAGCATTAAGAAAAAAAACCTAAACTAAACATTGTCCACTGGAGGTAGTTTTTATTTTTATTGCACAAAAACACGAGCGCACGATGGTAAAGTGGAGACTGCATCCATGACAGAAGCATTACACTGCTAACATAACTTCAGCTCTCTGCAAGCCCCTGCACAGACAGCGTGCTAACACTAAGCTAGCCAAGAACGCAGAGAGAGGAAAAAACCCCTAAACCCACTTACTGGTTTAAGTGGAGGTCTTGATCTGATGAAATCCAGGATCAGTTCATGAGCATTTCTCTTCACTCTAGTAGGAATATCACCGTCCACCTGAATAAGCCAGGAAACAATGCAGAGCTTACTTCCTAAGTCTAACTTTTGTCAAGATAGACAGAAGGCTAAGATGGATAGCAGCGACTCTTTTTTGGCCTCTTGATCAAAGTACATTGCAACATGTTATAAACATCACATAGTCAAAGCAGATAAAACAGACTCCACACATCCAGGAGCATATTCTGGAATCCAAAGCTGCCTATAAACTAGAGCTGGGCGATATGAGATTTTTTCATATCACGATATGTTTTTTTCATTTCAGGCGATAACGATATCTATCACGATATAAGCCAAATAACTATATTTGTAAGATTTAAATGTGCTGTTGCTCACAAGTAAAATGTGAAATAATCAGCAGCTTGTTTTTATTTAAATATTTATTTCCCATAATAAGTTCAACAGGGTAGATGTACTTAAGGAACATGAGACTTTTTCAGATAAATAAAGGCAAATATTGCAAACTACACAAAAGGCAGCCGCTAAAGCGTTTAAGTTTCAAAATAGAACAAATGAAACAGACTAAATTGTCAATTCCACTTAGAAACAAAATATTAATTCTAAAAATAAATCTTAGTTTGTTTTACAGAAGAACAGACAAAACTGACTAACTTTTGTCAATATCAAATAAACTGAGAACTAAAAGGAAATTCTCAATCTCTCCTTGTTGTATAGCTTAGCTTTTCAAACAGTTTTAACAGTTACTTTAGTCTGACAAAAGCCGAATGACGAATTAGTGCTTCCAGTCAGAGACTGAGGCTACGTCCACACGTACACGGGTATTTTTGAAAACTGAGATTTTCCGTTTTCGTTTTAAAAAATAATCCCGTCCACACATAAAGGCAGAAATGAAGGAAAACGCTGCTATGAACATGCCAAAGCAGCAGGTGGCGCTAGATTCCTAACCGTGCAGAAATGTTGGCCAATCAGAAGTCTAGAAGCCTCAGTGGGAAAAAGTAAACAAAGCTGGGGCATAGAAGCAGAACCGAGTCGTATGTGTGGAGGGACAGTAACTGTGTGTATATGTAAGCATTTAAACACTGCAGAGAGTAGAATTAACAGTAACAGTATTGTAGAAATTCATTTCACCGAAACAATAACGCGGCGCACAGTGTGACTCATGCACCAGTTTATTGTATTTCCAGACTTGCTTTCGGCACATTTACAGTGCACGCTACTCTGTTTTTTGTCAGACTTGAAATAGCCGAAATACCTTCACACTACGGAACTTCTTTGGCTCTTCCGTTCGACAATCTCTCCGGCATTGGAACCATCATCTGTTTTCTCTTCGGTCACGCTCGGTTGATTTTTCTAGTCGGCACACTCATTTCCTCCATTACGCGCTGGCTCCATTACCCGCTGGCTGCTTCCCAAACAAACACACGTGCGGCTTGGCACTTGTGCTGTACGTAACAAGTCACGCGACGTGACGCTGCGGCTGTGATTGGTTCGGCTCTGCGCTACTTAATTTAGATTGCCTGACCTTTTTTTTTTTTTTTTTTTTTTAAGAGGACAAGAGCGGCGAGGTCTATCGCGATAGCTTAATTTCTCTATCGAGTAAAAGTTATATCGCGATACATATCGTTATCGTTCTATCGCCCAGCTCTACTATAAACTATAACAGAACATTAGAAATATCCGACTCCCTCACCATACTATACTCATTATAATGTATAGAAGTTAAATAGAAATTGTAATCACAATCACAGCACATGCTGTAATCTGCTGGTATTTTCAAAAAACTGCAGCTGCTGCCAAAACAGCAGAAGGCTGAGAAAGGCCTTTATTAATATTTGCATTGTAAAGCTGAATTATGCATCTGCCTGTGGAGAAGGCCTCGAGATGATTCACTGCCACATGCATGCCTCCCATACAACATTTTCTTTCTGCAGTGAAGCCAATTTACAATACATGCATGATGCAGTAAGGTGCCTGAAAAAGGCCTCTAGTCTGATTCCTGTCTGCCCTGAGATGACTCCTATCAAGTTTCCAGTGAAAACATTTCAGAGCTTTAAGTGCTTACTCTGCAAAAACAGCTCCACTGATTTCAGCTTCTTTACATCATGTCTGAACTCTCACCATAACTTTGCGTAGCTGGAACTTGCGAGCTCGTATGTCCTGCATGAGCATCTCGAACGGCGTGAGGCTGAACTCGGTGGGCAGCGGGTTGAACGGCTGCTCCTGCACCTTCTTCAGCTTCACTCCCTGCCTGAGCTCCTTCATCAGCTGCACCCACAGACGGGCCTGGCATTAAGCAATACGCAAACAACAACACCACTCATGTGCATGTGTCAGAGCAACAACACTGCTGTCCTCCCTGTCACAGACTGAATTCTCCCCTCACCCAGTCTCTGTGTTTCAGAGTGTCCAGTTCAGCCGTAGATCTGTCTTCCAGAGATTCCTCTGATGAGATCTTCTTCAGCATCTGGGCAACAAAAACATTTTTTTGTAGACAGCAGCAGTTGTCCATGACGACTGATTTTTACCTCTAAAACATGCCCACATCCACCTATAGTAAGTAAAGCAGGTCTGTGCTTCAACATAATATTCCCGTATTGTGTGTGTATAACCTCTTTTTAAGTTTTGTGGATATTATACATGGTTATGCTCAGGATATGTCGACGAGTTTCCACTGGAAATGCCTTTTGGTTAAACTGTCAGCAAGGAATTTGCATTTGCACTGTTAATTTTTTATATAACTTTAATGCACATAAAAAACAGCTGCGTGTTTAAGTGAAAATACATTGATGGGGTTTTTTTTGCACTAATAAAGTTGTGGAGTTGTATTTTGTCTCGCGTCAATTATATTGTCAGTTATATTGTTATTGCAAATTTTCAAATGTATATCGTGATAAATATTTTTGGCCATATAGCCCTGCCCTAACATAAATTACTGCAGAGATTCTGTTGACTTTACAAATTTAGAAAAGGTATAAAATGGTTAAATATGACACTGGAGACAAATCCAGTTACCCAAAGCTTATTTACAGAAATTCATTTATAAAGGCCATGAAAACCAAACGTTCCAGCTCATCCTGCTTCTTCCCCCCCTGAATTCTTTGAATAACTTTAACTTATTTTAAAAGCATCCACAAATCAATTTGTCAGTGTTTTGTCAGAAGTGTTTACACTTCAGCTGCTGATGTGACATTTTAATTGCTTTCAACATCTGCAAGTCCACTAATACTTCAACTGTTTTAGCACCTAATAAGTGTACATGAAAGTATCAATTGAAGTATTTGTGATAGAGATGCTTCGGGAATTTTTCAGAAAACCTATCAAGATGTAAGCAGGTCAAAAACTTGATAATATATCAAGTTGTGGAAACCAGAATTACAGCATATTGCACTGACTGACTCGGAATAAAGTCTACATTCATTAGTCTTCCCATATGTTCTTGATGGGACAGCTGTGAGCGTGTCATTTTGGGTGAATGCTAATTAATAAACCATCACTAATGTTAGTTGCTAACAATACATATGAAGCCATTCATATCATTTTTGTTGCCCCGCCTGAGTAAATTATTCAGACAGTTGTCTTCTTCTTCTTCATTTGGCTGCTCCCTTTAGGGGTTGCAACATCTGCCTCCATCTTATTCTAGCATCGCTCACATCGCCCTCGGGCACACCAACCCTCTGCATGTTCTCCTTCTCTACATTCATGAATCTCCTCTGAGGTTTATTTTCCCCCTGCCTGGAAGCTCCAATTTTAACACCCTTTTAAAATTATTTTATTTTCACTCTTGCTCATATCCCTCTGTCACAAGTCATCCCTGACACTCCACCAAATCCACCCGTCTCATGCTCTCTTCTTCTCCTCTTTTGTGCACTGTCCATTGCTTTGGATGGTCGACCTCAAGTGTTTAAACTCATCTAAACTTCACCATCTCTGCGCCTTGTACCCTGCTCTCACTACAGATCACAATGTCATCTGCAAAAGTCTCAGCTCAAGGAGACTCCTGCCTGACTCCTGTCTCCTGCCTTTTTAAAAATTTTTGGGTTGGGTTGGAGGGTAAAATCAGGCGGAGATACAGCTGCTGAAACAGAAAGGTATTAACTAACAACGACTCTGGACTGAAGGCTCTCTGCCTCATCTGGATCTGCTAGAATGACACAGTGTCAGTCTACCATCTGCATGTACTCATGTAAACAGCTTTCTGCACCATGTTTCTGCTAAATATCGACCAAAAAGCAGAAACACTGCAGTGACACGCCGCAAGTCAGATTTAAGGTTGAGTAGTTGGAGGAAACTGTGGAGGCGGCTTCTTCAGTCATTTATCAGTCTGCAGGATGTAAACAGGAATATTAATGGAGAAAGGCTGTAAGAATTTCACATTTAGAGGGCACACACAAACACTACACCACTGAAGCAGCAGCTGTGGCGTGTCAGTTATTCTTGTTTACACCTGTTTACAGGTGGCACACACCTGATGCTTTCAAGGACAGCTGAAACCTGAGATTGCATTACGCTGCTGAGTCAACTCTTTATTGTTTTTCTTCTTTTTAACATTCCAGTCTATCCTATGAATACAAAAAACAAAACATAAAATGACGAGATGATAACAAACTCAGCGTACCTCCTTTGCATCTCTGATCTTGACGAGGAAGGTCTGCAGCTCCAGGGTCTCAACAAACAGAGCCCTGCAGACGGCCTGGTAGTGCTCCGGAGCCAGACTTGGGTTTGCCAGTCGAGATGCACACAGCGCCATCACCTGGCGGAACGTACACACCGGCCTGATTATGTCCTCCCGGTCCTCCTCTTCCTCTACCTCCTCCTCCTCCTCTTCCTGTCCACTGTACCCCTCATCTGTTGTTGCGTTTCCGGCGGTGCTGTAGCCCCCTCCGCTTTGATCCCCTGCCGCCATGCGTTCGATGAGGCGCTCCAGCTGTGGGCTGAGCTCGCGCTCCTCAGTGTCATCCAGCCCCCAATCCAGGGCTCGGTAGATAGCCACGCCGAGCAGGTGGACCAGCTGGAGGGATGAATGAGGAGGAACACAGAAAGTCAGTTAAAAGTATTGCTAATAACTGTTTTACAGGTCCAGATAAATATAATCTAATTCACATAAAAGACTCCCTTTTAAGCATTCTTCACCCATGTTGCTGTTGCGAAGCTGGGATGTCAAACATAAGGCCCAGAGGCCAGAAGCAGCACCGCAAACACTCAATCTGGCCCACTGGATGACTTTGGAAAATGTGAAAAGGGACGTCAATTTTGGACTTTTCACTGAATTTTTACAGTTTTTAAAGTTTTACAGTTTTCGTGGTAAAGACATCCCCCACTAGTATTAAATAAACAATTAATGACAATAAAATTTCCTTTTTTCCCCACCAACTACTATAGATTTGTAATTATTATCATTATCATCTATTTATTTAATTTTTACAGTGGGTCCACTGTAAAATTGTGATTACAACTTAACCTGAAGGTGGCGATGTTGTCTCACTGTCCTAATCCCTGCCTTCCTGTTGAAAGGGATTTTTCCCTTCCACTGTCGCCAAATGCTTGCCCATAACATTCAGACAGCCTGATAGGATTTCTTTTTAACTTTGTAGAGTCTTTACCTTGGAATATGAAAGTGCCTTGAGGTGACTGTTGTTGTGATTTGGCGCTATATAATAAAACTGATTTGAACTGAATCTACCATTGTTTTCAGTAACAGCAACTTTGACCCCAAGGACAAGGGACAAAAAAGTACTACACACCTTTGAAAAGCCTGACAGTAACTTATGTCTAGAGTTTCTTTCTCACCTGGCACTCTGTAGCAGGAGAACGAGGAGGCCCATCAGTGTCATCTAAAGAGACAAAAACAAAAAGATGAAACCAATAAAACCAATCTGCAAAGGTTAAGATTTTGCAATATTTTACACCTACTCCTTTTCAATCTCTAAAGAACAGAGAAAAAATGCAATATTGATTTATACACTTCACCCATCTAAAAAGTTTCATTTCCAATATGATTAAAAAAATGCTAATAAATTGTATAAAGTAAATCCTTTGTACAATATTTTAATATACAGCAAACTAAATAAAAATATCACCTCATATACCACCTAAATGTAAAACAAATAAAGCAGTCTCCACGTGCAAAACACGAGATGTTGATTTTCTCAACAAGTAAACCCACATTAAGGCGTTCTGTCCTAATTCTCCTCTGCGTCGTGGATCTGGCTCATTTGTTGATTTGATTTTATGCTATTACAAACTTTTTTCCCCACCTCTCTTCTGTGGTGCTGCCCCATTATTTAGCTTTAATGACTGAGCTTAACTTTTGAAACTTGAATCCAAACTAAGATTTGTTCTGAGCAGTTCGCATCTCACTTTTTTAATACACCCCTCAGGTTCCCCCCCTTGCCGATGTAGCCTCGTTAAAATGTCCCAAAGCACAGATTTTATCATTTAAATTAGTTTTACATAAATTTGAGTATACTGGAACATCCTTCAGGCAGGAAAAAAGGACAAAACCAGTCTCACTTATTATTTGTAATTTTTGAGTTTTTCCCTTTCCAGTATAAATATTTAAAAGCACTCTGCTGTACGATTATGGAGATGGATAGGACTCTTTTCTGCAGCAGCCGTTTTTCACCCCGATTCACTTCCATTTAATGCTCGTCACTTGTCATATAACACACCAGAGACATGGTTAATGGGCACATGAAGCAATTTGCACCTGTCCCTGCTTCACTTTGCTCAAACTACAACGTCACAAAGATTGATTACGAAAAAGCACAATTTTAAGGTCCAGCTGCTTCTCAGACTACATAAATGTGGAGAAGCCTGAGAAAATATCTATCAAGGTTTAAAAAAATTATATATTAATCAAAAATGTGAATGAAAATATTAAGAAATGTCCACTTTCTACTGAAGAGGTGATGCTGTTAACTGCTGCATTTATCAAGGCATCAGTGTCTTTGAGTAAAATTAATGATTCTGAAATCTGGAAATACAAAAATTAAGACAAGAAATGAAATCTGACTTCCACTAGAGCTTGATTTTTTTTTCTAATGATCTTTATTTACAGAAAATACATAAGACCACTCCCACTCTTCACACGAGGGAACAAGTAACATAGTGGAAATATTACCATGTGTGTTTATCAAGTTTTTCAAAGTTTAGTGATGGTTTCAAACAAGGTGGGAAATACAGCAGCAGAGCAGTTTGCATGATGAGCTAAGATAAGATAAGATAAGATAAGATAAGATAAGATAACCTTTATTAGTCCCACACGTGGGAAATTTGTTTTGTCACAGCAGGAAGTGGACAGTGCAAAAGTTATGACGCAAAAATTAGAATACAATAAGAATAAATACAGTACACAACTGTACAGAATAGAATAAAATAATATACTATATACAGTAGAATAAAATAGAATAAAAATATACAATAAGATAAAAATAGAATACGAATGCTATATACAACTGAGTAAAAATACAACGATGCCAGAAAGGATTATTGCACTTAGTGTTATTGCACATGTGTGGATGTGTGTGTTTGTTCAGTTAAAGTCTTTGTTGTGGAGTCTGACAGCAGTGGGGAGGAAAGACCTGCGAAATCTCTCCGTCCCACACCGTGGGTGCCGCAGTCTCCCACTGAAGGAGCTGCTCAGTGCTGTCACAGTCTGCTGCATGGGGTGGGAGACGTTGTCCAACAGGGATGACAGCTTAGCCGCCATTCTCCTGTCACTCACCACCTCCACTGGGTCCAGAGGGCATCCTAGAACAGAGCTGGCCCTTCGGATCACCCTGTTCAGTCTCTTCCTGTCCCCAGCAGAGATGCTGCCGCCCCAGCAGACCACACCATAAAAGATAGCAGAAGCCACCACAGAGTCATAGAAGGTCTTCAGGAGTGGGCCCTCCACCCCAAACGACCTGAGTCTCCGCAGCAGGTACAACCTGCTCTGCCCTTTCCTGTAGAGGGCGTCTGAGTTATGAGTCCAGTCCAGTCTGTTGTTCAGATGAACACCAAGGTACCTGTAGCTGTCCACAGCCTCAATGTCCATACCCTGGATGTTCAGTGGTTGCAGTGGAGAATGCTTGTGCCTGCGGAAGTCTACCACCAGCTCCTTGGTTTTACTGGCGTTGATCTGGAGGTAGTTCAGCTGGCACCAGTCCACAAAGCTGCATAAAAGATTGCATGGCTTTATTGCTTTTCCTCTGATAAAGGATGGTGAAGCACCCCCCTTGCTGAAGGAGGCAATAAAGGAAACATTGAAGCACCTTTCTTTAGTACTTAGAGACACAAATTCAGTTAAGAGCTTTCTTAAGCAGGGTCAGTTTGACTGAGAGTACTGTAGCGTCACATTTCTGATTAGGAAATACAAAAATAGTTTACCCCAAGAGCTTTTCGAGCAGGTGACTGGAGTTCCCTAACATTATTTGTGCCTCGGCCCTGCTGAGGACAGCATGAAGAGTGAATGTGCTAAAATGATATAATAGTCGAGCACATTAGTAATTTTTGAAAACTACAAACAAAGAAGACTTTGAGTTTGTAACAAAATAATTGAAAGCTGTAAACACTTCCCAATAAGCTTTTGTTTTCCATGCAGGTACGATGGCAAAAGCATGAAAGGTTTTTTAGCTTCCAGCGCCAATGATTCCTGAACCAATAAGGATAGAGTATAACTGGGACCACTCAGGCTGGGCAGTTTGGAGACACAAAGCTGAGATTTTTTAGACACGTGCAGAGGAAGATGCTGAAGATGAAGCTTCCAGGCAGGAGGAAAAGAGGAAGGCCACAGAGGAGGTTCATGGATGTAGTGAAGGAGGACATGCAGAGGGCTGGTGTGACAGAGGAGGACGATGGAGATAGCGTGAGGTGGAAGCAAATGAGCCACTGTGGTAACTTCTAAATGGAGCAGATGAAAGATGATGAAGCTGGTAATGGAACCCACAGTTCCCATTATCCAAATGGATTCAGTTAGACTACAGTTAGACTACTTTCCACGGAGCTTGTTTTTATTCATCTCAGGTTGAGGAATAAATTCCACTGGTTTTCTTTAAACTGTGAGTGAGAGCATGTTATACCTGAAGATATTTTGTTAAAGAGCAAAATTAGGTTAAAGTTCACCAAAAAATTTTGAAAGAAAAATGTTTATGAGCCTAAATGTCGGAGAAAGTGGCTTGTATGTTTTTTATTTCAAAGTCTTTTGATGGCTTTATTTTCAACATGTAAATAAAAATAAGCAACAAAAGTGCATTGTAAACAGGTTAAGTAGGAAACGGATGGCAAATTGCCACCAAAAGCACTACACCACCTAGCCATTGCTTAACCTAATGGGTTGAAAGGAGCACATTGTAGTAGTGCTCACAATAGTTTTTGTTGTTTCTGGTTTAACAAGCCCTGCTTTCTTCCCAGTGAATGTTTATTAAATCATGTTTCAAGTCAAGGTTGCAAGTTATTATTTTGTTATAAAATATTAAAACCAACTTTTCAGCTTTTTATTTTATGGCACGACGCATCCTGGTTAGCAGGATGTGTTGTGCCGTTTCCTTTCAGGGATGTTTTTGCAGTATTGGTATCGATGCGTGGGAGGGGCGAGTCAGCATGCCACAGCATTCACCGATGTCAACAACAAAGAGCCCTTAGAGCGTGATGTGAACCTTAGACAAACAGAGAGTTTCTCTGTTCCTTTGAGCAGACATAGATGCTGCTTCCATTTGGCGACAAAAGAAACTCTCCATTGTGATGCACACCCCACACCACCGCCTATCTGCAGGGGTGAGACGATAGCACGAAGCCCAGTAAACCTGTCAGACAGGTTTGCATAATACTTGACCGGGGTCACACAGTGTAACCAATGATACCTTCATCTGTTTCCCACAGTTACAACCCAATAAACACAAAAGGGGAGATAATTGTGCATTGAAATCGCTTCCAAGAGCCCTCCAGCTTAGATTCAGGGAAATGCAATAACCCAGTTAGCCATATGCATATATAGCAGAGACGGGGCATTACAAATTCTTGGCTCTGGGGCTTGGTTATGGTTAGCATCAGCTTTAGCCATAACAATATGTTATGCAATAGGTTCTTGCTCTTGCTCTTGATGAAGGCAGTCGCACTTCTCTCCTCTCCTCCTCTTCCTCTCCCTTAGCTTCCCTGCTTAGCCTATGTCCTTGTCTAGTCTCGTGTTTTTTGTATTACTTTTCCCTGGAACACTCTCTCACAGTCTGTTCTCTAAAACCTAAAAGAGAATTATGGATTTGATCAACTGGTCTCTGAATGCAATTGACACCCCTTTCTCAATGAGAAGTTTGGGCTTGGGTGAGCCTGAGTGCTGAAGATATCTACCTATTCGGAACCATGATAACAGGGTTCTTGCTGATAACGACTGTGTTTAGACTGTTCTTCCCATTCCATGCAAGGCCACCTGGGTTGGCTGGAAGACTGTTTACTTAGCCTGGCAGGGCGAAGGACACTGTCTCAGCTGAACTCTGGACACATACACACACACACGCACACAGACATATATACACATGCAGACATACACTCATCCCCCCTCCAAACGCCTTCGACGCTTATTCCCTTCCGATGCTGGCGGTGGATCAAGGAGACCAGCACACAGGCTGTGGGCCATGTACTGTCTAATTGGGCTGTCTCTCACCCTTTACCCACCCCTGTTGCTTGTCATGTGTTTCTTTGGTGTATTAAGGGTTTTTTCATGATCTTTGTGCAGAGGTGTTTTTTTCTGTTCTCAAACTGATCTCCCTGTTGGAGCTCAGTCTGGGGGGAGTTATTTTTTCTCTCCTTATCTTTCCTCATGTGGTGCATTTTCCATTGTTATACCTCTCTGACCTGTCTTCCCCATGTGACGTTTTTGTGTAATGTATGTATGGTCGGAGGGTAAGATGGCGCCGCCATTGCGTGCAATAGGTCGGCAGCCTTATGAAATTTCCCCTTGTGGGACTAATAAAGGAATATTAAATCAAATCAAATCAAATAACCAGTTGCTTCCCATGTTTACCTGAACAGCTTTAGCTACAAGTTCATGTTAGTTAATGGCCACATCATGACAGCTGAAACTCAGACCATCAGTCTTCAGCAATGCTACTGGATTTGTAAGCTTGTTCAAATGCTCGTGGTCAAGGAAAACAAACTTTGATTCATGCACACACACTCGCATTCTGATGGATGAATCGGGGGATGCTGGGGATTTTCCTTTGGCACTGGTAATCTTTCGTAGACCATCTCGACCACCTGAGCCACAGCCTCAAAACAAGTACATGACTGATACATATATATATATATATATATATACACACACTCTCTCGGAAATGAGATTTTTAATCTCAATGACATTTTTACCTGGATAAATTAAAGGCTAAATATAGTTAGTGAAAGCACATGAAATCAATAATTAGATGTTAAACAAACAGATATACTTACACACAACATCCTAGACATTTCCATTTAACTACCACAACTATTAGATCATGTTATTGTGGTGTCTAACTGCCATAAGGTGAACCCACAGTGTTCCTTCTCATTAGCTGTAAGTCACACATGGTCTCATAGCTAATGATGGAAAATGTTTCCTAAAAAAAAAAAAAAAGGCCTGATACCCACACTCCCAGTCACATACAAACAGAGACATGCACTCACACACAAACACACACACTCTGCAAAGATGGACTTTGCCATCTGTTGCCATAGAAATAAGGTCTGAGAGACCAAATTCAAAAGAAACCATAAAATGACAGAAAGACAGCTGGGTTAGGAAGAGCAGGGCTTATTATAAATGCATAAAGTACATTTGAAATATGAAATTTACAGATGCAGCCTAAAATTTGCTTTTGGAAAACAGACAGCAAAAAAAAAAAACCCAAAACAAAAAAACAACACTACGCGCACCACATACCTGTTATCCAATGTGTAAAGATAATATAGCAAAACTGCATAAAGACTACAATATCTATACACATGTTTGGCATTAATAAATCTTATCTTTTGCACAACTGATAACTGACGCTGATCAGCTGGTCACCTCAGGAGTAAAGCTGCTAGCTTATTGACCAGTCCTCACATGTTTATCACCTGGTCCTCATGCAGCTCTGAATCATTGTCGAGATATTTAATGTAGAACTGTTTACGTTAGACGTGAATCTTTTCCAAGATTGCTACTAGACATAAAACAGACTGTATATTAAAGACGGATGCCATCACCAATACCTAATGTTTCTGTACACATCAGCTGAGTTAGTGTTTTACTGTCATAGTTTCAGTTTTTTCATATTTGGAATAATTAATTAAATCTGACAATTGTTAATTAAAATTGAAAAACAAAATAAATAATAAATATAAATAAATTCGATAATTATTCATCCATTCTCTTCCGCTTATCTTTGTCAGGGTAGTGGGCTCCCACTACCAGCATGTCTTTGGACTGTGGGAGGAAGGCGGAGTACCTGGAGAGAACCGATGCAAACATGGGGAGAACTTGGGTAATTATGCATTTCAAATTTTAATTAATTAATGACACATTTGATTATTCACATTTTAATTATTACCGTAATTGTCGGGCTATAAGCCGCTACTTTTTGCACCAGCTTTGAACCCTGCGGCTTTTAGTCAGGTGCGGCTTTTCTATGGATTGTCCATGATTTTGTCATATCGTAAGAAAATTTGTTTTGTTTGTTCCGATGTTGTACGGCACTACGTTGCCTGGCGGAAGGGCATGTGATCAGACACACAGTATCGGGGTTCAAGAGTGGTATGTTGGTCACATGTCCATCCGCCAGGCAACATAGTGCCGTACAAGTAGCGCGAAAAACAAACTCAAAGTAGCGCTACGCGTTCAGCGGGAGGTGTGGATGATAAACTTGCGAAAAGCAAGTTATGCTCAACTCCACCGGTGGAATCTGACAGCGTGGAAAAGTGTGAAAACATCCATGATCACCAACGGATTTCGAAGGGCTGGACTGCTGCATGATGAAGAGGAGGACACCGCCACGGCCCTTCTGAGGGTGTTCGACTCTGACACTGACAACGAGGATTTCTTTGGTTTTGAAAGTGACAACGAAGGAAAGGAGCTGAGAGTGGATGACGAAGCCATCCTGAGCCTGTTCGTTTCGACACTGGAGAAGAGGACTTTGGTGGCTTTAGTGCGCAGGAAGATGGTGGTGAATGACTGACTTTTCTTCTTGTTAAAGCCGTGTCACTGCACCTGAGCCTAAAAGGTAGGCCGAATCTATTTTTCTGATGTGCTGTAGGTTATTGTTATGTACTACATTTGTTACTCGTTTATGAAGCACAGTACATGTTTCGTACTTGTAATTACTGCTACTTTTACATATACCTAAAAAGTTGTGCAAATATGTACCCATAACTTGTTTTTCAAAATATTAATAAAAGGGGTGTGTCTCCAAACAGCCATCTCTTTCCTGACAATTCCTTTTGTGCATATTCTCTTATATATGATAAGTCAACATTGAAACACCTGCGGCTTTTAGTCAGGTGCGGCTAATGTATGTACAAAACAGGATTTTCCCCTGATTTTAGCTTGTGCGGCTAATATTCAGGTGCGCTTTGTAGTCTGGGAAATACAGTACATGGTTCCTGTATTGTACGGAGGGCTACTATGGAGCGCCAAAACACTTGTCAAATTTTATTAGATTATAACTTTTATGACCAACATTGCACCCTTTTTTATGGTGATGATTTTATACTGTATATCATAAATAGGGATATTCCTGGCGACTAATTTCTTATTCAACTAAATAAGTGGGGGGGAAAATAGACTAACTGACTAGTCTAAAGCTAAGAAGTACTTAGATATCAAGTTAAATTTGAGAACCGCTTAATGAACAACATCAAAAACTAATAACACACCTCTGTAATAACAAATATATTTATTTTCTTACTTCTTTTATATCTATTTATTAGGTTTTTTTGCACTGATGTAACCGGAGCCTCGTCGTCTTGTCTCTCTATATGCTGCATTGGATATAGCGGAGATAACAATAAAGTTTACTTTGACTTTGACCAAAGGCACTGGAACCATTAATTACATTCTTCAGTAATGAATCATGCCTCACCTCGCATCGTGCATTATGAACATACTCCAGACAGACAGCGAAGAAGAAGAAAAACACTTAAAATAAACTGATGTTAAATATCATAACAAAACAAGCCACTACAAAAGATGTTCACGCATAACTAAAATATGACAAAAAATAACTTTAGAAAAACGACTAAATCGTGACTGAAAAGTGTGGTGCATTGTGTCTTGCATTATGAATGATGCACGTTGCTTGAAAATGAATGAAACGATTTCAATAAAAGTTAAAATATAATATTAAAAATAATAAATCATCCAGCTGATAAATGTAATCTCTCCTGGGTCTACACTGAGGCCTCCTCCCAGTAGGACATACCTGACTGGAACACCTTACCCAGAAGGTGACAGCCTCATCTGTCTCCTTTTGATGTGAAGGACTAGCGGTCTCTACTCTGAGCCCCTCCCAAATCACTGAATTCCTCACCTTATCGCTAAGGAAAAGCCTGCCCACCCCTCATACTAAGCTCATTTCTTTTGCTTGTATCCGCAATCTCATTCTAACAGTGTTAACTGTTAAAAGACGAGGCCTAGATTAACAGATTTATGGCATTTAAGACCACTAAAAGACTATCTAAAAGATCTATCTCCTCTGGTCTTAAAATGTGTTCGTGGGACTACCAACAGCCTTAGATGTTCTCATGGTTCCAGAGAGGGGCGTGGGGTTCTAAAAGATCAGAAATGTAGGCAGGAGCATCATGATTCAGAGCTTTAAAAGTCAATGCTAAGATTTTGAATTCTAAAATTTACTGGAAGCTAGAGCTGGGCGATAGAACGATAACGATATGTATCGCGATATAACTTTTACTCGATAGAGAAATTAAGCTATCGCGATAGACCTCGCCGCTCTTGTCCTCTTAAAAAAAAAAAAAAAAAAAGGTCAGCCGATCCAAATTCAGTAGCGCAGAGCTGAACCAATCACAGCCGCAGCGTCACGTCGCGTCACTTGTTACGTACAGCACAAGTGCCAAGCCGCACGTGTGTTTGTTTGGGAAGCAGCCAGCGGGTAATGGAGCCAGCGCATAATGGAGGAAATGAGTGTGCCGACTAGAAAAATCAACCGAGCGTGACCGAAGAGAAAACAGATGATGGTTCCAATGCCGGAGAGATTGTCGAACGGAAGAGCCAAAGAAGTTCCGTAGTGTGAAGGTATTTCGGCTATTTCAAGTCTGACAAAAAACAGAGTAGCGTGCACTGTAAATTGTGCCGAAAGCAAGTCTGGAAATACAATAAACTGGTGCATGCGTCACACTGTGCGCCGCGTTATTGTTTCGGTGAAATGAATTTCTACAATACTGTTAATTCTACTCTCTGCAGTGTTTAAATGCTTACATATACACACAGTTACTGTCCCTCCACACATACGACTCGGTTCTGCTTCTATGCCGCAGCTTTGTTTACTTTTTCCCACCGAGGCTTCTAGACTTCTGATTGGCCAACATTTCTGCACGGTTAGGAGTCTAGCGCCACCTGCTGCTTTGGCATGTTCATAGCAGCGTTTTCCTTCATTTCTGCCTTTATGTGTGGACGGGATTATTTTTTAAAACGAAAACGGAAAATCTCAGTTTTCAAAAATACCCGTGTACGTGTGGACGTAGCCTCAGTCTCTGACTGGAAGCGCTAATTCGTCATTCGGCTTTTGTCAGACTAAAGTAACTGTTAAAACTGTTTGAAAAGCTAAGCTATACAACAAGGAGAGATTGAGAATTTCCTTTTAGTTCTCAGTTTATTTGATATTGACAAAAGTTAGTCAGTTTTGTCTGTTCTTCTGTAAAACAAACTAAGATTTATTTTTAGAATTAATATTTTGTTTCTAAGTGGAATTGACAATTTAGTCTGTTTCATTTGTTCTATTTTGAAACTTAAACGCTTTAGCGGCTGCCTTTTGTGTAGTTTGCAATATTTGCCTTTATTTATCTGAAAAAGTCTCATGTTCCTTAAGTACATCTACCCTGTTGAACTTATTATGGGAAATAAATATTTAAAAACAAGCTGCTGATTATTTCACATTTTACTTGTGAGCAACGGCACATTTAAATCTTACAAATATAGTTATTTGGCTTATATCGTGATAGATATCGTTATCGCCTGAAATGAAAAAAACATATCGTGATATGAAAAAATCTCATATCGCCCAGCTCTACTGGAAGCCAATGTAATGGGCATAAAACTGGTGTAATGTACTCTCTTTTTCGTGTCTTTGTTTACAACTTTGCAGCAGCATTCTGGACTGACTGGAAACGATCAAGATTATTTTTGCTCAAAGAGACAAAAAGACTGTTACAGTAATCTAAGCATAAAATAAAAGCATGAATAACCATTTCTAACTCTGATTTAGACAACAAAGTTCGTAGTTTGGAGATAGTTCTTAGCTGAAAAAGGCAGTTCCTAATTAACTGACGAGAGTGTTGCTCTAGGGACTTGGCGGAATAAAAAAATAACACCAAAATACCTGAGACTCGGCTGGACAGAGGAGCCAAGAGAACCAAGATGCTGTTTGATTATAGCTATTTGGCTGTCGGGGGCAATAATGAATGTTTCTGACTTCTCAGAGTTCAGCTGCAAGTAGTTGTCTCCAAGCCACTGTTCAATGGAAGCTAAACATTTTATTAAAGAGAAAAGTTTTTGGACTTCCATCGGCTTAAAAGAGCAGTAGAGCTGAATATCATCAGCATAGAAGTGATAAGGGGAACTGCCTAATTATAAGTCCTAGAGGTAACATGTACAAGAGAAAAAGAATAAGTCCCAGAACTGAACCCTGCGGCACCCCATATGCCAGGTCCTTAGAGTATGACATAAACTGATTTTCAAAAACACTAAAATTTCTATTGGAAAGGTATAACTGAAACCACTCCAGAGCAAGACCAGACACACCGACTACATCCCGGAGCCTGGTAACCAGATGGTATAGTCCTAACTTTGATAAGGACCAGCAGTCTTCAAGGACTACCAACTATAATGCTGTCAGGTAGGGTGTAGCACTCGGTTGTCCTTTGTACTTTTCAAATCATTAAAAGTGGATTTATTATAGTACAATAACCACCACGGGAAAATCACGTCAGTGCAACTCTGTTTTATTTATAAAGCCCCTTTATGAATCACTGAAGTAACTCTACATGTGTACAAAGAACTGAGGTAATATCAGGTGCATGCTCTAAAGCATGAAGAACAGAGTGAGCACTATAATGGGAGGACTGCGTGTTTCATGTTTCAGCAGCGCATGGTCAGAAAGCTGAAAAACTGCCTTATGTTTCACTTCTTGAAAAGTGTAGTTAAACATTTGAGTGGTGCAACCTTTTTATCTGACAAGAGCAATATGCGGACTTTGACTATGAGCTGGCCTTAAGTACACTTAGTGAATCCCTCTTAATCTCACCCTGTAGCCTGACCCTTGAATGTCTTTCAGCAGCCATTATATGAAGACCTTCTGACTATATATATATACATACACACACACACACACACACACACACACACACACACATATGCACACACACACGCACATATATACAGTGGCTTGCAAAAGTATTCGGCCCCCTTGAACTTTTCCACATTTTGTCACATTACAGCCATAAACATGAATCAATTTTATTGGAATCCTGCTGTTCACAAACGCTGTCCATCTAATCTGACTGAGCTGGAGCTGTTTTGCAAAGAAGAATGGGCAAGAATTTCAGTCTCTAGATGTGCAAAGCTGGTAGAGACATACCCTAAAAGACTGGCAGCTGGAATTGCATCAAAAGGTGGTTCTACAAAGTATTGACTCAGGGGCTGAATAATTATGCACACCCCACTTTTCAGTTATTTATTTGTAAAAAAATGTTTGGAATCATGTATGATTTTCGTTCCACTTCTCACGTGTACACCACTTTGTATTGGTCTTTCACGTGGAATTCCAATAAAATTGATTCATGTTTGTGGCTGTAATGTACGGTGGCCCCTAGAGACAAAGCATGTACAAACTCCAAAACACTTACAAATTCCAAATAGCACGCACAAACTTCAAAACACGTACAAAATCCAAAACACATGCAAACTCCAAAACGTGCAAACTCCAAAACACATACAAAATACAAAACACATGCAAACTGCAAAACACATGCAAACTCCAAAACACATGCAAACTCCAAAACACATGCAAAATCCAAAACACGTACAAACTCCAAAACACATGCAAACTCCAAAACACATGCAAACTCCAAAACACATGCAAACTCCAAAACACGTACAAAATCTAAAACACATGCAAACTGCAAAACACATGCAAACTCCAAAACACATGCAAACTCCAAAACACATGCAAACTCCAAAACACATGCAAAATCCAAAACACGTACAAACTCCAAAACACATGCAAACTCCAAAACACGTACAAACTCCAAAACACATGCAAACTCCAAAACACATGCAAAATCCAAAACACATGCAAACTCCAAATCACAACGGAAGTGCTCCAGGATGCTAGGGGCAGTGTTGAGCTCGATTTGCAAAATAAACGGCAAGTTTGTTGCAAACACATGGGCTGTATGGGACGGTCTAGTCTCCGTCGCGCTTTCCAGGTTGCCTAGCAACCATGATACTAACCGCTGCAAACGTGTCATACAACTTTGTTTGACAGAAATGAAGGAGAACATATTTTTTTCATTTGTTTGTTTGTTTCTACAAGAGCTTTGTGTGATTTGATAAGTATCTGAGGCTGAGACCACAGGACAGTAAAACATAATTTTTGGGCTTCATTTCTGTACTGAACAGTCATTTAAGATTAGCTAGTAAATAACAATTAGCTCCCCTCCTTGAATCGCTACCTTATCGTGGTGGAGGGGTTTGTGTGTCACAGGGATCCCAGGGGCTATGTTGTCTGGGGGCTTTTGCCCCCTGGTAGGGTCTCCCATGGCAAATTGGCCCTGGGTGAGGGACCAGACAAAGAGCGATTCATAAGACCCTTATGAAAAGGACACCGAGGGAACAGTTTACCCTGCCCGGGATAGGGTTACCGGGGCCCCGCCCTGGAGCCAGGCCCGGGGAGGGTGCCCGAGGGCGAACGTCTGGTGGACGGGCCTTAGTCCATGGGGCCCGGCCGGGCACAGCCCGAAGAGGAGACATGGGCCCATCCTCCCGCAGGCCCACCACCCGCAGGAGGCGCCATAGGGGTCGGGTGCATTGTGTGCCGGGTGGCGGCCAGGAGCGGAGGCCCTGGCGGACTGACCCCCGGCTGCCAAGACTGGCAATAGGGACATGGAATGTCACCTCTCTGGTGGGGAAGGAGCCTGAGTTAGTGCGTGAGGTTGAGAGGTACCGGCTAGATATAGTCGGGTTCACCTCTACGCATGGCTTGGGCTCTGGAACCAGTCTCCTGGAGAGGGGCTGGACTCTGTCTCAGTCTGGAGTTGCCCCTGGTGAGAGGCGGCGGGCTGGGGTGGGTATCCTAATATCCCCTCGGCTTGCTGCCGGTACGTTGGGGTTTTTCCCGGTGGACGAGAGGGTTTGTTCCCTGCGCCTTAGGGTCGGGGAACGGGTCCTGACTGTCATCTGCGCTTATGCGCCGAGTGGCAGTTCAGAGTACCCAGCCTTCTTAGAGTCCCTGGGGGGGGGGGGGGGGGGGGGGTGCTGGAGACTCTGTTGTCCTGCTGGGAGACTTCAATGCTCACGTGGGTAACGACAGCGAGACCTGGAGGGGCGTGATTGGGAGGAACGGCCTCCCTGATCTGAACCCGAGCGGTGCTCTGTTATTGGACTTCTGTGCTAACCACAGTTTGGCCATAACAAACACCCTGTTCGAACATAAGAGTGTCCATAAGTGCACGTGGCACCAGGATGCTCTAGGCCGTAGGTCGATGATCGATTTTGTAATCGTATCAGCAGACCTGCGACCATATGTTCTGGACACTCGGGTAAAGAGAGGGGCTGAACTGTCAACTGATCACCACCTGGTGGTGAGTTGGATCAGGTGGCGGGGGAGGACGCTGGACAGACCTGGTGCACCTAAACGCGTAGTGAGGGTGTGCTGGGAACGTCTAGCAGAGGCCCCAGTCCGCGAGATCTTCAACGCACACCTCCGGCAGAGCTTCAACAGCATTCCGAGGGAGACTGGGGACATTGAGTCCGAATGGACCATGTTCAGCGTCTCCATTGCCGAAGCTGCTGCATTGAGCTGCGGCCGCAAGGTGGTTGGTGCCTGCCGTGGTGGTAATCCCCGAACCAAATGGTGGACTCCAGAGATGAAGGGAGCCACCAGGCTGAAGAAGGAGTCCTATCGGGCTTGGTTAGCCTGTGGGACTCCGGAGGCAGCCGACAGGTATCGACAGGCCAAGCGGAATGCGGCTCGGGCAGTGGCTGAAGCAAAAACTCGGGTGTGGGAGGAGTTCGGAGAGGCCATGGAAAAAGACTTTCGGACTGCCTCGAAGAGATTCTGGCAAACCGTCAGACGTCTCAGGAGGGGAAAGCGGTGCTCTACCTGCACTGTGTATAGTGCTGGCGGAGCGCTGCTGACGTCGACTGAGAAAATTGTCAGGCGGTGGAAGGAATACTTCGAGGACCTCCTTAATCCCACTGACACGTCTTCCGAGGAGGAAGCAGAGTCTGGGGATGAGGGGAATGACCCGCCAATTTCCGGGGGCGAGGTCACTGAGGCAGTTAAACAACTCCTTGGTGGCAGAGCCCCTGGTGTTGATGAGGTCCCCCCCCGAGTTCCTGAAGGCTCTGGACGTTGTAGGGCTGTCCTGGTTGACACGCCTCTGCAATGTTGCGTGGAGATCAGGGGCAGTACCTGTGGACTGGCAGACCGGGGTGGTGGTCCCCATCTTTAAGAAAGGGGACCGGAGGGTGTGTTCCAACTACAGGGGGATCACACTCCTCAGCCTCCCTGGGAAAGTCTATGCCAGGGTGCTGGAAAGGAGAGTTCGTCCGTTAGTCGAACCTCGGATACAGGAGGAACAATGCGGTTTTCGTCCTGGTTGCGGAACACTGGACCAGCTCTTTATCCTCTCCAGGATACTTGAGGGTGCATGGGAGTTTGCCCAACCAGTCTACATGTGTTTTGTGGACTTGGAGAAGGCATTCGACCGTGTCCCTCGGGGTGTCCTGTGGGAGGTGTTGCGGGAATATGGGTGTCTGGCCCATTGCTACGGGCCATTCGATCCCTATACAACCGTTGCAAGAGCTTGGTTCGCATTGCCGGCAATAAGTCGGACTCGTTCCTGGTGGGTGATGGGCCCTGCCAGGGCTGCCCTTTGTCTCCGGTTCTGTTCATAATTTTTATGGACAGGATTTCTAGGCGCAGCCAAGTGGCGGAGGGCTTTCGCTTTGGTGGCCTCAGAATCTCATCTCTGATTTTTGCAGATGATGTGGTTCTGTTGGCTTCATCGGGTGAGGGCCTCCAGCTCGCACTGGAACGGTTCGCAGCCGAGTGTGAAGCAGCGGGAATGAGGATCAGCACCTCCAAATCTGAGGCCATGGTTCTCAGCCGGAAAAGGGTGGAGTGCCCACTCCGGGTCGGGGATGAGTTCCTGCCCCAAGTGGAGGAGTTCAAGTATCTCGGGGTCTTGTTCGCGAGTGATGGGAGAAGGGAGCCGGAGATCGACAGACGGATTGGGGCTGCAGCTGCAGTAATGCGGACGCTGCACCGGTCCGTCGTGGTGAAGAGGGAGCTGAGTGTAAAAGCGAAGCTCTCAATTTACCGGTCGATCTACATCCCTACCCTCACCTATGGCCACGAGCTGTGGGTAGTGACCGAAAGAACGAGATCGCGGATACAAGCGGCAGAAATGAGCTTCCTCCGAAGGGTGTCTGGCCTCTCCCTTAGAGATAGGGTGAGAAGTTCGGCCATCCGGGAGGGGCTCAGAGTAGAGCAGCTGCTGCTCCACATCGAAAGGAGCCAGCTGAGGTGGTTCGGGCATCTGACAAGGATGCCCCCTGGGCGCCTCCTGGGTGAGGTGTTCCAGGCATGTCCCACCGGGAGGAGGCCCCGGGGCAGACCCAGGACACGCTGGAGAGATTATATCTCTCGGCTGGCCTGGGAACGCCTTGGTATTCCCCTGGATAAGCTGGAGGAGGTGGCTGGGGAGAGGGAGGTCTGGGCCTCTTTGCTTAGGCTGCTGCCCCCGCGACCCGGCCCCGGACAAAGCGGATGAAGATGGATGGATGGATGGATGGATGGATGGATAACAATTAGCTAATGTTGTTCATGAGACTAAAGTCATATCACTTTGGTAATGTAAATATAATATGGCCAATATTATAGTTATTATATTAGTCATTATTAGCTATTACAGCAGTGAACATGAACTCTGTGTCAAATACTGAGCTTCAGTACAGATTCAAGTTGCAGTTATTTACATGTCTTATCACCTTAAATCTTCACTCAAAGACAAGTATATACGAATGACTGCCAAATTTATTTGCCACTGAAGCAGAAGGATGGCATCTGAATAAAACCTCTCTTGACATGCCTAGATGACATTAAAGCTTGGTTGGCTCCAAACTTTTTAAATTTGAATGAAAAGAAAACAGATTTGTTGGTGTTTGGACCCAGTGGCCCCTGTGAGTCCTCTTCTTTTGATTTGGAACCCCTGGAAGTTTATTTTAAACCTGTTGTTACTGCCCTTGGTTTTAAGTTGGACCAGTCCAGTTTTTATCATTTAAGGCGACTGGCAAGAGTAAAATCTTTTCTTTCTAGGCAGCACTTTGAAACCGTGATCCATGCTTTTATTTCTTCCCCTGTGGACTACTGTTAAGCACTTTATGTGGGGGTCAGTCAGGTGTTACTCTGACGTCTGCAGCTGGTTCAAAATGTATATTGACAGTGCATATATAGGTGTATCATATATAAGAGACAAATGTTGTTCCTTCAGTATGTTGGCATTACTAAATTTGGCTCAATGCTTACATACATGTGTAAAAAGAAAATGTACAAGCTGTGATAACTGTTTCTGATAAAATGAAGAGTAGACTGATACATTAAATATTCCTTTATTGGGTGAGAAAATCAGACCATGTCATAACTGCTTTAAGTCATACAGAATAGATATCAGAGCCTTAAACAGGCGGACTTCTACTAAATGGGTCAAACTGGGCAGAAGGTATACAAACACATAACATCCTTATAGAATATGATGTAACACTACAGATCAACTTACCTCAGAATATATAAAGCAAATAAACAATTACAGCAATATGATGCAACAAACACAGCAGTGCTACTAATCCAAAATACTCAAAGCTTCATAGAAGTGAAACAAACATTTATTTTTAGCTCTATTCTGCTGCTGATACATACTTTTTCTGAACATTAAACTTGTTGCTGCCTTTCATAGTGTGTAACTTAAAGGCCCTGAGTACTTTCTCCCACACTGAAAACACTGGAATGATAAAATTATTTGAACATTACCTAATAAGACTGTTTCAGGACAGACAATAAGTTATGTTAAACTTTTCTATCAGTCCTTCACAAACAGGGAACAGTCTGTCTATTCTCTCCATCTGTCAGCTGCTGCTGGTTCTTCCTCCTCCTCTTCCTCACACACTGCTGAGTTTGTCCTGGTGGATCATCAGGGGTGCAAAGCCTCACAGATGATGTGCAGCAGTGGGTCCCTCAGTCTGTCCTCACTCTGGACACTTGCAGGTGTCACACATAGAAATCAAATGTGTGATAAGCTGCAGGATTCAAACACAAGTGTAACTTATAAATACATGTTCTTCTGTTTTTACACAATCAACAGAGAGAGAGTGCAGGACAGGCAGACAGGTGACAGTCTCAGGTGTACACACTGCTACAAAACAGCACAAAAGAAGGAGGATTTAGTTTGTGTTATTACGAAACAAAAAGAGTTCCCAGATGGTACAGTGGACACATGTGTGACTCCTGTGATTAAAGCATCTTTCTTTCAGCTTAACGAGTGAACTGTCAGCTCGTTCAAACACACGTTAAAGTCCGTTTGGCTCGACACCACTGAACAGAGGCAGCAATATAACATAGCTACCATTAACAGTGCAGTGAATCCTGCTTGTGCCGTGATATTCAGGACTGCAAACCGAGCAGCATTCACTGACTTTCAGCTTGTTGTGTTTGTGGATATATGACTGACTTTAATTATCCATAAAATCATCACAATCTCTGTAAGATTAAAGTCAACTATTGAACGGCGTATATTTTGAAGTAAAGGCTTTAAAACCAAGTTAGTACAAACGTCGCTAATGTCACATAACTTTCCTGACATGTGGCCAACACTAATGTTTTAATGTTCTTCATTATAAAAACATTTGCGCATAAATAAGTGACATAATATTCACGACTTACTTCTGAAAGTTTACTCTTCGTCCGCTCCGCTTCCGCCGTTTTTTTTCGGCAAAATTATCCACACCACCGCTGCGCTATGAAGTCTGGGATATGTTGGGCCATGAAGGCTACACCGACCAATCCTTAAAATTCAGGGAAATTAAGGACGCATTTGAGGGCCGCATTTCGAGCAGCCTTTGAATTGGGACAGCCTTCGTCGTGTCACTGTGACGTAATCGGCCTTAAAATGCAGCCTTTAAGGCTGCAGACCCCAAATCCGGTCATTGGTACTTCCTGGCTTGTGTAGTTACTAGGTAACAAAAGCTCAACACTGCCCCTAGCGTCCTGGAGCACTTCCGTTGTGTTTTGGAATTTGCATGTGTTTTGGGGTTTGCATGTGTTTTGGATTTTGCAAGTGTTTTGGAGTTTGTACGTGTTTTGGAGTTTATACGTGTTTTGGAATTTGCATGTGTTTTGGGGTTTGCATGTGTTTTGGATTTTGCAAGTGTTTTGGAGTTTGCACGTGTTTTGGAGTTTGCAAGTGTTTTGTCTCTAGGGGCCACCGTAGTAATGTGACAAAATGTGGAAATGTTCAAGGGGGCCGAATACTTTTGCAAGCCACTGTATATACATATATATATACACATATATATAGTTATGAGATTAGGGCTGCCACGATTAGTCGACTACTCACGATTACGTCGACTATCAAAATCGTAGACGACTAATTTAATAGTCAACGCGTCGTTTGAAGCTTCGTAAGATCCAGACCCAGGAATATGTAGCAGGATTTAAGAGTGTAATAACAGAAACAAAAAAAAAAAAAAAAAAAAAAAAAAAAAGAGTGTAATAACAGACTGAAACAGAAGATGGCAGCAATGCATCTACAAGGATGCCAGCTGCCGTTAAACGCCAAAGAAGAAGAAGAAGAAGTAGAAGAAGCAGTCTCCGATATAATAGCTGTGTCCAAATTCAGGGTTCGCATCCTTTGGAGGAGCGACGTGACAAAGGCTGTCCAAATTCAAAGACTCCTCCAAATGCATCCTTCATTTGCCCAGATTTGAAGGATGGGTCGGGTGTGTTCTTCATGGCCCAACCTATCCTAGAATTCAGAGTGCGACCCAGCCAATTCCAGTTTCCAACAATGGCGACTGCTACTTAGTTTTAACATTACTCTTTCTGGGTCACAAAATAAACTTTTCAGGTATTTTCAGGCAAAATGTAGCTGTGTAAACTTCAAATATCTGCTCGATTTATCAAGACATTACATATTTGCAAAAGTGCTTCAACGTTTACGGAGACGTCTGTTACCCACCAGCTCAACAGCTGACCAGGTGGTCAAGGCTCACTAGAGCCCGTGAGAACAGCAAATACCCGGCACATTGTTTTCAAAACCCCTGCGGTCTTTCACTACTCAGGTTAAACATGATATATAAGTCACTTAGATAACTTAAAAATGTTATAGTTTGGCTTTTTTTCAGAATTTTATTTGTTCCTGAGTAAATCGATTTGGCTGAGATTAAAGTTATTGTTTTCACACAGCTGAATAAACGTCAAACAGAAAACTGATTAAACAGAAGTATGAGATGGTCGAGAATTTACTCCAGTGTCCTGTTATATTTTAGATAGCAAAGAGCAGACGGCTGCGTTTATTAAATTCCACCGAGACAATCGGCAAATTTCATTAAAAGTTCAATAAACTATAATCTGCTCTTTATTTTTAGTTGGCACATACCTTAAGCACTTCGAGTTGTAAGCTAATGATAGTTATATGGAGATCGACAGACCATGTGACTTTCGTGCATTGCATTGTAGGTACGAGTGGCAGCAAAATCAAAACACTGCATCGAGTGCTAGCATTTCCAGCACCGGTAATCATTAATTCTGCGGTTTTAATCCCTACTTGCATTTTATTTGCCCCCAAAACAGTTCTGTACAAAACGAAGGAGAACACAGCAAGTCCGTAAAAAGGCAAAAAAAAAGGTACGAGGAAAAAAATCTAAGGAGTGAAAGGGTCAGACCCATACGAGCATACAGAGTGGACTAAAGACGTTAGCGTGCTGCCCAACTTTCATCACGCTCATATTTATAATGATATGGTCCTAAGTGTGAGTGTTGGGCTCACGAAATGTTTAGTAACTTCCCTGCAAAGAGCCCAGGTCCAGTTTACTTTGGTGTATCTATTTTCTGATTTAGACTATTTCATTTCACAGCTGTTGTTAAAATTTTTTCTTTGTCTCCTGTACAGGCCAACGCAATCTATTTGTCTTTTCAGGTTGTAGTATTACACAACATTAATAATTCATTAAATTTATTGTCTTTATATATAACTGGCATTATTGTTTCATTTTATTATAGAATCTTAAAAGAAAGAGGCAAAATTGTATTCCATTATGCTTTATTAGCTGCTTTGGTGAAAAACAAATCAGCATTGCAAAAGAAACAAAGAAAACCATTTCAAAACAACATACTGGAAAACAGTTATTCATCACTTGATTGCTTCTTAACCGATCAAATCTCGCTGTGGTAGTGCTTTAAACTCGGTATGACCCAGGTTGATAGAGGGTGCCCGGTCTGGATTGCATTCCAGCATTTTGTAGGCTGGTTTGCCTACAAAACACAACAAACATTAGCCCGCAAAGCCACAGTGAACAAAGCAGCATAGCGCAACGAATTCAGTTCAAATCAATACAAGACTTATTTGTAACCTACAGCAACAATTATGTTATGATAAATTACGTATTAATTACAACAAAAGACTTACCTTCGTGGAAATGCTTGGAGCAGACTAACATGTGAGTTGGAGTGTTCTGGAACATTATATTTGGTCTTCGAATAGTTGCAATCCAGGCCATCCATCACCTCTTTGTGACTTCGGAAACATGACCTGAACAATTTGTCTTCCACGACGGAATCTGATAAAAACCGATCTCTTTACCCGTCGGCTTCCCGCGTCTCTCATGCTACCGGCTATGGCAGTAAATAAAAAAACAACTTATTGCCATTCTTTGTGTTTCTGTTTATCTCTGTGTGACTGTTGTCTTGTAATAATCCATGCGCGCTAGTACCACTGCCACTTGTACCAACAATCCTTTGCGGTTTTACCCCGGAAATGACGTCACATTTTCTATCTCTATAAGGGCAGATGCATGCTGGTGCAATAAGCGATACGTTTCACGTCCAATGGATGCATGATCTGACTAGTCGACTAATCGTAAAAATAATTGGTGACTAGTCAACTATCAAAATAATCATTCGTGGCAGCCTTATTTGAGACACTCACAAACAAACAAAATCACAGTTTAGTGAAGCGGTAACGGAGCCTGCTTATGGGAAACCGTGATCTAATTAGTTTTTTTGCAATAGTAAGTAATCGGATTACAGTAATGCGTTACTTTTAACGCGTTACTGCCCATCTCTGTATAAATATACATGTGTGTGTGTTAAACTACAATTAAAATTAAAATTGACATTAAAACTACCTTAAATGTTAAAAATACACTGTGTGTTTAGAAAAAACTACACCGTTAAACCGTTAAGCACAGTGGTGGTAGCATCATGCTCTGGGGCTGTGTTGCCTCCAGAGGAAATTATGCCCATTTGATTCCTGTCGATTGGGCAATGGATATGGACTACGAGTCCATGACGAGAGTGCAGAAGCTTTTGACCAGAATCAGATGCAGAAGTTACCAAAAACATACTTATATTCTTACAATCTCACACTCTTGCTACTCAATTCAAAAGAACTTCAAGCTGTAACTAAGATATCTGCCAGCACAATTATAATAAGCCAAACAAGAATTTTCCACCCAAACTGCAGAGCTCTCCCCAACATGTCAGCAATAACTGCGTTCCAGATGGCAGCTGGTTCATGAACACTCCTCATGCATTTGGAAAAGAACATTTCAGTCTGACATCAGCTTGCTGCAGTACCATGAGTCAGTTCATCTTCTGGGTGTTTCACTTTAGATTTGTGCTTCTGCAGGGATAGTAGGTGCATCATCTCACCAACAGGAGCCATCAATGACGTTTCAACTAAAGGTCGAGGTCAGGAGAGGGAAGCAGGTTTTAATTTTCCTCTCACTGTTCGTATCAGATGTCAGAACTGAATTTGATAAACAGAGTGAATTTGCAGCATATCAGCGAGGATGTTTTCCTCCGTTGCAGTCTCACTGTCTCAGGTTTTTTTTTACATCAGGTGTGTGTTTACATTAAAATGCTGTGTAGCACAACATCAGTCTGAGTTCATATCAGGATTCACATTAACCTCCTCCTCTGCAGATTGCCGCACTACCTGATGGGGTTTAGATTTCCAGGAAATTGTTATTTGAGACAGCTGAGGCCATGTGCCGTGAATGCTAACGTTACTGTGCATTTATATTTCCAGCACACAGAAGCAGGTAAAACAGTCAGACTATCAAAGCAGATCAGTTCAGAGACAATGTTCTTTAGCTCAACTATTTTTTCTTGTGTCTGGCAGGCATCGGATTCATCAAATCCAAATAGCTTTCTATTGGATTTCACCAGTTTTCCCTGTCTCAAGGTGAATCAGCTCGTTCTGGAAAGAGAGTTTGACTAATGAAGATAAAAATCTCCCGAACAGCTACTAAACTGACATTCCTGTTTTTAAGTGATTGAGTTTAAGGTCAAGAACAAACCTCAAGTTTTCAAGGCAACACAGAGAAGATGACAAAATCACAATTTCCATTTACTGGGGCCAAATATTTGAAGGCAGTGGTTCTTAAGTCCAGGTGTAATTTTAGGTCCCAGAGTGGGGTGTGGGGTTAGTTGAAAGGAATGCAGAGTATTTCAACTACAAACTACAAGAAGTTGGGGTGATGATCACATATGAGCTGCTGAAAGAGGTATTTTATTGGTTTCTTTTCTTCCTAAATACACTACTCATAATAAATTGAATCCAGTGATAGGTTTCAGAAAAGGTAGGAAAGGAAAGAACACTGGAAAAGTAGTTTAATGTTAGAAAAAGAAACTGACAAACAAGCAAACTTTGTTGTTTCCAGATAGACTGCATCTTTGACAGGTAAGGAATAGGAAGGGTTTGGGATCGGGAAGACTGTGTGAGTAAATAGTGCCACATTTTAGTTGTAATGTGTCTCAATGTACAACTGCAAACAATTTGAGGATTGTATAATTTATTTAATTATGTCCCATTCAACTATAGGGAATGCAGACAAGGTTGGGCCCTCGGATAGCACTGCACAAAAAATATACATAATTCTTCAAGGAAATCATCACATAGGCACAATAATGCCTCTGAAAACCATTCAGTGATCAGTGTTCTTCACTGTTCCATCCATGGTTATCCAAGTATAATTCGCGAGGGCTGCAGTCTTAGCAGAGATGTCCACACCTCTCCTCTCCCCAGTCACCGCCTGTAGTTCCTCTGGGGAACACCGAGGCCATAAAAGCCAGCCAGAGACATAATCTCTCAAGTGAACCCTCTGTCTCCCTTGTAGTCTGCTCTTAGCTGGGCATGCCCAAATCACCTCACCTAGGAGGCATCCCAGTCACTGCTTCTCAAAATGTATTTCAAAAGATAAATGTAAATGATATATAGAGCTGAATATCAAAGTATATATCAAATATATCAAATATCTGATATCAAAGTATAAAATGACATTTACACACAACTTACTCAACGAGCAAATAACAGGCTGACATTTACCCGAAAGAAATAAAATGGAAACAATTTGACAGTGCTAAAAGCAAAGAGGTAGATTACTTAAATTACGCCCACATAAATTACCCATCAAATTAAAACCAAACACTTTTCACAGTCAAGGAATCAGGTGACTATTGAAATACATAAAACAAACTAAACCTCTCAGAAATCAAAGCAGTTTGTTTTTGACATTTTCTTGTATATTGCAGAAAGAAAAAAAAAAGAATATCAAGTAAATTTTGTCATCTAAATTTTGACAGAAGAGTTAATAGTGGAACAGATTAGATGTCAGAGGCCTCATTACATCTGGAGTAAAACAAAAGCAGCAGCAACAACAACATGACAGTAATTGCCAAGCATGGAGATGGGACTATAATGTAGTCAGGATGCTTTGCTGCAGCTTTCCACGTCTGAAGGGCAGTATTACAAAGTAAAGTTTGGACTTCAGATGGTGTAGTATGCTGTTCTGGGTGAATACGGCCACATAAAGAAAGGAAAATGTCCCTGTAGCCAACGAACTGCATTAATAATGCAGACAGACTATAATAAACTCACCACCTCATGCTGGTTTAGGGATTTGCATCACTGCTTTGATTTGGACCGTTTACTTATGGACTAGCAGAGCGTAAACCAACACAGGCTGCAAGGATAGCCAGCTCTCAGTTAATGGGAGCTAAACATCTGAGGGTTCATGATGCCAAAGTTTGAACTGCTGTTGTGTAAAATAAAAACAAAATAAAGTGATGTGCAGATCTCATAAACTCATATTTTTATTAAAAGAAACAGAACATAGAAAACATAAGTTTAAACCGAAAAATTCCCCATTTCAAGAAAAGAAAAGAAAAAACTCTAAAAAGTCAAGTTTACCACTGTGCAGCAAATCGAGCGCACCTCTCTGCGTTTCGAACACGCGTCACAACAATTAAGAGGACCCGAGGGAAGCTCGGAAAGCTAAGCAGAAGTTATTTGGAGAGGAGAGTGACTGCCGTTGGTTGAAAAGAGAGGTAAAAAAAACTTCAGTGGTGTGGAAACATTATGGGTTCGCGGAGTCAGACGTGGATCAAGTAGACATAGTGTAAACTTTGCTACGGTGTCATAGCTGCACCACAGAGCAACACTGCAAAGTTCACTAAACATAGATCTTTACATTTTTCATTTATTCCTTATACTGCAAACATTTGCACTGTTATCAGTATTTGCACACTATTTTATATTATTTTTTAAAGTCGTTATTCAATACATTGTTATTGTTAACCCTTTAAAGCCGGTCAGAGCAGCATGCTCCGTTTTGTGTAACTATTTTTAAATCCCTGTAGAACCTGAACCGCGTAAGCTAGCGCAATAATTTTTTTTGCATATGAAACCAGAGGAGTTGTACTTACATCTTATGCCATCAGCTTATCCTCGGTCACGGTTTCCTTCCACATAAAGCTTTGCAAAAATTGCATAAAAAGCGCTTGCAGGAACAAAAACATAATACTCCAGAAACACGCTTTGCCGATCTGATCAGCTGTTCGTAACACTTCTGACATTGAAAAAGACGTCAACGCGAACTATCGCATGTCCGCCATTTCCTGCCCGAAACCGGAAGTGACGTCATTTTCGCGGAAAATGTATTTTTTTACTTGTAGGCCTTAAAATCCTATACTGGTGTTTTTATAAGTCATGTTTGACTTTTCTGAATAGTTTCTGGGATGCTTAGGACTCATATTGCACTGCTGGAAATAGTTTATTTTGATGCACATGCTGTTTTCTTTGCAAATTTGTATCACAGGATTGTTTTTCGTTTTTCCTGCAGTATATAAAAATTGCTCTATCTCCAAAATAAAACTATGAAGACACTCAAAATAAATTTCCTGTTGTTGTAAACTATTTTTTGCAATTTTTTTGTATTTAAAGTTTTGAGGGATAAACCTCTTAAATTTCTCCAAGTAGAAATATATGTAAAAAAAACCCAAAAACGATTTATTGCACTTTTTTGCTATTAATGTAGTTACTTTGGACTTAATGCATACATATTATTAAAATATGGGCTATAACAGTTGTATTTATGTATAACAACTTGAAATGCTCCCAAAAATGGCACTACAGCATGTAAAAAAAATAATATAAGCTCTGGCGGACTTGGTTCTATGGTAGGTCTTAAAGGGTTAAATAAATATCGTCAAATAATCGCGATCTCAATTTCAGTGAAAATAATCGTGATTATCATTTTTGCCATAATCGAGCAGCCCTACCTGACATCATCTAGATGGGAGCACATGTTGCTCTAAAATGTGTTTATATCTTTCAGGATTGATGATGGCTATCCAGATATGCAAGCTGACAATTCTATAGGCACTAATGCACTTTTGAAATGATTGTTGATAACAAGCCGGATGGCCTTTCTCCCTTTAGTCTGGAGAATGTGGTATCCATGTTTTCCAAAGAGAATTTCAAATTTTGTCTCACCGCAGAATGTCCATTTTAAACAACATGATCCAGACAAGACACTTCATGTTCCCATATGGCTTCTTCTTTGCATGGCAGAAACCTAACCTGCATTGTACACAGCTTGGTGAACCATGTTCATGGTCAGTGATTTCTGTAAGTGTTCATGAGCTGATGCAGTGATTTTCATGACAGAATCACGCCTGCTTTTGATGCAGTGTTGGCCTCAAGGATCATATCCAATACTGGTTTTCAGCTTTGTCCTTTGCAGACATAGATTTTATCTATTTGTATTTATATAGCGTCATATCACAACAACAGTTAACAATCTTCTAGACTCACTAGTGTTGCCACAGGTCGTCTTTAGTTTCTAAAACAGCCCCACCTTGAGATTCGATTAGCTGGTCTATCCTGAAGCCAAAAAGCTGCACCGTCATATGAGTCAAGCAGTGAGAGGTGGCCAAAAGACTCCTTATTCCCTTATTCTGATTAAAAACATAGTTTTCCTCCTCAGTGAACTATTGTAAATATAACTGTGTATTGCTAAATAACAATATTGAAAAGTCATGTGCTTATTGTAGATTAGAGATGTAAAACAATGCATTATATGCCTATCAGTAGTTTGGTCCACTGCCTGCCAAATCCTGTACTTTGCAACATCAAACTTAAAACTAACGATGGGTCAGACATAGGGCTGGGCGATGTGACCCAAAATTCATATCTCGATATTTTTTAGCTGGATGGCGATATACGATATATATCTCGATATTTTTTTAAGCCGTAAGGTAAGAACAAAAAAAGAGTTCTTAGTCAAAGCTGTGTCCCAGATGTCACACAGGCACTTTTATTAACATACAGCGCAGATCAGGGGTGTCAAACTCAAATACACAGTGGGCCAAAATTCAAAAACTGGAACAAAGTCGCGGGCTAACGTTAATATTTATTGAAATATATTTATTCCTCCAGATATAAGAATGAATCTTTTCTTATGGACTAAAACACGTTTTGCTGAAAAACTGAATATGGAACTAGCAAAGCTTAATACTAAACAATATATATATATTAGCTGCATAATACCAGTAGGCCAGCTCTAATAGTAATTTGGTATGGCTTCGCGGGCCAAATAATTAGGCTCCGAGCCAAATTTGGCCCGCGGGCCAGAGTTTGACACCTATGGCACAGATGTACATGAAGAAATTACTGAAAAATTAATTATCAGCATTTATTAAATAATAATGCTCCATAAATAAAAGAAAACAATGTTGTTTTTGTGCATAACAAAAAGCTCACAATTGTGCAGTCAAAATGTAAACTAACAGACCCTGACCATAATAACAAAGACAGATTTCGCAGCTGCTCTGTTCCCAAGTTCTACTGCGTGACTGACAGCCTGGAGTTTGAAATCTGCTTCGTAACCGTGTCTCTTATGGTCCTTATACACACACAATACGGTAATATTACGTTGAAGCACTGTACGTATTACTCTGCGACGCTCCGGACTACGGTAGCCGTAATGCTCTGACAATCCATCAAGCGGTGCAGCTCCGTAGCTCACCAAAGTCTAACTAAAACATTCACTGACAGATTGCTGAGCGCCGTGTACCACCTAAAATCGGTTCGCGGTCAGTAAGCACAACCAGAATTCATACATAAGGCGAACAGTCGATTTTTGAGAAAATGAAAGGATTTTAGGCCATGCATGTCGTTAGCGCGGTTAACTCGCTAACACGTTGATGCAGTCCAGCCCCACGCACGGGGGCGATTCGCGGTAACTCGTTAACAGAGATTTGCCGTGTCCATCTTGTCGTTGCCTGCAGGTGAAGCGATGGGGGAGGAGGGGGAGTTGTGTTCAGTGAAGGAGAGGCGAGGCCGAGTAAAGTTGCATAGAGACAAAAGTGGACAAAAGAGAGGCAAACTTGCGGCTCCACAAGTATAATTATAACGTAACATAGACTATATCGATATAAACGATATTGTCACATCTTATATCTCGTATGAAAATATATCGATATTTTTTAAAAACTCGATATATCGCCCAGTCCTAGTCAGACACTCTACCTTCCCCCTTCTTTACTGTTGTAACCACGCTGCATTTTGTTAGCTCCATTACCAACAGGAGGAATCTTGTCTTAAAAAGTTTTCTCCCTTATTGTTTTACTGCAGTCACATCTTCTAATGCCTCGTCATCAAGATCTGTCCACAGTAACAATCATTAGAAGTCAATTTTCAACCAGTTCAAGGGGTTTGGCTTGCTATTTATTATTTATGACACATTCCGCTGATTGCCCGTTCCCCACACCTGTATGACAGCTTCTAAATCTAAAGCAGTTCACTCCAACAGCACTGCCATAACATCTGATAAAAAAAAGCGATAATCCTACTTTATGTTTATTATTGAGGTCACAGTTCAGGATGATGGTGTAATGAGCTCATATTTAAAAGGTGTTCCTTGAAACAGTGTAACCATTTTATGCAAATTAATGCTGTGTTTTTCAAAAAGGTTACATTAACTTTACTTTTTCTTTATGATCATTTCTCATGTAAACATCAGAACCATGACTGACCCATGATTAACTAATAAGCATGTTATATGACATTTGAACAAATGGCAGAAAGAAAAGTAAAGTGCCATCCTCAAACATGCACACAGACCCTCCCTGTTTGATCTCTGAACAGCTGTTACAACAGCTGCTACTGTATATTCACCTGGAGACTTTATCAAAAAAGGAACTCAGCATTTCACAGTTTTTCCTGAGATTTGATATCCAATATTCTTTTCTTTTGCCCACATTTCTCAGTCATATGTTAAAATGTAAAAGTATCTTCTCTCAGGGCTGCTGGCAAGAAATATCCTTGCTGTATTTTGCCTAATTGCAAAATAAACAGGTTACAGACATGACTTTAAGCACAAAATATGAATTTCTGGAGATATTGTGTCGCCATTGCCTAAGATAAGATTTTTGGAGTGAGAGGTGAAAAAAGTTTGAGCACAAATTTGCCTATTTCGGATTAAATTGAGTTTTGACTTAAGTGTCTCCGTGCAGCCTCCTCTTGAACTGCAGTGAGGACATAAATACTTTACATGCAGCAGGATAGTATGCAGGTACGGGCTAATTTCAGCACGGAGGGGACAAGAGGAAGGCTGCCTAAAATCCTCTGGGCTTCTAGCCACCCTTTGATGTCTCCAAAACAGTCTTTGCATAAGGAGATGCTAGGGGAAAGCGGTGCTCCATGAATAATTTATCATTTACCGGCATAATACGAGTCATCCTTGCTGGCACGAGTAGTGCGACAAAATCTAGATGGTGTAAAATATAAAAACACAAAGGCAGTTTAAGTAAGTGAAGCTCGGGGTTGCGCAAATGACCAAATAATCCAGCTGAGGGTCAGCAGTGTAGGGATTGATGCTGTTTGAGACGGGACAGGTTAGCACCGCGGCGTCCGTTACTGAGCAAGACGTTGTGAGCCAAACTCTGTATTAAATGCGAATAACTTAGGACAAAATGCTTTAGATTTGTGTTCCTGGTAGATAAAATACGACATAATGATACTATATGAAACAATATTAGACACTCTTCAGTTCCGCGTTATTATTGTGAACAAAGCATGGAGCACTTTAGTACACTTCTGGATATAAACACAAGCGCTGCTCACTGAGGCGGAGTAGTTTACTGGGAGAAATCATTGCGGTGCGGATGAAAAAAAGCGGTTATTTATTTATTTATTAATTTTTTTACAAAAATGGAAATTAAACTACGCCGAATTCAAAAGTGGGTTTTAATATTTAAAACTAACGACAGGTAAACCTGCAAAGGCCATGCTGCTTCTGGCAACTGGTCTATCCTGTTAAAATGCACTTTTTCCCCACTTGCTTTTAGTTATCAAGATAGCGGAAAGTTGGGAGTAACCGCGGCCGCCTCTCCTACCGTCATATCCTTGCTCCCGCTGTAACGATACGGTTCCGTCCCTGTGGAGGAGGATGGAGGACGGGTCCTTCACCCGGCTGACTCTCCCTGCCGGCGGGCGGGGCACCCTGAGCCCGCTGCAGCACTGGTAGCACACCGCCCATGCCTGCTCCTCGTTGATGGGCTGCTCGTAGGACTTCAGCACCTCCTCCAGAGACAGTTCCCGGGGCTCCGCCAGGTCCCGGGAAGCGTCGCGGTCCGTGGGGGCGGTCACCCGTGGGTCCCCATCCTCGCCGCTTCTGTTAGTGGATCTGGCCATGGCTGCGATGCCGTGGAGCCCATTCTTTACTCCGCAAGCACCGGAGCCATTGATGCTGACCGTCTCACGGCCCAGTCTGCTGTGCAGTCCGCGGCTCAGACGTCTTCAAGTACCGCAGCTGCGCCTCGTTATCGCAGTGATGCCGTCAACTTCGCCACCGGAAGCGCAGCGTTTCCGGATCACGTTTTCAAACAATAATAACTTTTCAAAGTAAAATATTTTGGAACCGGTGTTTCAAAGGGTTTTTGTTTTGTTTTGTAAAAAGCCAATCAGAAGACCTATGCGCATAAAGTAAAAAGAAAATAAGCAATACAATTAAGATCTGTTAGTTTTTAGTTATTTTCTTCTGTACAATATTGTATAAACGTCTATAGTCACATCTCATTTTGTTTTATTTTGCTTCCAAGAATGTCTATGCATTGCATCTGGCCCTTCAGCAGATCCATCTACTCTTCAATGAAATCTCATCTGAAATAGTCTAAGTGGGAGTCAAGAAGCTCTTCTTAAGGAAGGGAAATAGCTGAGGTATTCCAGATTACCCAGAACTGGACTAAAAATGAGTGGCAGGTCTGATGGAGTGATGAAATTGTGAGGCAGCATTTTAGTCAATGGTGTTGGAGATCTTGTTAAAACTGATGGAATTTTGAACACAGAAATGTACCATTAGATTTTAATATCCCATGCAATTCCATGTGGAAAGCAGATTGGTAATGATTGGTAATGGCTTCATTTTTCAGCATGACACAGCAAACACAATGGCAATGGAGTCAAAGGTATGCGAGATAGAAAAACACACAATGTAACATCTTTAGTCATGGATTGGCCTCCTCAGGACTTGGCATGTTAGTTGAGCGCCACAGTGTGATGAAGAATAATGTTCAACTGACTTTCAAGCTTGTTAGAATTGCAAACCTGACAGAGTCAGCTAAACTTTATGTATTACTTTATACAGTATTTCCATGTGTGTTTGCAAATGTTTGTTAGCAGGCAGGGCATACATGGAATGCCATAACCAAGTGCATAGTATACAGAAACATATGGCCTGGAAGTCCTGAGGTCAAAATGTGAGATGCCCCAAGATTGGTGGAGACTGACCAAGCTAAGATCCTGTGGGACTTCCAGATACAGGTGGAGAAAATGGTGGTGGCTAACCAACTGGGCACAGTGGTGGTAGACAAACAGAAGAAGATGAAATAATGATGTAGCGGTTCCAAATAACAGCAAGATCAGGAAGAAGAAACACGAGAAGCTCGAGAAATACCAAGGGCTCAGAGAAGAGCTCGAGAAGATGTGGAGGGTGAAGGTAACGGTGGTCCCAGTGGTAATCGGAGTACTAGGTGCAGTGACTCCCAAGCTCTTCGAGTGGCTCCAGCAGATTCCCGGAGCAACATCGGAGATCTCTGTCCAGAAGAGCCCAGTCCTAGCAACAGCTAAGATACCCTCAAGCTCCCAGGCCTCTTGTAGAGGACCCGAGCTTAAAGGATAGACCACACGCAGGGGCGAGAGGGGAATTTTTAATATATATATATTAAGAAGGCTAGCTCAATATTTTCCCACCATTCTAAATTATAGACTCTTTTTATTCCTTTTTTTCAAAATAGTATAACTTGATTTTCTCCCAACTTCTCATATGCCAGCTCATCGGCATTGCATGTATTTACCTAATATAAATGGTGTAGGGTTCTCCCAAGTGGCATCATGAAAGCAACTTGATATCATTTAATAGTTTTAATAAAACAAATTCAAATGCTAACCACTTTGGAATATAAAATAAATATTTTTCAAATATTTTTCTTTTGAAATGCATATTTTTTGTTGTTGTTTTTCATGTATCATGTTAGATTTAAACCAGAAAGAAAATCATGTTTTTTTGAGTGGTGAAAACAAACACTTGTAGAAAATAAGTAGCTGCCACAGTTCTACTTCTTCTATTATTGAAGCTTGCAAGCCACTAAAGTACAAAAAACAAACAAATCATTTTTTGCCCTTCACAACACAATATTTCAGGTAATTATCACTGAATTTCTAACTCAAAATTGAGAAAATGTTGATTTATTAAATAACTTCCATAAGACAACAACAGTTTACCACTCCAGCTCTGTTTAGCTGACTCTGTCAAGTCTTTTGAAAAGCAGTGAAAAGTTAGACACTATCTCTACGTTTAAGATCAGGCTTAAAACTTTCCTTTTTGCTAAAGCATATAGTTAGGGCTGGTTCTGGTGGAGATTTCTTCCTGTTAAAAGTGAATTTTCCTTCCCACTGTCGCCAATGAGCTTGCTCTTAGAGGGTCATATGATTCTTGGTTTTTCTCTGTATGTATTATTGTAGGGTCTATGTTACAATATAAAGCACCTCGAGGCGACTGTTGTTATGATTTGGCGTTGTATAAATAAAATTGGATTGAATTGAATTTTGGAATGAATAAGTCGAAATTTACCAATAATAAACCACTGAGTTCTGTTTAATTATTCAGCTAATACCATTGTAATATAACTTGGATTTCTTGGTAATATAAAGCAGATAATGCTGGCATCACCTTTGTCAAACGGATCTGGCTGGTGTTCAGAGAAGACGAATGATCAAAGAACCATTTATTTATTTTTAGTTTTTCTTTTTAAAATTTTCTTTATAAAACCTGCAAATGACATATTTAAATATCAGTAAATTGTACAGACAGCACGTGTTTCAGGCCTTTTTTTTCCTTTTAACTGCTGCTCTGTAGTAAAAATTATTTCTGTTGCATTTATGGTCCAGTGAGTGTGGGTATCAAGAAAGTTGTTTTATTTTATTGCACATCTGTGCACATATTTCAGGTTCTTTCTAAATGAATATAGCTTTGCTAACTGGATATTCAGAAAAAGAATACAAAATAAAAATTATATTTATTAGTGACTCAGCCAGCAGATGGCGCTGCAATGTACGTTAAAGGCTAATGAGACACCCTTATCATCCTCTCACAGTGTGAAGCCATCAAACTTCTTAGTAACAGACTCAAACACACAGGAGTGTATAGCAACATTTATTGCTGTCATTAGTCTCATTTAGTTTCTGACTGACTCGTCTTACAAAGTAAAATAAAAACAGAAAACACAGCAAGTTTTCACTAACATGTAATGAATAACACACATTGTTCCACACTTTATCTCAAAACGAGTCAGGACACTAAAAAATAAAACAGTGACGTAATCTGTCCTGGTGTTTTTAATACTTGATCATTCCTGCTTGTGCTCAGATGTTTGACTCTTCACAATGACAACCACAAAATATGTGCACCCCCCCGCACCCGGTCCTCCTGTGCCTTGAATCATATTTGTACAATTACTTTTGTGGGTAGATGCTCAGCTGTGATTCGTTCCTATAATTAGTGGAGGTTGGTCCAAGTGAAAAAGCCATAAAGTTTGGTGAAGATCCGCATTGATAAGATATTCCAAAAAGATCTCTGTCAAACTGGTTTGGTCCGGTGTTCAGAGGACAACAATGGTCAAACAACCAGATACTTTAAAACACAAAATCTTTATTTGAAAGCAGGTTTATTATAAGTTGTCATTAAATGTACTTATAAACATTCCAACCTAGTCTTTAGTAAGCAATCTATAATTTACAGGTCTTTCCCCAATCCCAGGACTCACCCACCACACAGCAAGTGATTACCAAAGTGATCACAAACCACGGCACACAAGAAAAACCCACAGCCACAAGGGCTCAACCAAAAGGACAACAAACAAAGGCCACTGAAGTATACAGGGCCAACACCAATTATTATGGAACAGGAAAGCCCCTGACGTTAGCCAGGAATTGCTTATCAACCTCTAACCAGGTGAAGAATGAGGAAAGGGGCTGATGAGGGAAGTACTAAAGGGTAAAGAAGGAAGGCCTAAATTTGTCACACAGGAAAAGAAAGAAAAGAATCAGTGAATAAAAAGATTTTGTTTTTAATTCCTCACATGACCTGTAGAAATAGATTGATCCTGGTTTTCTTTGGTCACAACTCCAAGACTGTCTGAAGAAGGTGAATTGAATGGAAAATACTAATAGTACCACTATTACTACTGCTACTAACAATAAGGACAGTAAAAAATATTGAAATGAAAAAGCTAGATAAGAAATGAACTCCAGCTATGATGCATTCAACTCTTACGTCTGAAAAGAGAGTAAACAATTTATGAGCTTTAATTTAGTCAGAATTATATCTGTATAGGGAAACTGTACAGGGTGGGCCATTTATATGGATACACCGTAATAACACGGGAGTGGTTGGTGATATTAAAGTCCTGTTTGTGGCACATTAGTATATGTGAGGGAGCAAACTCCTCAAGATGGGTGGTGACCATGGTGGCCATTTAGAAGTCGGCCATCTTGGATACAACTTCTGTTTTTTCAATAGGAAGAGGGCCATGTGACACATCAAACTTATTGGTAATGTCACAAGAAAAACAATGGTGTGCTCGGTTTCAACGTAACTTTATTCTTTCATGAGTTATTTACAAGTTTCTCTTTGTTGACAGCTATTGACATGTCGAAGAGGTTAACACGTGAGGAGCGGATCGAAATTGTGTTGATATCTGGTGAACGCAGTAACCGGGTCATTGCAGCAGATTTCAATGCAAGACAGCCTACGAGACCACCCATCTCCCATGCTACAGTTAGCAAACTGCTTGCTAAGTTTCGTTAAACTGGTTCAGTGTTGGATTTGCCAAAATGTGGACGCAAGAAAACTGTCACTAATGAAGAAACATCAGTGCCTGTCCTAGCTTCATTCAGCAAGAGCCCACAGCGTAGCACTCGCCGCATGTCACTGGAGAGTGGCATTAGTCGAACATCCCTTCGGTGGATATTAGTTACTCACAAATGGCACCCTTACAAACTCCAGCTACTGCAGCATCTCAACGAGGATGACCCAGATCAGCACACAGAATTTGCAGAATGGGCAAAACAAAAACTGGAACAGGACCCTCAGTTCATGCAGAAGATTTTGTTCAGTGATGAGGCAAACTTTTATGTGAATGGTGAAGTTAACAAACAAAACTCCCGCTATTGGTCTGACACTAACCCACACTGGATGGATCCCTCCAAGACTGTTGGAACAAAAAAGTGATGGTTTGGTGTGGTATATGGGGTACAACGATAGTGGGTCCATTCTTCATCTACATGATGATGTGTTTCCCTCTTTATGCACTGAAGCTGGCACGTTCCCTGAGTTTTTCCAGCAAGCTGGTGCACCACCACATTATGGGTGCCAGGTCCGAGCATTCCTAGATGAACAGTTTCTTGGAAAGTGGATTGGTCGTCGTGGGCCAGTTGAATGGGCCCCAAGGTCTCCCGATCTGACCCCCTTAGACTTTTATCTTTGGCAATTGTCTATACAAGATGAGCAGCACCTGAAACTACGGATACTGGATGCCTGTGGTAAATAGCCTGTATTTGTATAGCGCTTTTACTAAGTCCCCCCTAGGGACCCCAAAGCACTTTACATACCCAGTCATCCACCACATTCAAGCTACAAGCTGCCCTGCGCTATCAGCCCTTCTGCATTAGTTCTTCTTCACAAGCATTAGTTAAGTTCATTCCTAAAGGCCCATCAGCTTGAATGTTTTCCTTGTCTCCCTGCTTTATCACTCCTAATTTGACTAGTCAGATAGTTAAATCATGTGTTTGGGTGATCAGAAACATTTGACACCAAGTTAATACTGCAAATATACACAATCAAAGTTATTACAGTTATCAAGGATGGTTAAGTTGTTTTAATAGGGAGAGAAGGAAACACTAAGCATTCAGGAGGGTAAGCCTGTAGGGGTCAGTAACCATAACACTGAACTATGTTCCTGTTCAGCTCTTCCATGAAGATGTTACATTTTTAAATTTTTGTTCTTTCTTCTTAGATTAAGCTTCTGGATTCATCGCTGGTGATACTGACACATAGTCAGTGCTCCTGTGTGGCAGGCGCTGTTATGTGCAATCACACAGTGGCACTGCTCTTCCAAACAGCACACTACTCACAACTCAGCGTGCCGGTTGTCCCCCCTGTGCATAGCTGCACGGAATCTGAAAAGCAATGGCACAAGCCACGGACAGTGATAATTTAAATGAGGTTAAAAGTTTTTGAATTAGTCCATGTTTGCATATGAACAGCAACACCATCCATAGTAAATGTGTCTTCTGTTAGGGTGTGAAGCCAGGACCCATCAACTCCATGATCTTCACTAAGCCGGTACCAAATAGGATGGCCCAGACTGGAGTACGGTAATTAGATTTGTAAAATTTGGTTTCATGTTGCTATTTGTTCATACATACATGTGTCACAATTAGAGCTGGGCGATATGAGATTTTTTCATATCACGATATGTTTTTTTCATTTCAGGCGATAACGATATCTATCACGATATAAGCCAAATAACTATATTTGTAAGATTTAAATGTGCTGTTGCTCACAAGTAAAATGTGAAATAATCAGCAGCTTGTTTTTATTTAAATATTTATTTCCCATAATAAGTTCAACAGGGTAGATGTACTTAAGGAACATGAGACTTTTTCAGATAAATAAAGGCAAATATTGCAAACTACACAAAAGGCAGCCGCTAAAGCGTTTAAGTTTCAAAACAGAACAAACGAAACAGACTACTAAATTGTCAATTCCACTTAGAAACAAAATATTAATTCTAAAAATAAATCTTAGTTTGTTTTACAGAAGAACAGACAAAACTGACTAACTTTTGTCAATATCAAATAAACTGAGAACTAAAAGGAAATTCTCAATCTCTCCTTGTTGTATAGCTTAGCTTTTCAAACAGTTTTAACAGTTACTTTAGTCTGACAAAAGCCGAATGACGAATTAGCGCTTCCAGTCAGAGACTGAGGCTACGTCCACACGTACACGGGTATTTTTGAAAACGGAGATTTTCCGTTTTCGTTTTAAAAAATAATCCCGTCCACACATAAAGGCAGAAATGAAGGAAAACGCTGCTATGAACATGCCAAAGCAGCAGGTGGCGCTAGATTCCTAACTGTGCAGAAATGTTGGCCAATCAGAAGTCTAGAAGCCTCAGTGGGAAAAAGTAAACAAAGCTGCGGCATAGAAGCAGAACCGAGTCGTATGTGTGGAGGGACAGTAACTGTGTGTATATGTAAGCATTTAAACACTGCAGAGAGTAGAATTAACAGTAACAGTATTGTAGAAATTCATTTCACCGAAACAATAACGTGGCGCACAGTGTGACGCATGCACCAGTTTATTGTATTTCCAGACTTGCTTTCGGCACAATTTACAGTGCACGCTACTCTGTTTTTTGTCAGACTTGAAATAGCCGAAATACCTTCACACTACGGAACTTCTTTGGCTCTTCCGTTCGACAATCTCTCCGGCATTGGAACCATCATCTGTTTTCTCTTCGGTCACGCTCGGTTGATTTTTCTAGTCGGCACACTCATTTCCTCCATTACGCGCTGGCTCCATTACCCGCTGGCTGCTTCCCAAACAAACACACGTGCGGCTTGGCACTTGTGCTGTACGTAACAAGTCACGCGACGTGACGCTGCGGCTGTGATTGGTTCGGCTCTGCGCTACTTAATTTAGATTGGCTGACCTTTTTTTTTTTTTTTTTTTAAGAGGACAAGAGCGGCGAGGTCTATCGCGATAGCTTAATTTCTCTATCGAGTAAAAGTTATATCGCGATACATATCGTTATCGTTCTATTGCCCAGCTCTAGTCACAATAGGTATTAATTTACATACAACATTACACTTTCTGAAGACGGCTAACTCAGTCATGTACATATATATCCCAGTCTCTAACTTATGCACTGTAGCATGTTGACCTATGTTTGTATCAGCCACTAGATGGCACTGTGTCGCTGCAATGTGTGTAATTCACTGGCGAGCAAGAAGCTCCACAGAAAATGGAGAAGTAGACGAAATAAAGTGGAATCGGAGCAGAGATTGGTGTGTGCGTGCAGTTAGTATGAAGCTCGGTATACATACAAAAACAACACATGGTGTCAGAGTAGCGGATTCTACGCATTCCCTCGCCGTCGGACAGCGCAGACATGGAAGCTTACGGCGTTCCCACACCGCGTATGGATTGGGACTCCAGCAACCTGCCTGAGGCATGGCGGCGTTTCAAGCAGCGCGCCGAGCTAATGTTCGCTGGTCCTCTTCGGGGGAAGGAGGAGGCAGAGAAATGCAGCTACCTTCTTCTATGGGTCGGTGAGAAAGGACGGGACGTCTACAACACGTGGACGCTCACCGCAGACGACTCCCGAAAGCTTCAGACGTACTACGATAAGTACACTGATTACATCATACCGAAAGCTAACCCAATCTACGCCCGATATAAGTTTCATGAAAAGATGCAGGGTGAAAATGAGACATTTGAACAGTTTATTACGGAACTGAAACTACTTGCTAAAGACTGTGGGTACCCAAATACAGATGAAATGGTCAGGGATCGCATTGTATTTGCCACTAACTCGCCACACGTCCGAGAAAAGCTACTCAGCCAAGGCGCAGAGCTCACGCTAGAGAAAGCTATAGATATAGCACGATCACACGAGCTAGCAAAGCAGCAGCTAAAAACTATGGGTCACTCCAGGGGCCAAGAAACTGTGCACGCCATCGGCAGGAAATCGCACAGACAAGAATATCAAACAAGAAGCGTGAGACCAAAAGAACACGCTAATGCAACACTAAAAACGTGCAGCTATTGTGCCGGACAACACAGTAATAAAGACATCTGCCCAGCAAAAGGGAAGCAATGTGCAAAATGCAAGAAAATGAACCATTTTGCAAGAGCATGCAGGTCAAGACTCCCTTCGCAGACAAAAACCCACCTCAAATCAGTACACACTGTGAGAGAGAACATAGAAACGACAACTAAGGACACAGATGAGGACCAAGACTGTTTCTACATTGATAGCATCACCATAGAAAATGAAGGAAGAAAGGATGAGCAAGCATATGCAGACATGCAGCTTGGTTCCCCCCCACAGACAGTGAGGTTTAAAGTTGACACTGGGGCGCAAGCAAACACAATTCCAGCCAACATGTTCCAGACACTCTTCCCACACGTGACACTGAAGCCTGTCACACACAAGCTCACAGATTATGGGGGACACTCACTCAGCGTGGAAGGAAAATGCCAGTTAAAATGCAAACACAAAGACAAGACCTGCACGTTGGAATTCCATGTTGTTAACACAAGCGCCCCACCTGTATTAGCAATGAAAGCTTGCCGTGACCTTAACCTGGTAAGGATCGTGATGGCAGTGACGGAGGAAAGAGGCAAGACAACCAACAGTTCACAGGCAATACTAGACGAATATGCAGACGTATTCAAAGGGATAGGAGAATTTCCTGGTGAATGCAGTTTCCATGTAAATCCAGACGTTGCACCCACAGTCAGCCCACCTCGTCGGATTCCCATTGCTCTGCGAGCCCGACTCAAAGACGAGCTCGACAACATGGAAAGGAACCAAATCATATGCAAGGTCACAGATCCTACGGACTGGGTGAATGCACTTGTTGTCGTGGAAAAACCCAAGACAGGCAGACTCAGAGTATGTCTGGACCCCAGACCCCTCAACAAGGCTATACAAAGACCCCATTACCCTCTACCCACCTTGGAGGATGTCACCACAAAACTTGCTGGGGCCAAGTATTTCAGTGTTTTGGACGCCAGATCAGGCTACTGGGCCATTAAGCTAAGCCACGAATCATCTCTGTTAACCACATTTAATACTGTGTTTGGCAGGTACCGCTTCCTCAGGTTGCCATTCGGCATAATCTCAGCTCAGGATGAGTTCCAGCGACGCGTGGACGAGACCTACGAGGGCCTGAGGGGCGTGGCAGCCATTGTGGACGACGTACTGGTCTTCGGAGAAACCAAACAGGAGCATGACGACAATCTGAGGGCCATGCTGCAGCGCAGCAGGGAGAGAGGTGTAAAACTGAACCCTGACAAGTGCACCATCTGCGTCAAAGAGGTCAGTTACTTCGGTCACACATTGTCACACGAAGGACTGAAACCAGATCCACAAAAAGTAAAAGCAGTCCAAGACATGGCGCCCCCACAGAACAGGGCAGAATTGGAAACAGTGCTGGGGATGGTTAATTATCTAGCAAGATTTGCCCCACACCTGTCAGAGATAAATGCTTCGCTCCGCCAGCTGTTAAAGCAGGACAGTGAGTTTGTATGGGACAAGAACCATGACAGAGCCTTTCAACGAATGAAGGAGCTGATCACTAAAGAACCAGGCCCAGTTCTCTCCTTCTTCGACCCCAAGAAAGCGCTACGACTCCAGGTCGATGCATCCAAAAGTGGCCTCGGTGCTGTGATGCTGCAGGACGGCAAGCCAGTTGCCTACGCATCCAAGTCACTTAACAGCACTGAGCAGAACTATGCCCAAATAGAAAAAGAGCTGTATGCTGTTCTCTTTGGTTGCAAGCGGTTCCACGAGTACATGTACGGTCGACATGTGACCATTGAGTCGGACCACAAGCCACTTGAGTCCATACACAAAAAAACACTAGCATCAGCACCACCACGGCTACAGAAGATGATAATACAGCTGCAAAAGTACGACATCAGCATCATCCACAAGCCAGGGAAAGACATCCCGGTAGCCGACACGCTCTCCCGGAAATCCATAGAGTTTCACGACAAATCACTATGTGACGGGATGGATGCGCAGATCCACTCAGTCCTCAGCAACATGCCTGTCAGTGATCAGAGACTCTCAGAGATAAGAAACGAAACAGCCCAAGATCCTCAGCTCAACAGCCTGAGACGGACCACATTGAGTGGATGGCCTGATAAACGGTCTCAATGTCCGCCTGACATCCAGGAGTTTTGGAACCACAGGGATGAGATCTCACTGATAGACGGGATCATGTTTAAAGGAGAGAAAATGATCATCCCAAAAAGGCTCAGAAAGGACATGATAGAGCGGATTCATTCCAGCCATATGGGTATAGAAAAGAGCAAAAACAGAGCCAGAGACCTTCTGTTTTGGCCAGGCATGGGAAAGCAGATTGAGGAAGCAGTCGGAGCCTGCAGCACATGCCAGGAGAGACAAGCTGCTAACCCCAAGGAACCCCTGTTGTCACATGCAATACCAGAACGACCGTGGCAGGTCATAGCCACCGATCTGTTCACTTGGAACTCGGAAGACTACATCATCGTGGTAGATTACTACAGTAGATTCTTCGAGTTGGAAAGACTGCGCAGCTGCACTGCAGAAGCAGTGATCCACAAACTAAAGTCAGCCATGGCTAGGCATGGTATTCCAGAGTCGGTGATTAGTGATAACGGTCCGTGCTATGCTTCGAGTAAGTTTCAACAGTTCGCAAAGTCATGGAGTTTCACCCACACCACTACTAGTCCCCATTACCCACAGAGCAATGGTCTAGCCGAGAAAACAGTCCAGACAGCAAAGAAACTTCTGGACAAGGTCAAAGCGGAACATAAGGATCCCTACTTGAGCCTATTAGAATACCGGAACACCCCCGTGGACAACTTAAAGTCGCCTGCACAACTACTCATGAGCCGGAGACTTCGCTCCATCCTCCCTGCAACACCAAAACAGCTGGAACCCCAAGTAGTTTGCCAGCAAACAGTGCGTGAGAGGAGAGAGGTCTGCCAGCAGCGCCAGCAGACTTATTTCAACAAAGCCACCCGACCTCTGCCTCAACTATGTCCTGGCACACCGGTCCGGTTCCGGCAACAAGACGGTTCCTGGAAGCCAGCTGTGGTCACAAGTTGTGCCGACACGTCCAGAAGCTACAACATAACCACAGATACAGGACAAGTTTACCGGCGTAACCGCCGACACCTCCGCAGAAGCAGGAACAGCGTAGGAGGTGAGGAGTTCATTCAACCAACAGGCATCAGCGATGACAGCCCTGTGGTATCTCAGCCCCCGCCTGTGGAGCCCCCTGATAAAGACATTACAACACCTGGATACACGACTCGTTATGGGCGTGTTACCAAACCAAGACAGGTCTTGGACCTGTAATATTGTAAAGGGTGCAGGCGGATCGCTGCCCTAGAAAAAAAAAAAAGGGCTGTTTATATGTTTGTTGTTCCAATGATGTCACTAAATGCATCTGTTTATTATGTTTGTGATATAGCCAGTATTGAGTCGAATGCTATGTTATCAATGGATGTGCTCAGGATGTTATTCCTGTAATTTCAGTTGCCTTAGAAATTTTACAAGCCTGAGTTGTGTTTTTTTTTTTTTTAAGAAGGGAGATGTAGCATGTTGACCTATGTTTGTATCAGCCACTAGATGGCACTGTGTCGCTGCAATGTGTGTAATTCACTGGCGAGCAAGAAGCTCCAGAGAAAATGGAGAAGTAGACGAAATAAAGTGGAATCGGAGCAGAGATTGGTGTGTGCGTGCAGTTAGTATGAAGCTCGGTATACATACAAAAACAACACATGCACCACTGTTTTACACCTTTTAGTTTTTAGTTTAGTTGTTGTTCAACTGCTCATCAGTGGGATGTAGTGGTGTGACTTTGTTGTGTGGGCACAAGAGGACTACCTAGTGCAAACAATATACATGGATACAGATGTGCACAATGCAACCAGAGGAAAGGCAGACTATTTCTTTTTTTACATATATATGCCAAGATACCTGTGTTTGGAAAAATGAACAGTGAAAACATAGCAAAAAGAAAAACAGATCCTTCAGGCTTGCTGGAACAAAATAACTGATGTTTTATTTGCAATGTATTTCATGAATTATTTTGTTGTTACATGTTACTTTTATGTGAAATCAATAAACTGTTATTTAAGCAATGGCATCAATTTCATTTTTTAAAAACACACAAAACATTGAATTTGTGTAGAACTTATTTACATGGTATTTAAAACTCCATGCCTAGCATACTGATATACATTTAGACAATAACACAACTGAATGAAGAAAATGACAAATGGTATTTTTGATGTTACAAAAGCACAAAGTCACTTATGATTTTAAAACGATTTAGTGATTTACTTTATAATTTTGATAAACAATTTTGTTGAATCTGAATAGTAATATAGTAGTATAATTAAAAAGTATTAACATTCAACATTTGCAATGAATTTGAATTATCAGTAACTTAAACTCAACTATCAGCACTCAAGTACCAGTTCTGTAATTAAGTATTGTCAGCTAAGAAGTCCATGTTGCAATAATGCGGCTAACTGTGGACTGGTGTATGTTAAATCGGTGTGCCAGGTCCCGCTCCTTCAAACCAACTGACAGGAAAACCAGGAAAAGGAAAAAACTCGTCAATTGGCTGTAGCAGCTGCCTCTGGAAGGTGAAAACAAAAGGGAAAATGTTACTCCTTAAGCTATGAACTAGTAAAATTATGCTTTTCTTGGCTAAATGTTTTGTAATGGTTATGCATACCATACTGTACCATGGGGTAAACAATGAGGTGCTGTAGTACACAGGTGTATGTATGTAGGATACTGAGTCTAGCATACATACACCTGTGTATGTATGCTATTGTACATTATGTAATGTTATTGTACATAAATACAATAACATTACACCTCTAGTTCTAACTACCAACAAACCCATAACCTACCGTTGATGTGCGTGCAGGTGTCAACACTTCTTCGTTCCGATTGGCAGCTGACTTGGCTCTTGAAACCCGGATCATTTTATAGCTGCAAGGCTCAATCAAAAACCAAAATGCCATCAAATGAGCATAGCTTGGAAATCTATTCACGAGAGAGACATACATCGTGTCAATCATTAATTAACATCCAACATTGGCATAAAATAAACTGTGACAAATATGCTAATGGTATGCTGTATAAAATAGTCTGATTAAGAGTCTATTTGGTGTTGTATTTTATCTGTAGCATTAGGATATCGTTTAAATACTAAAGCATCTACATGAAACATACAGTCAGCAGAGAAAAAGTAAATTTCTATTGTGTTTCATTAAGACTTGTTACACCCCGGCCTAGGCAACCGGAGTGCAACACGAAAAAAGTAAAAATAAAGAAAAAAAAAAAACACACAAAAAAACCCCCCACTAAAGCTCACCACCAAAATCCCAAAACGAAAGTATCGACAAATCTATTTACAGCTATTTAAAACAAACTATTTATTTACAACAAAACACCAAACTATTTACAACACGGGGGAGATCGCGACCATGACACACTGAAACACAGGGTTTAAATACCTAGAGGGAGCAATCAGGAAAATGGACAACAAGAGGGAAACACAGCTGGGGCAACTCAGAACTGACGAGACAGGGAAACGTAAACTGAAAACACTAAGATAACACAGACTTTCAAAGTAAAACAGGAAACGCATAACAGTCACGCCAAAAACAACACACTGACAACACCGAAACGTAACAGACTGGAAACACTTGAAATTTAACTGATGGTGACCTTGGTATATTTTAAACAGTTAGCTTGAATAGAACTTAGGTGTACCTGGTATAGAATCGGATGTCAGTGTTGGAGCCAGCAAAAAGCTGTAACCCAAATTCTCGCTGGACACGTAACTCCTGTATTTCCTTCCTCAGAGTCTCCACGTCTTTGAACAGGTCTTCTGCAGCTGATGCAGATACAGTGGGGCAAAAAAGTATTTAGTCAGCCACCAATTGTGCAAGTTCCCCCACCTAAAATGATGACAGAGGTCAGTAATTTGCACCAGAGGTACACTTCAACTGTGAGAGACAGAATGTGAAAAAAAAATCCATGAATCCACATGGTAGGATTTGTAAAGAATTTATTCGTAAATCAGGGTGGAAAATAAGTATTTGGTCAATAACAAAAATACAACTCAATACTTTGTAACATAACCTTTGTTGGCAATAACAGAGGTCAAACGTTTACTATAGGTCTTTACCAGGTTTGCACACACAGTAGCTGGTATTTTGGCCCATTCCTCCATGCAGATCTTCTCGAGAGCAGTGATGTTTTGGGGCTGTCGCCGAGCAACACGGACTTTCAACTCCCGCCACAGATTTTCTATGGGGTTGAGGTCTGGAGACTGGCTAGGCCACTCCAGGACTTTCAAATGCTTCTTACGGAGCCACTCCTTTGTTGCCCGGGCGGTGTGTTTTGGATCTTTGTCATGTTGGAAGACCCAGCCTCGTTTCATCTTCAAAGTTCTCACTGATGGAAGGAGGTTTTGGCTCAAAATCTCACGATACATGGCCCCATTCATTCTGTCCTTAACACGGATCAGTCATCCTGTCCCCTTGGCAGAAAAACAGCCCCATAGCATGATGTTTCCACCCCCATGCTTCACAGTAGGTATGGTGTTCTTGGGATGCAACTCAGTATTAGTCTTCCTCCAAACACGACGAGTTGAGTTTATACCAAAAAGTTCTACTTTGGTTTCATCTGACCACATGACATTCTCCCAATCCTCTGCTGTATCATCCATGTGCTCTCTGGCAAACTTCAGACGGGCCTGGACATGCACTGGCTTCAGCAGCGGAACACGTCTGGCACTGCGGGATTTGATTCCCTGCCGTTGTAGTGTGTTACTGATGGTGACCTTTGTTACTTTGGTCCCAGCTCTCTGCAGGTCATTCACCAGGTCCCCCCGTGTGGTTCTGGGATCTTTGCTCACCGTTCTCATGATCATTTTGACCCCACGGGATGAGATCTTGCGTGGAGCCCCAGATCGAGGGAGATTATCAGTGGTCTTGTATGTCTTCCATTTTCTGATGATTGCTCCCACAGTTGATTTTTTCACACCAAGCTGCTTGCCTATTGTAGATTCACTCTTCCCAGTCTGGTGCAGGTCTACAATACTTTTCCTGGTGTCCTTCGAAAGCTCTTTGGTCTTGGCCATGGCGGAGTTTGGAGTCTGACTGTTTGAGGCTGTGGACAGGTGTCTTTTATACAGATGATGAGTTCAAACAGGTGCCATTCATACAGGTAACGCGTGGGGGACAGAAAAGCTTCTTACAGAAGACGTTACAGGTCTGTGAGAGCCAGAGATTTTCCTTGTTTGAGGTGACCAAATACTTATTTTCCACCCTGATTTACGAATAAATTCTTTACAAATCCTACCATGTGGATTCATGGATTTTTTTTTCACATTCTGTCTCTCACAGTTGAAGTGTACCTCTGGTGCAAATTACTGACCTCTGTCATCATTTTAAGTGGGGGAACTTGCACAATCGGTGGCTGACTAAATACTTTTTTGCCCCACTGTATGTCCAATGCAGACGGCTCGGGGACTGAGCAGTAGTCATGATCTCTTGTAAGACGAACTAGTTCAGGGCGTCGCTCCGTTCTCTCCCAAACACTACGCCGCGGTGGTTCAACTTTATAGCCATTCCACTCAAAAAGTGTTGGTACAGCACCTTTAATAAGCCGCCTTCGACCATCGAGGGTTGTTGGCTCTATGAGTTGATCACTGGCAAAGTGTCTGCAGCAGAGCCTGGTGTGAGAGGTAATCGTGAAATGATCCCGGCGTATGTTTACCAGCCATTGTCTTCTCAAGTCGGAATGGGTCGGAAAGCCATGAAAACTTAGTATGCCGTTAAATTTGGCTGAAGCCGAACAAAATAAGACACAGCAATGCTCGGAGTATTTCTTCTCCTGTTTTTGAAAATGTTCTGTTTTAAATACTTTCCTTTTTATACTCATTCTGAAGGGACATTAGCATAGCTACCGACAGATAAACAAACATACCGGAAACGCCCAAGCGGTAGTATTTGGAAACAGAAATACGTCACATGCCCTAGTGCAAGTAGTCCATTCTACACTGCAATCATCGAGTCCATCCTCACCTCCTCCATCACCGTGTGGTACGCTGGAGCCACTATCAGTGACAAACAGAGACTGCAGCGTGTTGTGCGCTCTGCTGAGAAGGTGATTGGCTGCAGACTCCCATCTCTGCAGGACCTGTACACCTCCAGGACACTGGGGCGTGCAGCTCGGATCTCAGCTGACCCTTCTCACCCTGGACACAGTCTGTTTGACCTGCTCCCCTCAGGCAGGAGGCTCCGGTCCATTCGCACCAGAACCTCTCGCCATAAGAACAGTTTCTTCCCCTCTGCTGTTGGACACATGAACAATAAACGTACGACTGTTCCCACCACTAACACATGACCCTACGCTGTGTTCACTGCATCATTCCATGTTTGGCACTGATCACCACCTGCACTCATGTATATATCTTTCTACGTAGCACTTTTAATTCTTATTCTTATTTTTATTTTTTCATGTCTATTTAAGCGTAATTTATGACAGTATGTTTGCACTGAAGCACCGCAGCAATTTCCTAATGTTGTAAACCTGCTCAACATTTGGCAATAAAACCCTTTCTGATTCTCTGATTGTATTTTCATTTATACTATTATGTTTTACTGCAGGCAGAGGTTTTTCTGTGTGGAGTTTGCATGTTCTCCCCGTGTTTGTGTGGGTTCTCTCCAGGAACTCTGGCTTCCTCCCACAGTCCAAAGACATCCACTTAGTGGAGATAGGTTAACTGGAAACTCTAAATTGCCCATAGGTGTGAATGCGGGAGTGAATGTGAGCGCGAATGGTTGTCTATGTCTATGTGTTAGCCCTGCCTCTGTCCAGGGTGAACCCCACCTCTTACAGCTGGGATAGGCTCCAGCGCCCCCCGCGACCCTGAAAAGGATAAGCGGAAGCGAATGGATAGATGGATGTTTTACTGCATATTTATTGACAGCATTATTAATTGGCTTTGTTCACACTGTTGCAGAATTAACGCTGTTTTTTACTTATAACAAAAGAAGTTCAACTTTAAAAATAACATCTTAACCGGTAATAAGAGTCACCTGTAAGAAGTGCCATATCTAATCCCTGTCACCTCAAAAAAGAAAAAAAGTACTACCAAAGGGAGGAAAATGAATGTCTGGACTATATTCAAACAAATTATAGAATTCACGTGTCTGCAACACTGTGTGCTTCAGGTCCCAGAATAATACTGGGATTTTCATAAAACAGAGCACAAATGAACTGAACCGAGCTTCTTTTTCACAGAAGTGTGCACAGAGTGAGGGACTTTGCTCTATTGAATGTGTAACAAATAAAAGTGAAATGTCTGTAAATACAGCTATCAATTAATCTTATCTTCCTTCTTATTCCTATACAGTTTCTGACTGACTTGTCTTACAGAGTGAAATAGAAACAGAATGCAAACATGTAATAATGAGTTAATCTGTACTTGTTATTCTGTCATAATGAATCATTACACTGACTGACACATTTCATTAATGCTGGTGTCTTGACAGACAGAAATTACATGTTTGTGTTGCACAAAGGGCACTTTAAGAGCAATTTAAGAGCCTCAGACACTTAAATGGAGCCAGGATGCAATGCAATTAAGAGCTTAGTGCTGGTCTAAGAAAGGGCAGGTAAACTAACCCATGTTGGGAGACTTTAGTCGATCACATCTAGAAGTTTTGATGCGTCACTTCTGGTGGGAAATATCTGAATTAGTGAATTTTTGGAAATGATATCCAAATTCAAGAGTTTGATGAAAATAATTCATATTTTATTAAACTTTATAAAACAATCCACAATATTTTTTGAAGGAAAATGTCCTTCACTCAAATGTTTTCCCTCCACTCAAATGAAACATTCTTTGTCAATAAGCTTTTGATGAACTCGTGAAAATAAAATACAATTTTAAAAAGCCTTTGCAACACTTTCCAGCAAATTCATACATACAGACCAACAAGCTCAAGTAAAACAAATCAACATGTATTTCTCACTGTCCGTGCCGGAATACCGCCCGTAGAGATGCCAAAGCCAGAGGTGGGAAGTAACAAAAGGCAAATACTCCATTACTGTACTTAAGCAGAATTTCCAGGTATCTATACTTTACTTGAGCATTTCTTTTTCTGGCAACTTTTTACTTCCCACATTTCTGCACAAATATCTCTCGGCTACCTTCTACTCCATGTAACAGGAGAGGAACAAGACAGGTTGTATTTAAAGGTAAGGACTGCTCAAGAGCATTAAATAAACTGTAAAGTTAAATATTACACATCAGTTGCTCATTTTGTAAATCAGATATTTGATCTGTATGATATGCAGTTATGTTTTTTTCCCCTTTTGTTAAACACCCTGCAAAACAAACTGAGCTTTATAGTTGCTTGTGATATTCCGAGGTTGCAGGAAAACCGGTTCAGTGCTGAATAAACAGGTTAGTTTGCTGTGCTGTGGTGGGTGTACTATTTTTCTGTGTAGGTGGTTTATGATTACAGTAATTTGGTACATTATTTAGACACGAGTCTCTTGTGGAATTTTCCTTCAAAAAGTGCTACTTTTTAACTTTGTGTGTGTTATTATTATTACTATTATTTATGGTGTATCTATATTGAAGAAAATCATGAGATGACTGTTATTTAATGTTTGATTTGTAGTACAAAAAACATGGCATCCATCCATCTTCTTCCGCTTATCCAATTCAAGGTCACCGGTGGGAGGCTGAAGCCTGTCACAGGGTGAAAAGCGGAGTACAGGTCTGTCGGAGGGCTAACACAGAGACAGACAACCATTTGTTATCTAAAATCATGGGGAACATCGACTGTGTGGATCATTATTCATCCAACAATTAGCATATCTCTGTCATACTCTCTCTGTCGTACTTACAAAAAATACATATGAAGATCTAGTGCAAACCATCTATGCTGTCTTCAGTGTGCTGGTTCAGCGTATTCTTGAATCCTAGTCTGTACAATTGGCCTCCTCAACACAGCCTCTGATTGGCAGCTACAGGCTGACCTGGGTAAACGGCTAAAGTTCCCACAGTACATTGTAAAAACATCTCTCCAGACATGATCATTATGTCTGAGGCCTCAAAACATCTGATCATAAAGCAGTTAATGCAGTACTTTTGTTAAAAATGGGATTGTTTCTGTCGTGCATTTCAATGATTTTATAAAAGCCAAAAACGTCTTTCAGAAACACAATGAGCAAATTCAGACCTGTCTTCATTCTGGTATGATCTAGTGATTGGGGGGCCTTTCCTGCAGTCTGGGTGAAAGATGGGCTGATCCTATATACAGTATCCAGTATCGGTCCGATCCTGACCTAAATTACTGGATCAGATATCGGCGAGAAATAAAAAATCAATTAAATATCACAAAAGCGCCTCACAGAACGTCCGACATGGCGTAACCCAGCTAGTGACCTTAGCACGTCGGAGCAGCAGCTGTTGCGTGCGAGACCTGTCGGCGGACTGGAGTTGCTTCACAATGAAGGCATCTGGAGCCTTGCACAGGAAAAACGTTTCTCCCACAGAAAACGCTACATCCAGATGAACAGAATCAACTTTCAGAGATTTACTTACCTGGATGATAGAGCATGCATCAAGATGACCATACAATGGTTAGACTCACGTCTTGAAACTTGAAATGTCTGAAAATACAGCCGTTGATAAATCCATGTTAGTGTGTTAGATTAATGCCTGAATGTTGCAATGCGCCATTTAAAAAAAGAACAGATTTACACACATGGCACATTAACATAGTTACTGGGAAGGCTCATGATCTCATGCAGCAATTTCCTAATGTTGTAAACCTGCTCAACATTTGGCAATAAAACCCATTCTGATTCTGATTCTGATTCTAAATAATGTCTTGTGTTGTTCTTCTGCACAGGGGCGCTACCAAGTTTGCTGACCACCCCAGTGGCCCCCTCCTTGACAAGACAGTCCTAGGTTGGCAAAAATGTTAATAAACGCGAGCACAAAAGAGAGGAAGGCACCCTAGTTGAAACATAAGCTTGTTATTTGTTCCTGCATTAAAGCATATTCTTAGCAGATCATCCAGCGACTGTGGTGTTGCAAGAATTTGCCTCACTTCATAAATCTTTTTTTTTTACCCTTGTGTTTCTTCTTCCTTTCTTTCTGTGTTTCTATTTTTCTCTTCTTACCCCCCTAATTCCAACGTGAACCGTAAAACCTTAGCCCTAGACCATGAGTAAAATTAAAGCTCTAAATCTTACAACATTTTTTACTCAAATTCAGTTCAGTTCAGTTCAGTTCATTTTTATTTCAAACATTTCAAACATGTGCCTTCACAATCATTACAAAATATCATTCCATTATTTGTTTGAAAAGGAGTAGGCTGAAGTATTTACTTATTTGTCCCTACCCCCTCAAGTTTTACCTCTCATTCATTTAATTTTTTTTTGTCTTAAATTAAACAAACAACATATGAAACATATAAACATATGAAGTAAAACAAAACATAACATACATAAATCAAAAACAAGAAATTAGCAAGCCCCACCACAGTATAGTTTCTTTCATATGAAAAATACAGAATGTGTATATTTGCAGATACACAAGTTATGGAAAAACAACAAACCAAAACAAAACAAAAAAACAACCAAAAAAGAACCGCAACACCATTACGGGTCCGTGTACTTTTCGGTATTTGAAGTTTCGTTTCAGAAAGTATAATTTAAAAAAGAAAATGAGACACTTATTTAATTCTCAACTTAAAAAGCTAAAATGAAAAACGTAAAACAATTGTTTTTTTCATTTTGTCCTTTCGCACATCAGAAACGAAAAACCCAAGAAAAAAGAACGAGAAAGGGCCCTTTATTTATTTTGTCTGAACCGGAAGTTTTAGTAGGTCAACAACCTGTACAAGTGATGCGCAAACTTATGGCAAACACTGTAGTGTGGACATCATGACGTTGGAAAAATACTCAGACGTGATCATGGAGATGGCAAAACAAGGCCTGTCATCGGAAATTATATCAGAGCGTCTGTCATATGAACACGGGGAAGTGAGAGGATTTTCTGCGAGAAATGTTAGAAAGTTTTGTGCTGAGCAAATCACTAGCTGTCGACTCTCGGACACACGGTTGGAGCTTGAGGTGACACAAGCTATAAATGAGGTAAGGTACTTTCTTCCTTCACCTTATGACTGTGTATGGTTGTCTTAACTGGGTTGTAAGGGGGTTAGTCTAGACTGTGTGCGCGCGCCCGCGCGTTTTAGCGTCTTGCGGGTGGTGGGTAACGTTAGTTATTTTAAAGATGTCTCTCACTGGTATTTGTACAGTTAATTAGCACAATACTTTAGCTTTACACATTTGCTTTCAGAATAAGCTACTTTACATTTGTTGTTCTAGTAGTAGCATGATCTTTTATTTTAAACAGGTGGGCCCAACATATGGCCGCAAAATGATGAAGGGCTATCTGTCCACAAAAGGGGTACATGCTGCAGAGGGACGAATTGGGTCAATTTTAAGAGAGGTGCATCAACCTTATCATGAAGCAAGACGCCAGGTAGCCTATGTTATTTAATCTTCCACTAGAACTGTATTCCAATGTTCTTTGTCATATTTGTGATATACATCATGTAATGGTAGGGCCTAATTCTGTTTAACAGATGTACGCCCTGCTTTAACAGTTACTTGACTCTTCCTCAAACGTATGATCAAATCTGCCTTTATCCAGTCAGCTGTCATTTATTTTTGTGATTTTTTTTTGTAAGGGAGCTCGGAATCTTAATCCCACACCGTACCATGCTGAATGCATGGGGCACAAGGTTCACCTGGACCAAAACGAGAAACTTGTAATGTTTGGAGTCACCCATGTTTTAGCTGTAGATGGATTCAGTAAAAAGATTGTGAGTCATTCCACAATGCCAATCAAAAACAACTTGAGCATCTATGAATATGTTTTCAGGTAATACAACCTCTCAAACCATTTATTTCATCTTAAGTGTTTTGATGGACATGTTAGTCATATTGGACATGAGCTGCACCCAAATTTACAATATTTGAATTTAAATTAGACATGCAACAGATGGGTCTGGTTATGTTCCTGAATATAATATATTAAGAACTTACCAAACATTTTGATCAACATTTTCTATTAATGTAAAAATAAATAAAATGGAATTGCACATGAATCATTTAACTACTTTATTGCAATTAATCAGTGTTCATTTATGAATGGAACAAGGTTCTTGGATTTCCACATATCTTTCAATTGTTCTGACATACATCTAAAGTCTGAGCATGACAGTGACATTGCAAAGAAACTTAAGAAATATATGTTGTCCTACTACAACTAAAATATTACCCAAAAAAAACATGAATGAATACATTCAAAATAATAACACCTTTGCTGGTCTTAAAGCAAAATAGTTAATAAATGTTCTTTATTTTTCCTGTACCAGACCTGCAGTGATCACCTATGGTATGTGGGACCAGGTGCGAGTAGACCATGGAAAGGAATTTTATTTAACACTGTTCATGCAAGAGATGCTGTCACATCATCGCTTCAATCAGGAGAGACTGCCTTATTTACAGACCTCATCCACAAGAGTAAGATTTAAGTACCATTAACATCAGCTGAAATTCTTATACTATTACGTGTACTACTACGTACATTTAAGACATGTTTCTTTTAACTCTTTTAGAACCACACAGTTGAAAGGATTTGGCCTGAAATCAACAACCGTGTCAACTACCCACTAAAAACTGCCCTACTCCAGCTGATGGACCAGGAGGAGATAGATATGGAGGATAACCTTGTGCGATACTGTGTGTCCAATCTAACCTGTCAGCTGTGTAACATTGGTCTTGCAAGTGTGGTAGAATCATGGAATGCTCATAGAATCCCAGGTAAAAAAAAAAAAAAAAAAAAGTCAGATTGCTTACAACCCTGATAATGAACATTTAAACACCTCCTCTATTTTTTACAGGAAAAGGCATACCAAATCACTTTGCAGAACATGGGTGTAAAAGAAGAATTTCTCCAGAGCTCTTGCCAAATGCACTTGAAGCAGCAGACCTTTACAGGCAGCACTTGGGATCTGCACTCAAAGAATATTCGACTTTTGGAGTTGATCCCTTCACAACCGAACAGGACAAACTTAGAACAGAGAGTCATTTTGCAGAAAAATATCCTGATATTTCACATTTGTTTTTTAGAGCCGTAAATGGTGACTTTATGCCATACAAAGAAGCTCTGCTCTGTCTCATAAACATAACTCAGAGAAATGTATGAACCACTGCATCTGTAAACTGTACAGAACAGACAAAAAAAAAATCAACTGACTGTAAACATTTGTGTGTACACACTACATTACTCCTCTGCAAAAAAAGATTTCAATACAGAAAATGCAGCTGTTAGACCAGTAATTTGTAGAACTCCGTTGTTACTCTCCCTGCATTTTGCACAGTGCTGTGATGTCTCTTGCCACTGTTCCACACATGTCTTGCAGCCAATAATGCTTCTGCAGCACAGTGAGAACACTGGATCCTCAATGATGTCTGCAAAAGTAAATCAGATAAGTGAGACTGTTATCCATTTATGTTGAATTTAGTTCAAACTATAGGTTCAAAGTCAGTCTTGACATAAATTTACAGACAGCATGCAGAATATTTTTGGTTATTCTGTAATTCCTCTTGTTCACGCTGTTCTGAGAAAGTCCCTGTCTATATTTTTGTCTATAATTGATGAGGGGCAAAATCAGTACATTTTCTCAATTAGCAAGCAAGAAAAATGAAAAAGTTACAGGTACTTGATTCAATATATGCAACTACAGTCCCATTTTAAATGTGAACTTTTTAGTTTTACATTACTGTGAACAGTGTACCGTCACCCATACTGACATTGTAATCAATTTGAAAAGCTATACTTTCATAGTCAAGATTGCAAGGAGAACCCAAATTAAATGTGCATGTAAACTTTTGAATGTTATGTTACAGTAGACCTGCATCTTGATTGTCTGTGCCTAAGTATTTAAATGGACACTGCTGAATAAAGAGCCTATGTTTGGTAAAAAAATGTTTGTCCAAAGTAATGATTGAATGTGGTTTGACATTGTTTTAATTGTAATTAAAATGTTAGTGTAGATGTAATGTATTTACTAAGCAACATTTGAACATACTCATACAAACCACGCAGCTAAATCCCTCCTTGAGTGTCTGCAGCTTGGGGGTTGTGACTTTCTGGGCAACTGCAAGATCAGTGAGCTCTTTGATTGCTGCTGTGACAGCTGGCAGACTTTGAGATGCCAACACCAACTCTTCTATTTTGTCACTCACTTCTCCCAAACTGGCACTGTCATCATCTTTACGGCTGCTACAAATAAAAATGGATAATCAGATGTCAAAGCTACTTACTGGCTTAAAGAAACATCACATCACTTACTGATAGATGATGATTTATGTAGTGATGTCTTACTGCTATTATAGGATTTAAATCAAATTAATTCTTCTATATTGATGTTCATCCTATAGTATATACATATTTATTCACATACCTCAGTTTCTTCCTCTTTGTTCCCTGGAGGCAATTAAAGTCTTGTTCAGGCACAGCAAGAATTTTTCGTGCATTTTGTCTCCAGTACTGTGACCCTACAGATGAAAAACAAAACCAAAGAAACCTGTTTAGAAGCCAATACCATATTACCCAATAAATATTACAAAGAGTCTGGTAAGACATGTCTCTCCATAAGATATGGGCTTTAGCTGTAATATTATGGCTCACCTGTTGTGCCCTCCGACTCCAGAATTGCATTGCCCTGTGCATCTGTCAAAATTATTGGGTTGTAATTACCAATGGCATCTTGCACTTTTCCTACTATCCCTTGAAGCGTAGCCTCAGACTCCAGGAATCGTACAACCACCATTCTATTGGGAATCAACCTCCCACCAACTACATCTGCAAAGTACACTGATCTGTAAAACAAAACATAATAATTTTACATATCTTGTAAAAGACAGCAGGCCACAAATCCATTCAGTGATTGCTATAGGCAAATTGTACTAAAACAGCTTTGCTATTCTTAACAATTCAACTATCCATGCACCTTATGTTTCTTTTTATTTTGCCTGTTCTGTAATTTAATATTCAAGAACACAGACTCATCCTACCTCTGAAATGTTTTGGAGGACATAGGGGAACTTGAAGTAGCCTGCTGTGAACGTGAAGGTGCAGACGCTGCCACAGCTGGTGCTCGCATAAATGCAAAACGCTGCCCGCTGGAACCTGCTGTTGGAATTGACTCCATGTCTTCTCCGTGGACTTCATAGTGACCTCTGGGTGTAAGGTCTAATGCGCTGAAAACACCAGAGACCGCACCGGGGAACATAGCCACGTTTGAATCATCCGTGATGTACAGAGTATGCGCGGATACCTGTTTAAGAAAAGTTTCCGTAAATCACGTTGCTCTGCTAACGTGTTACTCCTGTGCACACGGTTAATAGGCTCTAAAGGCTTACTTATTAGCTAGTAGCCGGTAAAAGTCAATGAATAACTATTTACACATTAGCACATGTGCACAATTCACATATTAGCACAATGAAGACGGCTAGACATAGTATTAGTAAAAGTAGGCCTACATGAAATCACCAAATGTTAACGTTAGCCGTTCCGCAGTAAGGAAGAACAATAACGTTCATAAAAAAAACTGCTGAAAGCAAAGTTTGCGAAGTTTACATATCTACCTGAAAGATGCGACCCAGTTTTTCTGCAGTCATGTCTTCGTCCCGGAGTGTCACTCTCTTAGTTTTCCTAAAAACAACGTAATGGTCCATCCTCTGTTTATTCCAGTGTAACTTTAAGGCCGTCGATCTCTTGTGTGGGGGACGGTGTGCGCGCGCCATAAAAAAACGCGCAGAAGAAGTACTTCCCGTTTCAGACATTGAAAATGCGTCTATTTTTTTGTTTTTGCGCTAGTATACTTTCATTATTTGAATCACGAAGAAATCCAAAAAAGCACGTCTAATTTTAAGTGTATGACGGCTATTTGTTACCACCGAATGAAAAAACAAGTTATTTTCGCCCATTTTATTCTTTATCAAAAATTAAAAAAATGAAAATTCTTTTAAATATCGTTTTTTCGTTTTGGTTTCTGAAACAAAACTTCAAATACCGAAAAGTACACGTACCTCTTATTATCCATACATTCCGTTATCTTTTCCATTAAATCTATCAGTGCCAAAGCTGTTGATCTGTTGTTTCTGAACCCATACTGACTATCTGTCATTAATTCATATTTTTCCACAAAACTGTCAAATCTTTTTATGAAGAGTTTTTCCAGTATCTTAGAGAACTGGGAGAGTATTGACACTGGTCTATAGTTTGTAAAATGATGTCTTTCACCGGTTTTGTAAATGGGAATAACTTTAGCAACTTTCATTTTTTGTGGAAAAACTCCTTTTTGAAACGACAAGTTGAATATATATTTTAATGGTTTTACGATACCATCAATAACTGTCTTTACCGTTACCATATCAATATCATTCCAGTCTGTACTGGTTTTGTTCTTAAGTCCTCTAACCATGTCATAAATCTCTTTCTCTTCCACTGCTCTTAAAAACATTGAGCTACTATTCCTTTCAATATTTTCACCAGTGTCCCTTTCTATTCCATCAACCTTTATTTCTTCTGCCAGTTTTGGCCCTATGTTTACGAAGAATTCATTAAAGCCATTTACTATCTCCTCCATGTTATTAATACTTCTTGTCCCTTCTATAAAGTACCCAGGGTAATCATTATTCCTTGATTCATTTTTGATTATTCTGTTTAATACATTCCATATATCTCTTGTGTTATCTTTATTGTGTTCTAACCTTTTAATGTAATACTCTCTTTTACAGGATCTCATTATATTAGTTAATTTATTTTTGTAAGTTTTATACTTCATTTCAGTTTCTATTGTTCTCTTTTTTATGAATTCTCGATATAAGGTATTCTTTTTTTTGCTGGCATTTTGTAGTCCTTTTGTCATCCATGGTCTTCCTGCATAGTTGTGTTTCCTATTGATTTCAATTACTGGGCAGTTTTTATCAAGTAATGTGTTAAATGTTCTTAAAAATCCTTCGTAAGCTTTATTAACTTCTGTTTGTTCATATACAATATTCCAATCTTGCTTTAAAAGTTCATTTCTAAGACAATTTAAGGTCTTCTCTGTTCTTATTCTTTTGTAAATAATCTTATGTCCATCGTTGTTCACTTTATAATGGCAATTATACGATGCAAAGACTGGTAAATGGTCACTTATATCATTGATTAACAGCCCACTTTTTATCTTTCCTTCTATTATATTTGTAAATATATTATCTAATAGAGTTGCACAATGAGATGTTATTCTGGTCGGTCTTGTTATCAGTGGAAATAAACCTATGCTGTACATGGAATCAATAAATTCTTCTGTACTCTTATTATGATTTGGATTCAATAAGTCAATATTAAAGTCCCCACAAATAAACATTCTTTTCTGATTTATATTTGTAAATAAGTCCTCCATATTATCCTTAAATATCTCAATCTTAGATCCTGGTGTTCTATATATACAACTGACAATTAGGTTTTTCCTTTTTTCTATAATTATTTCCACTGATAAACATTCCATCACTCCATCAATAACAGTTGTCATTCTTCCCATTCTTTTGTACTTTAGGTTTTTATCAATGTAAAGTGCCACCCCACCTCCTTTCTTGTTGATCCTGTCTACATGAAGGAATTCATATCCATTTATTTTAAAGTCTTCTTCTTTTCCAGGAGTTATCCAGGTCTCCGATATGGCTATCACATTGAATGGCTGTTCAAACTGTGTTATGTAGTCTTTGATGGATTGAAAGTTTGCATATAAGCTTCGACTATTAAAGTGAACCATTGTTATACCCTGTTCTACCTTGAATTCCTTTTTAAGTTGCTCATTTGTATAATAATTGCATTCATTTGTCTTATTGTTAAAGAAATTACAATCAGGATCTATGTTGCTGTCATACATCAATGTCTTATTTTCAATATCTATATGAGTTGTTAGTTGAAAATTGTCAGACATCTGCGTTGGTTGTGCACTTGGACGGTCACATCATATTTAGCACTGCTTTGCATTTATCGGTTATATTTTTCTAGTTTCGTCATCTCTTTGATGACTAGAACCTTAGCCTGCTCTGGTGTTCCATTTAACTTAATGAATATTTTACAGTCTGACGTCCAAGTTGACTGTATTTTCTTCTGTTTTCTTAATATTCTTGCTTGTCTTGCAATGTCTGCATTTTTCTTGATTAGGTGTTCATTTAAATAAACATTTGTACCTTTTAGCTTTCTTCCTTGCTTGAGCAGTTCTTTTTTCTGTTTTCTATTAACAAAACGAATGATAATGGCAGGTATTTGATTTTTTCTCGGAAGAGGATGGCATCCCTCAATATTTTTACTGTCCATTTCTATACCTTTGCTTTTAAAGAAGGCCATTACCTGCTCTTCCAAAGAGCGTAGCTCTTGCTCGGGTGGCTCCCCTCTCTCTGCTACTGCTACCCGTGCGTATGTCTGATGCTTGGTTTCCAGTCCTGTCACTATCACATCATTTACTCTTGAATATTGTTCCAGATCTGACACCCGTCCTTCCAGCATAGCAATCTTCTTGTCCTTTTCCTCGCTCTGCCTTCTTAGTTCTTTAATATCATCCATTAAATTGAGTATCAGTTTTTGTTGTTTTGAAATTGTTGTTATTTCTTCAGACATAAAGTTTAGGGATTTCTTTATGTCCTCCAGTTCCTCCTCATTAACGTTGCTCCTCTTAGGCGGCATCTTAACGCTCCTGGGCCTGGTGGAGCAGGAGGATCCTGGGCCTAGTGGCTGCTGGAAGAGCCTGGGCCTGGTGGCTGCTGGAGGATCCTGGGCCTGGTGGAGCAGGAGGATCCTGGGCCTAGTGGCTGCTGGAAGAGCCTGGGCCTGGTGGCTGCTGGAGGATCCTGGGCCTGGTGGAGCAGGAGGATCCTGGGCCTAGTGGCTGCTGGAAGAGCCTGGGCCTGGTGGCTGCTGGAAGAGCCTGGGCCTGGTGGCTGCTGCAGGATCCTGGGCCTGGTGGCTGCTGGAGGATCCTGGGCCTGGTGGCTGCTGGAAGAGCCTGGGCCTAGTGGCTGCTGGAAGAGCCTGGGCCTGGTGGCTGCTGGAAGAGCCTGGGCCTGGTGGCTGCTGCAGGATCCTGGGCCTGGTGGAGCAGGAGGATCCTGGGCCTAGTGGCTGCTGGAAGAGCCTGGGCCTGGTGGCTGCTGGAAGAGCCTGGGCCTGGTGGCTGCTGGAGGATCCTGGGCCTGGTGGCTGCTGGAAGAGCCTGGGGGTGATGCTGGCATTCAGAGGGCACTTGGTGCACTCATCCTGATCATCAAGCCCTCACATTGTTCTGAATTGACATCACAATCTTAAACTGGTGTGAATAAAATACCCAATAAATTATGCATATGCTATATTAAGGGAACATCAGTAAACTGCTCAAACAGAAAAAATGGGTAAAAGAAAAGACAGAAAGGAAATCCCTTGCATGGTATTTCCAAGTTTGTTTGTTTAGGTTTTTTTTGCTGTGTGTTAGGAAAGATTATTTCTGTTGCATTTACAGTCCAATGAGTATTAAAAAAGTAGTTTTATTGTATTCCAAAACTAAACAACTATTCCAGGTTCTTCCTTAGTTTCACTGAATATCGAGCTAACAAAGATGAGGAAGGATGACAAGATGATACTTATTAGTGACTCAGCCAGTGGATGGTACTACAATGCAAATTATCCTTTGATGAGAAAAGCTGCTTATCACCCCCTTAAAATGTGAAGTCAACAAGGTTCCTAACAATAGACTAAAATACACAGGAGTACTTGTCATTATTTATTGCTGCCAATAGTCAGGAACAGTTTCTGACTGATTCATCTTACAAAGTGAAATAGAAACAAAAAGCTCAGATATAGAATCACAGACAAGTCTTTCACACAGTATAGAAAGATATTTTACTGCAGTTGAAAAACCTTCCCAGATAACTAATAATAGCACACATTACTCTACAGTAAACCTCATTCTCTCACAGTGAGTCGCTGTACTGACTGACATTTATTCTATACTAATAACTGCCTTGTGTTCAGTTGTTTCACTCTTCAGTATGGGAAGCATCATGCCCAAGGGCAGCCAGCAAACAAACCGCCAACGTTCTAATCAGTAGATAACATGCGCTATGTCCTGAGCTACAGCGCTTCAGCCACCCCTGATAATAGAAACATATTTATTCAATCCAAACCTTCTTTGTTTTGTCTTGAGTGATACTTTGTATCATTACTTTTGAGACTCTGAGAATGTAGGTTAAAAGTTGCTGAAATTCAGAATCAGTTAATGCAATACTTTTGTTAAACACCTTTATCTGAAAGTCTGTGTTTCAATCACAAGTGGATTCTTTAGTTTAAAATCCATAGTGATGGCGTACAGAAGTAAAATTACAATAATTATGTCACTGTCTAAACACTTGTGCATGTAACTGTATCCTACATATGTTAGAAACACCCACTTTGGACAACTTACTACAGATATACATAGATTTTACAGTATATGACAAGTACTGGCTTTCTAAGACAAGCATGCATATTCCTGTAACTCCATTAAATTTGTTTTTCTTTTTTCACGGTAAGGATTAATAGATGAGCCATATTTTGCTGTAGTGTGTGATACATATGAGGAAACATGACAAGTGACGCCAAAAGCAGCAAACCTGTCTACAGCAAAGTCTGTCATGATAAAGTGGCAAGTAGCGTTACTACTCCCTCTTGTGCTGACAAGTTGCAATAACACCAAAAACATGAAATGGCTCTAACACACCGGCCCCTAATTGTTCTTTGGCAGAGCACATAACAATTTCACATTTCACAAAAATAACAGAGCCATTACTTCAATAATTACAAAGGCATCAAATACTTAACGAAGAAAGAACGAAACCTTTTGCAAATTAATCATCGTAATTTGTATTGACTTCAAAAAGGTGGCGAATTTTGGTCAAGAGCCTTTCAACGATCCTTGTCTTAGTTTTTTAGACCCCAGATCAAACGAGTCCTCCTTTGTCAGGATACACCTCAAGCACTTTTCAAAGGAATGTGGGGACAACGTGGTGCTTTGGGATGAACTACGCAACATCGTCTCCAGATGAAAGGCTTTTTCTTTCTTTGTTCCATTCTTGCCTTTCTTGCAACAATGGCAAATATTCTCAAGTCCATCTTTTCCAGAAGAGATGGCCCAATTATTGAATTTGTTTCCATCTTCTTAGATATTGCTCAATCCTTTTGAAAACTCCTGGTGGGAGAACTGGTTTTCCTTTCAGTAAAAGAATGATTTGGCGTAAGTGGGATATTTGTTGCGATCATCAATTAATGTAATGGGACGGTCATTCAAAATGTTTTCGCGCAATATAGTGCGTAGCCCTTTGTCGTCGTTGCATTGTCTCACTCACAGCATGACTATTTTCTTCAACCCATTTAATTAGAGCAGGTAGGCATCCATGTCAGTCAAGTCGAGCAGCCACCTCTACTTTTTCTGGTATACCGAAAAAGTAAATTGGGTGGTTGTTACATTAAAAAAGTCTAACTTGTAATTTGAACGCAATAATTTCGTGTTTCTATGAACGTAATTAAATCATGAAGGATCTGTACGAAATTCAACAACTTAATTTGTTCTTGTTGAGATGACATGATACAGTCTAGTAAGAGTGGTTAGTTGCTGAACTCATAAAATTCACAAGATCGAACGAGATCTCAAACTGCAGGAAAATCACTGGAGTTAAAAGAGGCAGACAACTACACACACACCACGTGCATGCTATTGCTATTTATTGTGGATTAACCTGTCAAGGACAAAAACAAAAAAAAATCTGCATCAAATACAGGAAATCATAGCTTTCCTGTGTTTCCTAGATTGTTGGCATGGTGGTTAGTGCTGTTGCTTCACAGTAAGAAGGTCCTGGGTTCAAATCTACATTCTGGCTAGTTTGCAGTGGTTTCTCTCTGGGTATTCTGGTTTCCTCCCACAATTAAAAGTCATGCAGTTATTAGGGTTAACTGGTGATTCTAAATTACCTGTGAATGTAAGTGCAAATGGTTGTTTGTTTCTATGTGATAGACTGGTGAGCTATCCAGGGTGTACCCTGCCTTGTAACCTATCGCTTCAGGGTTATTTCCCAGCCCCCCTGCAACCAGGATAAAGATAGAAGGATAGTTGTTGAAGACCCATTCAATTTTTATGGTAACCAGGATCTACACTTTGTTGAACATTATGTAATATGAAGACAACATGTAGTATTTAAGTGACCAAGTAGTATTGGGGTAAAAGTTATTGAATACTGTTGAAATAAAATGACAAAATTGTGAAGGATTAAAATATTCCAAGAGCTCAACTTACTTCATCTAAACATGTTTCAATCGCGTTTTATGAACACAAAATGCACAGGTTTATTGAATATGAAAAAGTTGTGTTGATTTAACTCAGTTGTTTAAGTTTCTGCCAAAGCAAAACATTTGTGTGCAACCAATGTCCACTATTGAATCAAGGCAATCCAACATGGCCTTTTTTTCAGTGTACTGTGAGCTTCATGAACTACCTGTCCATTTAAGTCTCTCTGAAATGGAGAGTGCTGTGATCTTATGTGTGTGTATTTAAAACCTCAACTCTGCTGATACAAAAGAGACCCAAACCAGTGCAAAAGAGATTCAAAACCAGTGTTTTAATGAGTAGAATAAGCCATTTAAAGTTTCCATTGATTGAATAAACCTCAAATTTGAGTGCTTATCATGTAAAATATTGCAAAATATAGCAAATTTCCAAAAATGTACAAGTGAAGATATTGTTTTATTCAGAACACTCAGTCATTTAGGAAAACCAAAACTCTCACAAAGTTGTGACTGAAGTCCATCTTTAGTGTAAGTGTTTGGCAATTTTTCATGTGCTCAAAAAAATCACTATCAACATTTTCCCAGATATCACCCTAAACACAATTAATAGTAGTTAATTTACCCACTTTCTCTTACTCTGAAGAGATAAATCAACATGATTTAACATTTGCTACTCATTCAAGTCATTTCAACGTCAAGCCTAAATGTACCATCACAGATTAAATGTTCTATGATGTTTATATGTGATGTTATTCTGTCTGTGCAGACAGCAAGAGATATTTGATTTTCATTAATTTCTCAGAGTTGGTTGCTGTATTAAAAGATGTATAACTGTGAACTTGACTCATTTGTTTTCAGACTGATATCAGATGAGCAACGTTTATGGCAGGTTGGTTGGTGTACTTTACAATCTCTTTTTGCAGCAATGAATAAATAAATAACTATAAGTTTTGTCTACTTATAGAGACACTTCAGGAAAAGTCATGTGATCGTGGCACGCAAACACTAAATGTACATTAACAGAATACTGTGCTGCCTTTTCACATTTCAGTCTTCTTACAGTGTCCGTGCTTTAAAAATGGACATTATGACAGTGTTCTCTGTTTTTAATAGTCGTACCCTAATGTAGTTTTTTGTGCGGTCCATCTGTCAGAAAGTCTTTGTCATTCTTGTTGTAACTGTTGTCCATGTGCTGTGTTTTATCAGGTGACCAGCTGAGCTGTTCTTGTGGTACCAGCAGATCTACGTAGAGATTCTTCTGCTCTATTTCACTGTTTACCATCGTGTACCCGAGATAAGACATGGCCTCTTCACACACTTCCTGTACTCGTTTGACCGTGTTGTGTGGCAGCATGGTGCGCCAAGCCTGAGAGATGTCAGTGGCGCTTCGCGATGTGATGTCAAAAGCCTCTTTAATGGAGCCTTTGCCTTTTCCGTGGGTCACCTGGTAGATCCATGTGGCCAGCTGTGTGGTCATCTCCAGACCTACAAACTGATACAAGGATTTGATCTCCTTGACTGGGTTGCGCGTCACATCCTCGTAGCGAACCAGTTTGTAGCGGCCTTTTAGAAACGGAGGAGGCTTCAGGACCGCCCTCTTATTGATACGCAAGTGGCTTCGACAGATCTCCTGCATGACCTGATACTGTACCTCTGCTTCATTGATGGGTTTCTGCTCCAAGACGATCGCGTTATCACTCGCTAAGTATTCAGCTACCTTTTCCTTAGACCGCATCACTCCCCGTGGGTCTCGGACCAGGTGGATGATGCGGAGATTTAAGTTTGGGTCCAGCAATAGTGGGTAGAGGGATTCTAGCTCAAAGATGCGCACTTCCTTGTACACCACACGAGAGTAAAAGCCACACACCTGCTCTACAATCTTCAGGTCCCGAGGTTTACAATTCTGTTGGCAGTGTGTCTTGTTGCTGAGCTGATTACGTGGCATGAGAGGACAGACCGGGGGTGAGCACAGAGCTCGACTGTGACTCCACATAAACAACTCTTTCTGGTTCTCTGGAAGGTAGGACTCCATCACTGAGAAGTCACACTGGAACAGGCTCCGTAAGAGATCCCTCAAGGCCATTCGAAGTGCCCGTGCACCATTTTGCCTCAGCTGGGTCCACACATGCCAGCCAGGCTCCATAAGATAGAAGACAGACGGGTGCTGACTGAATACCTGGCCCAGGAAGGATGAGCCTGATCTCCATGATGACAACAATAGAACGTGGACTTTGTCATTGGAGGGTTGTGGGTCATAGAGGCTGAGCTGCATGTACCAGCCGCTGACCAGCAACAATGCTGCCCCACATAGGATCACTTGGAACTTCATGGTGTTGTGGTTCACTCTGTAGCGCAACATTATGGCTGTGAGCTGCTGTCCAGTCAGTGGTGCTTTGTGCGAATTCTTCTCTCTTCAATCTTGTCTTAAGCTGTGTCTCTTTTGCTGCATAAAAAATACACAAATAATATTAATTATTTTTTATAAAATACCAATTTGTTTGCAAATCCTGTCTTTGCTGGAAAACCTGGCATGCCACTGGTTGTGAACCACCTTCTTAAACATTTTAAATCACATGATACAATTTTGTATATGGTGGAGAAACTAAACCGAAACGGCAAACATTAACCAGTGATACTTTTTGTAAGGGTCATTTCATCAGCACAGAATTTTAGCTTAAAAAATCTTGCATACTCCTTCTGTTTCCCTTGTTTGTCTCTCACTGTGTGTGTGTGTGTGTGTGTGTGTGTGTGTGTGTGCGGTTTTACCACAAAGGTCTGCTACCCAGTACCCAGTTGGAATTAAAGTTTATCCAGTATTCTGGGCTGTAGAATCTACCGTAGCATCGCAGAACAGAGCGTGTCCACAGTCCTTTGAGTATCCCAGGGGAGCTCTCCTCTCCTTCTCCGCTTCCTCTGTCAAATGCTGCTGCTCGGATAATTATTTTCTTTAGTCCCCGGGCGTGTAAAAAGCGGAGATTTTGGGCGGAGTCTTGCATGCACAGAGTTGACGGTGTGGCAGGGGACTGCCACAGCCGATGCTATCGTCACCTTCCGGCATAACAGGTCAGCTGGGGGATGTTCGAAAGCTGGAACAGAACTGTTAAAAAGCCGTAATTTACATTTACCCAACTGCCGACATCGTTTAAGACATTTGCTCTTTATGTGTTAATTATCTTGTGGTTCTGTCTGTGTTTTATATCTTCTGGTGTGCCAAAATATGATCATCTGCCAAACAGTAATTTCGGATGTTCCCAAAAAGCGATTGCCCGTACCTGTAAAATACTTATTTGTTGAATTATAATATATGAAAAGTGTCTAATGCCTCACTCACGAATGGTATCAATTCATCTTGAGCTACAAACAACATTCTGGCTGCATCAGTTTTTAACACAGCAACTTTTATATATGCTCAAGAGTTAAAAAGATATTTTAACTGGCCTAAAGGGCTGGACTGATTACATCAGGTACAATATCATAAAGATAGCCTACAAGTCATAAAGATAAAGAACAGGTCAGGTAATGTCTTTAATTTATATATAACCTTGTGAATCCTGTTCGTTATTTAACAATATGAGTAAGACATTACACACACACACACACACACACACACACACACACACACACACACACACACACACACGCAAAACAAGACATTGGACATGCAAACGTAGCAGCCACGATAACACAAAAAAACAAATATAAATATATATTTAAATATCCCCCCCCCCCCCCCCCCCCCCCCCCCCATTTCTTTGTACTTTCACGTCCATTCCGAGAATTCTGGCAATTTCCCTTAAGGAACTCGGTGACATTTGTGAGTTCTTATAAGCGATGATTATTATTTTCTCCGAGGTCTGCAGCAGATCTTATGAACTAGACCAGCAAAAATGCCACTTACTGCCGTTGGGGGTGAGTGGATGAAAACAGGACAAAGACACGGTGAAAGAGAGGCAGAGGTGAATAACCAATGATTAAATGCGTAAAGAGAGGCGTAAAAACACGCAGCGAGTGAAAAAGGTGAGTGAAGAAACAATGCGTCATGTGCAGCTACAAAGAAGTCATTCATCAGGTTTTGCAGTTACCGTTAAAGCATGAGCTCACATCGAAATTGCAAAACAACTGGAAAGACTGTCCAAGTTTGTGGTACGTCACCAAACAAGAGCATGTAGCAGAACAAGCTGCGTGTCACTGTAAGAGAGGATTTGACAGGTTTTTCATTGTTTTTGCAACCCGCACACACTTAAACACTCAACACCCCTGACTTTCTGAAGCTTCCCATTATACCGGTTATACTTTCTGTAACAACATTTAATGTGCTGTCTTTTATCAAGAGGGATGATTGGTGGAAGACAATGCATGTTTTGATAATCACTTAATTATTTCAGCTATTTTACAAGCAGATATGCTGACTTATCAACATCTGCTTTTCTTTGTCTGATATGACAAAGGTCTAGGTAGTCTAGGTATCATTCTGCAAAAGACCAAATAATTAAAATAATAAAAAATAATAATTATAGGCAGTTTGGCGATTATTAGAAATACTTATCTGCAACCACAGTGCTGTTATCCTCCAATGATTTCAAAGGGCAGCAAAGTTGATTCTCAGAATCAGAGAGTCATCTGAGTCAATTAATATTTTAAGTGACTTGGCATTGTTAAGCTCGTTTTCTGAAAGATTATGTCATAATTGTCCTGAAATTTGCTGTCCAAAGTCCAAAATTTCTGCTGGTGTCTGTTTGTGGTGAGCATCAGATCAAAGTTAAGAATTATAAATTGTAATTATAATTAGCTTCTAGTGCACTTTCAGGCCCGTGAGACTCATTTAGACTCTCGGACACTAAGCCATGGCTCTTTGCGAAGTGCACACATTTCTGCATATCTGCCATTCAAAGACACTTTTTATAGAGTTTATTTTATGTAATATTCAATACTGAACTGTATGTGGGAGCCGAATCTTCAGCCCTGCTGAGAATCCATGTGGGACTTTACTTCCATGGGCATATCATGCAGGCCAGTTACATGCAAATACCAAAGGGTCATTTATAGCTGACATATGAAATTATCTTGCAGACCAGTTATATATAACAGAATAGTAACTGCTCAGCTGGGGTTCCAAGCAATTCAAGCAGGTACTAAAATATGACATCATACCCAGAGTGCGTGCCACCAATTGGCTGGTCAGTGGTTTCACTCAGTAGGTTATTCACAAAAATCAAAGCTGCTATTTCTGAAATCCAGCAACGAGGAAAATGGCTACAAAAACAATGCTCTGTTCATCCAGTCTCACAAAAAACCACAGACTGAGCAACAGTTACATCGTTGCCTCGACATCCACCTTTGTTGTAGCATTCATGTCACATACTAATTATGTCACAGGACCCTCGTCAGCATTGCTATGACGAAGACCACACACATTAGGTAGCACTCGATTGTAATGGAAAACAAATGGATCCGAGTCAAGTCGTGGTGGGTCAATCCAAGTAGGTACTAATGGAAAAGGAGCTTAATGGTATTGCGGGCCAGAAGTTTGACGCCCCTGGTACGGATGCTTGATGTAAGATTTCAGGCTATAGGACAATGAAAACTGTTTTGTAAGGACATTGTGTTATCAAGTTGTGAAATGAAAGTGTGAAGTGTTGCCCTGATGGTAGGGTATGGAAACAAATTTCAAAATCCATTCAATACTTCGTGGACAGCATCAGCAGGATCAACGAAGCTGGAACCATTCTTTTGCCAGAATCTGGAGGTTTGAGTCGATGAGCGCCACTGAATGATGGACAATCGATTGCACTCGCTCCACTCCACAGTACCGAGGTAGCAGAGCTCCTTCTTCCTCAGACTTAAACCCTGCTGCCATAGAATGTTTCAGAACACTTCAGGAAACCATTCTCTGTGAGACTGTATGCAACTCCACTTTCTTTAGCAGGTACGTACATCCGTCACCATGCCAGAATATACTTGTTACACCTGTTTCCAGGCAAAGTGTTAAAAACCCAAAAAGACACCCACCAGTGACAGGGGACCTTTTGCTGACTCCTGTCAGTTGTTCTCGTGTTAAACCAGATTCCTATGTGAACAACAATATGGTGAAATGTACATTTATTCAACTAGCATTCTCACATTCTCTTGCACAATCTTGCAAAATCAAATACTCTCAGATCCATATGTTTTTCAAGGGTCTTCTGAGCCGCTTTCAGGCCTTTTTTGCATAGTGAAATCTTCTACAATGATTGAACATGAATATCTCAAAGACTGTCAAAGATAACCTGCCATGGTTACTAGAATCAACAAGTGAATGAAAATGGCATTTTATTTACAATAAATGCCATTTTCTTGTTGAAAAGTATTCTATATCCTTAATTTTGTATTGTAATGAAATATTAAATAAATAAGAAAGTTATTTTAATTATTTGTGCTCAAATATGCAACTTTCCAGGACAGCTTGAAATTGTTTTTAATATTTTAAACAGCCATTTCACATTTTCTACCATGAACGTAAAACAGAGACAGTCGAACAGCAAATGCTCTGAACGTTGGCTGTTTTGAAACAGAGTAACCCATGTGTAAATTTTTGCATCTCACAGTAAATGTTAGGCCCTGACAGTGTCCGGCTGTGACCTTTTATTTTAACTATGTTGTTTATGTATTGTGAACGGTACTATTTTTATTCTTTACTCTTCTGAGAACATGCTTCCTAGTACAGGGCTCTATGGTCACATGATTAGTGGTGGTATTCTCCAACGCATGTTCAGTTTCACGTCAAAATATGCCTCTAATTTTTCCACTACTCTTTGCTCTGCTTTGAGCTTGCTGGACCGCCCATCCCTTCAAACTGGAGAGCACTAGTTTCCTTTTGAGATCTTGAGTCTGTGTATTTAAGATTTTATCTTTGCTTATGGAAAAGAGACCCAAACCAGTGCAAAAGAGATTCTAACCAGTGTTTTAATGAGTAGAATAACCCATTTAAAGTTCCCATTGATGAAATAAACCTTAAATCAGAGTACATATCATCTCAAATAAACAATATTTTGTTATGTATTTTACTCCATGATGTAAAACACTTCTGTACTTCATAGCAAGTTTCCAAAAATGTACAAGTGAAGATATTGTTTCAATCAGAACACTAAGTCATATATGAAACACAAAACTCACACCAAGTTATAGCTGAAGTCCATCTTTAAAAAAAAAAAAACCCATGACAATTTTTTATGCATTAAAAAAAATTAATGTACATTTTTTACTACAAAGCACCCTAAACACGATTAACAGTAGTTCATTTATCCTTTTTCTCTTACTGTAAAGATATAAATCAACGTGATTTAACATTTGCTACTCATTAAAAGACATTTCAGTGTAATCAAGTATTAATCAATAAAACAGACAGATCCCGTAAACAAATGTAAATAATGACACTGAGCACTTTTATCCAGTTTAAGTAAACATGTTAATTCCACTCCTTCATGAATGTATACCTTCATAGCTACAATACACTGTGGAAGTGAGGAGTTTCAAGTGGGAGCAAAAAAAATAATGTTTAAATTCTCAGGCACTTAAATGGAGCCAGGATGCAAAATAACGCTGTTAGTTCTGAGCTGAGAGCAGGTCTGAGAAGGAACAGATAATCTATCCCATGCTGTGAGACTTTTGTCAGTTACATCAATATATTTTGATGTGTCAGACATTCATTTGCAGAGTAACAGGAGACTGACTCCATCTTAAAGCAACATTTATGGCAGGTTTTAGTAACAGCGTTGGCGTGCTTGACTCATTTTGGAGCAAAAAAAACATGATTTTTTGTCAATACCTGTTTTTTTATACTGCAGGGTGTCTGGTGATTTCCGCCCATTACTTTTTACTGCAGGATGAATTAAGCTTGAGTCCAGTTAGTGAGTTTCCTGGCTGTACCGTATTAATAACATGCACATTGCTAAGAGAGGGTAGGTGCGTTTCATTGTGCTAATGCATTTTCTCACGGCTCTCTGCAGCTTCTTAACTTTTCTCACACTATCAGCATGAGAAAAGTATGTGAGGTGCCAAATGAGTAGCCCTTCAGTTCTAAGTGCTGTTAGTGCGTTAACACATCAGGTGCTGGTGATACTTGGAGGCTGGTCAGTATTTATGCATCGTGTTGCACCATTAAAGACTTTGCATAGGAAACATTTGTATTTATTTGTTCTATGCGTCTTGGTTGTCCTTGAGGTGCACATAAGGGATTTGAAGAGCAAGAGTAGCCACTAGAAAGCATCAAATAGCATCATCATCATCATGAATCAAGCCTTCAGGAGACAATGGTTTGATGCATATGCTTAAAACAATGTGGCATGCAACGGCCAATGGCCGGCTCTGTGTGTTTAATGTGGCACATCATAAATCAGGATTTTGGTTATGTTACATCGTTTTGTCATAAATTGTTTTGTCAGTGAGTCTGTGGACTGTTTTTGTGTGTGGTCTGTGCCTTTAAGAGACTATACATGTCCCTTGTCTGATTGGGTGAGCTGTTTTGGGCTGGCTTCAAAATGGCATCTGCTGATTGGCCCCCACTGTCAACTGGCCACTTCAAAAACTGTGTCTCCATACATCCCCTGACAGCAGCTGACACCAGACCTAGTTTTGATTAGTTTGATTTCTTGCTTTTGACCTTGGTTTACCCCAGAGTTAATGGTTTCAGTTTTGGTATTATTGGTGTCCCCACTTCGGCCTCCAAACCAGGAGAACCAGGGCAGGGTGGTACCGTTATCCGGTCCTTTGAGTAGTCCATTCTTTAAAAAGTCTGTTTGTATTCCTGTTTTAACAAGTCTTTGTCATTCCAGTTCTAATTGTTGTTAGGGTGCTGTGTTTTATCAGGCAACCAGCTGAACTGATAGGGTTCCCGTGGCACCAGGAGATCTATGTCAAGCCTCTTCTGTTCCTTTTCACTGTTCACCGTCCTGTACCCGAGCAACGACATGGCCCCTTTACACACTTCCTGGATTCGTCTGACCTTGTTGTATGGCAGCATGGTGCGCCAAGCCTGGGAGACGTTGGTAGCGCTCCTCGACGTGATCTTGAAGGCCTCTTTAATAGAGCCTTTGCCTTTTCCGTGGGTCACCTTGTAGATCCATGTGGCCAGCTCTGTGGTCATCTCCAGACCTACAAACTGATACATGGCATTGATCTCCTCGAGTGGATTGCGTGCCATGTCCTCGTAGCGAACCAATTTGTAGCGGCCTTTTAGAAACGGAGGGGGCTTCAGGACCGCCCTCTCGTTGATACGCACATGGCTGCGACAAATCTCCTGCATGACCTGATACTGTACCTCTGCTTCCTTAATGCGTTTCTGTTCCAAGACGATTGCGTTATCACTCATAAAGGCCTTGGCTGACTCTTCCCTAGACCGCACAACTGCCCGTGGGTCTCGGACCAGGTGGATGATGCGGAGATTTAAGTTCGAGTCCTGCAAAAGTGGATAAAGTGATTCCAGTTCAAAGAGCCGCACATCTTTGTACACCACGTGAGAGTAAGAGTCACACGCCTGCTCTACCCCCTGCAATCCCTCAGCATCACATTTCTCTAGGCACAGAGTCTGGTTGCTGAACTGATTACGTGGCGTAAGAGAACAGATTGGTGGCGAGCACAGAGCTCGACTGTGACTCCACATAAACAAAGACGACACATTGGGGTACTCTGGAAGGTAGGACTCCATCACTGAGAAGTCACACTGGAACACGCTCCGTAAGAGATCCCTCACTGCCATTCGAAGCGCCCTTGCACCGTTTTTCTGCAGTTTGGTCCACACATGCCAGCCAGGCTCCATAAGATAGAAGACAGACGGGTGCTGACTGAACACCTGGCCCAAGAAGGATGAGCCTGATCTCCACGATGACAGCAGCAGAACATGGACTTTGGCGTTGGAGGGTTGTGGGTCACAGGGGCTGAGTTGGGTGTACCAGCTAAAGAACAGCACTACTCCTGCCCCCTGTAAAATCACCAGAAACATCATGGTGCTGCAGTTCACTCTGTAGCGCGGCATCGTGGCTGTGAGCTGCTGTCAGACAGTCGTCCTTTGTTTGAATCCTCTCTTTGGTCCTGTGTTGAGGTGTTTATCTTTGCTGCATGAAAAAGCAAGACAGACAGAGAGAGAGAAATTCATATTCAAGATTTGACAATCATGTTTATGCAGCACTCAAAATCTCTTGCAAATTATTATCAAGCATGTGTCAAGAAGAGAGAGCCTATACGCTCTTATAAATTAGCTGACTTTGGGACATTAATAGTGACACAACATTGATTAAGAAAATATGACTTTTGTTATCAGTTTTTTTATCTGATGAAAAGCTCAAATAATAAATAAATTAGATTAATTTTACTTAGAGACTAGTTATACTTGCTCCAGTAAATGAGGCCTTGTGCAGCTTTAAATGCTAAAAAAAATTACATGTATAGTGGAAGTATTTTAAACTGTTTTAATTTTGATGATTATGGCTCATGAAAATCAGAAATCTATTATCTCAAAGTGTTAGCATATTTAATTCAAAGTTTGCATATGAATGGCGTGTATTTCTCAGTCTATTTTAGCACTAAAACTACAATCATGGGGACAACTGCCGATGCAACGGTTAACCAAATAATCATCGACATCCTGTACAAAGATTTTTGTATTTCATTTCAGGCTCATAGCGCCTAGGTACAGGAGTCCAGGTTTTTGAATGGTTTGAGATACTATGTCCTCTGTGTTGGTGGTGGTGGTTGGTCTGCTGTGTTTCATCGAGTCCAAAGCCAACACAGCATTTCCCAGGAGATGTGTGAACACTTCATGCTTATATCTCCTGACAAGCTTTATGGACATGCTGCTTCCCTTTTCCAACATGACATAGCACCTGCCCACAGCTCAAAAACATCATTACTGTGTGTGACTGGCCTGACCTGGCACCCCAGCAGTGCAACAATGTGATCGCCTCCCTGCCACACCACACGTGCTGAAATTCTTGGCAAATAAGTCCCAACCAAGTAATGAGTTTGTAAATATGGTTTAAGTAAATTTTAAATACTTTTATCATGTGTCTGACAAAACATAATCTGAGATACTGAAATGATGATTTAATGAGCTTTAAGCCCATAATCCCTGAGTAAAGAAACATTTTACATAGATGAAGAACCTAACAATAAACTAGTGCAGAGTGAACTCAGGTCAAAGAAGTGGAGCAATATCCTTTAAGAACACTACTTAGAAATCCATTGCGTTCTTATTCTATTACAGTTTTGTTTTCATCTAAAGTCTCACCTTAGACATTTTATAGAGATGTCTGCAAAGATTATGGCTAATGTCAGTGCGTCAAATTACAAGCTGAGCAAGTTTCAACAATTTAAAAGGATTCAAATGACACTCAGCCAGTCAGACTAAGTCACTAGCTTATATCTGTTATAGCCCATATAATGTTTATATCTAACTTTGTAAATAATGTGTTGCTAATATTATTAAGTGTACTGACAGCTAATAAACCAAAGATAGGTTCATTTGATAGATACACTCCTCACACTTGGAACACATCATGCACTGACTGTACCTGACAAAGTCACGTGCTACACACAGCACAGTCAGACCTTCCGGCACAATCTCAGCAAAAACTGTGAAAAGGTATTTGAATCATTCATTACCTTTTCAGGTTTATTTTTACCCATTCATGTTCGCACCTTCATTTTCAGTGCAGATAAAACAGATAAGCAGATAAGATTGCAAAACGCTCTTGCAAATTTTTCCTGTTGTACTTCTGTGTCTGTAATTAGCTCAGTGCATTTTTACCTCATTCTTTCTACACATACGCACGAGCATACATCCATTGTCACAGTCTATTTTAAGTGACTCAGTTTCCATTACAAAATCACATAAATTCCAAAGAACCACCTCCCATTCTGCTTGCTTTTTATTATTATTATTTATTTATGATGTGTTCTACAATATTTGTCAATTTAACCAATTTTGCAGGGCAATCTTCATATACAAGATTAATTTTCATATATGAGAGACCTGACAGAATATGGAAATGACTTTTGTGCTTTTTCCTGCCTATCTTGAAATCTTTGAAGCATTTCCACTGGACTAAACATGTTAAAAACAAAGACTGTGCTGAGAATTCAGTGACATTTACAAGCAAAGCTGTCATCCAGAGAACAAGTTAGAAGCATGATTGCATCTTAATTGGTGGATTTTGAGACATTTGTTTGTGTCCCTCGTTGCTGCAGGAGAACTTCATGCTGGTTTGGAATGCAGAGAGAGCTCGGGTTAGTGCAGAGAGAAAACTGCAAACACTGGCACGGCTTCACTGAATGATTTTTCCTGCATCATGCCACTGTAGCAAGCGGCCTTTATGTAGCTGTTCAGTGTACATTTTTAAGGATTGAAGAAAAAAAAAGTTCATTTACATTAAATGTGTTTTCATAGAAAATAAAGGGTCCAGTTTTATTGTTACTTCATTGCATATGAGATGGTTTTAGTAAAGTTATAACTTTTGGCCACTTTTAAATGCGACACTTTCTATTGATACTTTTTAGATACTTTTAAACCAACCCTATACAAAACTCTGATCTCTCCCCTAATGTTCCAATGTCACGCAACATGCTAACATGTGAGGCGTGTCACCTCACCGGCGGCTTATGACAGGAATGCTGTCACCTGATGACAGTTGAAAATACTGGCAGCATTCTTCTTTCGCCGAGTGCAGGAAGAAGGAAGAAGAGCAAGATCCCTGATGATAAAGCAAATCATGGTAGTATGTCATAAGATGTCTGAACAGGCTGGGACACGAGCTAATCAACTTTTGACCCTCGAGATAGTGAAACAGTGATAGTGAAATCCTAGTGTGGCAATAACTACCTAGTTAGTTGGTAACTGATGTGAACCACCCTTCTTAAACATTTTGAATCACATGGGCTGATTTTGAACATGGTGAAAAAATCAGACCTAAACATCACACATTAATAATAATAATAATAATGGATTGGATTTAGCGCTTTTCAAGGCACCCAAAGCGCTTTACAATGCCACTATTCATTCACTCTCACACATTAACCACTGAAACTTTACACAGGTATTAATCACGCCACTGTATTCCTGCTCTCTCTGTTTCTCTGGGTCGTCTGACTGTTGGGAATTTCCCTCTGTATCAATGTAGAGTCATTACCTTACATACAAATTGCCTCGAGGTGATTGTTGCTGGGATTTGGTGATATATTTAAAAAATCTATTTCATTTATTGAAACTATCAGGTGTCAGGGCATTTAGCCACCTGCTACTCACAGATAGAAGGGCCTGAGTTTGACTCGTGTATCTGGGGCCTTTCTGTGTGGAGTTTGCATATTTTCTCAATGTTTGTGTGAGTCTTCTCTGGGTACTCTGGCTTCCTCACACAGTCCAAAGTTCGTGGGAATTCGTATTTAATTATTTAATTATTAATTAGTGATTCCAAATTTCCCATAGGTATGAATTGCTGTGTGTCTCTCTGTGTCAGCCCTCTTTCAGATTCCAGGGTATGCCCTACCTCTCAACCCTATGACAGCTGGGATAGGCTCCAGCCCCCCCTGGTGCATGAAAGTATCAGTCAAAGATTCAATCCTCAAATATTTTCAGACAAGCACTTATTCATCCACCGAAAAACACACGCTAAGCTCGACATTTAGCTAATAACAGAAGATGAAACCTGAGAAAGTTACAGTCTTGTTAGCTGCTGATCCTTTCCCTATAAGAACCCCTTACCTGTTGAGTAACCTTCCTCTTAAACTTTCAGATAAATGCAGAAAAAAAATCTTAAAAATTAACAACTTGTGACAACTGGCAAAAGAAATCTTTCAAACCATATTTACTCACTTGTACTGAAAGGCAGGATTTTATTGTATTATTTTCTAACTGAGCTATCACTAAATACTAAAATATCTGGATGAATGTCTTGCTTAAACTGTAATGCGCGTCCACATACTTGCATGTGGGCGCAGATCTGATGTAGAGGCAATAATGCCAGGTAATGTCAAGTTTCAGATCACTTTGTACTCTCTTAAATTTCAACAGGCTGCTCAGCTGAAAAAGTGGAAACTTTCCCCGACTGTAAGACTGAAGTGCTGAATCGTCAAAAAAACGAAAATCCCGATTGGCTTTCAAAGATGCTGTTAAATGATATTTAACTGCTGAAAACAGCAAGCACTGTGCACTCAGACATAAGGTGACATGGATCCATCACATGCAAAACTGCCTGAGGCTGTAATCTGCCCTTTAATTTGAAATGCTAACATGAGCCTGCAGTGTCACAGACACAGTGGATAAACAGGGACAAGCCTGCAGAATGCCGCCCAAGATCAACATCATTTCTGTTAGAAATATAAAGAACATTTATACTGGAGATGAATTTCTCAACCCACAATTAAAGGAGTGATGGCAATCTGTCTTAAGTTTGGGATCACAGAAACTAAAGCGGGACAAACCACATATGAAGCTACAAGTGTGTTGGTGGAGCAGATCAGGTGTGATGGCGCAGTGGGAAAAAAAGATTATTCTCAAAATTGTCAAATTCTTTTGTACTGTGACTTCAGTAGAACTGTTTTGTTTGTAGGGAGACGAATCAGCTGACCAGGGCACTAGTCAAATGAAGTTTATAAATATGATTCCATACAAGAGGATGATAAATGACACTGGCATTTTGCTGCTGGGATTCTTTCACCTGTGCTTTGACAAATTTCATTTACTGATTTTAAATCTGTTTTCGTCTTGCAAGTTCCCGTTTTTTTAGTTATGTTCCAAGTATTGGACAGCTGGACTGGACAGAAACAGCGACTCATTATAAAATTAAAGAAAGTAAGTGTGCTCTGCAGAAAAGTAAGCCCAAAATTAATGAAGGTCTTTTTGTTGGTTCTAAAATCTGTGAACTGATACTTGACGATGAGTTTGAATGGAAACCGGAGCCAAGTGAATCAGTAGCCTGGGAAGCATTAGTGCAGGTTGTCCAAAATTTACTTTGGAATCACAGAGCAGAGAATTTTGCTAAAATCACATCAGCTAACGAGTGCAAAATGTCACTGAAGATGCACTTTTGTTCACCCAAACCTGGGCAAAGTCAATGATGAGCGTGGAAAAAGATAAAAGATCAAATAAAATGTTGGAAAACTGATACCGGGGACAGTGTAATCTGAGCTTGATGGTTGACTGCTTCTGGTTCTTTGTAAAAGACATGCATGCTCAGTACAAGTGCTAAAGTAAGTGGCTAAAACATTTTTGAGCAGACATTTTTTTGACAGTCTCAAATGTATGCTCAACTGTGAGGTTCAACCATGTGCACCTCACAGTTGAGCAAAAGTTCAGCACAGTTCATTACTGTAAACGTTGCCACAGTTCCCTAGCACTAACTAATCCCAGCAGCCTGCACACGCAGCCTTTAAATTGATCTGAATGCAGTGCCCTGATCAGGCTGCATGAAGAACATACTTGACATTAGGTATTACCCCGCCTCTTAGATTTAATTACTCATGAAGGTGCTGACATGTTAAGACTTTCTCTCCTGTTTATGTCTTGAACAGATTAGACAGCACACTGAACAATGGAGAAGTAAACAAAAGGTAAATGCTTTTAATACCCCAATCTTCATCTGGATTTATATAATTTATGACTGTGTGATATTATACACACGCACCTTGTGTAAACATGGATCTGCAGCGTCTTGTGTGCAGACATTGTGCGACGCCTTGCGTGCAGCTGCTCGTGCACTGTTTGTTTGCAGTGAGACTGAGTCTGGGAACAGATGCGTCTCTTTCTGTTTGCCAGCAGACGTGGTGAGTCCAAGTGCAGGAGACACTTTGCTGTCTTTGTGAGGAGAACAGTGCTGGCAAGCAGCACCGTGAACTACAGCGCTGCAACACCGAAGAGATCCAGATATTCGTCTGCTAAGAAGCATACATTATTGCACCTGCATGGCGAGCTGCGCCAGCTGCAACCTTTCCTTGTGATTATCATTTCTGACAAAGCGGCTACTCGAAAACACTCGCTGCTCGTCCTGCTCAGCTCTGTGTGCATGAAAGAACACAGGCTCTCAGGGTTGTTTCGGGGTGTCTTGCAGCTGCTTGATCAGTGGATAAATAAACCACAGAGTCAGCCAAACCTCAACAATCCACTTAAACTAAATCACTCGCTTTGTTCATGAAGTCTGCCTGAAGGTGGCCATTCTTTAATTGTACTTTCTGATGTTTGTAGTTGGTAATGGAATGCATATAAGAGCTGCAGAGTGCTCTTTAGACCACTCTGTATCTTGTAAGTGTACAGATCCAACTCTAAAAAGCTTCTTAAACATATGACAAAAGATTTGAGCCGATATGTGTATAAACAAAATCAATGAGCCTTTCAAGCTGGCCTATCACATACTCTGTAGTCTTTGTGAACCTGAACCGTACTTGTTTCTGAAAAGTAAAAATAAACATTTGCTCAGTTTTGACGTAGTTGTTCACACATTGGCCAAACAAGCAAAAGATCCCTAGTTTGTTCCCAGGAGAAGGAGAGTTTGTGGGTGCTCTTGGCCCATCAGCCAATCGTGGAAAAGAGTAAACTTCTTAAGTGCAAACAGCTAAATGTTAAAAACCGTGAAAAGTGCCCGTTGTCCCTGTCTGTGCTTTCAAAAATGTATATTTGGATATTTTATGGGGGTTTTCTCCTATGAAACTCTGCGTTCACCTTCTATGGATGCACAATCTGATACTGGACACAGGTTCAGTCCTATTCAGTTCATTGTTGCTCTGCATTTATAACTCTACATAGCAGAAGCGTTGCTCCTGTTACCAGCAGCACAGCTAATATAGCATGGAGGAAGCTGGCAGCACAGGTTCAACAGTCGGGAGGTATTCCAAGCATACTGCATCAACAGCTTTACATATTTGAAGTGGTTTTTACTGCTTATCAAAGCGTTGCCAAGTGGGGTGACTCAACTGAAAATCTCCAACAACAGTGCTTTCTTTGTTGGTTTCTCTCTCGCTCTGTTTACTTTAACACATGTTGGGAGGCTTTTACTATACTCACTGTAACATAAAGTGTTGATAATCTTGGTTAATATTAAAATAATCTCTCATTTCACCTGCCTCCTATTACACCAGTCTCCTTCCCCTGCTCTGACAGCAGGGTGCAGTAAAGAGCTGGTCGTTTTCTTCTGTAAGCAGACCTGAAACAAACATTGACACTGAAAACATGATTCATGTGTGTTTTCTTTCCACCTCTTCTTTCTTTTTGCATTTACATTTATCAGCTGTTATAAATGCTGATATTCAGCAAATCACCAGCCACCAATTTTTTGCAAGCTATTAAATTTCAAGACTTGGTGGCGTTTAAAACAGCGCAAATAAGATAGAAAAGAAAGAAATAAAGTGTTTGCAAAAGAGGGAAATGGAATTTTAAAATACAAAGTGTTAGAACAACTTTTAAAAATGTCTATCTCAATAGCAGGAGTTAAATTATGGAACAGTCTAACAGAAGAAATTAAAGAAAGTAACAACATAAACCAGTTTAAAGTGAAATATAAAAAACTGATTTTTAACAAATATAAGAATGAAGAAAACGGGGTAAACCCAGGGCGGTAATGTTGTTCGTAATAGTGTTTTAGTTTGTTTGTCTCATCATTTGTGAATCTGCAAACGTTGCCACTCAGTCCTTATTTATATGAAAGTAACTATACTGTGGTGGGGCTTGTTTATTTGTTTTGTTTGTTTGTTTGTTTGTTTTGATTTACTTTTGCTTCATATGTTGTTTGTTTAATTTAAGGCTAAAACAAAATGAAATCAATGAGAGGTAAAATTTGAGGCGGTAGGGACTAATAAGTGTATACTTCTGCCTACTCCGTTTCAAACAAAAGAATGGAATGATATTTTGTAATGATTGTGAATTCACGTTTGAAATAAAAATGAAATGAACTGAACTAAATCATAAATAAATCAGCTCATAAAATTTGTTTATTTTCTGTAAATGTTCCTTAAGCATGTGCTTATATAGAAACAGTCTCTCAGCTATCCTCCGTCAGAAACACCTTTGACATTATGACTCATATTTCTTCTCATAACCTGAAACACTCATAGACACATCCAGTATTTCCTCTGATGTCACAGTCCCTTGATGTGTTTCTCAAAAATTAAATTGTAGTTTCCTTTAGAGTACGAACAACGTAATAACAAAGCCAGTGTTCTTGGTTTGCTTTGTTCTTGGCCGTTACTGATTCCCCCTTTCGTGTTATCAATACTGCTTTGTCTTTTATCTCCACTCCCTTTGAATATTTAACCAGTTTAACACTAATACGAAAGCACACATAAGTAATGGTCAGTGGTACCCATGCACCAGTCAGCTGGGATGCATCTTTTTTTTTTTCAGACATTATTTGGTAACTTTATATTTTTGCTGTGGATTTCTACACTGTCACTATCACAAAGTGCTCTTAATCCACTTACTATTATTATTGTTATCTCTTCCATTGAATAGCGATTTGTGTGTTTGCAGATCAGCTGAAGTAATCTTATCAACTACCCACTGGAAACGCTATAGAGGAAAGCCCACATTTAAGGATGATTGACACGGGCACTTGAGCAGAGCAGGCTTCCTCATATTACCTCTATAAGTTTACAGTTAGTTCAAACACTCAGCCTCAGGAGTACCCATCACCATTCTTTCTTATATATATATATAAACATTATGTCAAATTCTGTTTCAAAATTGGGGGGAAGAGAAAAATTTTAAATGAAAGGCAGTGTGACAAATTTAATAGCTTTACACCTGATGTTTTTGAAAAAAAAAAATATAGCTATATATTCATCTGTACGACAGATAGAGTCTCACATTTTAGACTGCTGCTCAGCGTGTGGCCCGTATAATGTCTGTCTGTGAAGCACAAACGTGACATGAATATTGGCAGCTTTTAATTACTTCATTCATTCACTGCCTTCAAATGAACCCCGTGGAATCTGGTAAATATTGTACAGAATAAAAACGGCCGAAGAGGCTTGTAGCTGGCACTTGTAATCACATTACAGAAGACTGTGTAACGGCACAGACCAAACTAACTCTGAGGGGATAAACGGGGGGTAATGGAGTCCCCTGCGCCTACCTGGGTGGTCACGGATTCTGATCTTTGGAGTTTCGTTACATTGTTGCGTTGCTCGGTCTTAAAGACGAATTTATTGACATGGTTGTAAAAGAATCGCCAAGATGGGCAGAAAAGAGGGTCGTAACCGTAGAGAAGCGAGCGGGTTGTAGTTTATTCGTCTTTTTTTTTTTTTTTTTTACCTCTTATTCCACCAAAGAGAAAGAAAAAAGTCTCACCTTTTATTTTGTTGTCGGTCGCGCTGTCTGACAACGGAGCCGGTCCACAGTCCTCTGAACTCTCCCCTCCTCCGCCGCCCTCGGTCACCAGCTGCTCGGAGAACTTTCTTGTAGTGGCCGTGCACAAGGCGAAGTTTTGAGACGTGGCCGGTGGCAGTGCAGGGCTGACGGGCTGGCAGAGGGCTGGGCGGGGGCTGCTGGTCACAGAGATAGGAGAGTGGTGGAAGGTGGGTGGGTGCGTGGATGTGTGTAACGGAACAGTTATAAAGGCGACATTTACGGCGCATCGATGGCAGACATCCTTCCCAACATTTATTCTTGTGTGTGGTGCAGTAGGCTACAGATGTTAACTGCCCTGTGGTCCAGTCCCAGTGTTTTATCTCCGTTACCAGCTGCAATGCAGCCACTACCTTTATAACTCTGTGTTTATTGTACTTACATTTTAACCCATCCGATCTTTTTTGGCCACTGAAAACATGTTTACAGAACTATTGTTATGTTTTATATTGTTATATTTGTGCTGTCCTCTTGGTCAGATTACGCTTTAAAAAGACATTTTTAATGTGAACGAGATTTTGATATCATTCACGAGGGATACATTTGACATATATTTCACATATCCTCCTGAGAACCAGCAAACAAGTATCTTCCAGTTTAACGTTTTTTGTGATGCCCTGCCTATTTGAACGTAGAGGCGACTCAAAAACATGAGGTATCATTGGAAAGGCACAGATGTCCCCGTTTGAGCTCACTTTAGGGCTTATTACAGTAGCTTGAATAAATCAAAAGATGTAGACCAAAAACAGATGTCCATTTGTCCAGTTTTTGGCAAATACACACTTTCAAGTCACTTTCCTATTCAAAAATAACTTTGCAAACAGGAGAGACACTAGATCAAAACTAGATCTAAACTCAAGGACGCGTGAGGAAAGTTGACATTGTCGTCAGAACATTTCCATCCTATTTGTTTTTGCTATTTTCAGTACAGTCAAGCTTTAAAACTAGCTGCACAAGCTGACGGGTAGCCTCTCTTTACTTTCAAAGATAAATGAGGGCTCCTCCTCTGCACTGGCTCATCAGCTCAGTGTCCTCCCCAGTTATGCTGGTTATCATCATGGCTGCAGAAGCACGAAGCTGCAGAACTCTACTGAATCTCCAAACATTGATTCTGTTCATCTGGACGTAGCGTTTTCAGTGGGAGACTACTGAATAATTCAGCTGAGCTCGCATTGCATTAATGTGGGGGTTTTAAGTTTTCATTACAATGTCTCACTGTCTGCAAGGGCCCCTCATCATAACTTTTCTAGCAGGCTACAATTTCAAGTGTCCATCCTCCGTTTTGATAAGGGACTTAACCAAGGTGTCGTTGAGCATTGTGCCTTAAAGTAAACTTTGATATAGTTCAATCCAACGACTGTCTAAATGTATTTTCTACAGTCATTGGTTTAATCAGTCGATAATAGGAGAACCAAAGCAATTTTAATAGCCAGTATGTCACGGCTGCCGAGGCGAGCTGTGTGGTGTTGGAGGAAAGGAGGACCCAAAATGCAGGCGATGACTGATGTTTATTTACAGGGTGGTGTAGTGGCAAACAAGCAGTGAGGGATGACAGGGAACTAAAGAAACCTAAACTGGAAAAACTAAACAACAAACCTGAGAACATACGAAATGGGGAGAGTGGCAGAGAGCCGCAGACAGGGAACAGGACACTGTGGAACACAGATGAACCGACAACAGGCAGGAGAACACACAGGGCTTAAATACACACAGCAGTAATCAGGGGACGAGACAGGAGGGCAACACACCTGGAAGAAGTCAGAGCTGACGGGACAGGGGAAACGTAAACTGAACACACTCACACGAGACAGGGACCTTCAGAATAAAACAGGAAACTCAGACACAGAAGCAGACAAGACACTGAACTAACTAAACAGACAGATTCACAAACAGACAGTGTGACAGCATAGACAGACAGAACACAGAAGTGGGACCAGGGTAAGCACAGAACAGAAACCTAACAAACGGTAAATCATAACAGAATACATACTCAGGATAAACAAAAGCATAAAGAAACACAAAACACTGAGTCGGCAGACTCAGGACCATCACACAGTAAAGCAGCATCTGTTTCGTCCAGCATCTGTGCTTGTTGCACCTTATAAGTTTGACCATCCTTTTGTTTTGCAGGTAGGCCTACATAGATTTTACAGGTTCGGATCACTGAGCTTTTGTGAATTCTTTGCGTGTCCCATTCAGGGACCAGTAAAGAAGTCACTGATTCTGTGCTTTATCTTCAGCTACAGTTTCTGAATCACTTTTAATGTATACTGTACCATTGCTACTTGGTGGGGTAAAGTTATGTTTCACATATTGTTTTGATTGCCCAGATTGTGATAATATCGTGTAAAACAACAAATGAATACTAGAAAATACTGTGCATTGTTTTTCTGGAAGCATGGAAAACACTGAGGACAGTACACAGGTTGCTGGCAAATGAATGCCAGTATGTTATTGCCAACAAAATGTATTTACATTACTGTAAATACATTTGCAGTAAAAATATCCTGCCTCACTTGCATTTACATGAAAGTTGCTGTAACTGGAATTTACAGTAATTTGCTGTGAGTCTGCATAGAAGTTTGCAACTCTGCCTGCCGCACACAACTTAACATGACATATATGTCTCTTAACTTGGACATAATAGTAATTCAACATGTAGAGCTATGTTAATATTTACTACAGCAATGTAGCTGACTTGTCATTAGCTAATCTGAAACCGGCTGGGGTTATTTTAAACCCTGGCAGTTTGTGATGTCTGGTTTGCATTATTGTGCCAAACATATTTGCTTTTCCAAGATGAGCTCCATAAATTGTCTATATGCTTCTCTTGTTTGTGTTTTTCTTTTGTCTGTTTATTTATTCATGTCCATCATTATTTCTATAAATAGCCTAAGGAGTTTGGAATGAAGGTGACTAGACTTTCTTTAAGTTGCTAATAATTTAGGGGTTCAACAATTTAAAAATTCTGTTACCTGTGTGGGCATTTCTGAGTTCAGTTGCCAGCAGTGTTGGTCAAGTTACTTGAAAAAAGTAACCAGTAACTAATTACTGATTACTTCCCCCCCAAAGGTAATCCCATTACTTTACTGATTACTTATTTTCAAAAGTAATTAATTACTTAGTTACTTAGTTACTTTTTAAAAACACGATTTACAACCTGAATAGGTGATAAAGCGATCGATCTTTCAGCCCAATTCTACTTTTTCTGCATAATCCATCATACAAAATGTAATCAAATGGAAAAGTCTCTTTTTAAAACTTGTTTTATCAGTTTTAATCTTTTAACTTTACGCATGAAGCAAACATTAAATTATATGCAACATTCTCTGACTGGAAGAAATTAGTTTAACATTTAAACCTATTTTCTGCACATTCCAGCACATAAAATAAAATATTTTTTGTGTTTACACTCAGTCTTTCAAATAGATGCAAGTAAAACACAGCAGAAAATAAATAAAGTCAAAGACTAGCGGTCCTGTTGCTCTATTTTCACCTGTAAAGCAGGAGTGGGGTAGGCGGAGGTTTACCCTGGTGCAGGTGTGCTGCAGCGGTGTGGAAGAATCCGCGAGTTTCTCTGTGAGTTTCCCATTACGTCTTTGCGCACTCGGTGCTTGCTCGGAGGTTTAGGGTTTTTTCGCTGTAAAAAGAAGTTTTCTTCCCACGCACAGCGGACGCTAATGTTTTTGTCACTTTATATGGAATCAAACTCAAAGTAAGGTCAGTACTTCCACGCTTTAAACGCTGCACGCTCATACTCTCTCCGCACTCCATATATTATTCACTGTTGATCTGCACACAGCTGTTGTCACGAACGTCGCACTCGCTTACGTCATTGTCATGAGACATTCTCGCAAAAATTCACGGTTTTAGTAACGCAGTAATGCAGCGTTCCTACGGGAAAGTAACGGTAATCTAATTACCGTTTTTGCAATAGTAATCCCTTACTTTACTCGTTACTCGAAAAAGTAATCGGATAACAGTAACGCGTTACTGCCCATCTCTGGTTGCCAGGGATTAAATCTTTTCTCTATGCTGTTCATCATTTGCTGATATTTAAGAAATCTACTGTTGGTGAGCCTATATTTTGATATGCATTCTTGGATTTTTTTTTTTTTTTTTAATTGTCATGAGTAACATGTTCCAGATTTTTTATTCGTTTTTATGAAATGATGGAAAATTCTGTGTTTTCTTTTTCGGGCAAACTATCTGGATTGTCCCACACCTCCAGACTCACAAACCAACCTCTTCTTCCCCTGGGCTTGTGTAGAACTACTAGTAGAATTTTCCAGTCACCCTATGAGCTATGAGCATGTTCATATGAAAAGAATATTATTGGCAAGATCTAGGTCAAAGTTACCATGGCAGAGAGTGAAGTACCTTTGGAACACTGAAAACCAGGGTTTAACCTAAATTAACCTCACCAAGTGCATATCCTGCCCGCAAATACAGGTCTCTGGTGTGCTTTTTTGCAGCACAGAGTTAGCTGTATACAATGCAGCAATATTTCCATTGCAATAAGAATCCATTAAAAAGATTCATGCTTACATAACCTTTCAGAAACCCTGAGAAGACAGAAATGTTTGCAAATGGAAGTCAACCAAATAAAAGCACTGAGTCGATCATAATCGTTATGCTAAACCAACACTGCACACATGTGTGAACAGGAATACAATATTTAAAAAATAAAACCAAAACAAATATGCCTGCATTTTTGTTTTTTTGTTTGTTTGCTTTCTAAATTGAGCTTACCTTCAAACCCTGCCTGTTGCCAACCAACCAGGTAGATTCCTCAGATTTGGTACTTTAGTACATTTTCAGCTCATTACTCCCTTTCAACAAAAACGGTCTAAAACTGATTGTTTAAAGCAGTCTGGTGGTTATGTTTAACATGAACATCCACCACTTTAACAGCATAAATAATGACAAAAATCACCTAGACAGAAAGTGAAAATCATAGCAAATTTGCACATTTCAAATGATTTTGATTTTTAATTCCCCACTTCCTCCTTTTGATAATGAAAATAACTTGCTTGGTACCTTAATGGCACCAATGTTGCCTCACTGCACAGGCTGCACTTCCAGGCTGGGGACCTTTATGACTCTGCACATTCTCCCTGTGCATGCATGAATTTTCTCCAGGTTCTCATTCTTCCTCCCAGAGACATGTGTGTTGGTTAGGTCAGTTGGCTGCTTTATACTGGCCTTAGGAGTGAATGGTTGTCTGTTTCTCTTTGCAAGCCCTGCAGCACACTGGCAACCGGTCATAGGCCTCTCACGCTATGCCAGCTGTCACAGTGTCTTCCTTTCTTGTGGCATTTAGTGAAGCAGAAGTTCTTACTTTGCTGCTCTGACAAAAATGGTAATAACATAAAAATAATTTAAAAAAAAAAAAGCAAAAATGTGAAAAATAAGCAAAATTTGCCACATGTTCTCTTCTTGATTATAATAAAACTTTAATAGCTGGGAGTGTTTTCATAAAACTTTGAGATTATTTTGGCATTGTTTTCATTGGGATGAAGAATTAGAAATCTGTATGTTGATGCTCTGTCTCTAGAGCAAAATAAAGTGGAACTTGGGAAAAGCAATGAAACACTGAAAAAAGAGATGCAAACAAGGGATGCACCTGTTTCCTGTAAGACCCATCTCATATCCTGTTTTCCTTCTCTCTGCAGCTGAAAGAAAAGCTTTTTGGTGACCAGTAAGAGCTGGATGGAGGCGGAGGAGGGACTTTGGGCAATGATGTGGAATTAGTTGTAACAGTTGCAATAAGGTGTTAAAAAGAGTGCTCTTTCATTCAAACAGGAGACTTCCAGTTTGAAGTGAGCCAGCACTGTTATTGGTTATATGGCTCTTTGTTACTTTGTCCCTGCATTCCCAAAAAACAATGGTCTACAACCCTGTTTTGTGAATGGACCTGTTGGCCCATCCTTAGTAATTTCAACATCTATTGGTGAGATTCCCACAAGATGCTGCATATACGCCCATGGAAACAGATTGCATTTAACAGGGTTGTAGAAACACTAAGCTACTGTTACTAATAAGATCACAATACTAACTTTATTTATGTTGACTCTTTATAAAAAGCAAAATAACAGATTGCAATATTGAAGCACAAAGCCAGAAATTACAGATTAAATTAAAGTTAAGGTAGAAACAAAACTTCTTAATTTCAGCTTCTCCCTTTAGGGGTCGCCATTCTGGACCATCTGCCTCTATCTCAATCTAGCGCTACGATCCTCCTCTCTCATACCAACCCTTACACATCCTCCTTCATTGCATCCATTAACCTGCTTTGGATTTTCCCGTTTTTTGTCTGACCTGGCAGCTCCATACTTAACATCATTTGCCCAATCAGCTATTCCTCTTCTGCACATGTGCAAACCATCCCAGCCTCACTTACTTTGTCTCCAAAGCATTCAACCTGAACTTTCCTTCTGATGTGCTCATTTCTAATCTCCCTCCTGATCACTCCCATCTTAACATCTTCAGCTCCACTCCTGTCTTTGTGTTAGTACCACTGTCTCCAAACCCTACCTCATACCAGCCTCACTACCACCTCTTCTGTTACAAATCACCCAACACTCTTCATCACCGCTTGCGTGCACTGTCTGTTGCTTTGGCTGGTCGATCCCAGGTATTTTAAATTTACCTTGTCCATCACCACTCCAAACAAGAAGATGCTCAGAGCCGATCCCTGATGTACTTCCACCCCGACCTTGAATCCATCTGTCACTCCTACTGCATGCCTCAACACTCGTGCGTTTTCTTCCTACAGGTCCGTCCTTACAGACTTCTCTGTCAGTCTTGACTTCCTCATGCAGCACCGCAGTTCCTCTCTTGGGACTCTACCCCTATCTCTCCAAAGTTACTGCAGCTCTGCACGTCACCCTTGAACTTGAAATTGGATTTCTCTATTCTTCAGGAATCCTCTGACCAAAATTATGTTAATCAATCTGTTTAAAAGAAGCCATCTCTCCTAAAGATCTTCATATTTCACAGACATGCCATCTGAACCACCTTTCCACTCTTCATAGTGTAATATGTGAAATCTGCACTTCCTGACTCACTTTCCTCCATCCATCCTCCTCTCTTTCTCATTTTCATCATTCATTAGCTCCTCAGAGTACTCCTTCCATCTTCTCAGCACACTCTCTTCACTTGTTAGTACATTATGATCTCTATCCGAAACCACCCTAACTCAGTACACATCCTTTCCAGCTCAGTGTCTGTGCTGCCTCGTCCTTTCCTCAGTGCCCAGCCTCACATGCAATGCCCATAAGCCTTTATCCTTTGGCACCCTCTCTCTTTGCCGTACACCTACCCTCTCAGCATTCCTGCCAACTTTCTTCATCTCCTTGACTATCCCACTTTTCTTTGCTAACGTCTTCCTTTAAATATGTTCCTGTACTTTGTCAGTGCATAGAAAGTCACAAATCATCAGCATAATGAATGAAATAATAAAGAGCAAAAATTGTGAGGCTGTGAGGACAGCAGTCCACCTCTCTTAAGCTAAACAGGCATCCTAGTCAGAAAAACGCACCCATTTGATTTTTTTAAGGCTTTAAGTTGGGATCGTCAGGTATAATATTCCAGTCACATATTCTACTTTATGTTTGTGCTGTTGTGGTGATGCAAAAACATCCTTATAATAATGAATCTAATTGACTAATATGAAACATTAACCAAATATAGCAGCAGCGTGTCCTTTCTGTGTCTCTTGGGTAAAGTTTAGTTGATAATAAAACACCTTTTCTTTTCTTGTTTAAGAGCATGCAGCACGTTTATGATAAAGATAATGACATCAACAGGAAGTGAGCCAAGACTTATATGTTCAGATAATCTGACCTTGAGAACGAATAAAAGGTAGTACCCACAGAATGGTTAAGACATGATCTTTCTGAGATGAAGTTGCTGAGCTGCTTGGGTGTTACTAAATCGTTTCGTCCAGCACAAACTTTGACTGATTGGTTTAAATGAGCTAATGCTCTGGTACAGGCACAGAACCACATAAACACACATGCACACATTAAAAAACTTCTCCCTGGAGGATGAGTCACAGGGAGGAAGAGAGTGCAGTACTGCAGCCTATACGCCCAAAGTCAAAATGAAGTAACTACAGAGCCTGCTAATAGTGTGAAAGATACAGTACTGTGCAAATGTCTCGAGCCACCCTTTGTTTCTGCATATTTTGTTCCCAATGGGCCAGATTTTCCTGTAATGTGTAAAAGTGTTCTTAAGTTAAGCATTCAGGAAATACTTTTTTAAATCCACTGAACACCGATCTGTAAATCATTCAACCATCAAAAGGCTCCTAGCTCAGTCTCTTGATGTGTGGAAACCAGTGTGGTTTCCAGTGTGTAGAAATCAGTGTGTGTAGAAACCAGTGTGGTTACTACACATAACAGACAACTTAGCAAAGAACCAATTTTAAATTGTATCTTTAGGCATTTTGTTACTAGCAGTGTATCTCAGAAAACATCATTTGTTGCCTTTTATTTAGTTAAATCTATGAAAAATGCCCAAAATAACAACAGTGTTTCTGCACCTGTATCATTAAAAGTTTTAAGGAACCCGGACAAGTGCACAAGGGTTATCTGAAAATGTTGTCCTTAAAAAAAATGGGGATAACAGACATCAGAGACAGAGGTAATCAGAGGTCAATTGATCCAATTCATCTACTGTTTACTGAAGCCTGATCAGGAATTCTCTCAATGCTGTCAAGAAGCCAAACTATCTATATAATTGGTTTAAAAAGTTGTCATACTAAATATTGACTTTCAAACTTAGATTTATACAGACTCTATTTTTGCCTTATAATCTGTATTTCCATGTATGTTTGCAGATGTATCAATAAATCGCTGCTCCAATTTCCCATTATCTTATCAACAAATAAAAAAATGGGGGGTGTTTCATGAATTTTGCAATTAACAGTGAGAACTTGGTGACATATTAAAAGGCTTGAAAGTGAAGTTGGCCATTCTAAACCACTCTGCTCACAGTCTGCTGGCTGTCCATGTTGTACGCACACTGAATAAAAACATCTGCTGTTTGTGCAAAGCCCTGAATGGCCAAAAGGGGAGAGACACAGAGGAGCTTGGACTGCTACAAAAACATCGGTCAAGCCAACCAGCAACACACACACTGCTTCTCCTCCAAGCACCAAAGCTTAAAGGACGTGTAATAAAACATGAAATGCTTGTCACCTTTTTATTTCCAAGAGTAAATGTTAATGAGAAACTGGTTTTTGCACCACCAGGAATGCTTCCTAACACACAAAGAAAAATTCTTCTGTCCTAATCTTGAGGATTAGGGCTGTGACAACTCCAAGACAGGGAGAGAATCATCCTTCAGCCAGTTCGAGCTGTGTTGGCCATTTGCTCTGTCTAAATATTCTGATGATAGGATCGGTTAACCATTAATTCTTTTGAACCTCATGATTAACATTATCTCATTTTCTCACACTTAGTTCCTTCTGGTATTTCACATGCTAGGATTGCACATTTATGATCTCTGGTTACTTGCAGCCCTTCATTAGCTCGGTTGTTGTGAACTCCTTTGAAGTGCTTTCACACAGGAGATCATTAGCTCATTGGTTATTAACCCTATGATATAAAGTGTCTTAAGATAAATATTGTTGTGAGTTGGGGTTATGGCTTCGTGAAAAAGTCACAAAACATTAAAAAACAACAGGTTGCTTCAGAAAAAGTCTGAATACTTAAAAAAAAACAGGTTTTAGTTTTCATTTCTTAGGAAATCATCACACACATGTTATGGTTAAAGCAGACACACATAGTTAAAACTGTAAAAAATATTTATTATCCATTATGCCACAACACAAAAGACTGATTCTGCCACATACACTCACACAATAGCACAAACTCTTCTCATATTTCCTAAACAGTTGCTAGAAAACAGCAGCAGAAAGAAAAAGATCCACTTTTCAGAGAAACAACTATTCAGCTTTATTAGAGGAGGTTGCTCCATTGCTCCTCAGGTGGTAAAGAAAAAAGCAATAAAATTTTAAAATCTTAAAGATTTGCTACATGGGATTTCATTCATACAGAAACTCCTGTTTCTCACAAAAAATATCTCCAAACTGCCAACTACAAATTCCTAACTACAGCAGACAGTTTGTTTTCAACACTGCCACGCCCATGGATGTTCGAGATAACAGGACATCTGTGAGTCGTATAACTTCAGTGCGCTTTATCGTATAGAGGCAGCTGTTGAGTTGTGCCAGCACAGGTCAATCAGCGCTACGTGCACTGTTGTCTCTGCACAAAAGAAGGAACCTCGAACGTGTCTAACCTTTCAGACACTACTTTTTGTTTTTTAAGTTCCTGCGTGCAACAAAAGACAGACTGATTCTGCTTTCTAACAAATATCAAAGCAGTTTTAAAATTGAATGTGCAGCATGGGTGCTGGTTGTACTGATGTTGCGAGGATGCTGCCTGGTCCTAATGTGTGAATGTGTTTCAGATCACCAAAACAGGTTTTCTGGACGATGATGGGGCAGCACTTACTGCTAACTGTAAACCTGAGTTAACACACGAGAGGCAACAGCAGAAAGAAGTTCAAAGAAGAACAAGGAAAAAGAAGATTGTGGGCAGGCTGCATAAGGAGGTTGAAGCACTACCATCATGACATGTGAGGTTTTCCCACTGGGACTGGGACAGTTGTCAGAACCTGGTTCTGGAAAACAAATCTCTGGATGCGTTCAAAGACCCAGAGGAAGATGAGGAGGATGCTGACATATTGAATCCAGGCAAATTTGATGGTTTCCCAGAAGCCGGGGCGATAGGTGGAGGGAGAAGTCAAGGCAGAAACAATGACAAAAATTAGACACCACACCCCAAAATCAGGGGTGTCAAACATTAGAATCAGAATCAGCCCAACAAAGACTCCAGTCTGGGCCTCTGGACTGCTTTGGCAGATGTGAATGCAACGGCACACATTTTTAATTTTTAACTGTATTTTGGCACGGTTTACAGCTTCTGCTACTACTAATGACCTTTTTTAAGGTCATTCACAGTACACCAAATGAATTAAATAAAATACACAAACAATTAAATGACAGAGGTTTTTTTTCAGGATAATTACATGTTAGAACAATGAACTACCAGAACTTTTTCTTTTAACTTTTACACATCTGTTTCTCTACTGTGCAGAAAAATGACGTAAATGTAATGTTGTATTTGCACTTCTTATTCTTATATTAAGACATCTCCAGGATTAAATGTGCAGTTAAACCTCTGTACAGTGACAGAAAGGGGAGTCTAACACCTCTGGCCCACTTAACGTTGGAGCGTGGGCTGAGCGTGGGTTGGAGAGGGGCCGATGGCACGATATGGCAGCCTCGCTTCTGTCAGTCTGCCCCAGGGCAGCTGTGGCTACAACTGTAGCTTGCCTCCACCAGTGTATGAATGTGAGAGTGAATGAATAGTGGTATTGTAAAGCGCTTTGGGTGCCTTGAAAAGCGCTATATAAAATCCAATCCATTATTATGTGGCCCACTGTATAATGTGACTGTATTATGTTACTATGCTGTTTCTTGTTTTATTGCTGCTGGCCTCTGTGAGCTACCAAACAGATTTTGTTGTATAACTACAATGACAAAAAAGTTCTTCAAGTCTTTAAGTCACTTAAGTCACTTTAATGATTTTAACATCCCTGCTCTAAATTTTCTGTACTCATGTTTTACAAGTTTCTTAATTTTACCTGACTTTTCTTTCACCCAAAACTTCATAGCAAAGTTTAGCATGTGAATAAGTAAAGCACTGAATGGGACAAAGAAAACGACATCCCAGTCTCCTGACATAAAATGTTAATATCATGCAAACGGAGCTGAATTACCAGCTAAATTAAAGCACTTAGTTAATTAAGCTACTGCATGTTATTCTAACTCACCACATTCATTTTACTTACTTTTTCTGATGCAGTGATTTTGCAGAATTATTTTACAGTGCTTTGAACAACAAAGCTATGTGACGCCTGATTGAGTAAAGATGAAATAATATTTGATTTTTCAGAGAATAAACATTCAGAGGTTTGCTGCTACAGCCTCCCTTTACCTTCCTAGTTTTATGCATGCACAGTACTGCTGTGGAAAACATGTCCAATAAAAGCCTACTTACATGAGATAAAATTTATCATAAACCTCTTTTTTATTATGAAATGTTTCTGGGCTTCTGGAGACATGGAGCTAACATATACTGACAGAAAGTTTACTTAAATTATTTATAATCATTTTTTACATTACGAGGTTTCACAAATGTCCAAATGAAGGATCACCCCAAATGAGTTCAAGGTTTTTATAGAGGTAGTGTTTGAGATCTCTCTTTATCGCTTCATGAATCAGAAAATACACAATGAAATCCATATTCTATAGCCAAAAAGGCCATACAAAGCATCACGATACAGGCAGGAATAAAACAGGAAACTCTGGTGTATGCAAATGACGTAGAAGAGTATGTCAGAGTGTAAGAAAATGACTGTTAAAGTTTTGTATTGGGAAATGACAGTAATTTACATACATGTGCATTACCAGAGGTGTAAAACAAGCACCTCAGTGTTTGTTCTGGACATTTCCTTTGTATTACCATCTCAAAAGCATGTCAGAGGACTGACAAGACTATATAAAATACCTCGGAAGCTCAAAATTGAACAGTCCATGAAAAAAACATGCTTTGTCTGCAGCGTCCCACCTTAAATAAACCTTATCCATAGAAAGTATTCAAAGATATATTTATTTGAAGGTTACTCTATGTGAAAACAAACATGTCCATTTTAATGTATTTATCAAAAGGATATCTGATTACCTCCACAGGGTAGCGGATTTCAGCTTTAAACTCAAAGGGAGCAGCAGCAGCTCGTCCTATAGTCCACACGGGGATTGGGCAGGACAGCACTGTGGTCACTGTGGCAGGAAAAAAAAAATACACACTTGCAAAATTTGACTAAATTTACATTAAACCAAACAAGAGCAGCGCCTTTGTCAACTCACAGTTTCTGTTCTGGTAGCTCCTGATTATATTCTCGAGGTCATACGCGCTCGCAAAAGGGCTGGAGCCATCGATCACCGACACCTTAGCATCAACGCGGAGGAAGAGAAAACAGCACATTAACGTATAATCATCCCCCATAGCATGTATTAACACTGACACAGCAAAGATGCATGGTGTACTGCAAATATATTTTTATACGGGGTTATTGCGATGGCTAAAATCACTAGCTGAATTACTCTGATATTGAAGTAAACTTTAGATTAATACTTCAGGAGTATTTTATGCAGATTTGTTTTGTTTTATGTGGAGTTACATTTGCTGTGGATGTCTAAGTCACACATATTCTAAAAAATGACACCATATGGATACAAATTTGGGCAGGTGCCTCTCTGACACCATCATGCATACACCCAGTTTAAAAGCGCGTTTAGTGGGCTGTTACAGTGGTAGTGAGTGCTTAACAAATACACGCCTTTACAGAAGACAGAAAAGATAAGAAGCTACTGTTCTGCTGTGAATGACCCTTCTTGTAAAGCAAGACACTTGGGATGTGGTTGGTGTGTTTAATTTAACATTAGCAAACATTGTTAGCAAACCAAACACATGCATACTACAATGACGCTAACCACTGAAGCACGAAGCTTTTGGATATCAGATCTTAAAAGTGCCTTTCTGCTCCGCTCCAGGCTCAGAATGTGGTAGCAAAGCACTCATCTACTCTAAAGGGTGTAGCGAGAGAAAAAGGTGGTGATCCCGTGTCCTCTTACATTATAAATATTGTAGAGCCCCCTGTGAGGCAAAGGCGTTCTCTGCTGCAGCCTCAGGTCTCCGCTGATGAACAGCTTAGCTCCGGGGACAGAAGAGGAGTGCTGCATGTATGCCAGACTCTGCATCACCACGGTGGACATCCGCTGGGAAAACAACAACAACAAATATTACACTCTGCTTTAGCTGAACCACCAGCCGTAGACGGTCCTGAAGGCCCTACTTTGGTGCTGTCACACTGAAGGCCACATTTTATTATTTACAGCACTTTGAAATACCTGTTATTAAACAGGTAATATTTATTACCTGTCTGAAAAAATGTGTTTACACATGTAATAATTGGGGCCCAAACACTAAAAGTGTGAAGGTTATTGTATCTGCTTTGTTGTTTATCAATATTCAGGCAAATGAATCGCCTATTTGAGGCTCAAAAACTCGTGAAATTGTGCATACGCCTCAGTTCTGCTGAAAATTTACATAAAATCTACATATTTTACCGATTTAGCGTTTCAAAATGGCTCTAGAGCGCCACCGATGCTGATTATTAAGAAGTACTACAGACACATAGCTGAGCTACATGAGTCAAATTTGGTAAACATGTATAACATGAGACAAACAAAAAGTCTCGGGGCCCATTGACCTAAACCTAACAGGAAGTCAGCCATTTTTAATTTAAAGTGGAATTTTGCGGCAATTTCGTCCATTTTCAGGCCTCGTACGTTAGCTAACTCCTCCTAGGGTTTTTATCAGATCTACATGAGCTTTGGTGAGTACAATCTAAAGGCTTCGGTGATGTTAAATTGCAAAGCTTTTGAATTTTCACGAAAAGGCGTGGTCCTGGCGGCACGCTAATTTTCACTCATTCGCCACAGGACACGACATTGTCAAATCTCAGCTAAACATCGTCCAGTATGTCCCAAACTTCACAGCTTCGATGCGAGTCTAGAGACATCTGTGTGCCAATATTAGGTCACACTTATGGCGCCACCTAGTGGAGACAGGAAATACACAGTAGGTTATTTCCCGTCTTCACTTGTGGTTCAACGTCTGATATGCTTCAGAGATCTTTAGATGGTATTCTCCATCGCCACCTAGTGGGCATAGGTGTCCAGCATGGACACCTATGCCCGCAGCGCACCTGGATATACGCCAGGGTGCGGGGGCCCTCTCGTCGCTGCTTGCAGCTTTAATTCTATTTTTAGCAGGCAGAGTGAGAGAAATATTGACATTTAAAACTGCTTAAAAGGCTTTTAAAAAATCCCCAAAGCTACTAAAACTGATAAAAATCACGTGGTGATCTGTGCCTCTTAGCTCCAGCCCCACCATTACCTCACAAGTTTTATCACGTTTCATAACATTAGTTTCGTAAGTGAAAGAAATAAACTTTTTATGGCTCCTTCTCAGGTTTAAAGTTAGTAGAAAGCCTTGTCTGATGAAAAGGTGTTTCCTACGGAGGAAAGGTCGAACCTAAACTATCTAAAGTCAGTAACGTGGACCTCTTGGCCATCTTATTGCTGTTGGTGCCTTTTTGGAGCATCTTTAGTGGTGAACCATGTTATTTATGGCCCAATGTGCAACCTTTAATTTGCACTAACTAGCTTAACAGATTCATGGAGTGTCTGTGCGAGTGGGTAATGCTGTGGGATACATACAAAGAGCTGGTAGCTGAAGGTGAGCAGCAGCTGAATGCTGTACACCTGCTCATTGGGTTTCAGAGGAAGCTGCAGCTGAAAGACCAGGAGGTCCAGTTTCCCATCCTGGTTCTGGTCCTCTTCTCTCACCTGCAAAGTGCAGTCACAGAAGAACAAAGCAGACTCTACTGTTATTAAAAGTAAAAAAAATCATATCTGTCCACTGTTCAGTACAAACATGATGTTTATTATGCAGGAACGGACACTTTTTTAAACCAGGGCTCGCTACTTAATACGTTTTCCAGCTTTTCAATGACAGTAAACTCAAACTGCTCACTGAGCAACTGGACTACGAGGAAAAATAACATAATTGACATTTCTAATGTATTACACACAGTGAAATCATTAATTATTGTATGAAATAAGAAAATTAAAGTAATTGCCATGTGAGGCCTTTTGGTACTTTTGTGATGGTACAATGCAGACTTACCTAATGTTTTTGTACATTTATTACAAGTTCGTATTGGAGCTGAAAAATATTAAACCAATACATAAATGCCAAAATCTGCAGCTATTCTATACTGACTGATTTTGTGAGGCAGTTTTGTATCAACGTGGGGACACCAAATATTGATATTGTATTAAATAAATTTAATAATCACTAAAAACAAGAACAAGAAGCTGCATCTCATGCACCACCATCCTGAGATAAACGAGCAAAATTTACATTTAACTGGCCCACCTGAAAAACATTGCTTCACTGGACACACTCGCCTTAACAAAGCTGCCTCCTAATTCAAAGCAAGCTAACGGCTCAGCCACATAAACGAAATTCAACAGCAACCTTGTGACATTGACAAAAACTCCCCACAGCACTAAATGGGAGTCTATGGAGACTCCCTTACTCTTTGAGAAGGCCCCAAAAGGGAATCAGGGGAACTGCATGTTCATTTCTCAGCCCCATAAGTTGCTGCTTGGGTCCTACTGATGAAAAACACTGATGCACTCACTAACAGCTACTTTGGTCACAAGCACCATTCACAAATACACAGAATGAGCACGAAAATGAAGCTTACACCACGGCCAAGTTTCTTACTTCTAAATTCTGATTTCAGCATAAACTCTAATCACCTGTCTAATCTCATCTAATCCAATCCAGTCATCTGCTCAAAAAACTCAACTGTGAACACAGTGCTTTAGTTCATTACTTAAATATCATGTCTTCTATTAAAACAGGATCGATTCTGCTGTAGTTTGTTACCAGAGAACATAAGCACCGTGCTGATTTGAGTGGCGTGTTGTGAACACATTCTTACAGTGACAGCAGGAATCCGGAGGTTGGCTCCTAGCATGTTGTTAAGTTGGGGGAAGGTGCTCCAGGCGACATATTCTCCCCTAGTACTGGTTGCTGCAACAAGCAGAGTCTGATACTGGAATCTCACAACTGGCTGTTCCTCATAAGTGCTCCTTTTTATCCAAAAACCTAAAATTAAAAACAAGTTTGAGAACAAGGAGCATGTATTTGTACCACTCAAACTGTTCAGTTTTCTACAACTACTTACTTGGTGTAATTACAGACATATGCAAAATAAATCAGACTAGCACCCATTTGAAATAAATAAATAAATAAATAAATAAATAAATGAATTGCTGGACCACTCCTTGGAGGTCAAGAGACTGGAGTTGAGATTTTTGTGTGGGGAAATCCCAGTAAATTCCGGTAAATCAGCAGTTTCTGAAAGACCCAAAACAGCTGGTCTGGCTCCAACAACCATGCTGTATTCAAAGTCAGTGAAAATAATACTAAAATACATTTCTTAAATTATCCTCATTTAGAAAACAGAAGCAGCTTGATGATGTCACTGAAGGCTTCTGTTTTCAACTCTGTTGTCATTTTACACATGGACACCACCAACCACTTGCTTATCAGTTGTAATAATAAACGTGAAAATAATTACTGCCAATCAAACAACCACGTACAATGCTTTCTATGTGTTTTCTGTTTAAAGCAGACATGAATTAAGCGTTTTAACATGTTTCACAGTCATACGAGAGCAATAAGAGAAACAGGGAGCCTGTGATTCCTGACAGAGATAAATGAAGTCTGATAGTGCAAAATGAATCTTAATAGGTGTATAAAAGCTTCAATCGGGAGTTTTATAAATGTAATTTAAAACTTCATGGCTTGTCCCATGCTTTGATACCTAGCAGACTTGGGAGAATAGAGGAAGTGCCACTGGATTTTGCCTTACCAGCAAAATCTATCTATGAAAATTCCATGGCGTGGCGCAACCCGGGTGTTTTTCCATGAGTGACGTGCAAACAAATATTTTGCTTCTATTAGCGTGGCATGTGTTGCTGTTAAAGGGTGTAGTTTTTAGAGCGCATGTAGAGTTTCTGGACCGTAAATGTACCTTGGCTCCTGTAAGCAACCAGCAGAGGCGGGATGTAGGTGAGGCACAGAACCACAACCAGGAACAGCGTGGCTTTCGTGCACACGCTCGTTTTGTACCGAATCAAAGCCGGGTGAGAGTACACCTCATAGAAAGCCATAAGTGTGCTGGAGGTATAAACAGCTCAGTCTTCCAGATAGCAAAGATGCTAAACCGACGGAAAGCCCTCGGAGGATCAGCGTGGGCAAACCGACAATAAAATGCTAAGCAACCACAAATTATCCCTTAGTCATCTAACCGCTTCCGTAATTAAGTGAGTCTAGTAGGGCACTGGTCAAAAACACAGCGAATTAACATGCTATTTATGTTAGCACCAAGTACCGCGCCATGTTCCTTCCTAGCTTAGCGTCTGGCGGTTACCATGGCTGCCAGTGTTCGCGTTTGTGCTGCATTCACGCGATACCAGCACGGTGAGGAGCACACACACACACACACACACACACACACACAAAACGTGTACAGAAGCAGAAACGCATTACAGGTAGGGATTCTATATTTTTGTGGTTATTGTGCATTTATTTCTTGTAATTTTGACTTTTGAATAATTTCATCACCGTTTTCATCAGTTTGCTTCGCTTTGCGGCCCTTTTTGTGTCTGTTTCAAGTTGTTTGCGGGGTTTTTTTTCAATCTTTTTGAGGATAGGGGGGTCTCTGATTATTTTTTAGTTTCTCTTTGAGGAGGTTTTGTGTCTCTTACTTTGTGTCTTTTTGCATCTTGTCAATTTGCACCCGTTTCAGGCCACTTCCTGTATTTACCTATGTTTTCAGTTGGGTATGTCTGCAAACACGTGTCTGTTGGGTTTTTTCTATCACTTTCTGTTCATTTTGCATTTTCCCTTTACATGCCAATCTAAATATTCTTCCGTAATGAAGTGAGTCTAGTAGGGAACTGGTCAAAAACACAGCGAATTAACATGCTATTTATGTTAGCACCAAGTACCGCGCCATGTTCCTTCCTAGCTTAGCGTCTGGCGGTTACCATGGCTGCCAGTGTTCGCGTTTGTGCTGCATTCACGCGATACCAGCACGGTGAGGAGCACACACACACACACACACACACACACACACACACACACACACACACACACACACACACACACACACACACACAAAACGTGTACAGAAGCAGAAACGCATTACAGGCAGGGATTCTATATTTTTGTGGTTATTGTGCATTTATTTCTTGTAATTTTGACTTTTGAATAATTTCATCACCGTTTTCATCAGTTTGCTTCGCTTTGCGGCCCTTTTTGTGTCTGTTTCAAGTTGTTTGCGGGGTTTTTTTTCAATCTTTTTGAGGATAGGGGGGTCTCTGATTATTTTTTAGTTTCTCTTTGAGGAGGTTTTGTGTCTCTTACTTTGTGTCTTTTTGCATCTCGTCAATTTGCACCCGTTTCAGGCCACTTCCTGTATTTGCCTATGTTTTCAGTTGGGTATGTCTGCAAACACGTGTCTGTTGGGTTTTTTCTATCACTTTCTGTTCATTTTGCATTTTCCCTTTACATGCCAATCTAAATATTCTTTATTTTTCACTATGCAGTCACATAATGAAATTCTGTGTGGTAGTTTTCATCTTAAAATAAGATATTAATTGCTACATAATATATAATTGTACACAATAGAAAATAAATCATCATTAAAGATAATTTTGTGTTTGTTATTATTATTATTATTATTATTATTATTATTATGGATGGTTGGATGGGTTCATTATGCATTAACACCGATGTCAAATTCATTTTACATTGTGGCCCACATGCAGACCACTTTGATCTTAAGTGGGCCAGATGAGTGAAACTCTGCTTATTGTCATTGACCAGAGGTTTAACTGCACATTTACAGTCCAAATCGGTTTTTCTACATGATAACGTTTTTGTACTGTAGTTAGTGAAAAAGTAACACCAGCCTTAATGATTCTGGGCTTATATTGTAAAAAAAAAATACATGTGTAAAATTAGAGAAGCAATTCTGCTATCTCATTGCCCAGACTGTTCTGTAATTATATAACAGAAAGTTTTAGTTGTTAATTTTTTTTTTAATTTTTTGTCTGTGGACTTTTTGCAAATCAATAAATTGCTCTAGTAGAGCATCATTTAATTGCTTATTTGTTACTTAATTACTTTGTTATGAATGGCTATGAGGTGGGAAAAGCTGTAAAAGGTATGAAAATACAGTTAAAAGTCCAATATTTGTCATCTTTCACATTTTCCAAAACCCCCCAATGTGCCTGATTACACTCTTTGCCCGGCCGAAGATGGCCCCCGGACCTTATGGTTGACACCCTTGCATTCGTAGCTGGACTGAGAGCACTTGAAGGCAGCACCAAAACCATCAGCACCTCCCCTGTGTCAGACAGTGACGTCACCTCCCTGATAGACGGACAGCTGAAAGCTCCTGGCTCAGCGGGGTTTTTGACGTTTTGTTTTGACCGCTTTTGTCTGGATTTTTGGACATTATCCGCAGATTTAGAAGCCCGCCTTTCGACCCTGCCGTCACGCGTCAGTGCGGGGATCCAGCAAAGATGAAATGGATGTTTAAAGAGGACCATTCCCTCGGTAAAGGGGTTTGGATTGTTATGAAACGAGAGATCTTGTCATGTCACGCACCCTCCGTTCTGTCTTTTTCTCCGCATCCATTGTTGCCATCTCATCCCATATAGGTGTAGAAATGTATTGCTTGCCTCAGCATATAAATCCATGATGGCTGATGCTGCATGGCTAGCAACTAATGCTAAGATTATTCTTGCAAGTGTTATGACCGCTGTCAAAATCCGGCTCACCTTTCATATCCCTGATGCATCCAATCAATCCTACCCCGAAATGTGTTTTTCCACTGCATGCATGTTCTTAACCAAAATGCATTTAAAAATCCCACAATTTAATGTTGCTTTGCCTATATGTAATCACTACTTAAAACCCTGTGGTAATAACATGATTAAGGGCTGTCAGGGACTGTTGTGGCAAATTCGGCTGTATGCAGTAGGGCTACAACTTTTTGTGTTGGTTCATGCTGCTGGGTAACCCCCTCCAGGGTCTATTTAACTAGGCCTTATAACTTAAATGGGTACTGAAGAGGGCTTCCTCAGTGATTCAGAGCTGGTAACACCTAACACAAACAGTGTAAGTGTTATTATGTTTATTAATAATGTGCCAGAATTTGGAACTGAGTTTGGTGTAAAGTTCTCTCCAAATTTAGATTGCTGGAACGGCTTTGCTCCTCAGCCTTTGTCTCCATACTCTCTTCAGATAATCTCGAAGTTCCTTTTTAAAGAAACACACAGCAAAAGTAGGCCTCTTAACTGGGCTAATGAAAGTGTGCACCTAAATGAAGCACACATCTTCTCACCCATCACCTCATCCTCTCTGACCTCTGTTCATTGTTTTCCCTGCTGCATGCAGTCTTTCCTCCAATAGATGCTCTTTCCTCCTCCTGATATAATAATCACTTAATAAAAGCTGCTGATGTGACTTACTACTGATCTGTGACAGTAATGCCTTTAAGTGTCCACTTTAACACACATGATCACACTGTGAGTTGATGTTAGAAGGCATCCGCCGCTCTGTCTGCGTAAACTGCAGTCAACCTTAATGCTGTGCTTGAATGTGCATTTGAGCCGATATATCTGACTAGCCTTGGCTTGAAAGGCCAGAGGAATCCCAAGAGGCCTCGCTCAGCCCTTTAATCTCTGACTTCCTGTTTGTTTCCTGTCTCTCCTTCAGAGCACCGATGTGTGGAGTCAGCCAAAATACGCAACAAATATCCTGACAGAGTACCGGTGAGTTGTGGGGGAGGGCAGTCACCCAAAACCTGCTAAATTCACATCAGGATTGGGTAAATGTGCAGTCCTCTGGCATTGTTTAAATAAGCAGAGCTGTAGGCCCGTAGCAAGAAGGATGGTCCTTCTCATCTTTAGCCTGGAGGATGCAACATTCACGGTTTCCATAAAGAATTTGAGATTCTGATTGACCAGACCACCATCCATTTTCTTCTGCCTATCCGGGCAGAAAATGACCACAGGACAACTTTCCATTTCTCCTCAGTCTGTCTTAATTAAGTTAGGCCCCAGCAGAGTGCCTAGGTCTGTTCAGTTTGTCTATTTTTTCCATTGACCATGGTTTACTAATGTATTCCTAAGCCCATGCAGTGATTACTATAGAGAGCAATGTCTGTCTCTAATGCAGTAGAACATGAGGACCCCAGAGATCAAAATTTAAAATTAGTTTTCAGCCTTGTCCCTTGTGCAGTGGGATTTTCCCTCCTTTGTCTGAATCCTTTAATGATGTTGTGCGTCACAGACGCAGCGACAACCTGGGCACACTCTACCTCTCGCACTATGGCAGCTGGGATGGGCCACAGTTATGGCTCTGTGACGTTTGGTGTTGCATTCAGCCAGTGAAAATTGCAAATGCAATAAAAACATGCGTGGATAGAAGAAGGACTATCAGCCATGGATTGTGACGCACCTTAAAACCTTACAAGTACCTTGCTGCTGAGGGCTTACTGGTGACATATGTTCTTACAACTTCACTCACAGACATTGTATTGTATTGTATTGTATCTTTATTTGTTTCAGACATATAAAACAAAAAACAATATATACACACTACATATATTTTCATTTACAGATACGAATATATATGTAGATATACACACACACACACACGTATGTGTTCAGATAAACAAAAAATATATAATGAAATAAAACAAAATCGTCTGACATAATGTAACAATGTTTGGTCTGAAAAGGAGTAGGAAGAAGTATGAACATACTTATTAATTCCTACCCCTGCTCAACATCTTATTGATCCCACATAATTCACCTAATTCCCATCATCACATACTCCACACGATACACGAGGAGAACCTATATAAACTTGGCTACCGTGACTGATATAATTTGGATATAATTTGATATTTTTTATACATACAATGGGTGATCATCTTTATCGGTATCATATTCTTCCAAAATCAGTTTTCGAAGTATTTTCATGAACTTACTAATTCCTGAGCATTGCTGTAGATCTATAGTAAAACTATTCCACAGTTTTACCCCATAAATAGTGACACAAAAGGTTTTAACCTTTGACCGTGCTTTAAGAATCCTTAGATTCAATTTCCCCCTCAATTCATAGTCTCCTTCTCTGTCATAGAACATCCTCTGTATATTTCCTGGTAACATTATTGTAAGGCTAAGCTTAATGGTCAGCCAGAAGCTTTCAGATAGGGAGTGCAGGTGTTTGCTACAGTATTGGGAGATTTGTGGCCCACACACAGCATGACCACAGTGTGTAAGAATGCATTTGTCTGTTAATGTGTGCACTCCAGGTGATAGTGGAGAAGGTTTCTGGCTCTCAGATAGTGGACATAGATAAGAGGAAGTACCTGGTGCCCTCTGACATCACTGTGGCCCAGTTCATGTGGATCATCAGGAAACGCATCCAGCTGCCTTCAGAGAAAGCCATCTTCCTCTTCGTTGACAAAACGGTCCCCCAGTCCAGGTGAGAGTGCGCTGCGTTCTGCAGCAAGTCAGTAGATTTAAAGGTCAAACTCATGAGTGTGCACCACAGAGACCAAAAAACCTTGTGCCAACTCATTCTTCTCGATAATTTTATTGAATGTAAATGTGTTAGATGATTTGAACTTTTTTTGAGTTTAACAATACCTTTGAAATAAATATTTATGCTGTATATTGTTAATATTTACTTTGAATTGCATGAATTGTACTCTGTAGTTGTAGCTTAAGAAAGAAATGTGAGTTACGTTGATTTTTTTAGCATCTGTTCTCCTCACTCAGATGTCTCCTGGGAACCAAGAATTAACTGATTCGAGTTTAGTGGTTTTTGGCCATATCGCCAGAATTCATTACATAGTTACAGCAAAATTTCTGCAATAAATACATAAAAATAAATATGTTTAAAATCTGTTAGCCACATTTTACCCTGGATCAACAGCCTGACGTTATCAAAGCTGTAATGTGCGCACTGTGTGTTACCTAAAATGTGTTTAACCATTCATCTTGTGTAACTGATGAGCAGGATCGTATGTAGAAGTATTTCTTATCCAGCTCCATTTGAGTCTGAAGCTACACTTTCACCTCAATCAAAACTTTCACCAGTTTTAAGATGGAATAAGCTTCATGGTTGTTGTAAGGTTAAGTAAACAAAGAAACTGGAAGCACAGCTGAACTTGGTGTATACAGACAAACATGAACAAGAATAAAAGAGTAATATATTATCATAATTTAAAACACCAAGTACATAGGGGCTAATCCTAATGTTAGCAGCTTTATCAATGGTATGGGTAAACAGTGGAATAGATGGAAATAATAGAGGTAGGTGAATATTATAGAAGGGGTGGGGGCGTCAAGGGTGGATCGATCCAAATATCGGTAGTATCGATACTAGCGCTGGTATTGGTATTGGAGCAATATTAGTGCGATAGCATCGATACTTTGTTTCTCTCCTCTAAGTTCTGTGCGTTGCTCCCATTCACCAGAAAGAAGTCATGTCTGTGTAAACACTGCTCCTCTTTGGACACTTTGCTGTCCTGTGTTTAGTTGCCCTTGGGTCACGTGTCCTACCGGCACTAAACAGCTGTAAATACTAAAAACAGTGATACTGTATGTATTCGAAGAAAATTCTCTTCTGTGGCTACACCATCAACCATAAAAGACCATGAAAAAGCACAAGAAATGAAGAGAGGAGGTAATGTGTATGTAAATTCCTCAAATTGACCCAGACAGACAGAGCTCGCTGTCACAGTCCTTTCAGAGAGGCAAAGAATATCCAGGTAGCTCACGTAGTGGTGAAGCTAATGTTAAATAATTCAGTTCATCAGCGCAACTTAACGTGGACGTGTTATTGTCCACCGTAATTGTTAGTGGTCATTGAATTATGTTCATGATGATTCATCTTATAAATCATGACACATCACTCTCCACCATATATTATTTTTACTATAGTGCTTTGCACTTAAGGTAGATATTGCACAGGGATCAGCAGTTTTCTAGGTGTGAGTGTTGAGTAGCCTGATGGTCGATGGGAAGAAGCTGTTTTATGCTCTTTATGCTCCTGTACTTTCTTTCATAAGGCAGCATGAAAGTCTCTCATCTATTCGTCGTTTATTCAATTAAATCCGGTTTTACTTATATAGCACCAATTTCTAACAAAAGTCACTTCATTGTGCTTCATATTGTGAGGCTAAAACCCTGCATTATTAGAAAGAAACCCCAGCAATCACAAGGGACCCTATCAGGAAGCAGTTGACAAAAGTGGGGAGGGCAAACTCCCTGTTAACAGGAAGAAGTGTCCATCAGAAACAAGTAGGTGCAGCCATCTGCTCTGACTGGTGGAGGCGGGACGGGATGGGATCAGAGAGAGGCAGCTTATCAAAGGAATCTGCTTCTGAGTGCTTTGTAGCACGCTGATACTGCTCTCCTTATTAAAGTCTAGCCACAGCACGTATGCCACCTCTTCACTAACAAAGCAATAATGCTGGAGCCAAATCTAGAACCAGTTCCACAAAAAAGACTGGCTCTGGGACAACGTTTTTTGGCATCGTCTCTACTGATGTGGTTGCTCCAAGTAGTTGTTTAGCAAGAGGATGTCAAAGATGTTTCAGAAGCACAGCTCCTACAGTCCACAGCTTTGATAAATGGAACCAGAAGGAAGAACCACTAGCGGCTCTTTTTTATTTTTAAAACTTAAATTCATTTTTTTATGAGGAATTTATTCCACACGTAAATCAGCTGTTGTGAGGAATGTTCATGTTCATGTTACAAAAACATGCATCTGGCTGTAATCGCTGAGCTCTCAACCTCACGCTCCCATTGAAGGTATTAAACAGACGGCCTGTAGTTTTTATCAGATTTGACAGTGAGTCTAATGAAATTTAGACACACCGACACAGTAGGGCTTAACATTGCTCAGGTCTTTGTCATATTTGACATGACATAACCACTGGTTGCTAAGGAAATGTGCAATGCTAGACTGGTTGGCAGATTTCCCAGGTAATTCTCAGTAATTACTAGTTGTTGTTGTTGTAAAATCGACGCAGTTCCCACCTTTAAAGTAAACGCTGCAGCTAACTTTTACTTTTAAAGGCACACGGTCTGCAGTTCTGCTTCTGCAGTTTAACTTTGAACAGTGTGAAAAGTGCAGGTTTTCTGCAGGCAAACCCATCATTGGTTCCCCACAGAAAACCACGATCTGGGCCTTGAGGGTTAAACTAGGCTAGCCCATAGCAGGTTTGCCCTTTTGGGTTGGCAGTGGGTCTATCCACAGATCTCCCGCATGAACCCTGAGGAGGAACATTTGCTAGAATGATTGTCAAATGCCCAAAACCACAGACAAGTTATCATCACATATCAACTTGTGTCTACAAAATCTCAGTACATGCAGTTAAATCCTGGTACTTAGATTACAGTTTCAAATTACTTTTATATCTGTTCCTCCATTTAAAGGGTGGAGCTGCCCAAATAACTGCTGGGTGGAATTACCAAGGTCACTATAGAGTGGTGAGAGTTGCTTCAAGAAGGATTTTGATATATCTGTGCACTGTATATAAAGAATGCACATAGCTAGTATTGGGCCACACCTCAGGCTCAGCTTCTGAATCCGGTTTTCAGTCTCATTGAATTTCAGTCCTGTGGCATCAGCACATTAACTGTGCACCAGGAGCTTAATGATACGGGTTTCCAAGGCCGAGGAGCTTCTGTCGGTGTAATGTGTTTGTTGCCCAGGCCTTTTTTTATACGGTGTTGGCCTAAAAGTGAATCTATTCCACAATATGCATTTGTTTTAATTGCCAGCAGGGGGCGACTCCTGAGGTTCTTTGCTCTGCGACTTCACGTTCCTGATTACTTAATGGGCTAACTCAAAGTAGTTTGAAGTGATACTGAGTAAAACCTAAATTTAATTTAATAATTATGGTCATGATATGAGTCAGAAACCAGGATATCCGATAGCCGTCTTCCAGCATGTTATTCAGAAGCTCACACTCATGACCTCTCAAAACAAAAAGATGAAGGTGGCATAAACACTCGGCGCAGTAATGCAATGGTGTCGAATCTGTCTTTAGGTAAAGCCTGTAGACATGACTGACTCTGTTTTGTGCATCATCTAACTATTCGGTTTTTACTGTGTTTCAGTCTGACGATGGGCCAGCTGTACGACAAGGAGAAGGACGAGGACGGCTTTCTGTACGTGGCCTACAGCGGAGAAAACACCTTTGGTTACAAGGCCTTTTATACAGCACAGGGTTAATGCATAACTGATTACTAGTTTCTCTCTCACACGCTTGCACACACACACACACACACACACACAAAACCCCAAACACACCGACACATTAGGGCTTAACATATACTGGTGCATAGTGCTTCAGAAATTGGCCTTTACATGTGTTACACAGGTAACGCACCTACACATTTGGCACTTGCATTTCTGATCAGCTTTTGATACTTAAAACTGCTCATTTATGATGCGAGTTTGCTACAATAAACAAACTTTTTTCCCCAGATGCTTGGATGATGTAAAAAACAAACAAACAAACAAACGCTGAACTTTATCATGATCTCCATTTCAAGGCCAGTTACTGAAAGAATTATCTTTAACACTGCCGCGAATCTGAATAACAGTCATGTACATTAAAGCCACTTCAGATACCATTCATCATCCTGGCACTGTTAATAAACACACACACACACACGCATGCACAAACCAATCATTATGTGACACAGTCATGCTCCATTTTATTTGTTGTCACAGATATTTATGTTCAGTGGAAGTGAGAAAGAGACGCAGTAATCCTGTGACTAGAATACTTACCCGCATTCTTTGTATTGCTCATCATATCATGTATGAAATGTTCACCACAAGACAAAAGATACTCGTTAGAAGGCCCAGGATAGGCTTGAAGGTTGATCATAAGCACGTGAATGTTAGCCGGCGCCACTCCTCGGGATGTTACCGAGACTGCCCCAGCCCGACGGTAGTCTCTCGGCACAGGATGTTGTGCTGGATAAACACGAATTCATTGAACTGCTTCAAAAAATCCAACACTTTACTTGAAGTTTTAAAATACCGTCAGAAAAAACAACAACATATAAACAAAATACAATTAATGACAAAACAACCTTATAATTAATAAAACCTTAATGAATATTTCCTCAATTTAGAGACACAAACAACCGAAGCCTCGTTATTTATTATTATTAATTCACTGAACTTTTAAAAATGTAACATTTCTGTTCAAACCCATTAAGTTCTGAAATGTTCAGTGGGAGTTATTCTATGAATATTACACTGACAGCACTAATAAAATATTCCAACAGTCTTCTGATTCCCCCTGATTCATAATAACCTGTGAATGAGTTTAGCTAAATATAAATGATGTAATGGTACAAGTCAAACATATTGACCGCACCCAGATAGCAAGGAGACACTGAACAGATGTTGATTTTCCATCTGAACCATCAGAATCGTCAGGATGGAAATGTCAACACAAAACCAATGTTGAAACAACATTGAAATACCGATGAAACCTGACACTGACAATGAAATAACATTGATTCACTGTTGTTCTGTCATCGTTGGTTGTTGATCTATTTATAGTTGACAAGGTGACAACAATCACGTTGAAAAACCATCGATTTATGGTTGAGCGGGAAATTAAAGCTGCTCACACTCAGCTGCGGTGTATATTTAGCACTGAGAGTTTCATGTTCCTGCCAACTTTGTTGTCACTGCACACTCAGATTTGCACATGTGCTGGTCTGTCACCGTGCAACATGGATGACCGGAGTGTCGCGTTACCGTCTTAGCCAGCGTGCGCAAGCGTGAGCGGCCGGGAGGTGACTGCAGTTCACAGCTGTGGGTGAACTTCTCTCTTTTTTCTTTTTCTAATCCAATATTTAAATTTTAGCATTCAGTGTTTTATTTTTACTACCTGTGTCTTGGGGTGCAGTCGAGTCCTTATGTGACATTTAATTAAAAAGTAAAGCTATTTGAATTGTATTAAACTCGTGTGAACGTTTATGTTTAAATCCTGTTTAACATTTAATTATGGGCTCATTAACCACAATAATAAAGAGCTCGCTATTTATTTGCGATTTTTATTTCTGGGAAACCTCATCCCTCATGAAATGTGATTGGGAATTGAATATTCACAGATCTGTAATTAAATTGTTTTGCGCGAGTCCTGCTGTGTCTTTTGTGTTATTAATGAGCTGTGATAACTGGGATTTACACTTCAGTGCATTGCACCATTTCACTTTAGGGAGCTCAAAAAATGGACAGTAAAGAGCCGAAAGGATGAAATCGTCATTAAAACGGAAACTTCTTGGCTACTCAGAAAACACACTTAAAACCAGGGCTGAAGGATGTATTCAGGTCTTTACTTAAAAAAAGTAATTAAGTAAGTAAAACTATATTTATAGGGGCAAGGATAAAAAAAAAACAGCATTAAAAAATGAAAAATGTGACAAAACAATCACCATAAAGTGATTGAAAAACTTACAATTCAACAGAATCTTTTCTGAATGTGTCATGAGATTTAAATATGAATTTTAAAACAACGGGAGAACTATCGGGTTAATAAACACGGAGGTCCCACTCTATTTTTGGCTTTATAGGCTTGCAAACATGGCTGGAGCGAAACCTGCGTTTAGAAATGACGCGCCGTGCTTTGTCATTAACTTCAAGTAAAGTGTTGTTTGTCTGCAAAGCATTCACAGCCTTTTCATCTCTCAGCTCTCACGTTGCATTCAATATGACTTCAAGCTTGTAACTGAGATAATAAACTTGTATTTAAAAAGTTTAACAAATTCAAAGACCAATGGAGCCAAAGGATGACGTTTCATACACACAGACTTATGGCCGGAGGAGATGCCTCCTGCTGGCAGGTTTAAGACTCGCACTGGCTTCATTTTGCACACCTGAAAGTTACACCTGTCCGTCCACTGCAGAGCGTCTATGGATGACTCTGAGGCTGAACTTTTAGTTGCACCTGTAGTTTCTGGTGCTGGTTTCCACCCATCATTTGACCTCGTTGCAGTTTTCATGTCTGCGCTCCACAAAGCTGGTTCACTGTCTGATGTTGTGTAATATGCATTGGTAATTCTTATTTCATCAGTGTTGTATGAATATAAAACATATCTTAAAGACATAAATAAATTTTAGATATCTGATAAAGGGAAGGTAGCTGGAAGACCTGACCAATAAAAACTAATGTAAAATTTACGGTGTGGTCTTTGACTTGGTGGTTGCACTGTAGTTTCACAGCTGTGTCCCTATTTTTAATGCTTCATACACATAAACACTACATGATGATGTAAGGGGGTCCGAGGAAGAGGCGCACAATTAAAGGCAGAATCGTCCACTTTAATAAAAACCTAGAGATTTAATGATGAGCACTGATCGTGTTGACAGGCTTGTAAAAAGATGTAACACAAAAATGCTCCATGCAGCAAAAGCTGACATTTCCTAGTTTTTTTTATACTTTACGTCTTATAATGCATCAACGTAGATTAACTTCATTAGCCCTCACCTTTCAGACTTAATCTACTGGAAAAGCATGAAGTTTTCAATCCGACGCCTTTACAGCAGAGTTCAAGCTCACTTCTTTTTAAAGGGGACAGTTTTAAATACTGTTGCTCTTAAAATGCATCACCTCATTTATTTCCCTCAAGCCCCTGGTCTTTCTAATAAATCCATAGTCTTTGCTGATAACATGAATTATTCTCTTGAAATCATTTGGAGCATCTCTGGAAGTCGAAGCTCCAACTGGGAAACATCACAGTGGAATAGATTCACACATAGATACACAGAAGTGATCATTAATCTACTGAGTCAGAGTTTATAAATAAATTATCCTAATATTTGTCAAATACTGTGTGCCACATTATCTGTGACAGATATTCATGTTCTTCAGGTTCAGTGATATCGAAGTCGGCCGTGGCCATGGACCCTTTAAAGTCTAACTACTGCCAGATACATTTACTGGCTTAATCAGCCACTCACGTGGCAGAAACTGTGCATTTAGGGTCAAGATGACCCGTTGAAGTTTAATCTGGGCATCAGAATGGGTGATTTAAGTGACTGTGGGTGGTTTTCTTCAGGAAATGTTTCCAGCACCTTGTCGAATTAATGCCACACAGAATTAAGGCACCTCTGAAGGCAAAAGGGGTCAAGGTGTGTCTAAAGAAGTGAGCGTTTGCCCCTGGTTCAGTTTTCCTGTAAGGTCTGTTTAATCGGACCTCATGGGCTGAATCAATACTTCAAATATAAAACTCTGCTTTTTCTGTATTAGTCCAACGCTCACAGACTAAAATTATGAAGCTGTTAAAAGATTCTCTTGAATCTAAAATATGATTGATATTGTTTTCCCTTGGCTTGTAGTGCTTTTATTCATCTGATTATTGAATTGTGCAGTTCTGGAAACATCAGCTTTCTCTCTAATGGAAAAGAACTACAATGAATCCCCTCATGCCAAGGGAAAAAAAATCCAACCGAAAACTTGCATTAACCTCAGGTTTATTTATGCAACTATCCATATATTTAAAAAAACAATATAAAGAATTTAATTCAATTTTATTAATACAGCACACAAAACACAATGAGGTGCTTTATATTGAAAGGTAAAGACTCTATAATAATACAGAGAAAACACACAGCTTTCTATGAGCAAGCACTTGGTGACAGTGGGAAGGAAAAACTCTCTTTTACCAGGAAGAAACCAGGTGCAGGGAGAGGCAGCCATATGCCACGACCTGTGGTTATTTTTCCCCTGAGCTACAGACGAGCTTGCACTGATGTAATCAGATGTCTGCAGCCCAGTTCTCTGCATCTCTACGATGGATGTGACGAAAACAGCTCAAAATCGCTGAAGAATGAGAATGAGAAAATTGAGGGCATCCTGGACATAAGCCACCATGTGCTGTTTGTCATTAGCAGAGAGGAAATAGCAGGAATCAGCTGAGCCACATCACCAACTGAACTGATCCTCTGTCCCTGCACCGTGGTCCTGAATGAACGACCTAACTGTTTGTGCAGAAATGTGCAGCTTTACCTTTTTCTTCACAACAATGTGTCCTACACAGGCCGAGTTAACAAACTGGTGCGAAAACGTTTTTGCAGGGTTCAAACCACTGCCAGAAAGTAACTGCTGGTCGTTTCCTTACGATGAAATTAGAAAGCTTTTCCCAGAATTTGCCAGTTCAACCTGATAAACCAACTAAAGCAATTCCTTTGATTCCAAATTTTGACATAGTCTGGGACTTCAGGAGTATCTTCATGTTTTTAGTGCAGGACGCATTCAAACTAGGAGTGAGACTGGAGGCTGTGTTTTCCTGTGCAGGTATAAATGGCTGTGCGCTTTTAAGAACACCAGGCAGCTGGAGCCACGACATGCACTGTGAAAATAAGCCATCGTGTGTGCTGCATTACCAACAGTTTCAAACAGCGTGACAGCGCAGAGCGTCCTGCTGAGGCAAACCTGCACTGCAGACCAGCTGAGCCAACACACACACAGGAAGAGAGGAAAAAGACAGCGCAAATTAAAGAAGCCAAGCTTGTCCTTTCATTAAAAGGGTGCCGCAATCCTTTCTGTTCTCTGCAGCATGTTTGAAATCCGAGTTTCACAAGGTCAAACCTTGGGCGACCCTTGACCTCTGAGTTTCTCCTACAACAAAGCTGCTTTGTCATCAAGCCTGTCGAGAGTGAGTTGTCAGTGGAAGAGGAGGAGGTTTCTGTCACTGCGCGGCCACAGAGGGAATGCCTGACTGCGCAGCTGCTGCCAGGCCTGCTGGTACGACTGGGAGGCCTGCTTGTAGTCCCAGTAGGTCTGCAGCTCTGCTTTCCTGGACACATGTAAGAAAAGAAAATCCTCGATGTAAAGCAAGAAGCAAAAATTATTACTCTAAGTTACTTTTAAACCACTACAGAAGTACAAAAAAACCCCATTGGCTGAAACTGTTCGTGCAGATTGCTGCTACAACCTGTTAGCACGTAAAATGAGCTGAAGTTTAAGTTCTGTAATAAAGATTCAAAATACATCATTCAAAGGGAGAAAGTGGATTACTGTGTGTTAGATAGGAGAAACAGATTGTTCAAATATCTGCTGGTTACCGTGGTTACTTGAGCCACTGTAGTAAAGAAGAACATCTTGTAGATAAAGTGATCAGGACTGGCTCTCAAAAGGCAGATTAACGATTGATTTCCCTCAGCTGCAACTTCCTCCTTCGTCTGCCGTTTCTCCTCCTCGGACGTACCTTTGTCATTAAGTCCTGTCATTGTGCTGAGCTGAGTGTGAGTGTTTACAATATGTCTTTTGTGTGTGGGCCGTATCAGGTTTTCTGACAAACACAAGGACCTTTGTCCTCCATTGTTAGTCATCAGAGTTTCATTTTCTCAGATTCATTTTCAGGAGACCTACTGTCATCCTGAAGCCAGTCTTCCACATAAATGTAGCACAGCACACTATGTGACAGGATCTCCAAAAACAAAGACGATGCAAACAAAGTAGCCGTGTGACAGACTTAATATAAGTACACAGCCAGGGATTCAACTGCAAGGACCAATTTTCACAGAAAAAAACCTTACAGATTCCTGTCGAGTGCAACATGAAACCGCAGCAGCCTTGGACAGTCCTTTATTTGGCAACAGCCTGGCATGACTGCACCACGGTGGTGGTTTTATCCATAGTTTAACAGGTAACAAAATGAGAGCAGAACAAAGGCACCAGCCGAGAGAAACAGTACCTCCAGCATGTCCTGGATTGGCCCTTTAATCTCCTCACAGCTGGACACCACATCCTCAGCTCATCTCTAAAGGAGAGCCCGAAACCTGCCGAAGTCCAGCCGCTACCCGGAACTCATGGCCAAAAGTGAGGTAAGGAACAGAACACAGCACCCTTCTCCACCTAACCTGGTGCATGTGAGATCCACATGGCCTTAGATTTGGAGAAGCTGCTAACTCTGAGCTCAGTCACTTCAGACTCGATTACAACTTGCTCCAGTGCAAGCTAAAGGTCACTGCTTGATGAAGCCTTAATACGAAAGCTTAATACAAAAAAAATCAAAAATCACCTGATAACTTCATAAAGTGATCAGTAAACATGAAGCCAATCAGCAGCAGCATAGCACACAAGTCTGAAAAAGTGCACACACAACATTTTATCCCACAGCAGGCTGGAAATCTAAGACTGAGGAATTCAAACCAACCCCACCTGTTTAATACGAGCGTAACAGTCAGATTGCATAACACGATTTCCAGTAATGAACATTTCACAGTGATGTGAACATTTCCTTAGTGATTGGTGCACGTAGTTTTATGTGAATGAGAGTTGCACAAACTGAGAGAAGCTGCACTGTTCTTCAAATATTGCAGCTCTCGTTGGAGCGTTTTCAAAAGCTGCAGCGAGTTTCTGAAAGAGCCAATTGTTTGTTACCTGAGAGAGTCGGGGAGAGCCGAGGGATCGGTGGCCGACACCAAAGACAAGAAGGAATGAAAAAGCTCTGATTTGCACAGAAGAGACCTGAAATCAGAGAAGCACGCCGGGATGTTTGAGAACACAGCAAACTCACGTGGTACTCATGTATGATGACAGTGGATTGGTTCTACCTGGCTTTTGCTGTTCCCAGGGCCTTCTTGGTGACTCCGTGTTTGTAGCCGTTAGCGGTGACATCTAGTGGCTGCTCTGTTACGTTACACCAGCTGATGGCTGAAACACAGGGAGCAAACCTCAGATACACGCCGAGATTGCAGCTCAGTGCTGGAGCAGTTTAAACACAATTAAAACTTTAATTGAAACCGTAAAAACTGCTTCACTGAGTGAATGGGTTAAATGCAGAGAGGAATTTCCCCACGGGGATCAATAAAGTATACATTATTATTATTATTATTAAAAAACTGATACCATTAACAGAAAGAGACAGCTGCAAACTGGACCTAAACTGAGAGAGGCCTGCAGCGAGGCAGACACCCTGAGTCTAGCAGATACTCTTGATCTGAAATCCTTTCTCATCTCATGCTCAGTTCCTCCACTAAAGCAAGTGGAGGAACTAAAGCAATTTCCCGATTGGGTGATCCTCACAAACAGAAGGTCTAAGCTGCAGGTGGGTGTGGCTTCTTTGAGATGACTATATTAGGGATAGTCCATGGTTGATGTCAAGTGTTGACATCTAGTTTTTTGGCACTTACAAATAATTTGCAGAATACGTGGACAGTCCTACCTGCCCCGCAGGGGGAGATGCGGCCCTGGCCGGCCTGGTGCTGGAGCTCAGTTTGGGCTTGGCTGAAAGGAAACTCCAACGTGGCCTGGAGCAGCTCGGGCGGACGTACGGCGAAACCGGCAGGGAGGTCCGATACACAGGCGCACCTGACAGCACAGAAGCACTGCATTTAATTGAGTGTGGTCTGATTTGATGAAGACTATTCACTGCCTAACACCTGCAGTGCTGCAGGTGTTCCACTAAATTCCACAGAATTTAGCAGCTAGAAAATTCCCACATGATTAAAGTGATATCAAAGCAGTTCTTTATTGTTGCATACTGAGGCGTCAAAATGCATTATCTTCATGGGTGAAAGAGTTCATTGTCTGTGTGAATAAGTGATAATCACACAAACTGACAGCTACCTTGATGTAACCACTTAGCCCGATTACAGATGTTAGGCTGTCAGAAGGCAGATAAAGGAAAGATATCCTGGTTATACGGCCCAAGGAAGTGGTTTTTAAACCAGCACCAGTTGGTGCCTGTCCAACATGCACACTGCAACAAGAACACTATGCTGTCTTAAATATTTGCTCGTATTTGCATATGAACTTGAGTGACATCCCATTCTTAATCCATGGGGCTTAATATGATGCTGGCTCACCCTTTGCAACTATACCAGCTTCAACATTTCTGGGAATGTAGGAGTGTGTTAGTGGGAATTTTTGACCAGGAATCCCAAATACAGGAAGGTCTGGAACTGGCTCTGTTTAAAAGCCCTAATCTCTGAATCCCATGAGCATTACCCAGTAGGCAAACACAGCTTAGATGGAGCCAGGGAGGAGACTCACCCAGCTCAAACTGGTACTCAGCCCTCCGGATGCTGATCCTGAAGGTGTGCTTGCCAGGGTGGCTAAGCCCGCTTCCTCTTCAGCCACACCCATTACCAGCAGCTCTCCTCTAAATCTGTGTACTTGGTAACTGACTGGTTTAAATGCAGTAGCTTGGAAAATTAAGCCCCAAGGATCTGTTCATTTTTAAGGTTAAAGTAACATGTAAGAACCCACTGAGTGACGTTCTAATTAAATGCAGATTTTTACCTTTGAGGTTTCACACAAGGTTAAAAAGGAAGTGTCCACTGTTAAAAACGGTTCTTTTGATTCTTAGGGCCAAAAAGACACGGCTCAAAAGTGGTCTTTTACTTTAAAAAATGATCTTTAATCTTACATATCCCGGGATATGGAGACTGAGCACACACAGAAACGCCTGCTCACATCAGCCAGTCTCAAGCAGAAAACAGGAAGCCAGGTTATTTATGTACCTCTCGACATCACATACAGTTTCATTTAGGGCTGCCACAAACGATTATTTTGATAGTCGACTAGTCACCGATTATTTTTGCGATTAGTCGACTAATCAGATAATCATCCATTAGACGTAAAACTACAGCTTATTGCACCAGCAGCATCTGCTCTCATATAACTATCATTAGCTTACAGCTTTAAGTGTTTAAGGTCTGTGCTAACTAAAAATAAAGACAAGATGATAGTTTATTAAATTTTAATGAAATTTGCAGATTGTTTCGGTGAAGTTTAATGAACTCCTTGCTATCTAAAATATAACAGGACACTGGAGTATATTCTGGAGCATCTCACACTTCTGATAATCAGCTGTCTGCTTGACGTTTATTCAGCTGTGTAAAAACTATAACTTTAATCTCAGACAAACTGATTTACTCAGGAACAAATAAAATACAAAAAAAAAAAAGCCAAACAATAACATTTTAAGTTATCTAAGTGACTCATATATATTTAACCTGAGTAGCGAAAGACGGCGGTGGGTTTGAAAACGATTTGCGGGGAGTCCGGTGTTCTCACCGCGCTAGTGAGCCTAGCCCCCGGCTCGCTAACGAGCTAGTGGGTAACAGATGTCTCCGAAAACGTCGGAGCGCTTTTGAAAATATGTGGTGTCCTGATAAACTGAGCAGATATTTGAGGTTTACACAGCTACATTCTCGCCTGAAAATATGTTAAACGTTTATTTTGTGACCCAGAAAGAATAATAAGAGTAACATTAAAACTAACTAGCTGCCGCCATTGTTGGAAACTGCGCTGGGCCGCGCTATGAATTCTGGGACACAGCTGCTCCTTCTTCTTCTTCGGGGTTTAGCGGTAGCTGACATCCTTGTACATGCAATGCTGCCATCTTCTGTTTCAGTCCGTTATTACACTCTTAAATCCTGCCACTTATTCCTGCGTCTTTTGCGATCTTACAAAGCTTCAAACGACGCGTCGACTATTAAATCAGTCGTCGACGATTTTGATAGTCGACGTAATCGTGACTAGTCGACAAATCGTGGCAGCCCTAGTTTCATTACACACAAAACTTCTTCTATTCACTTCCTCTTTTCTGTGTCTGATTTATTAATATGCCTGTGCACTAAAACTTCTTGTGCAGCTTGCAATAACTTCCCCTTTCTAAGGTCTGTTGCCAGGGCAACCTGTCTAGACTTAGTCTCACTCTGTCGGTTCCTCATATTCTACAAAAAACATACAGTTTCTGGTCAGCCTGTAACCTAGTTTTACACTGAAGTCTGGGCCTCTCTTATATAAACCAATAATAATCAGCATAAAAGCATTTAAGATTATATATATTACCTAACACCACCTTTTAGACTTTTTGAATGCAGGATGTTTTACCAAAGCAATTTAGCAGGAGCGAACTAGAGCCAAAAAAATCTCTTGAATCATACGTATCCAATAAACTTCTCTAAGCTAGTGCTGGTTTTGTTTGATTTTGAGAGAGATTGACCAAATAATGAGCACATCCAGGTGAGACGATGCACTTATCTCTGTTTCGTGTTGACATAAATAATCCCAGAGGAATACAGGGGAAATCCAAATCTGCTCAAAGTTATCAGCTGCAGGACATCAGTGGAATTCTTTGGAAGCTGTAATCTAGCAGGAAAACAACAGAAATCCAGATCCTCTTCAATTTATAATCAAACATGACAAAATGAGTAGAGAAAACCCCAAAAAAAAATTTCCAAATGTGAACTCTTTGATCCAATCTTCTGTAAGGCTCGTCTCCCAGGAGACAAAAGGATGAACAGCTCGTCTCTTCTGCTTAAAACAACAAGGCTTCGCTCACGGTCTCTACTCTAATTCGCTCCAAAGGGGTTCTGTCAGGCTGAGGTTAGGATTCTGTGCAGGCCAGTCAAGTTCTTCCACACCAAACTAGCTCATCCATGTCTCTATGCACCTTGCTTTGTGCACTGGTGCGCAGCCGTGTTGGAGAAGGAAGAGGCCATCCCCAAACAGGAACAGTCTTGGTGTGCTGAGGCATTCAGGGGCCGAGCCCAATTCCTCCAGAACAACTCCACACCATAACCGCCGCCCTCCACCAAACTTTACACATGGCACAATTCAGTCAGACAGGTACCGTTGTCCTGGCAACTGCCAAACCCAGACTTGTCTGTCGCATTTACAGACAGGGTAGCATGAACATGCAACATTGTTCTGGAGTCCAGTGGCCTCATGCTTTACAGCACCGATGCTTTGCATTGCACTTGGTGACGTAAGGCTTGGATGCAGCTACTCCACCATAGATACCCACTCCATGAAGCTCTCTGCAAACTGTTCTTGAGCTAATCTGAAGGCCACATGTAGTGACTAGAACACCTGAATTCAATGATTTAGATAGTTGGCAAAATAGCTGAAGAATTAAGTTCACCATTTAGCAGTTTTTTCTCTCAGGAGTTGGTGGAGAGGACGTGTCTTCGTTCATTGAAAGGCAACTGTTTGCAAACAGGTCGTTTTTCTGGCAGAAACCAAACTGAACTGTGAAGTCATTGCACTCATTTCACTTTCATTAATATCTGCTGCATTTAGCTTACTCTAATTGAACCTAACGTTGTTTTACATCAAGGAGGGTCCTTGACATGCTGGTCATGACTGGAACTGTTACATAAACCTTCAATATCTCTATTTGGTGTTTATTATTATCACGAGTTGTGATTACTGGCTCTGTATCTGTTTAGGTGAAGTTTTCACAGCGCATGACTAATAAAAATATAAAGCAGCCAGTTCAGCATTACCTTGTGACCAAAGCTCTCTGCATGACTTCTTGGTCATATGGACACTTTCCCACCACCATGGTGCTGAAGTACAGCGCCTCCTGTAGGTAATGGGACAGCAGTGCACCCTGGAAGCCCAGCACCCCCCAGCGGGCCATCTTGTCGCTGCAGGAGAGGGAGAGAGTTGGCTCTCCTCTGCCGGGCTTTACCCGGAGAACGCCCGGACTGTGATACCCCACCCCAGGCTGCAGAGGGTCAGCTGGGCCACCCGGTACACACTTGGCCCCTGTTCTGTGAATGTCTGAGACCTGATGATGCAGGCCAGTGCCATCAGTTTGAGCCAAGACTGCAGAGCTGCTGGTTTGTGAGGATGTTTCCGATGTTTTGTTAAAGTTCAGCGATCCACGCTGTTCTGTGTCTCCTCTGTCCTCTTCCTTTGTCTCTGCCGTCTCCTCCAGATGAGGCTGCTTAGAGATTCGCTCCTCGCCGGATTCCTCTGCTTTCCTTTTCAGGTCTCCTCCTCCATCAGTCTGTTCATGGCCCTTTACTGATGTGACAGGAGGGCAGGGCTGAGGCTGGCTGTCAGTCATGGGGATGATGGAGGCGTCGCCACCTGGTTTCAGATCGGACAAACAAATGGCATGAGGGCACACTTCTGCATGATTAAAGCCAAGATAGATAAAGGTATGGTTAAAGGTAGAATGCATATGTCTGAAAGACAACAAAAAAGAAAACGCCTGCAAATGCCTCACAGCTAATAACAAATACTAAAATGTAAGGCTACGTCCACACTAATGCGTTTTAGTTTGAAAACGCATCATTTTCTCTCCGTTTTGGCCTCCCGTCCACACTGAGACGGCGTTCTCACTCATGGAAAATGCAGCGTTTTGAAAACGCTCTCGAAAACGCGTAATTTGAAAACGGTGCTTTATGTGTCGCAGTGTGGACAGCGAAAACTTTTGACAGCCCTATTAAAGCTTAATATCAGTCCGTACATGCTCCAGAGAGCTTTTCTTCAAATTCTTTAATTCTCACTCGCTTTTGCAACTTTGTACTTTTGCGTTACTCGCAGCAACAACTTCACCTCATTGTCAGTCCATTTAAAAAACTCGGTGCTTTCTCAACGTTTCGCCGCAACGTTTTTCCCATTTTCCTCTATAAACCATTGTGCAATACATATTTACTTTTTTCTTCTTACACCAGATTGTACTTTTTTTCTGTTAATACTGTTTATATGTATATAGTGCTGCTGTTTAAAAACTATATATATATTGTGAAGTTTTTGATATATAAAGCTGAAATTTCACAGCAATCATTACAGGTGTCCAAACTTTGGACCATAAAAGTTTCGTGTAAATCAGAGATGATTAAGCAAGTGAGCAACGATGATTTGAGAATTACTTTCTCTCTTTGTTCCCACAGAACTGTGCCGGTCTCAGTTATAGCGCAATGTGCTTTATCACAAATGATCCCTGTTCTCTGCATGAAAAGGCTGGACTGACTTCCTTCACAAACAAGAATAATCATGTCAAGTCCTCAATTATTCATCATCTCATGGAACTAATTTTACCATAAAGAGGTTGGAGAGTTAAACATTAACAATCCTTATCAGAAATGCATCTTTATTATTTATGGGCTAACAATGCCGCTGCTGACTAATATTTAGGTTTACTGCTTAATAAGCGGATGTTAAATGTTATCAGTGGTGAATATTTAACTGTTGCCATATCAACTCTGCATCAAAGCTCAAGAGCTGAAAGACTTTTCAGGCTATTTGTTTGCATCTCTGGCACAAACAGGAGTTATTACATGTTATCATTTATAAAGACCTTCATTACACTCTGCTAGAATGGGTTATGTAATCAAAAAACAGAATAAATCTAAACTGGGTAAGTTACCAAACTACCTCACATTAACTCACAGTAACTACAGCTGATAACCTAGCCACTCTCTGTGTGAGCAACACAGATCTGGTTTGATTTCTTTCCATCTACTTTCTGCTGTGTGTAACTGTATTCGTTATTGTCGCTGTCCTGTGTGCTGACACTCACAGGGAGTGTGGCTGGTAAAAAGGAGGAAGGAAACTCTGGGCCGAAGCTTCCACTTTCCTCGCTCATCTGCTGCACAAAACACAGAGCTGCCCCGACCGCTCACAGCCCCGTGCAGCTCCTGGATCAGGTACCTGCAAATAAAAACGCATACATATACATAAAGCAATCAGCACAGTCAAACAGCCTGCAGTGACACAGGTGGGTTCATACACACACCTGATACATCCCCTCCTGGCAATGACCTCTGCGTGGCTGTCGTTAAGTACATCACCTGAATTAAAAAGGAAAACAAAATTTGGTTTGCACAATCGACACCTTCAGCGTCTGAGACACAAAACGTCCATCTGCACACACCTGTGGGACTCATGGCGGTCTGTCCAATACATTTGGTCCCAGTTCCCAGAGAAACAACCTCCATAGCAACTGTGATGGAAAAAGAAAAATATCGCATCACTATACCTCACTCATATCAGTGTCTACAGGTCCGCTGAAATATACATTATGGACATAATTTAGAACAATTTAAAGCCTTTTTCCCCATCTTCAGAAAACTTTAAATGTCTTTTTAGCACTGACGTTTGATAGAAATGGGGAAAAAATGAATGAAACCGGGGTTTCAGAACAGTGGACTGGTCCATCCTGCCGAACAACCTGAATGAGAGTCAGCTCCGCGGGTGATCTGGAGCACAGCGGCCAGCAGGGTCCACTCTCTGCCCGGCTCAGGCTTCCCTCTGCGGGGAAGCTGACTGAAACGCTCGTAGCACAACTTGGCGACTTCATCCGCGCTCACCACATTAAAGCGACGGGGAAGGCGGATGTGAGCACCAGTAGGCATTTCAGATATGATTAAATTCACCGTTAATGTCCCGGTGTCATCCGAACACTACAAAGGTGGCATTTTCATTTAGAACTGCGACTAACTCCGGTGCACTTCCGGCGAATGAGAACGAGAAGTTACTTCCGGTCCCAGCAAAGGAAGAGGTACTTTCACAATAAAAGTCCTCTCTTCAGCACCCTATGTCAAAACATCCACCAACCCTCTTCTGTACGTCACCAAACCACCTCATCCTTACCTCTTGCCTGTGTCCAGTGGGCTGATTAAGTAAACCTCTCCAGCGTACTCACTAAATTTATTGTCTTTCCACCGCTGTAGACATAATCTGTTGTGCCCAGAGCCACAAACTGGACGGCCAATGGGAGACTGAGAGTGAAGATTCACTCAAAGTTTGCGTGCATGGTTACATCCAAACATGCATTTTCAATTATTGTGACCCAGTCGGCCAAACCTCAAACTGCTTCGGGCTGAGCTCTAACTGGGGGGCCCAGGCAGAGTGTAATCCCCCCTACAAAGACAGTGAAATAACATATGTCAACATTCCTCAAGCCGTCTCAGGAAACTTGTCAGTAAAAAGGTGACACCGCTACCCTTGATAATCAGTGTAAAACACCTTTAAAATATTTTTTATTATCTGATTTTTTTAAAACAAAAACCACAAACAAAGCTACAGAGATGGTTCGTTTTTTTAAATTTTCCCTAAACATTTCAATAATATCGTTGATTATTTTTTTAAACACAGTAATGATGGCAATCACGACAGCAATTGTGACATGGTGAATTTTTCTATGCAAAGCATGTTTTTATAAATATTCTATTTTGGGGAATTAATCATAAACCACACATAAAAATACATTTTGAGTAAGGTTATCATTTCATCTTTCTTCAACAGTACAGTATTGTTATTGTGAAGTTCAAATCTGACATCTGGACATTGCTAACCTCCATCATCATTTGAATTTTCCTCTGTAAAGAAGTTATATACACTTTAATGATTGTAAGTCATTATGTAATTTCTGTGCAAAAGTCTCAAGCCGCCCCTCATGGGTGCAAACATATTTACAACTGGAAATACAGTATATAAGGCAAAAACAGTACAATTCTGTACAATTCTAAGGGGCCTGAAAGTCAATATTTGGGATGACCACCTTTACACTTCACCATAGATTGAACTCTGAGGCTGCTTTCATGTCATTTCTTTAAGCACTCTTCAGGAGTAGCTCTCTGAGCTCCTTGAAGGACATTTAAAGCTCCTGTTTGAAAGCCGGCTGCCTTTTTGTTCCGTCCTCTATCAGAATGATCTCACACTGCTTCAATAATATTGAGATCCGAGCTCTGGAGAGGCCACTCCATGACTGATAGTGTTTGCTTGTGTTTGTCAAACTGTGTTATCGTTGATATTTTTCATAAATTCAACAAAAGAAATGGGAACAAATTATGTGTCTTTGCGAAATGCTCCTAGTACCAAAGTGCCTAAAGATACCATTTAAAATGTTTCTTTGCCAAGTTGTCTGGTACTGGTTGAGTTTGGTGCCTTTTTATTCTTGAATGACTCAGAGTTTGGTGTCAAGTAGCTTAACAAACAAAAGAAATGATCAGGTTCAAGTGAAAAAGCCACCAGTGTCCAAAGAAAAGCTGTGAAAAACCTTCAGAAAGCCTGCAGAACGATTGCTCAAGAGCACTTTAAAAAAGAAAGTCTGATAATAAAGAAACAAAGGGTGGCTCGAATTGTTTGCACGGCACAGTAAACCAATTAATGCTGAACCTACGTCACTCACACTGGATTAAGCATTTTAAAAAGAAAGCCTCACCCAAACATCTTATGACTGAAATCTCATTTATTTGAGTTATATACAGGAGAAATCGACTGAATTTCACAATCAACAGAAAAAATAAAATCGCATCTCATCTCTCTGACCTCTGTAACAGAGGCGCACTAGTTCACGATAACAGCTTCCGCTCACACGCTGCCGTCTCGCTGCTTTAATATGCTTAAAATGTACGTCTCTCTGGTAGATATGTTGTACTGCATTTGCGGGTAGCTGTGCTGTCGCTGTGAGTCGCTGCTGACATTAAAACTATCATGTCGTCTGGTTTTGGTGCGGTTCTAAGCAGTGAGTGAGGAGGGGGGGGAGTGGTCATCCTGTTTAATCCACACACATACACACCATTTATATGCAAATACACAATGGCATTAACATGAGCAACCACACACACACCCACACACACACACACACGTAAGCATTCACTCTTCTGTGTTCCTGTGCCTCAAGCCTGATCCCATGATTCAGCTCACTAGCTCACTAACATGATCCTCGCCCAGGGAGGGCTTGTTTAGCTGACAGGTGACTCCTCAGCCCTGTGATGAACAAACAAACGCAAAATAAGACCAATAACAAAAAACTATTCGTCGATTTAAGTGTCGTCCGTCTCTGCCTCCTCGTCTCACTCCTGTCCAAATCCCTCCGTCTCCTCGATGGCGAACAGGAGCTTCTCTCGGAGCTGTTCCAGGCTTCGGTAGGGAGGCAGATCCAGACGATTGAAGCTGAGGAGGAGGAGACAGAGTTACACCTCAGCGTGGATTTACAGATGGAACTTCAGGGTGACATTTATCTATTTTTTTAAACGCTCCCAGGCTGCTCACAGCTCAAACAGAGGAAGTGAAATCCTGATTTTTATTTTTCCCCCCTGTAGTAACCGTTTTAAATCCTACCTGCCCTGCTCAGTGGCTTTAATTCATTTTAGATCATGTGTATTTTTAGCTGAAATTACTTTTGTAGCTGAAATCCTGTCCGAATCCACGTCCTTAAATTTCAACTGTCTTTTTCTTTCTCCTTTAAAACGAGAATTCCCTTCGAAATGTAGCAGAAGCGTTACAGCTAAGATACAAGCGTCTTCTCCTGATACTAATCCAGGAGGTGAAGGTGACAGAGGGGCGGTCCTGAGATGGTAAAACATGCATAAAAAATGTGACTCTTGTCAGGGAGGTTCTGAATACTATGTGACTTTAAAAAAGTGAATTTATCAGGAATAGCTGCTCGTTTCAGACAGACGATGACCTGAGGGACTGCACAGAGACCATCTACAACATGAAGAAGGATTCTAAATTATGCAAAGCTGCTCTAGTAGAGTCCCAGAATAAAAACCTGGAGCTGGAAGTTGAGTGAAATGAGTCCACTTTAAGACGTTTAGTTAAATCTGCTGATCTGTCTATCAGATGTCTTTTTGTACATTCATTTTAGCCTCAGAGCGGCAGCTCTCTGTACTGTGAAAAGACTGTAATCTAAGGAAAGTGATTTAAGTAGAGAGAGGTGAAGAAGAAAGTGCAGGCAGGGTGGAGATGGGTGTCAGGGGTGATTTATGACAGAAGGATAGGTTCATAAGATTGTTGCGAGAGCTGCTATGATGACAAAATAACAGGAGGCCGAGCTGAATATGTTCAGAATTTCATTGGGAGTGAGCTAAGTGGGCGGGATTAGAAACGAGTACATCAGAGGAAAAGCTCAGGCTGAGACAAAGTTAGAGAGACGAGTGCAGAGGATGGATAGTGGATATACTGAAGACAGGATGTGGAAGAGGGAGCTGCCAGGTGGGAGGGAAAGAGGACATGCAGGGACTGATGTGACAGAGGAGGATGTTGGGATAGGGTGATGGAGGCAGGTGATCCGCTGTGAGGTTTGTAAAGCTGTCCTTCTCGTTTGTAACCTTGCTAGTCTTAGGCTATTTTTAAGTTTTTCAGAGGAGCGCTTCAATAAACACCTTGCTTTTTACCCTATAACAGCTTGAACAGGCTCCGCCCCCTCGACCCTAAATAAGATCAGCGGGAGACGATGAATAAATGGATGATTCGGAGAAGCAGAACATGAGGCAGCATCTTACCATGTGTGGCTTCTTGGAAGCCAAGTCTCCTTCCCCACTTTGTCTATGCAGAACTTCTGGGGACCATTACTTCCTGCAGGACACACACACACACAAACAAAACTCAAACCCTGAACAGGAAGCTGAATGCTGCCGACTCGCATAGCAGAAACTCAAACTGAAGATGATTAAGAAAGTGAGTAATTTTATTATATCTTATGAAAATGCTTTGGGATTTCCAGCTCCCAGAGCAGCATGGAAAAGCTTTTGTTTCAGCACTTTGGTTTGGAGCTAAATGTCTGCTCAATTTCCTTACAATTGCTTGAGAATTTCCTGTTAGTGTCTGTAAACATCACAGGTCCCTCCATGCAAAGGCAGAGATCTATTTACAACAGTATTAAAACCAGGAGAATCCTCATAACCAGGACACTCCTGTCCCTGTAAACGCAGTCAGTACCTATGAGCTCGGAGAACCCTCCGACGGGCAGCCGACAGGTTCCCGTTACAAACTGAAGCAGACGGATTCTCTTCTCATTGTCCATCTCTTTCACCACCTGCAGAAAAAACGCTCAGGTCAGCGCTTTCCTAGGAGCATCAGTGTGGTAGGTGTGTGTGTTTACAGGCCCATACCTGCCAGAACCAGTGGATCTGCTTGCTGTTCTTGGTGTAATGTCTGTAGATGGTGTTCTTCTGCCAGTCGGCCAAATCGATCTCCTGCATCCCACAAAGCATCAGCTGCAAAAAGGACAAAGACGGGGGGGTTACTTTAAAATTTGGAGTTTAAACTACTCACATGTGACTTCACTCTGTGTGCTCAGAGACATTTTTGCATGTGGTGGTACAGAACCCTGACGTCCTTTATAAAACTTTACTGATTACAGCCCAAATTCTCACATTTCCTCCTGATAAACGGGGCTCCTGCAGCTCAAGTCGGATGAGATTTCAGACTTTTCAAAAAAAAAAAAGAAAGAAAAAAAAGTCCAAGCTTACCCCCCACCAGCTTGTTTTGGGGGTTTTTCTCTTGGCTCATGAACTCTTTCCCTTCTGTTCCTCTTTTCTGAGTTCTGTTGTTTTAGGTCTGCTTCCAGAAAAAATGTTTGCATATGAGGTCAGCGAGGGTCTGTGCCTATACAGCTCACTAAAGCTATGATTGGGGAAAACCCAGGAAACTATTCTGATGGTCGTCACACCACGTCTTTACTGATCTCTAAAGAGGTGTCAAAACGGCTCAATAAGGGTGCAGGGAGGTCCATCCCTCAAAGAAAAGCTAATGGTGTAAAAGGTTGAGACATTTACACTCAAATAACTTTATTTGAGTACATGGTGTGAGATTAAACTGCCTCAGGCTTTCACTGAATTCACAAAATATCAGTGTCACACGGATCCTGATCCGTGTGACTTTAAATCCTCAGTGGAACCCTGGGGCGCAAATGAGTGGCATTATGGTGCGATCAGGCAAAACACGAAGCATCGTTTTCACGTGGTGTGATTTTTGCTGGGAGACACACACAAGTAAAACGAGCTGCTAACAGCTGGATTCATGACATTTTAAGCCTAAACACCAATAAATACAAGTCTGCCTCACCTCCAGCTCCTTCTCGTCAAAGTAGCGAAGCCACTCCAGAGGCACCACCTCGTTGAAGCCGTCCAGGAAGGCTTTGGTTTGCTCCTCCACCCCGCGGGTGAACCTCCAGTCTGTCAGCAGGCTGCGTGAACAAAGAGGCTGCTTTTTATGGTTTGCTCTCCACCACAGACCTTGTTTCTCCTACGCTCATCCGTCTTCATCAGCCCAACTGTCCCCATTTCTGCTTACTGACCTGATGTACTCCTCCTTGTTCTCCTCGGTGACCAGCTCGTTCTCCCCGTCGTCCTTCAGCTGGTGAGTGGAAACCTTCCCGAGGATCTCCATGTCCTGTGCAAAATAGAGCTCCACACCGCACTCCTCCAGGTTGTTCTCTCTGAAAACACAGACGCACACATAATGAAACTAAAAACATTAGCACCTCGTCCTCTCTGTGTCGCCTGCAAGACTGACCTAAATCCAGCAGCCTTCTTGGAACAAACTGCGACACCAACTCCTTTATGTGGCAGTTCATACATAAAATATAAAAATATCAGAAATATAATTTTTTTTTTAATGTATTTACTAATACTGTTAATTTAGAGAAGGGGTGTCAAACATAAGGCCCAGAGGCCAAAATTGGCCTGGCAAAAACTGCAATTTGGCCCACTGGATACCTTTAGAAAATGTAAAGGCGGGCATAAATTTTTTACCTGTATTTTCCTGCTGAGAGTCATTATCACTCAAAGTAGCAACAGATAAACATGCTTCTGTTCACCATGTTTAGAAATGTATCTTAATAAAATTGAATAAAAGTGGCTGTGAATCAACAAAAACTTCATGTTTTACAGATACGGGACAGGCTGGGCAGCTGCCAGAACCTTTTCTGTAATTTTACACATTTATCGTGTAGAGAAACTGAGGCGTATTGTTGAAATTGCACTTCCTAATCTTATAACAAGACATCTCAGGGATTAAATTTGTACTGAAACTTCTTTACACTGACAGAGTTTCACTTGTTCAGTCAACTTCAGATCAAAGTGGGCTGTATGTGGCCCTCGATGTAAAATGACCTTGACATCCCTAATTTAGAGTAAAACCTCACATTAGGTGGTGGTCTGATAAATTTTGTAGTCTGTCCAGCTGAGGGCGCTCCTACTCCACTGTTTGTGATCAGCACTGTCAGCAGCACATGTAACAGAGCAGCATCTCAGAGTCTTATCAGCTAAGCTTTTAGCTGGTTTGTCAACTAAAAGTCATTTAACAATTACTTGATATATCAATGTGGTTTGGGAGGCATTTTAAGACTTTCAGACTTCCTGCATCCAGGTTTCTGTTGTTTGGATATAACTGGCTTAGTATGACCTATTCACCTGGACTCCTACTGTTCATTTCTTTTATTAGTTAAAACTAACTAACTCACATGCCAACCTCTACCCTTGTGAGCATAAGGTGGCCAGAGCGCACAGATTCAGAGGAATCATAACTGCATTACTTACTTGACCCACATGATGGAGTTATAAAACTCCGGGTCTATCGACTCCAGGTCTTTGAGAGTGGGTTTCTTGTCCAGCATTCGCTTGTAGAAAGGCAGCGTGAAGCCGGTGTCGATGAACTTTCCATGATACAAAGCCTGCAGGGAGGATTTATTACATTAGAAACCACAATAAGAGACGCCACCTGGTGTTCACCGCTCACATTTCATAAAATGTAATTGGGTTAGGCTGATGATAGCGCAAGTTTGAGTTCCTGGATGTAACAAAGCAGAGACAGAGGGAGGTTATTTTTGGCCTGCTGTAATTCTGCGATATTAGTGTTTTTTTATGGACTCTGGTTGCACATGTTTCAAATTAACGCCCGACAAATTACACATATTTTCATCTCGGACGCGCGCCATGCTGATGATTCACACGGGGGCCGTTTTGAGCTCATTCAAGTGTTAGAAACGCTTTAACAGCCAATCACACTTGCAGAAAAAATGAATGGGGCTTTTATTTCTGAAATCACTGCAGCCACAAGAACAACGCAAATCATTAAGACTCAGACGTGGACATAAACATGTGCAGCGACCACAAACGGCTCCAAACCACATCTTAATCTTTCCTTCGTGTGTGTGTGTGTGTTTTCAGAGAGAGCACACTCAGTCAGACGGAGCTGTTTAATGTTAAAAACCCTGTGAGAGTTCAGAGCTACGATGAGCCAAGAACAACACAGACGCTCACTGACTCAGTCACAGACTATCCTGTCCTGCTGACCCACCGCATCTGTGGAAGCAGAGCAGAGGGTGACCGAAGTGAGAGCAAAGCAGGTAAGGAAAAGACACGAGAAATAAAGTCAGAGAGGCTTTGGGAGCTGGGAGTGGGTAGAGACAACGATCTTTGTGAGGAAAGTCAGCAATGTGCAGTTTAGGGCTAAATATAGGCAGCTGCTGCCGGGTGTGGGCTGGGTGCGGCAGTGAAGTCATGGTGTGGGTGAGGGGTGGGGTAGCAGATGGAGGGGAAGGTGGAGGGTGACGGCTTTGGGACCTACAAATTTTTTTGAGTTGACCCCAGAATGCCGTGCATGAATGCTTCAAACTACTTCAAAACGAAACCTGCTCTGAGCGAGAGCTTTCCCGGCTGACAGCCTGTGGAATGACTTTTATGTGACGCACTTTCAGGAAAAATCCAAAATATGTGATATCTGTTCTAAACAGTGAGCAAAACTAGCTAACCAAAGATTAGAAATGCAGTCATCTAATCACAAAGGTTAGTTAAACACACAAAGCCTACATACGTGCGGTGAAATCCATTTTTGCTGCTAAAGTAACAATATTACTAAGATCGCAACACGATAGAGGAATGTCTCAACTACATCACATCTGCATTTTGGCTTTCCCAACGTGAGCGTCGCTTCAGTTTATTAAACTGAGGTTTCACTTTAAACACATCTGGATACAATGTTGCCGTATGTGGCGATCAAGTGAAAAAAAATGGCTCAGATGTAACAAAAGAACTGTGTTTTTGTGCGATTTCAATACAGCTCACCATAGCGATGAAGCGACCGATGAAGCGAAAGTACGTGAGGTGGTCGGGGTTTATGGAGGATGCTGGGTTGATCTGCAGACAGTAGTTGTTCTTGCCAGCATACTCAAACAGGCAGTACATGGGATTCAGGACTTCATGGGACAGCAGGAAGAACCACTCCCTGTGGAAGAGGAGAAGAGGACGTGAATGCACGAGAGGAAGACACAAGGCTGTCATCCTGCAGGGACCTAACAGTAACATACAACACTGAAATTAAACACCTCAAAACTATTATTTTATTTTAAAAACCCCAAAACACATTCTATACTAGCTGTACAGTCAACAGAAGAGCACATGATCACAGGGAGTTTATAAGAAAAGCAGGAAAATGAAAAAGCATTTCTCCCACACGAGAACGAGGTGCTTTTTTTCCATTGGCAGCATATAATTACGACATCTATCATCCTAAACTTCCAGCGTCTTCATTTTTCACTCATTTGCTGCTTTTAATCTTCTTGTCAAAAAGACAGGAACCAATTACAAGGTGTTGCCAAGCTCAACTCTAAAATTACTGCCAAACATAAAGTCCACTGGCACGGCTTAATACTGATGTCCTGTAGACACGATGATTTCTTTAAGCTCATCGATGCCTCGTGTAAATCAAATAGAAGACCAAATAAGGTTGGGTTTAATTCTCTTTATTCTGCTGATCCTTAAGATGATGTTCATTTCTGATAATGGATCTCGCTGACCAGTTATTAATCTAAATCAATTCTTTTAACTGAAAAAGAAGATTTTTCTTATGACTCTGAAGTGGTTTAGATGGGAATAGAAAGTACATTTATAGTTATAAACACATCCTACAAGCCAAATCTGACACATGAATTACATGGAGACAAAACATATAACATTTAGGATAAATACAGCCAGGTAGAACTAAATAAAAAGACACAAACAGACTGTGGAAGGATGCACGTTAGAGAGAATGAGGGCCCCCTCCACCAGCTGCAGCACCAGAACCAAGCACTCCCAAGGCCCCTGCCCTCTCCCCTTTGGGAATATTAGGGAGGAGGGTGTATGGACTGACGGACGCAGACACCTCCCAACATCCCGTCCGTGGTTCTACCCTGTGGTAGAACAGCATGATGTCACCTACCATAGGGTAAAACCACTGACGTGACACCGGAGACAGAGACACAATGCAAAACCAAAGAGAACAAAATGAGGAAAAATAACAACATGTACAGAGAGGAAGACCTGAGTGACAGCAGACGCAGCGGGCAGCATGGACACGTGTGATGGACGGATGGAGAGATGGAGGAGGACAGCAATGTTGTGAGAGGGTGAGAGAGAGAGCAACAAGTAACCCAACACTATCACACACGTCTGCACTTCTAGAAGGCAGAAAAGGCAGTTTTATATCAAAATGATGTTGCTGTAACAATTTCAGACAAAAACAACAGATTAAAATCTGCGCCATTGTGTTACTGCATCTACAGGCTGGAAAGACATACATCGGTATCACTGTGTCTAGGTTTAGGCATCATAACGGTGACAACGCTACCACCATCAGGTCAGGATGGAAACTGTAACGATGCCCTATCTTGCAGGAAATTGACCTTAAAAACAAAATTTCTTTCTCACTTTACTTACAAAAAGATTGTAGAGGACAATTTTTAAAATAAAACAATGAAGCTGGGGGAAGAACAATGCAGAAAACAAAGATTTTCAGAGAATCGCAAGTTTTGAAAAGCAGTCATTTAAACACCACTGGTTTTTCCGTTGCTTTTTTACCCAACAGGAAGCTGGTGCAAAGATTGAGAAGCAGCAGGAACAGACGAAATACACCATCACCAACGTTAAAAACCCCTGGATTACATAACAAGCTTAACAAACCCATATAAAATGACAGAATTTGAAGATGTAAAGAGAAGCTGCAGGAAAGAGTTTTAGGCTGTTCTCACCTGGCGATGCCACCGTAGTCCAGCCCCTCCTCCCCTCTCATAATGATGTAGAGCCGGCGACGAAGATCGTATGGCTTCACGTTCATGATCTGATGACAAAGCACGTTATTTAGACGTTGATGGTGTCCAAGAAGTGGCCTCACTTTCAGCCATTCCTAGACTCGCTTCTAAAGTAACTAAATGATTCTCCTGATACAAGAAGCTCTTTCAAATTAAAAGCCCTCAAAAAATTCACCACACAGAAACCCTTTATTCCTTATCACAGTGTTTTTCTATATAACATAAAGCACCAATGCAAAGCAGAGATAAGATAAGATGTAGTTATTAAATGTTACCATTATGTAAACTAGAAGAACAAAAAAAAATAACAAGTGTGTTTCATCCGTCTCTGACCTGCTGAAACGAGTCTTCAAACAGCGTCTGTCTGGACACAGAGATCTTCACGTGGCTGGGTAAGGCATTAGACTGCACATTACAAAAAGAAAAAAAAGAACACCACCATCAAGGCGAGAAGAAAACCTCGGGATATTTCTGTAATCCCAATCCTAATCCCTTTCTACAATTCACATGTGTCAGCATTTAAAACAGGTACAGCGTTTACAGAGCACGTCACTGCTTGATCTGTACCATCTCATTACTGATGTTTCTCTTTTTAGTCTCAGGCTGCTGGGTGTGAAGTATACGGAGGATAAAAAGCGGCAAAAAGTGAAGAACACTATGGCTCACAGACACACATAGTTCAACTTTTAAAGATTTTTAACAAAATGGCAAATACATTTAAAATAAAGCTATGGCATCTTCATCAAATCTTCTTGAGTATGAATCAGAACACTGAGATTAAATGAAGACTGACAGGACAGATGGGAAGAGCTTGATGCTGGAGCATACCAACTAACTCCAGTTCATCCAGGGGGCTTAAATAGAAGCTAGTAATAAGATTTTTCCAGACACCATAAGTATAAACAAACTGGTAACGATGCCTACATATGCAACCTGAGATTTTCTCTTTTTTCGAGACAGTATCTGAAGCTGTCTGTGGATCCATGGATGCCTCCCCCTCTAAGACCTCCCCGTAACCACAATGACATCATGTGGCTTAGCTTAGCTCAGTCTGAGTTCAGTCACAGTGGAAATGTCACTTGACAGATATAAAGCGCTTGCCAATCAGTTTGGTTTGGTTCACATGCCGCTAACATGTGAATGCTCCTAAAGCCGTGTCTACTACAAAATAAAAGCCTCCTGAAAGTCCAACTTTGCGTTAAGAAGACTCGAAGATTTTATATGAGGCTAAAACCAAAAAAATCTTGCCGTTTTTGAAATACTCTCTAATTCTGAACGTGCACTCTGTTCTCCTGTTCAAAGGCTTGCACCAGTAAACAGCTGCGCTTCTATGACGGTAATGACTGAAAGTGGCAGCACTCTAACGCCACAAACTGACATTTTTCCCTTATTATCAGGATTTCACAGGTTTTCTTTCTACAGTATTAGAATGTGCACAAGCAGATGTAGCCTTCAACTCCCAATCAGTCTAAACGGTCTATGCAATAATGCTTGTGATGTGTAAAACGATAGTTTCTCTCTAGTTTGGCCCTATACTGCTGTAGCTCGTGAGGAAAGGTGTGCAGTTTTAATAAAGAAAGTGATGTTTTGTCTTGAGTTTATGTAGAGAGGAAATAACTGCCTGAAAACCAAGTCGTCCAGAAAACTGAAAATATATTTTTTGGCCACACTTTTCCAGTCTTAGAGTGAATTATGCTTTTTTTTCCTTCTCTGGGTGAACAGATCCAGACTGCAATAATCAAGGTGAGCAAAGTGGGGAGTTTTATTGTGGCTACAGACTCTATTTAACACTTACATGGCACAGGAAACGGAACTGGTGGTATTTCCACCTGAAGCTGCGGTCGTAAGCGCCTGGTGAACCGCCCTGCCGTGACCTGCACGCGCACACACACAGACACACACACACAGAAAACAGAGAAAGTTGGTCAATTTTACAAGTTTCAACAGAACTCTAAAGGTCAGCTGACCAACAGAAATTTGGCGTCCTCTTTTGAGGAATACTTAATTTGCATCAGCTCTACAGCCCTCGAGTGTCTGAGTCGCAAAGACAGAGGTGAGCCTGGCCCCGCAGCTGTGTTAGTATAAGCTCCACCAACCCACTGTATGCGCACACGCACGCGCACACACAGTGGATATCTGCCTTGTCAGCAGCACAGAGGCTGAGAAGCAGAAGTAGAGTTAGACAGATGATTTGGGGGGGAGTGAAGAAGAAGGAGGCCTCTAATGCGTCGGGTCTGTGCTTGCCGAGCTGCCAGGCACATCTCGGTTTGGGTTAGGAAATGGCGACCGCAGCAGCAGAGCGCTGGCCGCGGACGCACACTCCTGCAGGATCCAGTGTAAGAAAACAGTGAAGGAGGCCTCTGTGAAATAGCAGCCTAAAAATACGTGCAAATATCTGCATGAAAAGCAGCTCGCCGATGCACACACACACACACACACACACGTCTTCAGCACTGACCACACAAGCAAATACACACTTGCATGCAGAAACACAGAAAAGCACAAACACCCACACAGATGCCAGCGCAGTCTGCAGTGGATGTGTTGTCGCACATCTGCACATTCTGGGATTTGAGACTGCTTCAAGGCAAAGCAAACACTCACAGGCTGAGGGGAAGAGCAGTGTGTGTGTGTGTGTGTGTGTGTGTGTGAGTTTTCTGAGATCCTCTGTGACACTGATTCTCTCTGACTCAAAGAAATATTCAAAACAGGAGAGAAAGGAAAGGTAATGGATAAAAAGGAACAGCAAAGATGATGGGAGTTTAGAAAAAAGATTATTTTCAGGTTTTCACCAAACGAGCGGCTTGTGTGACTTAATATTTTCAATGCAGTTATGTCAGGCCGAGGCAAAAATCACTTAAATATTTTGGAGAAAGTGTCGAATGATCATTTAATTAGGAAGTCTTTGCCTCGGCCTGTGACAGCTTTGGGAGGAAAGGGCTGAGAGAATATTTACCCTGACTCAAACCCAGGTCGAGGGTCTTTAAAGGTGGTGGTGCGCGAGTTGTGGTCCACGAAATATCGGACTCCCTCGGCGGTGTACTTCATCTCCCAGCCCGGGGGCAGGGGGTGCTCCTTGATCATCCTGCAACAGGGGAGAGGGCAGTGAGCGCGGTCCCGGCTCGAGGGGCCCCGTCTCGGGGGATGAAACTGACATACCTTCCCCTGCCAACTCGTGCTAAAACCAGAAAGCCTGCGCCGGTGTGCCACAGTGGAGTTTACCTCCTATGAGCATGGCAATGGTAGGTTTGATTATTCAGGTGGCTTCAAACCACAAGAACGCTTAGAGGACACAGAAGCAGCATGTTTGGCTTTAAGGTGAAAAGCAGTTTTCTTTCCCTGATGCTTTAGTCGCTCTATTTAAACCTACTGTGTTGATCCGAGGTCTAAAACTCTAAACTTTTGTCACGGTCAAGGTTGTGTTTAGGTTAAAGTTTAGCACCCCGTGTTTAAAAAATACAAAGTGTATTTTTTTATTTGTTCAATGCGATATTTGATTGATCTTTTATTTAGTTGTGAAATGGTTTCAACTTTACACAGACACACACACACTTATTAAGGAGTGCAACGATACTGACGGAAAACCTGATCATTTAAAATTAAATACGGATGTATAAATGGTGTCAGCAGTGTGATATTAATCTGAGTAATTGTTCTTTTTGTATGCTTTTGTGTAGTTCTGACTGAGTCTCTCACCAAATCCATGCACTCCAACGCATTATGGCCACTTTTTTTTTTCTTTTCTTACATGCTTTATATTTTTTAATCACAATAAATTTCATAGCAGTCGCCCTGATCTGCCTGTGAATCTGTTTCCTTTCTATCGTGTTCCCGGATGCTAGGCTAACACAGTGGCATCACCACCTCACAGTAAGAGGTGACGATGCTAATACAGCTTTGTAATAGATTCCTGTCTTAAAAAGTTCTACATAAATAAACTTTACTTACTAAGAAGTGCCTGCTTTTAAATCTGTCTGTTGTCCGAGGAATTTGCAGAAATGCAGAGGGGGAACAGCGTTTTTCACTTTTCAAACCAATTTGGATGAAAATTAAGAAGAACAACACAGCTTTTCACCTTTTCGTAAACGTTGTCTTTTTAACGTGTTTTTGCTTTGCTTGGCTAGCCTGAAAATTTGAATCAAAGACTCTATAAAAGGGGAAGGGGAAAATAATCAGTTGGCTGCATGCTAAAAAATGAATAATTTACAAGAAGAAAATCATGCTTTTAGGATTCTAGAAAAGATCTAGAATGGCAACAAAGGTGTATCTAACACACCGAGGAGAGCAACTGAATCTCCAGAAGAAGATGCAAAGAAGGCTCAAACTCTGAAATGTCAGCGGGTCAACTAGTATGGGTGAGACGAGAGGAAAATCAGGAAAGTGAGCGAGATGACCAACAGCGCATCAGACCTGTGTCCAACATAATGTGAGGTAAAGCTGCTTTTTTTTAACTTATGTCAGGCTGTGAAATAAATGTTCCTCTCGGGGATAATACTCTACTCGTGTTTATATCATAATGTAGATGAGTCACTGTGTTGTCATACTAAACTGTGCATGACTACCACGTCTTGAGTATGAGCAAACACCCAAAGCGGCACGCCACCTAACAAGCAGGCCAACACATGCACGCACACAGAGATATTTTCCAGCTCGCTGTCTCACCCTTGGGTCCGAGGATCATCCCACTGCGTCGTCCGTGTGTTGTGGTTGACGAAATACACCCTGCCATTGTCCTGACGCTTCTCTGTGGAGACAAATGGGGCAGAAGGAGCATGCTCAGTGGGCTCAGAGGTTCTTGGAAAACTCCACACTCGACGGGATCAGAGGGATCACCTGACCGAGAGGAGAAGAAGAAAAAAATCTCGCCGCTATGAGAGAAAAGCAGCGAGTCTTTGTGGCATTTCGCTGTGGGGTGATCCAAATACCTCACCGGGGTAAAGCAAAATATGTGTGTGTGTGTGTGTGTGTGTGTGTGTGTGTCAGAGTGACCACAGACATACAGCAGAGAGTGTACACTGGTGCCCCATCCTCCTCCTCCCGCCGCTGGTCTGACATCTTTTTCTCATTAACAGGAGTGTGTGGAGGGTTCAGAAACAGTAGTGCTCGCATTGCAACTCCTACTCACTCCACCCCCCACTTTACTATAACCACCCCACTTGCCACTTTCCCTTCTTTTCTCCTCCATCTCCCATCTTTCTCTTTTTCAAATCGGAGCAACCGCAGATGAGAAAAAAAAAAAAAAAAAAAAAAGCGCACCCGAGAAGCAAATCAGAGCCAGCGATGTAATTGAGGTTTTGAGGTACCGCAACATGTTGAAAAGGCATCACGGGCAGAAAGCTGGGGGTTTTTATTTTTTATTTTTGGAGAGAACACGGCTGTGATGAAGTCTGTGAAAATGTTGGCGGACCGGGAGCTGCCAGCAGCGTTCGTTTATGAATGAATGTGCGGGGGACAATTCGCCGTGGCTCCGGTTACATTGCTCTTTTGGGGCAGCGGTGGATGATGAAGAGCCCCATCAATAACGCAGCCCTCTGTAATTTGTGGATTTCAGAGCAAAAGGAAAGCGTACAGTGATAAATGAGTAGAGCGCTGAAAAGAAACCATGAGACACTTTATCCAGCTTTTCTACACGGGAATGAAAATCACCATCAGTGGAGGGATTTATCAATCAATTAACAGTTGGCTGGCTCACAGGTCAGTGATTCAGGACAAATGTAATAGCCACAGAACCAGAAGAAAGGTTTGAAATCTCCAAAAATGTGCTTTGAGATCTGTAAAAGGGAGGGAAAATTTCACCGTGCAGCAACTGTTTTCCAACACCTCCACCTAACAGCTGCACGCACATAAGGAAAGCGCATTTTGAACCATTAAATCGAAGGTTCACGTCAGGTAGTTTGAGTGTCGCCAAACCTACCTGCAGGACCGGTGAGGGAGGCAGAATCACTCTTTTCAAACAGGCTGTAAATCTAGCACACCTGGAGACGATTTTAGAATATTCTCGTCTTTGCCTGGAGTTTGTTAACAGTCGCAGAAGTGTGTGCATGTGTGCGTGCGTTAGATGAACTCACCCCATCCAGGAGGCAGCGGGCCCAGAGGGTCATTTTCCACCGGAGCACCGGATGGCTGAGGGGGGGGGAACACAGAGAGAAAACAAATCCGGTTAGGACACCTTTAAGTGTCTCCTCTCATAGCTTGCTTTTGCTCCGGTTTTCTCTCGGTCCTCGTCGCCACCATCGCAAAAAAGTTGTGGAAAACAAAAACACACAACATGTTGTGAATAAACCAATCAGAGCTCAGGTGGGTGAAGAAAAACTGAGAAAAACTCATACAGGTGCTCCTAACTGTCGCGACCAAGTCTCTGCTCGACCTCCCTCCCTCAGCGATATCTGTGGCTAAGTGAGGGTGTATGTGTGGGTTATGGGGAGAAAAGGTGGATGAGGACGGGGTAGTGGGGTAGCTCCTCTCTGCCTCAGCACTGAGGGGCGACTGAGAGAGCTGGCCGGCCGGCGGCTCGTATGCCTTCCAAAAACTACACGCTCGGTAGGAGGATAAAACAACAACGCTGTTCCAATGAGCTCACTGGCTGGATGCAAGCCCCACCCCCCCACCAGCTTCCCGCTCACCTCCTCCCTACCCCACCCAGAGGTCCTCCTCCTCCACCACCGCCTCCTTTCTCTCGCTCTCTTCTAGCGCTGCTGTGAAAGTAGGCAGGGAAGTGCGATGTCTGAGGGAACTGAGGGAACATTCATGCTTGTTCCAGACTGGACACCACCCACCTCCCTGGCCCCCACCCACCCCACGCCTGACAAAAGGCACCTTTATTCACCCTGGGCCTGGAAACCACTGTGGGGTTTACTCAGCCTGTACTCATACACACATACACACTGAAAATGAAAAAAAAAAAAAGAACATGTGTGCGCCATGGTGTGGAAAGTTTGTCCATGACAAACAGTCAGTCAGTGTATGTTCTTATGGGGGAACACACACACACACACACACACATACAGGAATATATTAGCATGAGTGGAAAAGCAGCTGAAAAGATGCTTGTTAGGAGTTAGCAGAAGATTTTTATCAAAAGGGACGATTTAGGTGTGTCGCAAGCAGCTTCAACAACATTCCCTGCACCACCAAGCAGAGTGCTCCTCATTCTCATGACAACATGTTGTGGTGCTGCTGTAAATAAAAACGCTGCTATTTAGCCATAAAAAGCTCCGCTTGGGAGAAAACCCCCCCGAAATCAATTAGAAAAACTTTTAGGCGGATTCACGACCTTTCTGATGGACAGCTGATCGACACTCTGCCTAACTTGCTGGGTGTGTTGCTGAGGACGTGAGTGAGTATGTGCAGTGCCATGAGGCCCACTGTCATATTTTGGGTAAAAACACTTTGTGTTTCTGCTCCAACGTGTGTGGAGAGATGACACACAAACCAGGGACTGTATATAAAAGATGGACGCGGCGACTTTATACAGGTTGAAGCCTTAATGTTAGCATTTTGCTAAGTTGTTGCATTTGCATGATTCTAAGTTGACTGTGTGGGTGCTAATAAATGAACTACCACAAAAACAGAAGCACAAACCTCTTTAAGGTCTGTGCCAACTAGCAAGCCACCTAAACAAATGCTCCAGTTCCAACTATTGCAGTTGGGCAGCCCACCAGTTAATTACAGCCGCCACACCATTAACTTTACATCATCCCAGCACACAATAGTTATAAAGGGGACAAACTATCAATGATTTGGATTGTTTGGATTCAACCTCTTACCCCTAAGTTTAGTGATTATAATAGTGTGTCTTTTCTCTCAGTTCCCTGAACTTCAACCAGTCGCAGCAGATGCCCCGCCCCTCCCTGAGTCTGCTCCTGTCGGAGGTTCTTCCTGTTAAAAGGGAGTTTTTTCTTCCTGCTGCCGCCAAGTGCAAATTGAACCGAATTAAATGTGGAGCCCGAGCCTATTTCTAACACGAAACCTCTCAACTCAAACATGATATTGCATTATGTCTTTGGTTTCCTGTGTCAAATGATTCAAATCACTCATTCATGTTTGGATGAGCAGTTCCTCAAAAACCTGCAACTGGACAGTTGTAGCTGCAATAAATAACCTAATTTACACTCTTAGAAAACAGGCTGAGCACTGGTTTATTAAGGGGCGGGTTTAGACAGCACAGGTAGTCTTTGTTGTCTTCTGTTGGCTATGAAGGGAAGGTGGCAAACCAGCATTTTCCAAATGAAAGCTGGTGAACCTTCAAAGATTTTTTTTCCCCACATAGACATATTGCACCACACAAGCAATGATTATTTCCTGAGTAACCATAAAGTGGAGTACTATCCACCGAATGTCAGCATCACCTTAAACACCATCCCGCCCCCCCTCCCTCCAAAAAATGTGACTGTGCCCATTTAAAGAAGCTGTGTCATGGAAACAGTGAGGGAACTGGGATGGAAAGGACTGGGCCTGCTGGAGGAGCAAGAGTGGGCACATAGCAGGGTTAAAGGGTGTGTGTGTGTGTGTGTGTGTGTGTGTGTGTGTGTGTGTGTGTGTGTGTGTGTGTGTGTGTGTGTGTGTGTGTTGTTCCCATCGACAGCCAATCTATGCCCCGGCGCCCCACCCTTATGGGTTTTCTGTGACTAAAAAAGGTAAAAGGAGAATATAATGATATAAAGACACGATGACTTCATCTTGGCTCTGACCATTCAGCTCTTCAGCAGCTTCCAGACGCAGTGAGGCTGGAGGGAAGAAAAGAAAAGGAGGCTGAGAAAACAAGGGAGGGGAGAGGAAGCGAGGGAAAAGCGGCGTGCTGGCACAAAAGTGTGAAATAAAGGTTGGGTATTATGGACCTGGAAGAAATACGCCACAAAGGCCTCGTTCAAGGCCAGGCACCACAGGTGAAAATGGCAATTTCAGCTGGTTGCTTTTAACACTTCAGAGGCAAGTTAAAAAAAAACAAAACAAAAAAAAACACACACAAAACAAAACTGAAATGCTTTTGCACTGTGAAATCCTTCGTCACATTTTGGTTGCAAAGAGGACTTGTTGCTTGCTTTCCACATCTGCAGAGAGCAGAGAGGATGGTGTGTGCACAGCTGGAGACGGGAAAATCTGAGGTCAGGGAGTTCATGAGCCAGTCGACACTTTATCTGTGTGGGTCTTTGAAACTAACACATTCAAACAAATTAATGGCTCATAATTGTCCAGTGTTTATGGTGCTGTGTGAATTTACAGCTGCACACCTATATGAGATTTTTAAAGATACTTTTACAACCTTAAACTAAAAGTGATGATTAACCACTCTTTTTCTTGATGTACTGAAAGATTTTCGGATTGATTATAATGTAATTTTCTGTGTTATGTGATGTATTAACAATATGCCAAAGAACATCTGACAGTGAAGTTAAAATGCTAAAAAAGAACTACAACATTTGAAGAGCAACACATTAAACTTGACTGACTTTCGAACATATTTTTGTCATTCTTTCCATGGGTAGGTGTAATAATGGGGCTAAACTGCCATGTTATCAATAACCTACTGCTGGATATTGATATTTTTCAGACTCTATGACTGTGACCACACTCACTGCTCCATCACTCTTGGTGTTAATCAAATGAACAGAACCTACCGTATTGAAACAGGAAAAGACTCACTGGGAGACAGCGAGGGAAAGCTCATCAGGAAACCTTAATAACTGATTAAAACTGAATTATAAACAAACAAATAAACAAAGACATGTGAAACATGTCCCGGGAGCCGGTTTTAAGCCCTCTGCCTTTCACTACCTCCTGATCCACACTGCGGCTGAACAATCCACGGGAGGGCTGGCCTATGTGGCTCATTCAGGCTGAGGGCCCCAGAGGCTCGCCAACCAGCACCTGCCCCACGCCTGGATCCAGGGTAGGCCTGATAAACATGGTCCATTGTTTCAGAGGTCACTTTGACTCTAAATCAACCTTAGGCCAGCCCCTCACCCGGGACCAATCTGCCTTGGGAGACTCTACCAGGGGCAAAGTGACACCTGCTGGCATCACCAAAGCTCCTTTAACACAATAAAGGCGTGATTCATGGAGGGATTCTCAGAGGTTCACAGTAGAGGTTCTACTCCTCCACATGGAAAAGAGCAAATTAAGGTGTTTTGGGTATGACCAAATAGAAGGAGACCTCAGAGTAGAGCCAGGACCCAGGCTTCGGACAGTGGTGCCCCTGAAGAAGAGCTGAAGAAGGTGGCTAGGGACAGGGAGGTCTGGGAGGTCTGGTAGTTTAGGTAGCTTAAACTGCTACTGCCCCGTGAAGCAGCCAGAAATGGACAAACATTTATACTTACTTGCTGCTCTTTTCCTTCTAAAGGACAGTCTTCAGTTCAATTCAGCTCTATTCTTATCGCACCAAATCACAGCACCAGTTGTCTCAAGGCACTATATATTGTATGGTAAAGACCCTACAATAATAAACTGATACTGTGATGTATGGCAGACATGTAGGGCTGACTTGAGGTGTTGTCGTTATTATAGGTAACAGATACAAACACGTTGTTGTCACTCTGTGATTTTAAATGGTGTACATAGTGTGGAAACTAATTATTTTCAATTTTCCCAAAAAATATTTGAATGATTTTCTCAATTAATTGACTTTTAACTTGACTTAAATTCCAAAAATTATGAAGCATATTACACACTAACCTACTATAATGTCACATCTATTTGTGTTGTCTAGTCAAGTCTACAACCACACGTTAACTTCGCAAACGATGAAGGAAAGCAGCAAAACAAGAACGTTTCTGCTTGAAAGTGAAACACTGTTGCTGATGAATAAGTGATGTGAATAAGTGCATTACTTTATTACTTTTTATTACTAGTTCTAAACAATGTTGTCAAGCTGAGAAGACTTCTTTTTCTGAATGAGATTATTGGCCAAAATGTCTTTGGAAATTGAAAGGATACAGCACTAGCTCTTATGAAAACTGCCATGAGGGCTTAAAGACTCGATTTGACAGCACACAGTAAGTTCCTAATTGGTTTAAATCTTCTAATTTCCATGAATAAATTCACAATGATATAAAGACCAGCATGAGTGCAGTTTTATAGGCTCTGTTCATTGTTCCTTTCCTGTTATAAAAGTGCTCTATGACGAACTGAGTGTAAACAGAAGTCGACGTCACATCCAGTCATGTGGACTGTGTGAGTTTTCTGTTCAAGTGATAAAACACAGGGCTGATTCAGGTAGAGCTGTTAAGGAGTCCTTGTTGCAGCCAGAAAGGGCCAAAAGTTAGAGGGCAAGGGGGAAATGAGGGAGGGAGGAAGGCCTCTGAGGGAAGGTGAGGGGGAGCGAGTGAATGAGTGATGTGAGAGCTGAGAATGAAGAGGGTAAGAAAGGGGGAGGTTATCTGAAACGAGTAGAGATAAAACTACAGATATTTTTGAGGCGAAGCAGAAAACGGGGATTTTGGAGAGGGAAACGGGAGATTGGGGGGATTCTGGAGAGGCGACAGAAAGATTGGGGAGGGGTTAAAGGAAAGAGTAGAGGTAAATAAAAAGGAAAGGCAGAAATGGGGGAGGGCCGGAAAACAGCAGTTAATGACTGCGAGCTACTCTCACTGGGGCTTCTAACGAGCAGCAATTACTCGCCAAACACACATTTGGAACTTCTATCACTGCGAGGACTGCAGCTGCAATCATTATTTTCATTCCACATTAATGTGACAGTTATTTTCCCTCCTAACTGCTTTGTGGCTAAAATATCACGAAGGTAAAATCTGCTCAAAGAGATAGACAATCTTTTTTTTTTACAGTCATGCGATAATAAAAAGTGCACAAAATATTCACATTCGAGTTAAAAAACTCACAAAGCAATTTTTTAAAATATCTTTTTGCATTTGTTGCAAACTCTTGGTTGGTTGGGATGAATCCTCTTGTACCATCAAGTCAAAACTTTTTGCCGTTTGAACGATGTTAAGATCTCACTGAAAACTGAAAGTTTAAAAGCGGTTTGTTTTTTCCACATCACTGTAAAGAGAGCTAGAAAAAGACAGCCCTCTACAACCCAACTGGCAAAGGTGGACCGCTTCCTCGTCAACTCTTCTACTACAGAACTGCGCTGCCCTGGCATGTGGGGACAGTGACATCCGATTTCATCCGTGTGTTCAAAAACATCTGTAAAGATCAGTGGGTGCTCTGTCATGGATTGGGGCTGCGTTTAACCCAGCGGTGTTGGAGATGTTGTGAAAATTGGTGGAATTGTGAACACAGAAAGGTACAGTCAGATTTTGACCCGCCATGCTATATCATTTAGAAAAGCTTCAGATTAATATCACTTTCATTTTATAGCATGAAAATAATCCCAAACACACTGTGAATGCTGTTAAAGCAAACCTCGGTAGAAAGACACACAGTGGAACACTCAGTCATGGGCTGGCCTCCCCAGAGCCCGGACCTCAATGTTACTGAAGCAGTGTGGGATCATGCTCACAGAGAATTTAAGAAAAAAAAAAAATCAGCCAACATCCAAATAAGAAATTTCAATGTCCTTCAAGAACCTTGGAGCACTATTCCTGAAGACTACTTCAAGAAATTACAAGAAAGCTGCCTCAGAGAGGTCAGACTGTTCAAGGATAAAGAGGGTCACACCAAATATTGACTTTGAAACTTGTTACAGTTGTACAGGCTTTATTTTTCACACATATATATTGTAGCTCCATGTATGTTTGCAGATGTTAAATCGTTGTACCTATTTTCCATGTTCTCAACACTTTTGCACAATACCGTGCAGTAATGTGATGTTAAAAAGTGCCCAAGTGGCAGATACCACAAAAGCAGCTAACCTTAAAATCTCAAGCATTCTGTTCAAAGTAGGGCTGGGCCATATTATACCGTTCACGGTAATACCGGTATAATGTTAGGCAACGATAGGAAAATGACATATCGCGATAGAATGGGAGTAAAACGCGCATGCGCAGTGCCTTTGTTTTCATACGCACATGGCCGATTGTTGAGTGAAACAGATGAACCAGAATTGGTTTGTAAAAATGGTGCAACTTCCGTGATGTGGAACTGGTTTGGTGTTTGTCCGTCAGATACACAACAAAGCACATTTTTTTGCAGAACATGCAAGCGGCCGTTGTTATTGTCATATTTGTCGGACTAAGATGCTCTTAAATCTGGGAGTAATCTGGGTCCTAAACTCCGTATGCTTCAGGTCAAACGAACACTGCAGCATCACTTAGAGTTAAAAACTGTCTAAATTCTTTCATCTTTAATAAAACGATCAGCATTGCTGCTTTACCAGGTGTAACTATAAAGTTTAACTTCCAGGCATCCATGAAAACAAAAGTTATTACATTTAACGGAGTTAGAAGTTAGCAGGAAGCTAGCGGAAGTTAGCTCGCTAGTTTCGCTAGTTACCTAAGCATGATATTGCATGTTCTGACGGAGAGATTTCTGAAAAAAAATCAAACGTACAGCTCTGCTATCACTTCCAACATAGATGAAGACAGGAAACTAAACAGCAGTGACGTTTGTAGGGTTACTGAAGTTGGGCTAGCTGGTATATAATGATGTGCTACGTGATCGCTAGCGACACAGCTATGTTAGCATAACATAAACAGTGAAGCTGGAGGACGAACACTAACACTTTTCCACTTATAAAAGTTAACGTGAAGGTTCTTCATGGTTAGAGACAAATGCAATCGCATGGCAGGATGCTGTAAACGGACCAAACTTCAGTCAGGAGAACAACTGAGATAATCCATCCACAATACGAGGTTAGTCATTAATATACTGCAACATGGGAATAGAGCAGCTGCAGAGAATTCAACATTAATGAATCAATGGTACAGAAGTGGAGGAAGCAAGAAGAATGAGTTTAATAAAGTTTGATTTATCTGACTGCTTTGTTTCACTTAATGTGCCTTATAATCCCGTGCACCTTATGGTCCGAAAAATGCGTACTGCACACTGCAGTTTAATGTTGCAAAGCACCTCTTTTTAACTTCAGTGGATATTATACATGGTTATGCTCAGGATATGTCAGCCCATTTCTACTGGAAATGCCTTTTGGTTAAACTTTCAGCAAGGAATTTGCATTTGCACTGTTACATTTTTATAAAGCTTTAATGTACATAAAAACCAGCTTCTTGTTTAAGTGAAAATAAATGGAAGGTTGTCTTTTTGCGCTAGTAATGTTGTGGAGTTGTATTTTGTCTCGCATCAATTATATCGTCGGTTATATCGTTATCGCAAATTTTCAAATATATATCGTGATAAATATTTTTGGCCATATCGCCCTGCTCTAGTTCAAAGTGTGTCCTATAGTCACTACCAACAAAATCGTCTCACCTCCCACTCTAAAAAAAAAGGCAGACACACAAAACCATCAGTAAGCAGCTGAAAAGTTTCAGTACTCGAGTGTCCAACTCCTTTACAACACCCAGTGCATGATTACTTTGGTGCCTGTGTTTATGGAGCTTTAGACAGTCCATGTTTTTGAGTGTGTGCACAGTCTCATTGCAGCGGCATGGTCCATTTAAGAGGGCGACTGGCCCCTTGGCTCTCTTTAGTTGTCATGTGCTTCAGAGGAGAAATGTGGCACCTGACCTCAACATTACAGCCCTGTGAACACATCTGCACCAACACACACAGAGGAGGAGCACATGACTGCATGGCAAGATCATATAGCTCCATATCACAATATCATCACCAATATTGCAAACTTGACTAATGGGACATTTACCAGTAAAGTTCCACCACAAACAAAAAAAAATGTAATTGGGGGGGAAAAATGGAAGAAAGCTTTGGAGGAGTCATGGTGAGAGTGTGAGCCAGGCAGCAGAACATGTGGCTGTGTTCACAGGAAAACTATGAAGAGTTTGTGTGTGTGTTCCTTGTTCACACACACTGGGACCATAAATAGTCGCTGCTATCAGCAGTGTGGGCATTCCAAGACAGAGCAGTGTACTATCAACACGGAGGGCAGACCTGACTCTTGGGTTTTCTCACACACTTGGAAGGAGAGAGGGAGGAAGGGAGGGGCGAGGAAAGAAAAAGTTTCCAGCTCGAACTGAACCTTTCTGTGCGGACATTAAAAACCTGAATGAATAGTGACACCGCTTATAACTTTGTTTTTGTTTGTTCAACTATTTTTACGTTACTTATACAATCTGACATCACTGGAAATGTTTACATATGGGCTAAGTTGGCCATTAGTCAGCCTCTGCTTAGTCTGCTCAAGGACCTGATTGAAAATATTCTTCACATCATTGAGTATCGGGGCCAAGCTCGGGTGAAGAAGTGGGGTCTGTTCTCAGACGATGCCTCATTGAAGATGCTGATCGTGTTGACACAGACATACGCTTTGCTGGGAAATTCAAATGTCACAACAAGACAAAGGTCAGGGAGAAAAGGTGAATTTGAGGTTTATTAGAAAAATTTAATTAAAAAAAAATATACAAAAATTTGTGCACAAATTAAAAAGCCAAAACACTGCACTGTTGCACTGATTAGCTAAGACGAAGAGGACGTCTGTGCTGAAGATAACAGGTGACGCAGACGCCATCAAATAATCAGCAGACCACGAATCCTCCTTTAAATTCACTAGTTTGCGTGAAAAACACTGCTCATTTCCTCCTTTATATATTTATTCTTGAACTCTACCTGGGCAGAGAATAATCTTTGATAATGTTCATTTATCGTACACTGGAGCTTCAAACTATTCTAGCTGCATTTCCTCCTCCCTTTAACCCTTTCTTCTGATTGGCCGTCCCTCGCAATTAAAAAGTATGAAGAGCAGGTGGGTGGGGCTTCTGTCCCCATAGCTACAACTGATACAGATGACAAAACTCTTACCCCCTGTATGAAAATTTGATTTTCCAAGTACTGTTAAACAGTGCAAGGATTTTTAACGTAGCTTTTCCAAACACTGCTTTCATTATTTTACTTTATTTTACATTAAAATAAAATTATTTCACAAAATCAAAAAAACTATATTAATCAAATTAAACTAAATTATTAGCCTCCCTGATGCTAAACAGTCAGACGTGTATCCTCTTTGCTGGATAACAGCTTGAAGTTGTTTGTTGTAGTCTTACACACGCCCCCTGTTTTGTTTTTGGCAGGATGTGCTCGAGTGACAGCTCAAAGGTTTTTATACTGTGTGTAAAATAGGTGTCAGGCTTTAACTTGATTTTACAAGCTTTGAGCATTACAAAGTCAAAGCACATCATTGGACAGCAGTGATTTGTGCTGTGGTTCAATAAAAATGTCTAATAATCCTGATTTTTTTTCCAAAATAATTCTGTTGTTGTGTGCAAATTTAAATAATTTATGCTTTCTAAAGAAAAATAAGATATTTAGAAACGGTATGTTAAAATCCACTGCTCTGTTTAAAAAAAAATAATTAAAAGACTCATCTGTCTTGAGACAGGGTCAGTATCAGATCGAGATAACAAACACTGATACAGCTTTCATCTTATATGAGAATGTGAAAAAAAGTAAAATAAAAGGAAAGACCGGTGATGTAATCAAAAGAGGACTGTTTCCATTTGATACGGACACCCTGTCTATGCATATCTGCTGATAGAGAACATCAATCCAATATCAGTGTTAAATGAATTAAATTAAAATTAAATTAGCACCTGAGAACAGGACCAAATAAACAATAATTCGCCTTCTTTATAAGCACTTCTCTCATTTCAGCTCAGTATTAGAGCCTTTACTACACAGGCTGTAATTTATGATCATGCTAATTTCTCCTCTCTCTGCTCTCATTCCGAGTGCACACCTGATAACAACATTATGCTTTGTAATCGTAAGAAGCCGACAGATGAATGATCGTTTTTGAGATGAACTGTGCAGGTTCACTTGGCTGCTGTTTTCAGTTTAGTTGAAAACTTCTGCAAACATAGAAACAAAGGAAAACTGCTGACGCAGCAGCTGGAAAGTATCTCCAACCTACCTACTGTTTGCTATTGCTTTGTCTGTGCTATGTATAAAAGTCAAATGAGGAGATCGTGCCATTCTTTTTGGAGATTTCAGAGTGATCTGATCAACATAACACATCAATGCATCCCTAACAACTGCAGCAGTCCAAAGTAATTAACGTGTGTAGACAAGAAGTCAGGAAAAATACAAGCCACAATGAAGACCAAAGCTAACTTTGACAGTGTTTTCCATTAAATGTTTTGCCTTCAAGTTCAAACTCAGATCATGTCAAACAGATACTGTCCATCGTGAAATCAACAATGAGTGAAACAAGTGTAAAAAGGGAGGGACTCACTGATGGATAAAAGAGCTGAAAGATGATGAGAGCATTTAAAAAATGACTGGAGCAAAAAGGACAAGCTGATAAAAAACAAGTGAAGGTTGTTTCAAAGACGACAAACACGACAAAGGAATCAGACAGCTGGAAGCATATAAAATAAGCCGCCACAAGCAGACAGAGTAAAACAGAAAGACTGAGACGAACACACAGATTTCATAAAAACTGAAACACCAGCACGGGGAGTGCAAGGCGGGGTGTTTTTATAGAAGCCTATAAGAGTTTTAAGGCGTTTTTTTACTAATGGTCCATTGAGAAGGCTCTGTTGTTTTAGCCCCATAAGTTTTTACTGTCTGGCTGCAATCTGACCTTGGCTGCTTCATGGAGAAGATTGTGATTGTCAGAAGTGCGGCCAAACATCAACTGGCTGCGCTGGAAAAATACTATAAACAAGTCTCAAATATCATCCCTAACCCCCCGCAGACGACGCCTTCAGACTGCTCGACTTACTCAAATCATACAGACATTAGTCTCGTGGTGCCTGCGTGACAGTCATGTCCAAATCTAAACAAAGCAAACGTTTTGTGCCAAATTCAAGAATTTCACCGTCTCCTCAGTCTAAATGAAGGACGGCTTTTCCAAAACATGGAATCTTCCGCCTCAAAAGTCTGGTGTTTTTAACCAACTTTATTTTCCTCAATTTCAAACCCGCCAGAATGGGGGAGGATAGCTGTGTCTAAACGACACAAAGAGACAGCTTTACTGAGACTAGGTGGCTATTACATTAATGTTCCTTATAGCTTGATTCAGACATACCAAGATACAGTACCGCGTTCCCTCTCGTCTCAGCACTTGACCAATTTATAGCCACTTTTCAATTCATTTCAGTTGTATTTATGTAATGCAAATTTACAACAGCATTTGCCTCAAGGTGGTTTATACTGTAAAGTAAAGGCCCTACAATGAAACAGAGAAAACTCTAATAACCAAATGACCTCCTTGGATTTTGCACTCAGCAACAGCGGGAAGGAAAAACTCCCTTTTAACAGGAAGAATCGGGCTCAGCGAGGGCAAAACACACTGTGGAAGAGACCCAGAGATTTTTGCAACCTCACTAGTGTAGTGCATGTTCATAAAGAATTTAACCCTGGGTATCTTTGGTTGCAACAATTCACATAATAAGAAATAATAAACTTCCAGGTTTAAAAAGGGGATATGTATCTACACATGCCTGCAAAGCCCTAAATACTGTGTAAATTTAGGGTTATGAAATCTGGGAATACGGTAAACTCTGTGTGCGTGTGGACCCTGTCCTGTGGACAGAGTGGCGCATGCAGTACTCAAAAAAAACTTTTAGCCAAAACATGAGAACTGCTCACCACTGCACTTCGTTTAAGTCCTAAACAGTTTAACCAGCAAGTTTAAAGGCGATCAGATGATCAGCTGTTGAGATAGATTTATGAGGAGTTGGATGGACAGACACACGTTTATGGTTTGGCTCAAAGCATTGACCAACACTGCCAGAAAAATAACCCAGAATATGTAAGTAGATGCTTGGTGTTATCTGGAAATGCTGTCACCACATAGGTTTATGCATCAGAGAGATAACAAGAGTCTGTTGTAAACATTTAAGGGCTTTAACCACCAAGGTTATTTGTTCTCAACTTGCAACACTGTAGCTTAAATGGATATATGCTACTAGTGGGGTTACTTTCCAATTGTTCCAACATTTTTAAAGTATTCAAAAACATCTTTGACTGAGCTCTTTAAAGGCCAGTGTACTGCATGCTGGAAACCACTAAAACCCTGTGGTACCTGGTAGAGGAAGCGCTGGCTGAACTGGTGCATGGCGCCCTGCAGCTGGCTGCGCTGGCTCTGCCACTGCTGGTAGTTTCGCACAGACTCGGCTGTAGGCCTCTGCCACGTGGTGGTTCTGGTGTTGTGGTCCACATAGTAGAACCTGCCCCGCTGGTCCACTCGTTTCTCCCAGCTGCAAGGGGGGACGCAGAAAGGGTTAGTCGGGGCAGCAACGGGCGCTGTGCCTTTCAACAAGATTTTATTAATCGCTTCAAGAGTGGGTGGTTGCATCGAAAAGCTGCTGATAGCAACGGTACTTATTTATGGAGACGAGGAAAGAGAAACAGACGAGAAAAGGAAGGAAAACACAGTGAGGAGGCAGATAGAGAGTAGGATTCAGGAAAGGAAAAGAGGCAGGCATAAGGAATGTTTCCGATGGAAAACTGTTTAATGCTTCCTTTTTAAGGATGTTTTAAGATTATTCCAAAGTCTCAATCTTGCTTTGGATTAGTGCTCCAGTAAATCACCTAAAAATCAGCTGTAAGAGACAGAGACTGAAGCTAGCTGAATTTTGTTTTAGTACGTTATCACTTTAGCTTAGCCTGAAATATCAAGGAGTTTATTCTCCTTAAGCCGACGCCTGGCGTTACGCATGATGAGTAAAAACAATGGAATATGTCAGGTTTCTGACTGAGACTAACCATGTCCTTCATGTGAGTGCTCAGTTGTTTATGTACATGCTATTCTTCCCCTGAGACAGGAGGTCTGGACTTGGACTGAGATAGTGACAGTCTACTTAAAGACAAACACACAAAGAATAGACCCACAGAGGACAAACGCATGAACAAAGCTCCCCTCCCCAACACACACAAACCAGCTCCCCAGGCTCACCAGGACCGACTGCTGCTCTGCTGCTATTCTTGTATCTCTGACTTAAGTTCAACAGAATTTGGTAAAGAGAAAACAGCATCGACTTCCGAAGGCTAAAAACACTCACTGCAGATACAGACCAGCTTAAAAAAAATCCAAATGCACACAGACAGCCTCAGATAGAAAATAAATAGTCGTGCACAGCAGCACCACACCTCCACTCTTGTCTTGCTACATTTTTTCTTTTTACCTTTCATATATTTGGAGAACAGCACAACTGCTACTTAACGACTGATTGAAATCAGCATAATACAAGCAGTGTAGCTGGCTCACACAGAATCAGTATGACTGGAGCCGCTGCCTTTCAGTTTGTCTAAAGTCCAGGACCACTCGCTGCAAACCTGAGTCTCTAAACAGGCTCAGTTTTGTTGCACTGAAGCATATATGCAAACTCACATTCAGGCTGCAGGAGGAGAACTGCATGGAAGATTTAGTTTACCAACCGAGGCTAAGAGTTTACTTGCTGCATCATGTTTTATTGGATGCCTGCATATTTATATAACACAAAATGGTAATAATTTTCATCTGTTCGGTATTTAAGCCTTTAGTGCCCAGCAGAACAAGCTCACAGTGAGATGGAAGAAAATAAAAGACATGCAACAGAAGATCCTGGACTTGGTTACATCTTAGGACAAAGACACACATTACGCATTTCTCAGGACAAACAATCTTCTTGAAAAGTAACATGCATAGTTAGGTCAAGGTAAGTGGAAATAATTAGTTTTAATGCCGGCCCACAATAATAATTTTTCATCTACTTGTTAAATTGTTAATGATGGGGGGAAAAGTACAGTTCAAATTCTTTTTTAAGTCAGGCTTTTTGGTTCTAATAACCAGACAGCAGCCCCATGTTCAAAAGTTAGTAACTAAAAAATGGTAACAAATACAATGAAAGCAAGCGATCCAATAAGGTGTTTAATTAGATAAATTACTATTACATATATAATATTTAAAAACACTGCTGAGCTCTCTAAGAACTTGATATGATATTTTATATGATACTAATGGGTGACGCAGTGCATGAATGTAAACACAGACAAACCAGGAGGATCATGTGACAGCCCAGGCAAAGAAGTCTCTTTCTCAAGGACACTTCAGTAACACGGATGACTGCAAACACAGCGAGTTATTTGGTGGAGGGACAGTCTGTCTGACCACGATGCCTCTGAGCTTTCTTTAAAATGCACAAGAAAACTCTGCTCCCTCTCTGATATTAGCGCTGGCTTGTTATTTACTGGAGCCGAGGAAAATCCCAGAGCCCACAGAGGCCCGTCTGAGTCTCTCCTCAGTTGGGCTATCTGTCTCTGACGCTCTGTACCAGTTATGGTACCATGTCATTAACCATCTACTCTGCGTATTTCCTGGAATTTGTAGACTACAGTCCCATCACCATGTTCAGATCACACAGTGCAGTGTTGAGCTTCGTTTGAACAGTTCAATCATTATTTATAACCGTGTCAATCAAAAGCAACACTTATTAGCTCCGTCTCCTGTCTGTGCTTGACTTACTTAAACTGCTGAATTATTGGTGGGAAAAAAAGGTAATAATGAAAAAAACAACATTAGGTGAACAATATGAGCATTCAGTGTCGATTCCATTTTGGGTTATACTCCAAGCAGAAAGAGTTAGTTGCATCTTCAAGCGGCTGAGATGATTTCTTCTGTAGAGTGGACTCAGAGTTAGTGTGAGGAGTGCAGACAGCCTGGAGCCGCTGCTCCTTATATCAAAAGGCCAAAGCTGGTGGTTCAGGCATTGGGATGGGACTGGGATGCCACCTTGATGCATCCTCTTTTGGAACCTTATTTCTCCCATATTAGATTCTCTTCATTGGCTCCCTGTTAAATCCAGAACCAAATTGAAAATCCTTTTCATCACTTAAGGTGATGACTAATCAGGCTGCGTCATATCTCAAAGACCTTATAGTACTGTATCAATCAATTAGAGCACTTTGCTCTCAGACTGCAGGCTTACTTGTGATTTTTAGGATATTTAAAAACAGACATCTGGAGAACCAGCTTCCAGTATAGATCTGGAAGAAAGACACCCTCTCTACTTTTAAGATTAGGCTTCAAAGTTTACATTTTGATAAAGCATATAGTTGGGGCTGGGCCAGGTGACCCCTGAATCCTCCCTTAGTTATGCCAAAATACATCTAAGCTACTGGGGGCTTCCCATGATGCACTGTGTTTCTTCTTCACTCACAATGTGTTTATATACCTCTTTGTATTGAATCATTAGTTATTATTAATCATCTCTGTCTCTCTTCCACAGCGTGGCTTCGTTCCTTCTTCCTCACCTCACCCCCAAACGGTCACAACAGATGGCCGCCCCTCCCTGCTGGAGGTTTCTTCTAAAAGAGAGTTTTTCTTTCCCATTGTCGCCAAGTGCTTGCTTATAGGGGGATGTAGCACTTTAAGATGACTGTTGTTGTGATTTTGTACATTATAAATACAATTTAATTCAAAAGAAGTAAACTGAACAGAATTAAAATGCAAGAATTTATACCTTTAGGTGTATCGTTAACCAACAAAGAGTGGATAGTCAAAAAACAAGACAGAAAAGGTAATCTCACATGGGTTTCCCGTGGAGGGCAGAATGAGATTAAAGCTTCAGGCCGGGCTCGGTCATGATAGCTTCAATCTGAACTCTGGTTTGTTTAGCATCAAAGAAAAAATACTGTTGCTCAGTAACACAGCCGCAGATCTGATTACTGCTTAAGGCTTTGTTAAGTTTTTCAGACTGACTTTTTAAGTGGAAATCACGGCTACACTTTGGTCTGGCATGCTGTACTTCTTCTTAACTCTAACCATTTTAGTCAAGATGTAATCATTTGATGTTTTGAAATGCTATACTGGATATAAACAAAAGCTTTTCAGTTTAGTCTGTTTGGTCTAAAGAAATTTTTGAGTTTGTGACGTGTTACTGCTCACAAACCCTGCAAATGATATGATGAAGAACAATGTGAGAAGCTCTCCTCAGTCTGGCTTTGGATTGCTTTCATTCTTTAAAAAAAACACTATTGCCTAACTACCCCAACCCCACCCCCTTCATCCTCTAAACAGCTCCTGATGTGTACATCTGGAGCGTTAGCGCGGTATTAGCTTGCTAATTGATCCTCTGAAGGGCCACAACGGCCATCCGCCAGCACAGTGGTGGATGGAAGTACATGTGGCATGAAGAAAGGACTTTTGTTCTCTGGGCCCCCACGCTCTCGTTCCTTGTATGGAAAATCTGAGGTGGAGGTTTGGGGGGGGCAACCGTTTCCTAAAAACAGCCTCTCTTTCTCTCTGTCACCCAGTCAAACGCTCTGAAAATCAATCAATACTCACTCCAAGTAAAAATGTGGTAAATGGGCTGAACTCTGGCAGAACACTGTACTCCAGAAGAGGGAGAAACAGTGTTCTCGTTACGATGCCTCCGCACACAAACACTACGATCAAGCTGCAGCGTTAGGCACAGTTACAGTGCAATGTGTGTGTTTATGCCAGAGAACATATAACGTGCTCTTAATAAAACAAGAAGCTTTGATCGGGCAGAAACCAAGACTGGGAGGGAACTTTATATGTTCAGCTTTAATTTTAAAGTCACAGTCCACCCAGAACTGAAATTCTTGTGGCAAGTTCACTTCAATGGAATTGCTGCAATCAGAGCTCACAGGGGTCAGATGCCCCTCCCACCAACTCAGAGGCTGTTTTGGCTCGTTTCAACAGAACGCTGTCAACTTTAGCAGCCAGTCAGCTGATGTGCTTCACAAGGGCCTCAGAACAATAAAGCGTCTCTCATTTCCTTCTGTCCCACAACACCTCTGCTTGCTTTTCCATCGTCGACACTGCTGACTCACACACTCCACTGCTGTTTAGTCATAATAAACTCCATTCTCTTTTGGCCAGTTTTGCTTTAAGTTTTACTTTTTTCTTTGATAAAACATTCTTTTTTTTTTGTCATTTTGACTTTGATGTTTCAGGAATGATTTAGGCGTCGGCCTAAATCATTGTGGCACAGGGCATTTCAACCTAGTCCAGTTTAAACCTAATGTCCTCAACTGTTCGGTGCAGGGCAATGAGATCAAACTGCGCCTTTATTGTCTACCTATGCTGACGTGCAAGCCTGGAACAGAAACAGTACGTCATGATTTCAACCTGGAACAGAACACTTGTTTATCTTCAGTGGGGGTTTTTTTGTCTAGATGCTGAACTCCGCTGTTGTTCCTTTTCCCGGACAAGCCAACTTTTTACACAATCAGCTCTCAACCTACGAAAAGTGTCATTACCACTGGGCAAGGACGGCACACAAGTGGGCCTCTGTATCTTCTGTAATTACCATAATCCTCCTCTCTATGTAGCCAAATAGACACAAATGTCAGACCATTAATCTGAATCTGGCATAAATGGTTATTTAAGGACAGATCCTGCTTTTCCCCAGTTACGTTACTGTCAGATGGTGAAGCTAAAAAAAGTGGCCACAGATATCAGAGGAAACGGTTATTTTCAGACAGGTGATGACTGAATGCCCTTTAGTTTACAGAAAGGAATGTTGACACATGCATTAGCCTAACTTTACGTAACCCTAAACAACCAGTGCACTGATGGAGAAAACACATTTAAAAGTGCTACGGGCGCACCCCGGTGGCAGTGGTCTCTCCCACGTTGTGGTTTTGGTGTTGTGGTCAACGTAGTACACTCTGCCATGAGGCAACACCCTCTGCTCCCAGCTGCACAAAGAGAGAAGAGACAAGCACGCACAAATATTCATTTACTATCACACCGAATACATTCCAGCAACGAGATATCCAAGATTTTCTTGGACTGCCAAATACATCTTAAGTTTTTTTGTTTTGTTTTTAAAGTAGTCAGGGAGTGTCCCTTAATGTAATAAACCTCTAAATGCATCTCGCTCACCTGCAGCCATCCACACACTTAAGCTTTTTAGGGGCACTGACTCAACAAGTGTTGCTGAAGTTTTATCCTCTATAAAAAAAAATCATTCACCTCGACCTCTGTAAACACACGACTCACACTGGAAACACCATTTTAGTCTATCAGTAAAATATTCTTTTCTGACATATTGGTGGCAGTCATCTCATTCTGTGCTTATTCATCTGATAACTATTAATGAATCCCCACTTTTAGGTTGAAACTGCAAATATACACACACTACGCAGATTCTTACAAAACTATTGGAAGATTTGACTGGGTTCAGAGTTTCAGAGGCAAATATGGTGCTGGTAATAAAACGAATAAAACTGAAATAGGTGAAGTAAGCTACAAGAAGCAAAAATATATATAGAAGGCAGACTTCATTTTATTACAGGATGAGGAATGAAAAGGAAATTAAATGTTTTAGTATGGGAGGACTCAACTTTCTCACAATTAAATACTTATGACGCATTCACAGTTTACACGAAAGATCCGGGCCTACTCCAGCATCCATACAAAGTTTATCTATACACAATAACAGATTATTAATCACTGCTTACTTTTAACATTTAATGTGCTAGCATTTTTACATGTAGATACAGCAGTGTGTGTTTAAGATTTTCTTAAACAATAAATATTCCTCTCGTTGTTTCTGTGGCAGTCTTTCGTATCGTTTATAGTTTGCTGCTCAAACTACAGGCTGACTATGAGATGCTGTGACACACTGGCTCTTACCCTGCTGGGAGTGAGTCTGTGGTGGGCTCTGTGGTGCTGTTGCTGGCCTGCTCTGTGCTAGAGGTGGTGTTGGAGCTGGGCTCCACTGAGGCAGCTGGACCCAGGGCTTCCTGCTGACCAGGAGAGGGGCTACTGCTGCTGCTGCTGGCAGCTGGAGACCTGCCCGAAGGAGAAGATGGAGGAGGCGTGTGTAGGGACACGCCGCGATTGTTCTCCAGTCCATTAGACGTCAGCTCAACCTTATCTGAGAGAAGACACGGGCAACAAGAAGCATAAGAAAAGCTGGGAAGATGATGTGATGCGTTCTTACAGTCAATTAAGAAATTACGGTTTAAGAGTGAGTGGACTGATGGCTGCATGAGAGATGATTTGGGACCAAGATAGACAAACAAACGTTTTTTTTGATTGGTTGATTACAAGTAGCTGAAGCATCTGCTGTATATTACTCAGCTACTCTCTTTTCCCACATTTCCTTTCTCTCCACCAGTGCTGTCAAATAAAGGCATTAAACGCTTCCAATGACCTTTAAATTAAATGTTAAGTTTGGCAATCTTTAGACGGTAACACAATTTCAAGCTTCAAGTTTGGCATTTGCACTTGGAAGGTGTTTCTAATTCCCCAAAATGAGTGGGCGATCCTTAGGCTGCAAAATAAACAAAAATCTATCTGCCTGTGAGAAAATCACCGAAGGATGCACACATACAATGTTTTTATTGACTGAAGCCCCTGCAGTAGCCTTTTAGCATATTTTTCAGCCTGCTCATCTCGATAAGTTGCTTAATTGAATCATTTTGTTTAATTTTGTTTAGTGTGTTGAACGTCTTTCAAAATTGTGACACTACGCATATCTAAAATTGTCATGTGACATATTTAGGAGTGGATAAAAACTTTTTGATTATTTTCACTACAGCTCATCTCCTCATAATTCTTTTTTATCACCTAGAAAATGGTAGAAAGTGTGAAGAATTCCCATTATCTCTTTTATGTTTCTACTTTTTCTGACCTAAAGTCCAAAATTTCTCTCATTTGTGACAAAGTAAAGCTTAAAATCCATTTTCCATACGAAGCATATATAAAAGCTGCAGCTGAAATATTAGCCACATCTACCATTCGCTGTAGCGTGGTGTAACGTGGTTATTTTCTTGGATGCTCCCTTTTAAAAGCTTCCTCAGCAGTGTAACCACGTAAATGTAAAAAGCCTGTGTTCTTAAACTGTGCGTGACACCGTGGCGAGGTGAGCAGACTTTCCTACCTGCGCTGTTTCCGGGGCTGCCGTGACTCTTAGAGGACTGCCGGCGAGCAACGGGTCCGGGGATCTGCTCCTCACTCAGATCCCCATTTGTCAGAGAGCTCCCTCTGGAGTCCCCCGAGGACTCACCCTGCGAACCCCCCACTGAGTGCCTGTTGCTCCTGAAAACAGAGAAAGAAAAGAAGAAGACATATCAACATCTGCACTTACTTTATTCACCTCGTCCTTTTATATCCTTTGTTTTGACGACTCACAATTCAACCACACACGCAGAGGTGTCAGCTGCTTTTCCTCTCTGAACACTATCATATTTTCCCCAACGCTAAATATAACTTTGCTTTTCTGACGAGAAAGAGAAAAGCACGATGGCTTGCCCCCCCAGGACTGAGGAATGCTGGGGCCAAGCTTGGACGGCAATCTCTAGATTCAGTTGTTTACGCAGCTCAATAAGGAGAAGAACTAACAGTGCAGTGTGCACGTCTGCATGTTTTTATGACCATGTTCATGCAATGAGAACACTTGAGAACAGCATAAGAAGCCTCTCATCTTGTCTGTTGGTGGCATCTCTTCATATGCAGTATAGAGATGTTGACTGCCTCGCCATGACAGCAGCGGTTTAGGCTCTTGGCTGAACTGTGCTTAATGCCCCCCCACAGTGTTTAGAGGGAAATACCATCTGACCCCATGCACTCCCGCAGCAAAGCTTGGAAATAAATGCAGCCTGCTCCACTATTTATTATCTCGCTACCATTCTAGCCAGTGAGAGCTGCGTCTGAAACCACACTTGGGGGGGGGGGGATAACATGCTGGCACTCTGCATAAGTGCTTCAGTCGAGTGGCTTCCTCCACTCGACCCTTTTCTTCTCTTTTCTGCATTTATTTTGATTACAATTACGCCTGGGGTTTGTGACTTTCATAAACAGTTTTTTAGAAACGGGTTTGGAAAGTTTAGCATTGTATTTATTATTATTGTTCTTACTGTACCACAACGTCTGCAGACTTTCTAAAGCGGTGGGATTAAAGAAGCCTCTTTTTCTTTGAAAAGGCATTTTTGGTTTGTTAGGCTATAAAGAATCACAAAGTCTTTTAAAAATCTGACTTATGGAAATAAACATTAAGACAGAATAATGCTGAAATGATGGCTTTTATAAATACACTCTATTATTCTGGTGTTCAGCTATTCAACAGGAGATAATCATGACTTGTATTTGATGTTTTGCTCGCCTGATATGCCAGAAAAGTGAATCTCTTTGGAGTTTTATTGCCTATTAGAAAAAATGAGCTGATTTTTATTTTTTTTTATTTAATGTTTTAGACATAAGCTATAACTTTAGCTTATCTAATGCAATATATCCCACAGGAGATGCCAGTACAGTCTACAGTATTCCCCACATAACTCATAAAGAAGCTCTAATGAAAGCTGGCTACAGTGTATGCACCTCCTTTTGTATATCTTGTTATATTTCATGTTATAATTCAGAAATTTTATGAGCCTAAATGTCACTGTTCATTATGACAGCCATGGAGTTATGACAATTAAGAAATCCCAGACTTTTGGGCCATCTGTCCTGCTGTGTCACCCCAAGCTCTTCAGGAGCTGGAGAGCAAAACAACAATATCCCACGACGTGCTCTAATAAAATAATAAAATAAAATATCAAATTTCCCCTAGATGACAGCAAGCTGTGCAGATCCAGGAACCCAAAGTCCGTTTTATGCAGATGCCAGATGGTGGGAATTATTACACCGTGACGCAAACGCAAAATTTTGGGAAGGGGATAAATGATCCCCTTTCTTGTGTGGAGAAAACCACAACTAACCACCACATATGTTGGTAGAAAAAGATTCAGAGTCTTGAACTGAGCTATTTCCCAGAATCCCCCGTTACATGTGTAACGGCACAATGAGTTGGATGTTAACCATAGTTTTACTCCATTAAAATATTGTTGAAGCATTGTTGAGGACTGTACCCAAATCCCAAACAGTCACAGTGTGTGTGTGTCTTTGTGTGCGTTTTCTGACCTGGCCTGTGATCCCGCTGTACTGGGAGTCTCCTCGCTCTGTGTCCTCCTCAGGTTGGGTCTATCCGACTGAAGTATCTCTGCAACAAAGACCGATTACATCATTAGTGGACAAACATACACACGGACACATCCATATCACGCTCCTACCAGCACAGTAACAGTTCAGCAGTGAATCCTTGACTAGATAAAAATTAGTCAAGTCTCCTTTAGCTTGTGACAAAACAGTGACAGTTCGGGCTGTTTCTGTCTCCTGCAGTAGACAGCCCTGTTACTATAGCAACCCAATGCAGTCCAATAAAGAAATAAAAGAGGAGGATGTAGAGTCAGGTTTGGTTTAATTCACTAAACAGTCACAGGGCCAAACAAGTGCACGTGCAAGGTTTCTGAAACTAAAAATAAGGATGTGTGAAATTAATTTAGTGTACTATTTAATTCACGCAATATTTCTGCAAGGTAAAACAGAAGGTTTAACCTCAGACACCACTGTTTATCTGCAGGAAATGTCACACTTGGTTTTAGGGCAAACAAAAAATTCCCAAAATGTGTAAAATGTCCATCTGCATCTAAAGGTCAGAGGTCACTCTTTCGAGGACGCAATGTTCACATTTTGGACAGAGAAGACAGATGGTTTGAACGAGGAGTAAAAGAAGTCCACTGTGAACGAACATCTCGGATGAGAGGTGAAACATCTTCAAGGAAACTTAAAGAAGTCCAGATGCTTTTCTTTCCAAGCTTCTTAGACTATGATGACCTGGATGACTGAGAACCTTCACAGACATAAAATGTCAAATATACAATTAGAAATGTTATATTTTCCATAATAAATACACTATAGTGAGAACTGGGCTCACATCTGTCAATCTGGACCAAGTGACAATCCTCAGGGCCGGGCCCAAATGAAGCAAACACATACTATAATCATCAAAACCTGCAGTTCCTCCAATGGCCACTGGAGGCTGGCTCTAAATTTGAGACAATCCCCATGGACTCGTATGAGAAAATGTCCATTTTCAGCAATTAAATAAAGAGGTTTACAACCTGGCACTAAAACATTGTTTGTCTTCTTTATAACGGCTGCACATGGATAGGAGTCTATGACTGACAGTTGTGCAAACAGGCAGCAAATCACTCAAATGAACCTCTGAATGGTTCAGATGTTTGATCTGGACAAAAAAAAAAAAAAAAAAAAAAGATGGATGGATGGATGGATTTTGGATGAAATTATCTCAATAATCATAAAACTATACAAATACAACATACACAACTGATTTGCTGCTCAAAAAAAACTTCAGTTGCTAGTAGGGCTGCTCAATTAATCGAATTTTAATCACGATTACGATCTGGGCTTTCAACGATCATTAAAAATGACTGAGCCGATTATTAGCCCCTCCCTCATTTATCCGCGACACCTTAAAGGCCGGTCCGTGAAAATATTGTCGGGCATAAACCAGTCCGTGGCGCAAAGGTTGGAGACCGCTGATTAAGAGGACCCGAGGGAAGCTCGGAAAGCTAAGCAGAAGTTATTTGGAGAGTGACTGCCGTTGGTTGAAAAGAGAGTTTAAAAAAAAAAAACTTCAGTGGTGTTGCACACTATTTTATATTATTTTTTTAAAGTCATTGTTAACCCTTTAAAGCCGGTCAGAGCAGCACGCTCCGTTTTGCGTAACTATTTTTAAATCCCTGTAGAACCTGAACCGTGTAAGCTAGCGCAATAATTTGTTTTGCATATGAAACCGGAGGAGTTGTACTTACATCTTATGCCATCAGCTTGTCCTCGGTCACGGTTTCGTTCCACATATAGCTTTGCAAAAATTGCATAAAAAGCGCTTGCAGGAACAAAAACATAATATTCCAGAAACACGCTTTGCCGATCCTATCAGCTGTTCGTAACACTTCCCACAGTGAAATGATGCACATGCTGTTTTCTTTGCAAATTTGCATCATAGGATTGTTTTTTGTTTTTCCTGCAGTATATAAAAATTGCTGTATCTCCAAAATAAAACTATGAAGACACTCAAAATAAATTTCCTGTGGTGGGAAACTATTTTTTGCAACTTTATTGTATTTAAAGTTTTGAGGGATAAACCTCTTAAATTTCTCCAAGTAGAAATATATGTAAACAAAACAAAAGCGATTTTCAATTTTTTTTGTAGTTTATTGCACTTTTTTGCAATTTATGTAATTACTATGGACTTAATGCATACATATTATTAAAATATGGGCTATAACAGTTGTATTGATGTATAGCAACTTGAAATGCTCCCACAAATGGCACTACAGCATGTAAAAAAAATAATATAAGCTCTGGTGGACTTGGTTCTATAGTAGGTCTTAAAGGGTTAAATAAATATCGTCAAATAATCGTGATCTCAATTTCAGTGAAAATAATCGTGATTATCATTTTTGCCATAATCGAGCAGCCCTAGTTGCTAGTAAACTATATATAACTAGCGAATGATTCCACGTGGTGATTCTCCTTTATGAGCAAAGTTTGCAGAATAAACATCAAGTTGCATTCAATAAAAACTTAAACTAGTGAATAAAACCGTAAACCCATCAGGATGTGTTCACTTACACCACACAGTAAAAGAGCCAAGCACTGTTCACAAATGAAAGACTTTGAGTCGCCCCCTGCTGGCCATTATCAAGAATGCAAGATCAAGGCACTTCACATTAGCTTAGCTTTACAGACTCTGAAGATACATCTTGCGAATACAATCCATGTTTCCTATCACTTCGTTACCATCGCTGATAACAGGCGAAAAACTTTCAGACAAATTAACTTTTTAAAATCACACTTTGAAGCAAGTATTGACAATCCTGGCTAAAAAACTCGAAGCAAACTCACTAAGCAATAAGTTCAGCTTCCCTAACATCATCATTATCAGTCCCAGTGTCTTCTAAGACAGCGGTCCCCAACCTTTTTTGCGCCACGGACCGGTTTATGCCCGACATTATTTTCACGGACCGGCCTTTAAGGTGTCGCGGATAAATACAACAAAATAAAACTAGTACCCGTACCGAAAAAAAGAAGATTTATTCATAACACACGTGAAGAGACCCAGGAAAACCGAGTAAACGATAAAAACGATAACAAAATAAAGCTGAAAACCGATAAAAACCCTGAAAACCATACATTTCACACCTGAGCCTCAACTCTCGCGGCCGGTACCAAACGACTCACGGACCAGGGGTTGGGGACCGCTGTTCTAAGACACAGATTTATCGTCGCACTATGAAATTTGCGGTGGTTACCTGTCCCTGCATCTCAGAACTGTACAGTAAATGACAAAGTGCTCATACTGAGGCTTTGTGTGCACAAATAAAACAATAACCCTGAAAACCATACATATAGACCTGACACATGTGGTGGTGGAAGCACAGTTGGCGGTTTAATAGAGACCATTCATGCTTGTATGTATCGAGTAGTCTGTGCTGGTTTGTGTGCGCAGTGGTATGCGGTCTTGGCGGTGTGAGGGACTATACAGTCCCAACTGTGACTGAAAGCCACAGGCCTGTAACGCGCTTTTCATTAACACTCACTTTCTCCTTTACACACCACCTTCCTTCGTGCCGTGGGCACGACAGCCTCAAATGGCATCCATGTTTACACATTTACATATCCCGCTATCTAAGGTAAAGAAAACAGGTAAAGTCTCACTGACTCACATACTTACACACACACGCGCGCGCACACACACACACACACGCGCGCACACACACACACACACACACACACACACACACACACACACACACAGCACTATTTTAGAGCTATGAAAGAGCTTCTTGTGAGCAGACCTGGTGGACATACAGAAAAATAAACAGTGGGCTTGAGGAGAAACCATTGTGTCATAGCCCGCTCACTGAGTTCATCATCCCCCATCCCGCGTAATGGTCCAATTACTGCTCTGGTGTGTGTCTGTCTGAGGTGGTATGCCTTCTCAACATCTAAACTTCAGTGAAAATAACAGAGGGCACACATTTCAGTCACACAGCTGCTATGGAGAGACTGGAAGCTTTGGCTTACTTGTTTAACCTCAGTGTCCACTCGGATTAGCCCCTGTGAAAGAGAACACCTTTGATTTAAGACTGCAATAAAAGAGGTCGATGAGGCCGAGCCCAGAGGTGTTCACTGATGTTAACAACGACACAAAATGAACACATTCACACAACTTGCAGCCAGGGCGACAAATGAACTGATTATGACAACACTTAGATGAGGGTCTACACCAGAGGTATTAAAGATAAGGTTCGGGGCCAAGAATCAGCCCAGCAAAGACTCCAATTTCGCCCACTGGACAGCTTTAAAAATATGAAGGAGTGGAACTTAAACACAGACACCAACCCTAATATCCTCATTTGCCACACATCCTACTCCAAGGCAATTAGATAATAGATAAACAATTAAATTACAGAAAAGCTGCAGTTTTTCCACAATTTACTACAGAAATGTATGTTTGTTTAATTATATAATTAAAGGACGTTTTTAGCAAAGGACTACAGGGACCTTTTCTGTAATTTTACACATTTATCATGTAGTTTCATGCTTCAAGGCCCAATTATCAAAGTTTGATGTCTCTGGTCTACATGAAGCACCGGGGAGACGGTCATCAACTGGCCATTTGTTATTTGTAATGATGATCGTAACAGGTCTTCATTGCATAAAATTTCATTGCAAATGGAGCTTATTTTTAACCTGTATCGTGATATTAGGATTTATGAGTAACTACAAAAACAAATATTGGCTTTTTAAAACCATGAAATATCGGTACTGGTATCGGTCTTAAAATTCCTACACTGCCTAAACTCTACATAACAAGTAACAGGGCTCGCAAAATCGCTGGCCCGACGTCCCGGGGCTAGCGATATCTCTGGTCGGACGACCAAAATCTATCTCAGCCCAAAATGCGCAGTTTGTGTTTAACTAAGCATTTATGAAATCACTTTATTTTTTTCCCAGTCTGTTTATTCAGTGTTGGCCACACCACCCTTTAATATCAGTCCCTATATATAGACATCATTGGGCAGTGACTGGGATTTTCACATCACATAGTTGCCCTCGTTTTGCAGACTGTAACGTCTCATCCATGGACATTTTCTTGTGGATACATGCTATACCGCAATATATACATCTGCCAGTGACACTTTTGGCTGAATTTCTGTCTCACGCTCTTAATGAGTTCCACAACTCTGGCACATTTAGCCAGTTAATTAACACAGTCTAGCGTGATGTCTCAGTGTTGACCAGTGTTAGTCAGTGGGTCGGATAATCTGAGGGTGTCTGTGCTGCGGTTTACATGTGGCTCCTGCTTCTGTGGGATAGGAAGCTGTGAGTATGTGGAGTGTGTATGTACGAATCTGACAGTTACAAAGTTTGCCAAAAGTTGAAATATAAGGGTTTGTTTATGAAGCCCACCACATGCGTGCGTGTGTGTGTGTCAGAAAAGCTGCCAGGGGAAGTGAGCAAACCCCCAAACTAACAGAGCTGCGTTCAGACTGAGAACACAGAGCCCCTTGACATCACCAGAAGTAACACACTCCCACCTTTATGCACTTTGTATATTCAAGCAGCTCACATACGGCTGAGCACACACACTCTGCAGAATGTAAAACACATGTGCGCTCACACACAAGTGCAAAAAACCCAAAACAAAACAACAAAACCCCCACACATCTGCATCGACACTCAGGACAACATAAAAAACACACACAAAGTCAAGTGCCTCAGCTTGAAACCCAGGATCTGGAGGGCACACTTCAGGCCTCTCCTCCCCCTGAAACACACACACACACACACACACACACACACACACACACACACACACACACACACACACACACACACACACTTGCATTCAACTTTGTCATCGCTGCCCCTGCAAGCTTGAAGAGGAAACCCCCCCCAACTCTCGCTACCATGCACACTGCTCCAGGATCACAGAAGGCGATTGTACTACTGAGCTGCAAGCAATGAGACTCAATTACGCAATTCTCTGCAACAAATTAGACAAAAGCGCTCCTGATGTTGGTGATTATGTGTGTGGAGAGGCTGCAGATAACAGAAAACTGGGGGGTGGAGGGCTCTTTTCGTTGTACGTCAACCTTTGACCTGCACACACACTCAAATTACGGATGCACGCTTGTTTAACTGCATTATGAGGGCTTCGTTTTCACTGCATTCATTCGTTTATATCCAGAAAATGGTCTTACTTTAAAGCATGGTTCCACATTTTTCCATAAACGCGCTCACTCGCTTCCACGCCAAGACTTTGGTGAGAAGATCAAAGTCAAAAGAGCAGCATGCAAGCTTGGCTTTGTATCACAACTACTCAATCTTTACAAAATTATGCGTAAAAATGAGATGTTCCCACTAACCTTTCTGCAGCCAGCTCTAGCTGCTGGATGAAAGGATTATCCAGAAAGTCAAAGTACTCTGTTAAAGATCTGGATATTCAATTTTTTTTTCTGTTTATTTTGAATATGACAACACTGCATTTAGGTTGTTTAGGTTGTTTGGGCTGTAAAATTACATAATAATTCTCACCTTTCAGGAACCATTTGAACTTTCTCTGCAGGTTAAGGAGTTACAGTCATGTGAAGCACGCATGATAAAATCTAGGCCGAGCTGATTCTTGTGCCTGTGTTCAGCCAACAGTACCTTGTGAAGCTTTTGTGCTGTCGTGACAAACAGCATATCTCTGTAAAGCCTGTCTTTTCTTCTTTTGGAAACAATCTGAATTTTGTCTGTAGCACAAACGGGAACGGACGGACGCAAATATGGAAAGAGTTGCCGCAGAAACAGCAGGGACTTTGGCGACTGTGTCCTTACAACTTAAAAACATGTACGTGTATGATTCTTATGTGCATTTAAATCCAAACAATTATCTAATTATCAAAGAAAAGCCCCATTTACAGGATTTGTTTTTCCATCTTGTCCCTCTCGGGGAGATATATGTTACAACAGCATGCACACACTCACACACCTCCTCTTAACCTCTCTTCACATCTGAACAGTCACAAAGAGACACATTTACGCAGCCCATGCTGTGGCAGGCCTCAGGCCTCACTGCTGGCTGTGTTCATTCAGCAGGATACACTGCGGGCTCTGTGTGGCGCTCTATGAAGCCTTGTGTGTGTGTGTTGCACAGAGAGAGGAGATGGATGCATGGAACCTCGCTATGGCTTTAAGAGCAGATTAAGAACACCGTATTTGTTTAAAAAAACATAGACCCAGTCTTTGCTTCCAAACCATAAAGGAAGGCAAAATGTTAGTGTAGTGCTTGGGAGCGGAAAATTCTGTTGACTGAGAGTCAATAAGTGTGTGAAGTGTTTGAAATCCTTCCTGGCAAACTATGGAATCATTTTATATTGGTTTGGGAATAGCAATACATGAATGTGAAGATAAAATATCAACTGAGGCCACAGTTACACAGTGTCATATATTCTTTTAATATCATGATTTAAGTGTAACGATATTCTTGTTTTGTTATTCTTGGCCGGACAGACAGACTACTGGGACACTATTTAAACATCACCTAAACTCTCTACTAAAAACAACAACCGACTTTGGTGAAATGAATAAATACTCTCTAGTCTAACTTTACAGTAACTGTCATCAGGTATGACACAATACACCTGAAGCTAGCCACTGCATAACAAATGCTTTATCCAAATTCTTCAAAACTGTTATCTTTATACAGTTAAAGCAGATAAAAGCAATACAGAGAATATTTTCTGATGATCCAGCGCTTTCTAAAACTCAAAGTGCACTCAGTGAAAAATAAAGAGTTTCTAATGAGCAGAAGCCTGAGTCACCGGGAATGTGACGGCAGAAGGCGGACAGAGCGTGGAGATGTTTTTGGCAGAAGCGAGCTGGCACAAGGGCAATAAAAATAAATTTGTTGAGACTAACAAGAGCGTAGCCGCTTCTGCCGCTGCTTTTTCAGACACTTTCATTTGTCAGATATACGGCCTGGAGGCCAGGCCCTCTGCTTGTCTTTGGAAAGTGTGAAAATGGCAGAGGTGGTGGTCAATTTTTAGACTTTTTACTGTGTTTTGCACCAGGAAGCATTGTGTTCCAAGACATTAAGACAGCAGCTGTCAAAATCCGGTGCAGAGGTGTGATACAACATCAATTTAACAGCCTTCATGACATTACCCATGGCCTGCTGTGCCACTGGAAGGATGTTAAAACATGTCAAAGTCACGGAGGCATGTCAGTGCTTCTCTGACTTTCAACAGCAGCTCTTTTTCTAAGTGGAAAAAAACGACTTTGCACACTAAGACACCTCCAGCTGTTCATCGTATGTGTTGTGAGGATGAATCCTGAAATGCTATGGTGTTTACAGTGCAAAAACTCAAAATCTTACCAAGTATATTTGTCTAATTTCTATTCAAAATATCTCATCACACTGGAAAAAAGACACAATCAGCTACAGAGTGACATTTCAGTGAGATATGGGAACTTGTTTTTAGTGCATCTTGGATCTGGAGAAACATCACTTGTTCCATCGGCAGATTTTTTTTCACTTATTTCAAGCAAAAATATCTTGTATAAGTGAAAAAAATGATTAATTAAATTCTATTATCTAGATATTTAGAAATATCTGAAGCAGCATTGTACTCTCAGAAAACATCAAAGATCACAGGTAAAATGCTGACCTTACTTTGACTGCTGCAAAGGAGACCAGGTCAGGTCACATTACTGCATGTAAAGGAGGCAGGAGGAGGCCAAACTACTTGTCAAGCTAATGAAATCTTCATTCATATAAATGTACATGAAATTACTTTTTCTCCATAATTTACGCCAAAGCCAATATGGCCGCTTTTGACAACGCACTTTAGATTTAAAGACTAAAGAACATGAGCAAACGTGTGTGTTGCCTGTTAGATAAAATAAGTGTAACACCTCTGGTCAACACATTAAAAGGTTATCAAAATGATCCTGGTTCTATGATAGACGTTACTTGGAATTACAGCTTGAATGACTGATGGTGATTATACTATAAACAATATAATCAATATAAACATAAAAAACAACATTATGGCATTTCAGACATGACAAACACAAGCGGTTAAATAGTTTACATGGAAATAACAGGACATGGAAAGGTACAGTGCTATTACTGCTAACATTAATATAATTAATAAAACTGCAAAAATGTGAAGAGGGCGCAAACGCCTTCGCTGTCGCTACAAAACAAACATCCATTTAATGCACGCTGGTATTTCCTAATGAAATAAGTGAAAAATGTCACAGTATAGGATGTTCAAAACATCAGTAACAACTAGTTATTGATTACTCACACCTACTGACAAAGGATGGAGTCTGCTGGTTAAAGTCTACAATACTTAAACAAATTCCGATAAAAAAAAAGCAACAATAATTTAAAACAATTCGATAATTTAAAGCAATTCAGTTATTGAAGCATTTATTTTCAGGTTATTCACAACATTCATGCTTCAAACCTGCAGCAAAGGTTTACTTGTTTTTTTGGTGTAAAAGTGTTGCTACATAGCAGAACACTGCACCACCATCACACCACAGTCTGCTGAATCTTTAAATTTCAAGCTGAATCTTTTTGCAGTTAAACTGTTTCTAGGATTAAAAAGACAAATCAAATGCAAAGTTGCATCAGTCTACCAAACCTTAAGGCTCACCTTCACTATTCCTGCTATTTTTAATTGCACTATGAAATGAGGTTATGGCTCCCTGGAAACGTTTGTTATTGTCCTAAGGCCTTCTCCTGCGTGGGAACCAACAAATATTTTAATTTCCAAAGGTTTAGGCAGCCGCGTAGAGAACTCAGTGACTGTGGGTTGCTGGGACAAGGTTTCGGGAAACAGAGTATTTATGAAGCTTTGAAATTTGAATCACCTCCCTAAAAATAATTAGAGTTAAATTAACTGAGGTTAAAGGTGCTTTTTGGACACTTACATTTTTAAAAAGAGAGAGGGAGAGAGAATAAAAAAATAATCTTGCTTTAAGGCTGAAAACAATGTCAGCTTTTACTCGGCTGTCTTTAGTAAGACTAAACACAGTAAAATGTTAAGGCATGCTACTGTACAGCCACAGCGTAGAGCAGGAGGCAAAGTAGGCCAGCAAAACATAGAAGGCTTCCAGTCCCACTGTTTTTAATAAACAGTGGTTAAAGTACTTTTAATAAAGTAAGACTGTTAAGCATCTGCCTAACGTTTCATCTGATTCCTGTCGACACCCACATCTGGATAACTTTACAGATGTGGGTATCTTTAGACTTATTTGTTGATTCTCAGTAGACCATCTAAAAACTAATACAAATGAAAGACAACAATCAACATTAGATTAAAACAGCATTCGGCTGTCACCGGTGTCACCACATAAGCAATGTACCAACAAGCTGTCATGTCACCATGACGAAAAAAACTCCACTACAGAACATGTCAACAGCAACTGTATTTAACCTGAGAGCAAAGAGGGCAAGAAGAAGCGATTTAGACTATTTTGAACCCTTTGGCTTTTTCCAGCACTCATTACCAGGGCGGCGAGACACACAAGCATCTCACTGTACAGATATATCTGTGTGTGTGTTTGCTTTCTGGCAGTGCTACAAAATATTAAAGAGAAAGAGCAAGGGGAAAGAGGGAGAGGAGGAGAAAAACTTTAATACTGCGGTGTATTCTGTACTAATAAGCTGTCTGGGCTTCTGTGGGAAACTGTGTGTGTGTTCACTTTAATATAGCTTGTCTGACCGGTGTAAGCTTTGCCATGCACTTCTGTGTGCTTCTCCAAGGCTTCATGTTTGACTGAGAGCTTTCTTTGAATGTGCTGCATGTTATTTCATTTTTATATTGTGCACGGTGCAGCTGTGAGACAAATCTTCACATCTGTGGTGTGACTGCTTTGCGATGTGCTTTTCAGGTCATTTCTGTGCGATTACCTTTACCCTTGTGCATGTGTGCGCGTGCTTGAGAGATAAAGGCAGGACTCACTGTCTGCTGCCGTGCTGCCGTTGGGCAGCGAGCCCAGATCAACAACCATGCCGTCCAGACAGACGTTGAGCTCGCCTCCTGCTACAACCGAGCCTTTGTTCTCCGTCTGCAGCACCAGACTCAGCTGGACGTTCTCCACTAGAGGGTGGAAGAATGACAGACAAACAGAGAAAGAGGGGATGAGTGACTGAGAAGGCAGAGGGACAAAGGAAAATGGATATCCTCTGTTATTGCTCTAACAGAGGAAAACAGCGTGAAGTCACCGAATACCAAAAGGATTGTTTTCCAAAGATGTCGTCCCCCATTTCACTTGGAAAATATTCTGCATGTTAACAGATATACAGAAGGTCTGACTGATCCCCTCACACGTCCAGTGTGTAAAGTTGTTTTTAATTGCAGTATTTACATGAAGTAAGTCGTCTAGCTGCCAGATTAAGTTCCACACTGCACGTATGCACTGAATCTGCCCACAGCTTCCTGCTGGGCTCAGAGGCTTTGCTTTCACATCCACTTTGTTTTTGGTTTTGGGGGGTTTTAAATGCTCAAACCATTTCACAGTTAGAGAGGTAAGACTAACATGGTTTGGACATGAGGAGAAAAAGAGAAAGATCTCAGAGGAAGTTCATGGATGTATGAAAGGAGGACATGCAGAGTGGTTGGTGTGACAGCGGAGGATGCTAGGGATGAAGGAAAAAAAACATCCTGCTTTAAATGTTTCTCTAAGATATTTAAGTTAAAGTTATATATTGCAGCTTTATTTCATTTTAAATTAGATGAAGGGTTCAGGCTTTAAGAATTAAAGCTCTTGAGCATGTACCGCTCCCTTTTTTAAAGGACAGGTGTGGCATTTCTTCATCATTGACCCTGTGCACGAGAAAATGCTAACTTCCTGGTTTGAGACCGGATGTGGGGTTGTACATTACTTTGCGGTCAATCGCTACTGCGAAGATATACTCCAAAATCATGTCCAAAACTCGAAAACGGAAAGATCACGTTAAGTTACAAAGAGGAGAAGGTGGGAACACTCACCGCTGTTGTGTCATAAAAAATCTAATGATCAATTTTGACGTTTAAAGCGTTTAGATCGATCAGTTGCTTACATCACTCAACACAAGCAGAACTGCATCACTGCAGCAGAAGACACATCGTCCACATTCAGAAGCACATCTCTGTATAGTGACTGGTCTTATGATTTAAACAGGCAAATGTAAATCGCCGCTTGATTCATTCATTTGCTTAACTTGCTTTGGACCGTAAACAGGGCGCGAATAGGACACCGGAAACAAAGCTCCCCACAGGAGTTTCCGCACCGGAAGTAGCATATGCTAACGCACACATAGTCAATAGAGCTTCCATCGTATCTGGAAGCCGTCGCTGTGAATCCAAAACACAGCTGCAGTTCAAGTACAACTCAAAAACCGTTAATCCTCAGACTTTAAAAATAAATCCATTGGATATAACAGGAACACTAGTTTAACAGGAACATCGGTGGACACAATAAGGAGCTTGGCAACATGAAGACCCTGACATCCAAAGAAAAGAGAAACGTGGTGCATAATCACAGGATCCTTTTTACAGTAAAAGGTCTTCAGAACACGTAGCCAAGCACACAACACTCTCCAGGAGGAAGGCTTAATACCATCTACACTTAAGATAAAGACCGGGATGGGAAGTAGGCAGTAAACAAGTGTCTATCAGGCTCTCAAACACATATGCCAAATTAGACTTTGCCTAAAAATTGTCTACAAAGTTCTCTGTACAGATGAAAGCACGACAAAGCACCTAAACTAAAAATGTTTTTATAAATATTTTCATTTGTTCAATTACATCTAAGAAGACCATGTATAAGATATAAAATGTCTGTAATAATGTGTCCTTTGATATTTTTGTTAGAGAGTGGGTACATCTTTTAAGATGAGTAGCAAAGGGAAGTTCACTCTCTTCAGCTTGAATGTGCAGGCTCAAGCAGGAGACGCCTAAGGCCATTGCATCCTAGTGCTCAACCTACCCCAATACAGGATAAGAGATCAAGATAAGCAAGATCCATCCAGTATGGCACCATCTCAGACATACTTACATTACAGTCTTATAACTCTAAGACTCGTCTGACTCAGTCAAATATGCAAGGGTAAAGAATATTAAACGCTTACAGAGGAGTTATTTAGCAGTAACCATCAAGCCAAAAGTTACAGAACACTGAAATCTTTTCCGAGGAGTTCATAACAAAGTTAAGTTAAGCTTAGCTGGCAATGTGCCACCATCACTGAGGCTACTGAAAAGGTTTGAGACATCCAATCAGTGTTACTGTTCAGTTTAAGTGTGAATATCAAATAAAACTCTCTGTCTCAGCACTGTTAACAACAGTTATGCACATTTTTACTTTGAAAGTAAAAAGAAAATTCAGGTGTTGCGCCAGTTATACATCTGCATGCCTTACCTCACTAAGTGCCTCTGAGTGGATGAAAACCACAAGCATGTGAACAAGGCTCTGGCACCCTTGGTGTTAGTTAGCACATCGTTCTTTAAAAGAAACAACTTATTCTGTAAGCTTGAGTACTTTCAGTTTTTTGCCAAATCTGCTGGTGATAAAGAAAGTTTTTTATTAGTATAGTGAGCTTCTGTCAAAGTGGGTTAAGATAAGCTGCAACAGCCTGATTAAAATAACTGACAAGTAACTATCAGAACTTCCAATGCTACAAAGAAAAGTAAGAAAAATTTAAATTCTATATATTCCTTGCAAGGCCTCGGCCACTGCGTGTAATTTTTAAGGTTATTTGATCTAATCTAACTAATGCACATGGATTTGGAGTCGGCATTTTAGTCTCAGCAGCCTCTCTCTGACCGTGTCTGCCGTGTATTTACAGCAATATTTTAGAATTTCCTTCATAGATGGTTGGTCGTGGCTTACATGATGATGTGATGAAGTCTCTGGAAGACACAGAACCTTTCTGTATATGAATGTATATGTCCTGTATACAGACTTTAAATTCCTTATACTGCTAATAATTTTGGTTACACGAAAGCAAACATTGTTTGGGTATGCTGCATATCATCAGAGTAATTCTGACAGTTCCAAAGAGGCTTTGGAAATTCACCAGGACTGTAATAAAAATGCCCAAGTGCAATTTTTAGGTAATTTTATTTACTCAAAGTAATATAGAGAAAATTTATTAAAAAGAATTTTTTTTTTTATCATCAAATAGCCAGGAAAAAAACAACGAGGAAAAACGCACAAACCTCTGTTAAGTAAGGTAGAGAAACACGTACAGCGAAATTGTGCTCGACATGCATGGTGACTCCAAACTGTGTGTGGGTGTTTGTGTGCGTTTTTTTCTTACTCTTGCCATCGTGCGAGCGCAGCGTGTCCAGCAGGTCTATGGTTGCGCTGCCCAGTAGCTCCTTTCTCAGGGTGTGGCAGCTCCACAGCTTTAGATCCAGACGACTCTGTGGCGTCACATTACTGCAAAACGGCATGAAAAATACATCAGCTACAAATGCTTCTGCTTACAGCAGCTGCATTTTATTATTGCATCCTGCTCTTCATCGCCTTTAGCGACGGTACGCAAGTTCTACCTCAGACAAAATGCTTTAAATAAGCTGACGGGAAACAAGTACAAAATCTCGATTAAATTTTATCTGTGTTAGAGCGCTACCACAACAGCAGTACAGTCCAAACACTGTCAGATGCATGCAGTTAATTTAATGTTCTATTGAATTGTTTTAACAATAAAACCCTGGCTCTCATGAGAGCCCGAGTGTGTGTGGTGCTCACTCACAGGGTGAGGTCTTCGTTCCACTGCAGCTCAAGGTGCCCGCTACGTTTGCCTGTTTTTTTGGTTTCACTGGTGAGGCCGTCTGCAGTCACCTCAACGAAGGAGCTCAGCCGAGAGTGCCGGTTCGGCAGCTTTGGGGACTGGGGCTTCGCCGACACCACTGCAAACACACACACGCATAAAGCATGTATCGTAGTGGAAGAACACATCTGTGGTTGTGACAAAACCTCTGCCAGCAGTGCAGCAGTGCTGTCATTTATGGCAACAAAGGACAATAAATGTTAACAAAAGAGAAGCATTTCTTTTTTTCATTGAGGTTTAACTGACTGCAGCTCTGGTAAGAAAGAGTCGGAGCTGATCAGATCCTCACGTGGAAAACGACAGTCTAATCACACTAAAGAATTTTAGTTCAGAATCAGAACACTTTATCAATCCCTGCGGAAATTATGTGGTCACAGTTACTCCAAGACAGCAAGAACAGCAACTACCTGAATTATATTAAATAATAAAATATATTGCAAAGTTACAAGATGTAACAAAATAGCTTACAAATAGTTCTAATATTATAATAATAGTTCTAATAAACAAATATTCCAGTACATTACAAAAAACTAAATATGACACTGAGACGGCCTTCTTACTATACCGACATCCTCTGTAAAGGATGTTCAGATCGTTAGGGTGTGTGCACTGTATGCTGTGCATTAGATGGAGGAACTGAACAACAGGAATGACTTCCTGTGTCGTTCGGTGATACATCTGGGCCTCACTGAACAGCTCCTGTGACTCGCCAACAGTGGGTGAGCGGGATTGTCCAGCATTGTCCTTTTCTTGGACAACATCCGCCTCTCCGACAACACCTTAAGGGAGTCCATCTCCGTCTCCACAATGTTACTGCCCTTGTGGATCAGTTCATTGAGCCTGTTAGCATCCGTGACCCTCAGCCTGCTGTCCCAGCATGCAACAGCATAGAGGATGGCACTAGCCACAACAGACTCGTGTAAAATCCAGAGCGTGTCCAACAGATGAGAAAAGGCCCCGGACAATACAGACGGCTCTGACCCTTCCTGTAGAGTGCAGTGGCGTTTTTATTGTCACTGTGTAATACAAGGCAACACCCTTCTTTTTAAATCAGACTGACTGGTGATTGTATATATGCAGTTTCTTCATCCAGGTGACCATGGTAACTAACGCTAATGCAGCAATGCTTCCAAAATAACTGGCCAAATAAGTCTTTGTAGGAGTGTTAAGATGGCTGCCAAGAGGCGATGTGTACATATAGGATTCTGGATCCTGATTTTTATGAGATTGTTTTCTATTTATTATGTAATAATGTGAAGCAGCGCGGTGTACACTACCGTTCATTTTAGGTCACCTGGAACGGTTCTCAGCGGTGCTGGAGTTAAAAGTTAAATAAGTGGTTCAGTAAATTGGACAAATGTTACAGCGTACTGCAACACCCTAACAGAAACTCCTTGGACTGTGTGTACTCCTGCATGTATACTGGCTGTTGTGAGTATTTTGTTACACGCTGTGTGCCACGGCCTGTTCAGGATGGATTTGAAGTACACGGAGTGTATCAGACAAATACAAACTTTGCCCTCTAGTGGAAGAAAGGAAACCACCTTCATTTATTTAATTTTTATTTATTTAATAAAACGTATTTAATTTATTTAATTTTGGGGGAAAAAAGAATTGACTGACCACAATAAAGCCTTCATGTTAAAAAAAAAAAATACAAACAAAAAACATTGCACTGTTTACTTATGCTCCATTTAAGGTAGAATGAATATTTGAAAGTAAAGAAACTTTTTGCATCCACTGATTTCAAGCTTTTTTGTTCTCTTTTTTTTTTTTTTTTTCATTTGGAGTGGGGTAAAAGTGTACATCCGGACATTGGCGAGCTCAGAGGCTTGGAATTCTTGCAGGCCTGCTGAGACTCTTGTTATCGCATGTATCAGTCCTCAGAGGAGCTGATTTCTTCACACTGAATCACAAAATCACAAGATTGCAAACTGAAGAACATGCTGACTAGCAGCGTGTCGCAGAGGGCCTCTGATCAGGACTACCGACTGAAAGAATAAATGTGACAGATTAAGATTTAAAAAAAAAAAAAAAAAAAAGGACAGACAGACAGACAGAGGGGTTTCCATCTGTACTTTTTCCTTTGCAGTGAGACCTTAGCAGATCCACACTGGCAGCAACATGTTGATGACCTCAGATCTTCTGAACATCTGGCATAATAGAACATGACTCATGTGAAGTTCTCTAGAAACAGGGAGGAAGTGACACGGGGAGGTGGGAGGTGTGCCAGAAATGGAAGAACTGAAGTAAGTTTCAACAGTGTGGGAGGAGGTGGGAGGAGGTGGGAGAGGTGGAGGAGTGGTAGACAGCCTTTGAGAGCAGATCGGTAAATAAAAAGGTGAGTCAGTGTTCATATGATCAAACCTATGGTTATGACTCTGGTGCAGTTCAAAGACATAATTAAGGAAAAAAGTTCTGATGAACTTTTTTTCGTCTCTTTAAAGATAAGGGGCAAGAAAATTCATTTTATTCCCGGCAGACTCAAGTGATTCATGCAAAAACAAAAAGTGAGTCAATCACCTTATAGCTTCATGTTAAAATATTACAGCATAGTACAAAGAAAGATTTATAGAGGTGGAGTTATCTGATGCATGGACGCTAGTTTCAATCAGTAAAAAAAAGAAACAAAAATGCTAAGCTATGCCTGACTTGAAATTTTGATTCAGATCTGCCAATCAGGAAGCTCTACAGAGGTACGTCATTTCTTTATTATCCAGAAGGAGAAGGCAGAAGGTGTCGGCTATCCAGCAGTTCAACATGAACACAGTGACTCCATATCCATGCAGTTATCACTGAAGCCATTCAAAGCTCACACACCTGGCGCCAGTTTGTTCATACTGATGCTGTCACTACCTAAGTTTGCATTTGCACCATCTGTTTACAGGTAACGACAAAACAACAGCTCTCATTAGCAAAGCTAACTCGAAAGTTCGAGTTACGGATGGGTTTTCTTTTTCTCAGTGGTGGAGACACAGTCTTTTGTTCAATATTTATTAACAGGCACAAACAGGCACTTGTGTTTGTGCATTACACAGTTTATGAATGCATGCCTGAACACCAAACTGCTAACGACGGGCTCTAAAACAAACTAACCTAAACATGCAGACTTCAAAACGCTCAGGTCATATATCCTTATATCAGGTCTATGATGCAAACTCATATTAAAAGGTAAGAAATACTGTTACTGTGATGTTTTCATCCTTTTGACCATTTCAAGTGTTGGATGATTAAACCAAGCAGGACTCTCAGGCTTGGATTAGACTCACTGTACGACACTGTTCTCAACTAAATCGATTTTTGGAACGACATTGAATGACGTCTCAAACACATGAACTAAACCTTTTGAAAATTAACACAGAAAAAAACTGTTTTAGAAAAAAAATCTCTGCATTGACACAGTTACTATGGTAACTTATGCTGGACACATGACCAATGAAATCTCTCAGCACTGAGCCTGAAACAGAAAGTCTGGAGCCGTAAACAAGGTTGTGTTGTAGGTAGCACACTCATCTGGTCACCTTAACCTCCAGTGAAAAACCACCAAAACCTCAAATCAAAATCTTTTATGTGCAATTTGAAAGTCGCATTAAAACCCCTGCAGCTCTGCTGAAGCTGCGAGCCCTCCTGCTGCCTCAGTCGTTAGAAATAAGAACATAAAAAGTCTATCACAGCCATCTATAGTGAATCTTTTTTGTTTCCTGACTCCTCCATTAATTAATAAAATTCACTCAAGTGAACATGATCTATAAGCAAAAGGCTTCCTCTATTCTCCAAGCTAGTGTCAGGTCATCATTTGGCTCTGTTTCTCCTGGGTTAATGCATAAAACTAACAAAACATCACCATCTGTGGGAGATCACTGTCATTCTGCAGGTTAAAGTGCACCGTATCTATATTTTCCTTGATTTTAAATATGTGATATTTTCAATTGCAAATCGGATTTGTGAAAATGAAAATCCATCAGTAGATGTGGCATTTACATTGATGCATGCGCCAGCTGCGATGTAGGTGTTCAGCTGATGAGCTGAGAGGTGTTAGACTGCATAACTGCCTGGATGGATTGAAATTATTTATTTAAACCACGGAGGGAAAATGCTGCAGTGCAAGGTAAATTCATCCAACGAACCAAGGTGTGAGCTAAGTGAACTTTAAACTTTGCGGATCCTGGTCTTTACATTTTATCAAACAGTCAAACAAACTAAAAAGGAGAGAAACCTGAGGGTGTCTGGATTGTTCCCCTCATTTCCTGTTTTATTTTCTAACAGCTGTTTGTCTTCACCTTTAGTTATTTCTATTTCCGCCTCTTCTCCAACAGCGAATTACACACCTACACACCTACAGGTAAAACCCCCAGTTTCCCTTTCTTTCTTGCCAGGTCACCTTTGTACTTCTGGCAGTTAACACCTCTGGGCACATCTCCGGTTTTCCAGGTAAAGTTTTTCCTCTTTGTGGTTTGTTTGAGTGTTTCTCTGTTTAAATTTTTGCCTTTTGTGTTTACATTGTGCTGAACCCTGGACTGACATGAAGTTGGGGACTTTTTGGACCTAACTTTGCCATCTTGCAGTTGGATCTTCATCTCTGTACTGAATCCTGGCAAGAAGATAATATTGCATTACATTAAGAATGAAAATCCTCCTTTATCTCGCTTTATAAGTCAACGTTTATGTCAGGTAGCGACCAACGCTGCTTTTCTCAAGTCAGCAAGCTAAAAAAAAACCAAATATTTGTTTGCACAACAACAAGTACAGCCCTGCGTCACTAAACTGGCCCCTCCAAAGCTGGTCGCAGCTCATCATTCATGGTTTCACAACCAAAGCAGCACTACTTCAAACAGAAAGGACATAGTCACATTATGAAATATGTTTATGGGTAATAACATATTGTCTTATGCTTGGAGAAGAGATAGCCAGATAAAGAGATTAAAAAAAAACAGAAGTACCTGTACCACACTTCTGTTTGCGGTATCAACATTTTGTCTGTGTGAGCAATAAAGTAGAAAAAAAAATTACCTTTCAAGGTCAACTGAGACTTCTCAGTGGTCTGGGCACTGCCAGGTCTGCTCACGCTGGCAGCTGCCATGACATCACAGCTCTGTAACACAATCACAAACACACAAAATATTACAGTATACTGTCACTGCCTTCCAATCAGGTGTGTGTTGGGTGATACAGCTCTTCTATGCAAAAAATATTGTGGTGGAGGTGGAGGCAGAATTTTACTGCATTAGATGGTAAATCTGGAGCAAGAGGTGGATGACATAGCTTGATTTATGTGCAGTGTCTTGAACGACAATCTTGAAAGCAACGCAAGTTGTCTCATATTATTTTAACGTCACCAGCAGAACATAACCCCTCCTTCAGACAGAAAAGCATAAAACTCCCACCACACTGCACCTCCAGTCCTTAAACACTCACTCCAGGGGAGTGATAAGTGACGTTGTCTAAGCACATTTCGCAGCATTAGAGAGAAAGCTAGCTGGGATAACCTAATTCAACGGGGCAAAACATCATGACATGCAATCACGCATCACTTATAACTGCACAGTTACAAAACTCCCACAAGCAGAAGGGAATTCTGAGTCTTTTAAATGACTGGAGAGGTCGTATCACTACATTCACCGGCAGCAGAGAGAGACACGGGATGAACAGGATAAAGAAGCAGCAGAACACAGGTGGCGCTACCCCACCCACAGCAACAGGTACCAGGTGGTGATAGTAACGGGTGTTTTTCCTCAAGACATGACAATTTATGCCAAAACATCTGGAAGAAAACATCCAAATGGAGTTTGTTTCAAAGCAGCTGTGCAAACATTAAGGCCAATGAGCCCGACCGATGTTTACTTTAAAAACTGTGGCGTTAGATTCAAGTCAAAAGCAGGACTCAATGATTTCCACAGCCAAATATCCACCTTCTCTTAACACAGCAAAAAGCTTATTTATTGCTTTAGTTATTTTATTATTATATTATTTTTATGGTCACATTAAAACACTTAAAAACAGACGTTACACATACTTAACTCAGCAGTCAGCTCAGATATGTTAATGACCACCCAAGCATACACACCGACTTGTTTCAGCATTTTCTAGTATAACGCTTCCCCCACTAACTGGCTCAGACTTCACTGCCATTCAGCTGTTCCCACAAAAAGGATCTCTCGCTACAGGTCTGCTGCTCTCTCCTGAACTCCACCTGGCAAAGGTAGTTCTACTGCTGTAAAGATCTGCTGAAGGGCCACTTTAACCACAAGCTACACCCTACAGCTCACCAAGCCTACAGAGCAAACAGGGCCTGCCGTCTCCAGCTCCAGTCCAAGATAGTGGAGGTGAATCTCAATTGAGGCAGCCCATTTTATCACTCTGTTTAGGGATTAGGGAAACTGCTTTTTGTAAGCACATGTACACACTCAGATTCCCCTCTATGCCACAAACAGAAATCAGTAGGACACTATATTCTGGCAGAAGCCACAAGACACTTTAAAACTATACAAAAGGGCCACTCATGCAAAAATAATATAGAGTGAGACATCTAGACTCTTGCTGGTTGAGTGTGCATACTTGTTCTCCACTCTGATCACACTGCCAGAAACACTAAATCAGAGCGCATTCACTGGGAATTCAGCTGTATTTAAACATATATATGAACTCAGACATCAGGAGGGAAGATCCACAGACCCAGTAAGGAGTCCTCTCATATCATTATCATGAATGAACAGCTTATACAGGCACATGTTTGCACAATTCATGGATGCTGTAATAATGTTCACTTACCCTGGTGTGATTACAAACCTTGTTCCACTATTGTAACTAAACCGGATTGTTTTCATGTACATGCAGATTGCAAGGGCTTTAACAACACTCAGGAAATTAAAGGGTGAATCACTATATTATTTATAGGCGAGATTACCTACCCCAAGTTGGAGCTTGTCTGAACTATTTTGTACACTCTGTGTGATCTGTAAGACACTTATCACAACACTGGAGTACAAGGTATATAAAGCTGATTAAAGGTGTACTGAGTAGCCTGTCCTAATGAATTTACATTAAAGGCGTGAAGTTGTTCTCCCTGTAATATTAAGTAAAAGCTATGACTTTCATCAAACCCCATCAACATCACCTTGAGCAAAGTCAGAGCACCCTGCTGAATTTAAAGCACCGCAAATACAATGCAGATTAAGGCTGGACTCTGCTCTGAAGGTGTGCTTATACTGATCTGTACTATATGCATCAAGGAATTAAAATTAAAAATAAAACCCCGATTCTAACACTGCTCTGCGAAGGGGACCCTCGTTTTGAAGGTGACATGCTGCAGGCACTGCAACCGAAACCAAGACAAAACCCAGCCAGAGGTGACCTGGTCCGAGTCAGAGTGACTAACCGGGTGTTGGATTGCCAGAATATCCACCTGAGGTCTGTCTCAAGGCTGCAGATAAACAGACGAGAGCTACCAAAACAAAAAGCGCACAGCATCCTCCGTCAACCTTGTGAAAGAAGCTGGATGCTGCGCAGCGTTTCTTGGCCGCTGTGAGCTGTCTGAACTTCTCAAGAACCAAGAGAGGTTTAAATGATCCTGACAAACTATTTTATCGCTGCCGTATAAAATACCTTTGGCTGCTGCGCACATAATACAAACGCGGAAGGTGATCAAGGTTTGTATGCATCACCGTCAACGAGAGCAGACCAAAACGCTAACGCTTCTGGTCACGTTTGCAAAATAAAATCTCCTGTTTTGTTTTGTTTGGGTTTGTTTGCGTTGAGAGTGCGGAGACAATAAAACAGCAAATTAATCCTTTTATCAGCAAGTAGAAACTGTCGAAGGTGAGCTTCTTCTATTGAAAAACACAAATGTATTAGAGACTCACAATTTATACATTGATCTTTAAGAATCTGAATATTTCAGTCGAACTCTAGTCGCATTTATTTCGAAAGAAAAGCCAACACACTTCCGCTTTGACTCAACGAACTTCAGCTAGCTTACCTAAAAGAAGCTAATAGCTAGCCAGCGAGCTTCTTGGTGGGATTTTATAAAAGGACATGCGGATAAAACCCGTTCTAATCACCTGACAGCAAGTAAAGCCTCACCCACAGCCTCACGGCTCTCCTCATGCCATGGTACACGTATTGACACGATAACAGTTGAGGCTTATGTGTGATCCTGGACGTACCTTTTTCAGCTGTGCTCCGCCGCTGTCGCTAGTGAACTTTCATTTCCGCCTCAGTGACAGTATCACGTGACCTAGCGTTCTCATTGCACAAAGGATTGTGGGTCGTAAACAATAATAAACAGCCCACACAATTACCTTAAATCACCATATATATATATATACACACATACGGCCTCTTGCTTTCTTACAAACCATGAAAAAATATTAAAATATGGAATGAGGAAAGCATGCCCCTACTTTTTATTAAATCTGTGTTTCTCTATGTAGTTTACATCTTTATCTAAGCTCTGAATGATCCCTGGTTTGAGGAGACACAAAACTCTGATCCTACTGCAAAAGTATGAAGTTTGTTCGAGGTCAAATGCTTAGCCAACCTTTGCACTCATGTCCCCCACGGCCTAGTATGTTGTTATGAAGTTTGAAGACGATTCTTAACAAATTGTGGGTAATATAAAGCTTTTAGTACTTTCTACATTTGGTGGGACCTTGACCATGACCCAGTTTTTTACAAAATTAAATCAGCTTCAGCTGTTTTTGGCATCTACCGTCTCCCAAAATTGAAAACAATATCTTGAAAGTGCATGAAAAGTTATAAGTTTGAAAATTTTATTTTCTGTACATTACCCCAACTCCCACTCTCCTCCTTCGACTGTAAATATCCTGATTGATTAACAAACTGTTTAAACCTGTACTGTTTAAGTTTGCACTTTGAGTCCACCTGCTTTCACTTGCATTCATGACAGATGGTAAGTGCATTTGAAAGGTCTTGAGAACCAGCTAACGGGAGCAGTACGTATCTGCGCAAGTGGGAATTTGTAACTGTGTCCTCCAGCAGCAGGCAGCAAGTGAGCAGGTGATTTTAGTGTTGAACAGGCTGTATTCCTATCAGATGGCAAATGTTAATCCACAAAAGAACCTCCAGAGAAGAGGAACCTGATGGGAATGTTGGAATATGCATCTAGGATCTACGACAAGGAGAGGAGATGAGGCTAAGTAACTCAGATGGCTTTATTTGAAAACAATAGCCTGAACAAGTAACGATCAGAGGGGTATACTACAAACAAAATTCAACAGCGCCAGTCTTTCTTTGTGTTAGCTGCCTCGACAAAACCTAAAACCTCAGTCGGAGATAACAAGTAACAACTTTCTGTTGAACTTCGCTTTCTGCTTCAGATTCTGTGCACACTCACATAAGAAGAGGCAGTCTGCGGTTCTTGTGATTCGGTGAACTTATATAAATGAAGGCCTCTTAATCACACGTTGACGTGGCGGCGTCCTAGCAGCAACTTTGATTACAGCAGGAATGGTCACATCAGGAAGAGCTTTACAAATTGATTGCAGCTGAGTCACCACCTCACTTTGCTGTCCACATTCAGAAAGCACGAATGTACAAATTTAAATAAAGAAACCTTAAACAGTCATTTATTCCAATAATATCAGCATGATGTATATGCATAGTAGCATAACTCAGGTTTGGTGTACACAGAATAATATGTATTGCTGAAGTGAAACATCAGGCATGTGCAGCTTTGCCTCACAGATGAATTCTCAGCCCAGTCATAAATGCAAAAGTGTAGGAATATCTGCTAGACTGCCTTCACTCAGTCAGTGAAGCTGCAGGAAAACTCTCCGCTCTGATGTTGGTGGTGACTGTGACGGGCAATGCTGACGGTTAACGCGGAGGCTGACGTAGTGGTCGTGAAAGTAAGTGGCCACAGCTAGAGGAGGGCCCAGCAGCAGGAACAGCCACACTAAACCGTTGCCATAGTTTCCCTGGAAATAGTTTCGGAGGAATACTGCGACCAAGAGCTGCAAGAAGAAGACATAGTGTCAGCTCAAGGCACGCCCCGATTATAATAACACAGTGCATTGTGTTAGGTGTGGAAGGCCAAAAACAATAAAGTGGATCAGGTTTAATTATTAGGACTAAGATTTCAGTGTGTAATCTGTGTCTCCATTTAAAGCCTTTTTGCATTTGTTAACACTGTTAAATAAAAGAGCATAAAATTCATCCATGAATGATAAAGTTGGATCCCCATACAGCAGCAGCTGCCACCAGTGCAATAATCTCACCTCAAACACCATCATGAGAAAGATCCACAGACGGCAGCTATGCAGTGGCAGAGCAATCATATACTGTGTAGGAGAGAGAAGAGAACCATCACGGCTCATTAGTACTGGTGTTTATCCAGAGGTACCAGCTTAATTTTATTGTATAGAAGTGGGCTGCAATTCAATCCTAATCTCTAATCTCTTTTCCTTTTCCCCAGTGGGAGAAAAAAAATCACGAAGTCAAGAAAAAATGTGAAGTCTGACTCAACTCCAGAAACCAAACTACCTAATAAAGCGACGGTGGATGTCACTGACGTGGGTCAGCTGTGGTGAAACTACAATGTCCCACTGATGGACTACAAAGACTCATCTCACACTGACTGCTCTGTTTCATGCAGCTTGTAGGTTATAAACAAGGTCATAAATCTCACTTAATTACCAGACAGAGGAACAGAGGAATAAAGATATATAATAATATACAATAAGAATGGTAGGATACAGTAATTTACAGTAGTATACAATAGCATAATGCAAATATAATATCAAACAATTCAAACAAAGTGACGATATAACTATTCCAGTAAAATAAATAACATAACAATCAGTGCAGGTGCTTATAAAAAAAGTGACATAGTATTGTGCAATGAATAAAAAGAGAGTAGCAGCGTATGATGGGGGAATGAAACAAACATTCAATAACATACTGTTAAGTAATATTGCACAATCTGAATGAGAATAAAATAACATTGATATTAATCTTAAGAAATGTCACCCGTTTAAAAAAAGTCTTTCAGCGTCTGTCACTGATGTAAAGTCAGTTCATAAGAATCCTAAAGGCCAGAAATAGTTTTACAGCGAAAACTTAACCAAAGTGTGAAAACAGATATTTTTAAATCTGAAAACACGAGTTCAGAGAGTCTAAAATAATTCCACATTTACTTTTAGCTTCACATGGGACACAAACCAAAGTTTCTGGGGCTAAAGATCAATGTTTGGTCCTTGAAAGGTCACCTGCAATCTTGGAGTATATGAGATCGTTCAGAGGTAACTTCTGGGTCTGAAATGGGAAGAAATGCAGAAGTTCCTTAAACCTGCATTCTGGTTAATGACCAGCAGGGTTGGCCCTTGGATGTTGATTCACCTTTACAGTGTCTCTGGCCAGTTCTGCACAAACTTAGTCTGAACGTTATTAGATTGCTGTAACTTATGCTGGATTCCCCGTTTATTAAATGCTAGATTTGTGGGACTAAATTCAATAAAGCCAAGGCCCTGACATTCAAGCCTTACACTCTATAGTTGCAACGATGGTCCTCTAGCACCTTAAATATGATACTGTAGACCAGTAAGGTAAGAATCAGATACTGCCATAAGCAAGGGTGCAATGTATCCTGTGCCAAAGGAGATAAGGAAGCATTGATAGTTCCTTTCCAAAGATGCCAGAAGAGTGGACTGTACCTCACAAAGCGCAGCAGACATCAGGAAAACCAGCAACTCGGCATGTGATGGGGAAACATTCCTCTCCACCAGACGAGTGTAAATGTGTCTTTTTATGCATAAAAAGAAAAACATGTAAGCAAAAAAAAAACAACCCATGTCAAACATTCAAGCACACAGACCAAAAAATGTTGATAATACCTGTGACACCACCTCTGAAAGGGAATATTCCAGTTCTTCCAGAAAGCAATCAAAGTTGTAGCGTTCCTGTAGATAAAATATAAACTGCACTAATTCTGAGATGCAAAATTAACACAAATTACAGTAAATGTTCTGTACAACTGACCACCAGTCTCCATAAAAATGGCGATCACCAAAGCGCAGCAGTTCTGCACAGAAGTTCAGGTATGCATGAGTCAAAAAGAAGAAGAGGAGCCACAGGAAGTGGGTCGGTGCCTGACAAGAAAGTATGTGTTAGCAATGCCAATATGCCACACATACAAACTCTTATCTCTAAGTATCATGGACCAAGGACAAAAGAAATCACTAACCACCAGCCCCACGAGGTGCTCCACCCTCGTAGTGATGGCCATGCTCTGGATAAAAGTATACAAATAGAAAGAAGGGTGGATTCAGCAAGGGTGGGAGCTGCCCTTGTTTTAATGAGCACACTTCAGAAGATCATGTTTCACTTACAGAGAATGAGATTTCTGATCTCTGGAAGATGGGTTCAATCCACTAGAATGAAACAAAGGATTCTAGAATCATGAAATTCAACTTGGTTCTTGAAGATAATAGTCATCGATTTCCATGACTCCCTACTCCATGAAATACCAGCTGAAGATTTTACCCATTTATAGACAGGACATTAAAATCACTGAGAGGTGAATCAAATGCACTGAAGTCACTTTGATTCAAATAATGCTGCAATAATGGCACGGCATGTCCAACCACACCAATGAGGAACGGGTTGAGGAACACGATAAAGAGTCATGACGCAGTTTTCTAAACTCCCGAGGTCATAGCCCAGTGCCTGCTTGACGCCCTGTGCACAAAGGCTCGTGAGTCCAACGAGTGGACTGTAAATGCTACAGTGATCAATGCTCTTCATGTGTGCATTTTTATGTACGTGTTGAGAGGTTATAGCCAGGAAATAACTTCTTGGTGTTATATTAAAGTATGAGGACACATTTTAGGACACATAACAAAACATGTATCAGCAGAGTACATTCAATAGCATCTGTCATCATCAGTGCTGCTCCTAATTCACACATACCCCCCAAATCAACCTCCAGAGTGAAACATGCTCTCACAGCCGTGCAGTGCCAGACTCCCTGAAAGGTCTGCACATAAATGCAGTGATACTAAGCTACTGTATAACAAAGAAAGGACTTCAGCGATCTGCTGTACCTGCTGCACAATGCCAACCATGATCTGGACAACCACCACCTAAAAACAGAAAATTATGTTTAATTATCCCATGTAGTGTGTGCACAATAATTTTACATTTTGTTGAAAAAAAAAATACATTAAAAAAAAAGACAAATATTCAACACATGTGATTTAATGTGGCATACAAAACAAATCTTAGATGTCGGGACTTTAAAATGTAGTAGCTAAGTCCTTACGTTTCAAATTCTCTCCAACAATAGAGAATTTAACAGGAGAAAAGACAGAGGCGACAGGAACAAGGAGCAGCAGAGACTACAATACAATCAAATGAAAAAGAAATAACGAAACAACAAGGATTTATATCAGGAGCAGTCACACTGACATTAGCGGGGACAGAAAATCCCCTGTGCAGTGTCAAAGTATTACAAATACAATACTTCTGGTTAAAGGTTCAAAGATAATCTGATTAAAGGGCCTGAAGCTATCCAAGAAAAAGGTTTGTTAGCGCTCGTTTTGTTACCATGCCAACAGAGGATGAAGAACGCCACGGAGCGCTCAAGTCTAGACTTGTAAAGAGAAAATTGAGTCATCCATATCAGCGCTATTAATCCTTTTTACTTTTTCTATTCTCCTCTCTCATAGAACAATACTGTGTAAAAATAATGACACCAGTGTTCAGCTCACCATTTCTATCAGTCTGTGAAGCAGCTTATTAATGCGGACGTTAGGACAGCAGGGGAAGCCCCTCTGGAAGCAGAGAGTGGGGGCGAGGAGGAAATAATAGAGCTCTGAGAAAATAAAGACAGAGTTAAAAATGCTGAAACATCACTTTGAGTCACTATAAAGAAATGAAGCAGCTGTTACCTCTGAATGTCAGATGCTCATTGTGGTGTTTCTGTGATGCAGGTCCATTCTGATCTTTCTCTAAAAATAAAACAGAAGCAAAAAGCTGCAGCAGCTGCTGTTCTTCTGAGATGGGGTCAATGAAAAGTTTAGAGTTGCACAGATACCTAAATGAGCCAGACGATACCAACGATTTGTTTCCTGGTAGGAATAAAGCTTCATCCCCAGAATAGTGAAGAACAAGAGAGAGAAAAATGCTCCACCTGGTGGACAAAGCATAAACGTGCTTTTCAGACAATGAGACACATACACATGGAAGTCCTGGAGTCCAACAAATCTGCAGTACCAGTGCGATGCTGTCACGTCATCCCCTCCCCTCACCCAAACCGGTCACGGCAGGTTTGGTTCTGCCACAGGTCTCCTTCCTAATAAAGGGAGGTTTTCCTTCCCACTGTTGCCAAAGCACTTGGTCATAGAGTGGTCAAATGATTGTTGGGGTTTTCTCTGTTTTATTTGTATTTTTGTGTGGCTTATAAAGTGCTTTGAGGCAACTGTTTTGATTTTGTGCTATATAAATAAAACTGAATTGGATTAAACTGAATGTCAACATGGATCAAAATCTGACCTGAATCTGTTTCCTGGTATACTTAATGAAGTGGCCAATGACTGTATTTTATAAGGGAACTCAACTCTATCGGTCTGGATTACAGTAAATATGATGCAGGTTTGAAGTTACCTGTTGACATTGCAGGCTCGTGTACGATGACAGCAGGAGGAAATAGAACCAGCAGCCCCAGATTAGTAAGGTGTAAACGATGTGCGTTGGAGAGAGACAGCATTGCCTGACAAACAAAGATTTGTTATTTTTTCTGTGTCAAAAAGTCCCTCTCTGGAAAGATACATCCTTTCACATCTAAAAGAGAAAATAATAAGCTCTCACCTTTTCCTGGGACCTCTCCAGAAGCAAAGCTATCAGAGCAAACGTGTTGGCAGCTGGGAAAATAAGAAATTTATTCATTCACAACAACAAGTGTGCTGCTGGAGACACCTATTCTCTCTACTCTAAAGTAATCCTGTATCATTCATGATGTGTTGTTTCTCTGCCACAGTCCTACGGATACCAATGGTTCTCACCCAGAATGAGGATGACTGACGGCCAGTTGCAGTTGTCCTCAATCAGATGTCCCAAAACCTTTTTGACATCTATCAAAAATCCATGTCTGTTATGAAGAGGAAAAAAGTAAGCTTTAGTAAACAGTAAACAGAGAGCAGGGACGTATTTAAACTGGAAAAAATACTGTAATGAATAGAAATTCTTGGTTTTTAGACCAAGAGGTTTTAATATGTTCATGTGACACATTCAGTGTGGCGTTTCTCCTCACAAATTATCATCCAAAAGTCTTCTAGATTCAGAGTGTGTTGTGCTGTTGTGAAGCGCAGTGCTCGTGCTTTTCTTCCACTAAATGTGCCCGCAGAGTCCCAGCATATAGATTTTACACTGGAGTAAAGCATGGGAGGTTTACTAAACATGAAACTTTAATGGTTTACAAAAAAGCAAGTGTGTTTGTAGGTGAAGGGTCTGTTTTATAGATGGATGTGAAGTCCACCAAATCTGAAAATTCAAACCAAAAAAAGGACAGAAGCCATTTATACTCACTGTATGAAATTCTCCAAGAACAGGTGAGCATGAGTCAGGACCTTAAAAATCAGAATGACAGCGTTTTTATAACTCAACAAAATCTTAAATGTATTTCCACAAATGATAAGGCAGGGCTGAGAAACTAACCAGCAGGATGATGATCCAGTTGAGGATGCCTCTGTATCCGGTAAAGCTGCTGTTAGAGCTCAGCAGAGAGTCTTGGATGCTGTGGCAGCTGCACAAAAACACATTTTCATCTTCATCAGGCTTATTTTTTTTTGTTTTTTCCTGTAAATATTATCCTGTCAGCTCTAATATGACTGCATCGCAAAAACATTCCAGGTCTCCTCCAGTGGTAAACAAATGGAAAACCACTCAGCTGATGGTTTTTTGTTGGTTATACGAGGCCCTGGGATATAAAGAAACTAAACATGTCTACATCTGATTGTGTCTTTAATATATTTTAGCCCAAATTCAGAGGATTTTAAATTAAAAGTGACACTCAAGAGTCTGAAGATGGTTTACTATTCATTAACTGTTAATTTTGTAATGATGGTGCTGAATAAGTATTTAACGGGATGATCTCTGTGTAGTTATGAAACAGGGTGTTTTGGCTCTACAATGGGCCACAAAGACCACACGGTACGAAAACACAATGTCAGAGAGGTCGGTGTAGTTGTTATCCACCACCAAAGTTCAAGGATTCAAGGATGCCAGTGTTCACATTTTGGACCAAGAAGACAGATGGTTCAACCGATCACCTTCTTTTGAAGCTTTTAAGACGTAGGAGAGGGTTTTTGAAGCTGTGTGTGAGATTAGAGCTTCAGAATTAGATGGCCACGCCTGCTGTAACGTGTGTCGTTACTTGTTCACCAAGATGTCAAGTATTATTCCTCATCTACGTTTCACGCTATCCTCCTGAACAGTTATTTCTGCACAATGACAGCCAGGTCTGATGGGTTCTGTGAGTTTTTATTATATGATGCCTTACACGTATATAAATCAATGCATTCATAATTTTTTATTTGTGCTTTTTATTATTTGAGTAAAATATGTGAACATTTCATCTGCTGGTGAGGTCATACATCTGCCACATGGAGACACGAGGAAAGCAGCAGAGAGCTTACCAGAGCAAAGATGCGTAGGGGTGTTCTTCTTCACTGGTTAGATCAAATGTAGAAAAGGAAGTGCTATCACAGAGGCTTATACCGTCTTCTTCGACTGAGGAGGAGGAGAACCTCTTCCTCATCGAAGCCATCTTTAACTCCAAGGATCAGTCCACCGAGGTGGCGGTTACAGATGTTTGAGTCCACTTTAAGAGTCAGAAAACAGATTTATTTAACTCTCACAAATAACATTCTCTTATTAGATATTTGATTTGAAATATTAAGATGATCAAAGAATAAACATAAATATTACATAGTGTCATATTTTTATCTGAATTTCATGCAAGAAATAAAGTGTAGACCAAACTCCGCAAATTCCTATTTACGTACACTGCTTAAATAATATCAAAGTTTCTGTTCTATTCTATCCTAAAACTGGGCTCTGAGGAGGTCAGCTGATATTGTTCCAATGGGTGCTTTTTATATCCAGTTATGCTTTCCTGCATTTGCAGTGTGTTTGGGATCACTGTCATGCTAAAAAATAAAAACCTTTCCCAATCAGATGTTTTCCAGATGGTATTCCATGGTGGATTTTAATGTAATTGTACATTTCTGCATTTCCATCAGTTTTCTCCAACACGACTGGCTGAAATGGAGCTCAAACCACGACAGAGCCTCCACGTGCTTTACAGATGGCTGTACACACTCACTGTCGGGCTTCTATTTTGAACTCTTCTATATACAAAAATTTCAGATTTCCTGTTTCCCTTCATTGAGACAGGATGTCCCTTAACACCTACCCATCCTGTGCAGTTTCCTCAAAGTTTTTGAATTCTGACACAAGATTGACTCCAGAATTTTGCACAGTTGTTTACTGTACTTGTTAAAATTTTCTGCAATGATTTATTGTCTTTCTAATCTTTGCCATGTTGAGACAATGAGGCTGTAGGTTGTGCAGAAAATACGAGCGCATCATCAGATCATTTAAATGCAAACTGCATCTTAGAAAATAATTCCAACCAAATCGCTGTAGTGGATTACCACTTTGGTGTTTTATCGCTTGTATACGCGGGTGAACATTAAGTAAGATAAAGTTTTAGCCTTGACCCGAGCTTTAAGTTCAATTTGTGAAAATTCGGCAAGCATACAAATTATTATTAAGCCATTTAGTTCATGAGAAATTAGACTTTAGATGTCCTTTCTACCTCAAACGACCCGTTGTCGCAGGCATCTTATGCTTAAAAGCCAAGAGGTTACATTTTTGTGTTGCTGCTTGTCGATAAAATGTACGCCGAATGAAATAGCTGCCCGAAATACATTAGTCAGTCTAACCAACTCGTTTTACAACCACTGTAACACCGGGTGCTAACAAGTCAAACTTTTAATTTCCGCATTTCCTAAAGAAGCTCGGTGTGACCTTCTGAAGCGAAAGAAAAACGTCCTACCGCGTCATCCTCCGCGTGCAGCATCCTTCTAACCAGGTCCACATCTCAGAGCATCCGCCGCCTGTCAGCTGACTGCCCGACACAGAGCTTCTCTGACCTCTGAGCCCTCTGAGGACTGAGGAGGTGCTATTCGGTGTGAAGCCACGAGATCCTTTTATTGTGAAACATTCAAAATAAAAGCCCACTTAAAGTAAAAAAGACTTTAATTTCTGAGATGCCAAAATAAAGGCCTGTAGTCTGATTGATTGTCATTTTGGTGCCTTATACGGAAGCCCGTGGTTTATATACATATGTCATTTATTGTTCCTCCAGTATCCAATTCATATTTTGCACACAGTAAATGTCACAACAGCAGATTTAAAGTATTAATAGATTCATAAGATAAACATTTTACATAAAACAATGTTTACAGAAATTGTTACGCTTTAAAACATTCATTTCTTTTGTACCATAAAGGGATTGTAAACAAACGATTAACTTTGTGCATAAAAATCAAAGAGTTGTCTGGGAATAAAGCCTTCAACTGATTTAAGTTTAAAGGTGTAAAATAAAAAGCGGGGAAATAGAAAGCAGGGTTCCCAAATGAGTTTTCTCCCAAATGACTTGAAGAAAACTCCTGCCAACCAAACATTACTATGTTTTAAGTCAGATAACTAAATGTGTAACTGTTAATACTGAAACTGCTCATTTCGATCATTACTGAGGAAATAATTGATGCAATTTATATGAAAAAAGTTATACGTTTTTCCCTTCATCCACTCAGCACCCAAAGAACTGTACGCCTTCACTTATATATTCCGACTCTTTAGACCTAATTAATTACATTTAACCTTGATTAAATATATCATTTTAAAAACAGCTAAATCTGGTATTAAAACCACATATTTATTCACAGGCTGCAGATGCAGGTTAGTTATCACAAGCCCAGAAAAACTGAAATAAGGACACTTCATGAAAAAAGATAATTTCCTTTAGAAAATATTTATTTTAAAAAAAAGGAACATTTAAGGAAAAATAACAGTTTAAAGTGTTACACTGACAGCAAAAAAGATCAATATGCATTTGGCTCAAACTCCAAATTAAGCAATGATCTCGCAAACTCATTGAATTTTACATTTCTAGTGACTGAGACTCAATTTATTTATTATGACCAGAAAACACAACCCACATTTTAATGGATCAGATCTCAGTGATCCTGCCAGCCTGCAGGGAGGACACAGCAAAGCCATTTCTGGATGTGAAGATCAAGCTGGTGTGGAGGAAGGTCCTTTAGTTGATGATCAGTACGTCGTTCTGGATCTCGTGGCTCAGCTGGGTTTGGAGGTCACTCAGCTTCTTCTTCAGGACAGCCAGCGCTGACATGACAATGGTCTCTGGCCGCAGGGAGCCGCATGACTCCACGTTGTAATAGAACCTGTGCAGGGAGAAATGTGAGCCGAGCTGCGTGCAAAGTTTCCTTATAAAAGTCAAAGTCATTCAACTTCAGAATTTAGTCTGAAACTTCCTGGATTGCATTCAGAGCCTAAAACACATGCACGGTACTGAACGTGCTAATCTTTGCTTGTGTCTGGAGTTCATTTCCAGCTCGTTTTGGTAGACCAAGCAAAAATAAGAGAAGGTAAGCGATCACAGCCATCTCATGCTTCTTTATTGACAGTAGATTCTGGCCATCTCCAAAAGCCTGTGTATTGATGTCTTTGTGAATATTTAGGGTGGAAATATGCAACACTCCTCATAGGCTTGCCTCAGGACATTTTCATGCAGTGGGAAACACTAGTGTGAATGTTCGATTCAAATAATTCAGGAAACTTGTTTGGTTTCAGGGATCAAAACAGACCTAGATCCTTCTGGCTAAGGTCAGGTAATGCAAATCCCAGTGGGCAGAATAATAAAGATGAGAAAACATCATGAAGCTCTTTGCTAACCGTTCCGGTTTCCCGTTGGGGTCGTAAGGGGCCTGAAACTCGTCCTCTTCGATCTCTGAGTACTCGCTCTTCGGCCTGGGAATCAGTGCATTGGGTGTCAGTATTTTTATGATAATTATTCGTTAACAATGTAGTTTTTAGATGAGCCAAACTGGGAGGAAAACCTACCACTCCTCGGGTCGTGGATAAACTGTGTGTCTCAGTGCATTGTCGGGGTCATACTCGAAGGAGACCCCCGCTGTTGGGTTCCACTTGGCGTGTTCCTTCCCAAAACCTTTCTTAGCGTAAGCTCTGAGCCGAAGTTCCTGACCTTTACGGAGCTTCACCAGCAAAATGTCTGCGTGGTATCAGAGCACAAGAAACATTTATGAAGTGATGTGAAAACAGACACCAGGCAGAGACCTCAGCAGTCGGTATGTACTCGTGAATACAGCTTTACCATCTTGCTCGACGTAGTCGTTGGGATCGTTGTCTCGACTCCTGGAAGTCACCTAGAAAACCACAATGCACCACAGTCAACTTCACCTCTGCTTCCAGTCAACTAACGATCCTAGAAAAAGGAGAAAAGCCTCACCGGGATGACTCTGGGGTTGTTAGACAACAGGTCACGCGAGGTCACGTGACGCGTCTGGTCCTCGTTACATCGAACATCCAGGGTGAGCTCCACAGAGCACTCCTGACAGAAATCCTCACAGGTGCAGTCCTGCAGGAGAATTTGACGTTGTGGTGTTAAAGCCGGCGCCCGCATTCAAAAGTTAGGAAGCTCTTGGCTTTGTTCACAATCTGATATCATGTATCGTTCACACCAGGGAACCATCAGGTTAATGACCAGTCTGAGTCTGTTTATGTTGTCACAGGCAGCTGACAAATCGTGTGTAGAAACCACAAATGTCTGAAAATTAGGAACAGCATCTCTGAGTCTCACGAGCAGGAATGGCACTCTAATCTGGCAGGAGGAGTTTTTGCAGGAAACAAGAGAGAGGTGTCCCCTGAACAGCAAGCGTGGCAACACAGATAAGCTTTTAAAAATACGTTGGAGAAACAAGGATAAATTGAAACTGTGGTTGGCTGTGCTACAAATGTCTGCTTACCCTGGAATACTGCATTTTGTCCACGATGTCGTCGCTGGTGAGTGGTATGAGCCCTGAAGATACAGGAAACACTCAGGTTTTTACAGCAGCCTTCTTTGATCTCTTGCACTACCACAGGTATTACACACGCTCTCATACATACCCACTCTGTGGGCGATAAACTCATCGTGCAGTACAGACGAATTGGCGTCGATCTGGATCCAGTCGATGGCTGGAAATGAAGCAGTGCAGTGCAAGTCAGTCATTTAGGCTTGCAGAGGTGGGTTTGATACTGAACGCTTTCCCCAGAGTTCTGGTGAAGCTACACAACTTTATCCAACACAATATCCGTTTTGTTTTGCTCTCCATATCATAACAGCAGCTGAGACTTGACTGCTTACTTATATAACTGTACAGAGGACCCCACCAGAACTTGGCGATGTTAAGCAACGACACACACAAAGCTACTGTACCTATTGTAGGAACCTCCGACATAAAGACACGGCGGAGGGAGTTTGCAACCCTGAAAAAGAGAAGAAGAAAAAAAATGGTTTCAGATGAATAACACACCGTTAAAGTCCCCCTTAAACTCCAGACTGTGCTTTCAGGTTTTTATGTGTGCTTCATAGAACGAATTCTAATAGTCCAAGATCACCTGAAATCTGCAACTGAGAGGGCTGAATTATACAAACATTTAAAAGGGCTTCCAGTGACGAATGATGAACGATGATTAATAAGTCAACTAGCAAAATACCAAACTATTACTGATGCTGATTACTGATCAAAGTTTTGTTTTTTGTTTTTAATCAAAGAGGCATTCCTTAGTCATAACATCAGCAAACTCTGTATTTTCAGATTTTGGACTGTTCAGACATTAAAAAAAATTGCACTCCACATTTTCACGTTGTGATGTCACAGAGGCGTTAAGATTTTTATCTGGAATGACTATAATGGACAAGCTTAGAATTGATGGATAGCTAGATTTGAATTATGAGGGACATTGAAGACTGAGTAATATGGAGACAAAGTTAGAGGGAAAGCTGATCTGCTGTGGCCAAACAGTCACTGAAGTGAGAAAATAATCAGGAGACTAATTAAAGAAAGGAAATATTCTTCTAGCGAGAAACAGCTGATTTTTTTTATGATTGATTGCCTAATCAATGAAATGTTTCTTTTAATTATCAGACAAAACACATTTTACAGAATTGCAAGACAAAGAAAACTACATTTTAAGATAGTGTCCAATGAAGTTTCCTCAGCTTTAATTGGTGTGTTGTTAGACTGCCAGTTAAACCTGGTAATCTAACAAAGGAAAGGCAGGAAAATACTTTAATCTTTAGGAATTTTCATTTCCTTATTTAAAAAAAAAAAAAGATTAGAGAAAAATGTACATTTTAATCAACGCTGGAAAATATAAAAAACTAATGGAATAAATGTTACTGTGCAGTAAACTAGCCCATTTGACTTCTACTTATATTTCTTTATTTTTACAGCCTATGCATTTACTTATTGGTTATTTGTATATGAAACTTTGTCCTAAATGGTAATTCATTCACAGTAGACTAAAGACCCATTTAAAAACATGACCTAACTAATGTGAAGCACCTGCGTTTACTTCCACATTCAGCTAGCTTAACATACACTTAAATAATAATTATATTGTATATTAAATATTAGTTATACGAGTTAAACGAAAGCAGCTTTACACTGTTACTCAGCGTGTGTTTTGGTGCTGAGAATAATGGCCGCCCTCGTCCTCCTCACACACTGCACAAGGGAAAATATACTCGTACTTACGCCAAATCCGTGTTTTCGATGACAAACTTGACATTTTCATCTGTCAGCTCTGTGATCTTTACCGTTGGCTGGTTAGCATACGGCATTACTGAAGCTAAATGAAGCTAAACTAGACGTTTCACTATCAACACACTTCACACTACCGCTGCTTCTGCTTGAAGACCTCCACGGAAATATTTACGAGGCGCTGATTGGCCTCGAGATGTAAACGCGTACAGTGATTGGGTCAAAAGAGGCTCGAAGGCGGGTCTTCTTTTAACCACCGGGTTACAGACGACGGTAGCTCCCTTTTCAAAACAAAAGCACAAACTCTCAAGTTTGACTTGCTTGCAAACATTATCTGCATATTCCTTTTCAGGCAAGAACTTTATTGTCTCACATTAATCTAAAACAAATATTTCAAGCGTTTAGATTGGTGGGCAAACCAAGACATTAACAGACAATGTATTGACGTTTCAAAATTGCTTTTTCATTGTAATACAGTTAGACCAATTACAATTAATGCAAACGTCCCAAATCAGACACTTTAAAGTCTCTATATACAAAACTTTAACTGCAGAACATTTCAAATCATTCTGGTGGCACAGGGTTTTCGCTCTAGTAAAATATAGTGACTTTGACCTGAAACGTAGTTCTTTAGTGGGAAACTGATTTCACAACTGAAGACAAACCAAAAAAAAAAAAAAAGTTAAATATACAATTACTATTTTATTGAACTTTCACTTGATTCAACAACTAAATTGCAGATCTGTGTCCTTCTGTACAAAGGAAAAAATGATCTGAGCAGGAGAGTGAAAGGATCAGCGGGTGAGAGTTTCTGCAGGTGATCAGAAACAAATTTGCTCCTTCTATTGTTTATTAACAGCTATAGTCCAATATTTCAGAGTTCTGCTCATCATGTGGACGGTCGGGATCGGTGCTTCATCTTCTCTGGTTCAATCCTGTGAGGTTCTTCAGCTGTGAAAAAGAGGCGTGCAGACATTAATGAACACAGTTTCCTTCAAGAACGTGAGAGTTAAGAGCACAAATCTAAGAAGAGGGTGAAGACTTAAGTATCTCCACTAATCCTGTGGCAGAAGTTATGAGAAGAGTGAATTTAAATGGTGAATATAACACAAAAGACTCACTGTAACAGCAGCTCCCATGAGTCCCTGCACCACTGCTTCACCTGTTGACTGCACCTACACATCAAAGTGGAACATACAGCTTACACATGGCTGAAGAACAGGTTCAGGTGTCACATAAAGACTCATTTTTACATGATTTCTCTTAAAACGCTAAATCTCAGGTCATTTATTTGTTATTATCGTTGCTGGGTGATGCTGCAAAGCGATTAAAGATGTGCTTCTGCAAAAACATTCAAAAGAAGTCAGGAGTGAGTCTTTAACAATGTTTCACTCTCTACCTGTTTGGCTGTGGTGGCCATGTTGACTACATCTTGGATGCGGTTATCGAGGAAGGCCCAGGTGTCCTGGTAGTCTGGAGAGGAATCCTGAATCATCACCAGCTCTGTGGTGTTGTAGATGCCCGTCAGCGCCGCACGCTTTGTGTACCAATTCATCTACAACAGAAATGAGTCCTGCAGTTTTACTCCTAGTCCACATTTATTTCAAGGTAAACTCAAAAGTAAAGTAAGTAAAACGGATGCAGTGGCACATAAAACAACTAAGCTGTAGTGCCTCTTCACCTCACTGTGCAATACCTTTTGTGCAATACTTTTGTAAATAGTCAACGGTGCAATAGACTCAATACTTGAAATGTGCAATTCACTTGTATTTTTATTTTTATTCCTATTTATTCTATTTATCCCCTTCGTATATTCTATTTATATTGTCTCTGTATTTATATATATATGTGTGTGTGTGTGTGTGTGTGTGTGTGTGTGTGTGTATATATATATATATATATATATATATAATATTCTGTAACTCTGTAACTTCTGTGCTGTGCTTTTTTGGAAATCGAATTTCCCAGAGGAACCCACCCGAGGGATTAATAAAGTTCTATCTAATCTAATCTAAAAGGTCAGCTTTAAAGAAGAGCACACAGGAGACTGCACCAGAAAACAGTGCTGTGCAAAAGCCTTGAACTGCCACTCATTTCTTTAGATTTTGCCAGGAAAATGATTGCACCGATTTATCGCAACATGCAAACTTAAATGTAAATACAACAAGAGCCAACATGGGGCTGGTTAGTTAGCTACAGCTTAGACAATACGTATGTGATAGTGGTGATTTTGTCCTTGCACACAGTGTGAGAGCATGCATTGCCTGCAAATTTAAGCACGACTGGAGTTTGTGTTACGGCTGCAGGTGTCAATAGTTTTCCGAGGTTACACCTTTACTGAAACAAATCAAATATTACCAATTACTACAAATGTATCAATAAAAAAATGGAAAACGATCACTCATGAGAAGGTCGTTAGCCCTCTTTTTCTCTTTGTTAGTTAAACAGTATCTGTGATATAATCTGCTGACTGGAGCGATCATTCGCTGTTTTTATATAAATGCTCAAGTGGCACCTGCCAGCTAATAAGAAACAAGTATTTTCAGTGTACCAGCAAGGACAAAGTGAGGTGTCGATAGGGGCAGTAACCTGGGAGGTGGCAGGTCGGATATTTTGAGGGTGGTGATGAAAGGGGGACAGGAAGCTATGAGGAGGAGAAGAAGAAGAAGAAGAAGAAGGGTGACAGGATCCACTCACGTCTGTGGATCGGTCTCCGGCGTAGTACCAGATGTCGTCCATCAGCGTGGAGAGGTGCTTCAGGCTGTCGGGGATGTTGTGGGGAAGCAGCAGTAGGCTCATTGCCTGAGAAGACAATATCAAGTAAAGCTTCCTGACCTGTGAGCACACTCAGAAGCTCATATTCTCAGTGTTCCATGCTGTACCTGTGGCCATGTTTCGATGTAGGGGATGTACATGCGCAGTCTGGTCTCTACAGCGTCTCTTATAAAATCTGCAGTCTTCTTTGGTCTGCAAGAGAAATCTGTCTTTACATCTCTCACATTTTTTCATATTACCTGTCCCGCTGAGTGTTTTATTTTCCAGCCTAAAGCGTAGGTGAATAATCGACCTGAATTAAACCTGAGCTCAAGCTGAATCTGCACAGTTTTCCCTAAACTACTCACTCATCCATCCAAATCATTGAATTCAGGTGTTCCAGTCACCTCCATGGCCACAGATAAATAAAATCAAGTCCCTAGAGGCCTGTAGGCTGCTGTCAGTCAATGCAAACCTCCAAACTTCATGTGGCCTTTAGATTAGCTCAAGAACAGTGCACAGAGAGCATTACTGAATATGTTTCCATGGCCGTGCAGCTGCATCCAAGCGTTAGATCACCAAGCACAATGCAAAGCATCAGATGCAGTAGTGTAAAGCACAATGGCACTGGACTCTCGAGCAGTTCAAACGTGTTCTCTGGAGAGATGAATTACATGTCTAGCAATCGGATGGATGAGTCTGGGTTAGCACAGTGCAGACTGACAAGTACCGCTGTCCTGGCAACCGGCAAAGTGTAAAGTTTGGTGTAGGAGGGATTATAGTGTGGGAATGTTTTTCAGGAATTGGGCTCGGCCTCTTAGTTCCAGTGAAAGGAACTCTTAATGCTTCAACACACCAAAAGGTTTTAGATAATGTCATGATCAAGTGCATACGTTTGTGAAAGCAGAGAGCAAATACTTGTGACAATATAGTGTAGCTGAACTGCAAAGTGAGCTGCTGTGTATACATACTCAGCCTGGCCCAGCTGGACCTGATTGTGCTGTTCAGCCAGGATCTCCGTCAGCTGCGCATTGCACTGAGCGATGAAATGTAGGACCAGGTCTCCGGATCCTTTCTCGAACATACCGGTGGAAGCAGAAGACAAACCCAGACTCTGGTACAGACACAACAACCACAGCGTTAACGGTGCAGCTTACATACGAACACAGGGCTACACGATAAAGTCTTTGAACTACTCTCTCACCTCAGCACCAGCTGCGATAGCTTCCATCGACCAGCCGTGCAGAGGAACAAACTCCAGAGCGGCAGTCAGGATTCGAGCCTGAAGCTGCTCCTCTGTTTCATACTCCTCATCTTGCTCCCCGCTCTGATCCTGGTAACTTCACAAAGACAAACGGCAATGTGAGACCAAGTGTAGCTCTCCCACATCAGAAAGCATCTTGTAAAATCCCCGTTGAATGACAGAAGTGACTAATGTAACGATTACTGACCTGGTGTTTGGATCGGTAGACTGGTCGGCTGCCGGATCGGAAGCAGAAGCCGCCGTGTCCTGTTCAGCAGAGCGAGCCTGGTAGTGCTCATGGTAGGTGGTGGATGAGGAGGTTGAGGAGGGAGGCTTGTCAGATTTGGACTCATCCTGAAGCCTCAGCCCTGCACAGCGGAAGCCTCGTCTCAGACTGCCGCACTGAGGGTTTGTTGCTGTTGGTGCAGCCACCACTGGAGCATACAAATATATGGATTTACTTCCACAGATTCATTTTTAATACGGTGTACTTGTTTATTTCTCGTAATAATCGTGCTGTATCGAATCTCTATCGCCTGTCACTTTCCTCCCAGTGTGTGCTGTTGTTGTTCACACTTTTACCAAACTTTTAGAAAAAGGATTAAATGTGACAAACCACAGTACAAAGTCTCACATTTACATTAAACTCAAGCTCAGTGAAACCTGTACAATTTATCACATGGTATGAAGTACTTTATTTCCCCATCTGTTACACTTAAGAGAAATATTGGTGAGAATGCTGCACTAAATACTTATTATACTACACTCATTGGTCACTACATCAGCTGCTTGTTAAGGCAAATATCTAATCAGCCAATCATGTGTCAGCTATTCAGTGTATACTGGCATATAGACATGGTCAAGATGACCTGCTGAAGTTTACACTGAGCATCAGAATGGGAGGAAAAATGACTTTGAAAGCGCCATGGTTGTTGTGAGAGAATATTTCAGAAACTGAAGACCTGCTGGGAATTTCCCCACACAACCATCTCTAGTTTACAGAGAACGGTCTGAAAAGAGAAAATATCCAGTGAAAAGCAGAAGAAGATCTCTGAACGCACAACACTGGAAAAATGTTGCCTGGTCTGATGACTGTCGATCCTCGTCTCAACAGTTCAGGCTGGTGGTGGTTTAATAAGGTGGGAGAATTTCCCTGGCACGCTTCTTGAAACCAGCTGAACACCATTCAAACACCACAGCCTATCTGAGTATTGTTGCTGACCATCTCCATATGACCATCTTCCGATGGCTGCTTCCAGCAGGTTGAACACGTCACATCATCTCAAACTGGTTTCTTGAACATAAAAAGAGTTCACTGTACTCAAATGGCCTCCAGTCACCAGTCCTTTGGGATGTTGTAGAACACATTCATATATGTGTAGCTGATAAATCTATAGTCTCGGGGTGATGCATTCATGTCAACATGGACCAAAATCTCAGAGGAAAGTTTCCAGCACCTTGCTGAATCTGAGCCATGAAGAATTAAAGCACCTCTGAAGGAGAAAGGGCGTCTAGCACAGTGCTAGCACCTAATAAAGTGACCTGTCAGTGTAGGACATATGGACTTAGCTTTATTCGTTACTTCATTAACTATTATATATATATATATATTCTATATATTTTCTATCAAATTATTCCAATAAAATGTGGGCAAATTATAAAAAATACCCCAGTATTCCAACGGGAGGATTTTAAAATTGATTTGTTATACTAACTCAGTATAAATTAGGCTGTTTAGGTATCAAACGATTGATAGCTTTCATAGTTTAAGTGTGTATTTCAGTGGAAAATGTGCGGTTTGGTACATTTTTTGCAAACTCTAATCAACAAATACTGAAGCTTTACCGTAGATACACTTCAATAGGAGACTGCACATGTGTGTTTCACAGAACTTGCAATGATAAGAGGAAAAGGGAGCTATAATTAGGGGTTTCATTAGAAACGCTCAGACAGCTTGTATAACTGCAGACAGCACGCCCCCTCCCGGTGTAGGAACCTGTTTACGTGTTTACCCTGCAGTCACCTGTGAGGTCTGCCCGGCAGAGCCAACCCGGACACTACAAACCTCCTAATAGCCCCGTTTTTGGAGCTACACTCAGTTCCCTGTTGCTGATATCGTCCTTCATGATCACCTTTGGCGCGATCAGCTAACGCTAATAAAACGCTCGTTCTAAAGGCGCTGATAACGCAGACACAGACACGCGTTCTGGAAAACGTGTCCCCGGCTCTCCGGTATAATCACAAAACCAGCGGTGACCCCTTCTTACCGCTGCTCAGGCCACGGAGTGCCCTTCCAGCCCGCAGACCTCTTAGCAACGCCGCCATATCAGCTGCTCACAGCGGCGTCACCACCGCGCGACTCGCTCCCACAGCGGAAATCCAGTCAGAGCATTTCAAAATAAAACGCCTGAATTAGGTGTGTATGTTTGTGTGTGTGCGTTTTTCACGTCTGTGTCCCAGTAATCATAAACTTGTAGCTAAAATTTACATATAGAGCATTTAATTTCCCAAACGCGAACACTCTTTTTCAGTGTTTATACATTTAAACTCAATCACGCCTGTAAATTACAATAAAACTAAGACCATCGAATTGTGCAAAAAAAAGAAGTAATTTTAATAAATTTAATAGTTAAAAACTTTTCCATGAAAAGGTTTGAAAAATATATTTTGGATCATCCTGTATCAGGTAAGCATAAACCTATTGCGTCTAAATTAATTTATATTAAGTCAAGTACAGAGGCGGAGCCAGACATTTGAAACACCCGGGGCTTAGCCCAAAGAGTAGTATGCATGTGGGATTTTTTTTTTTTTTTTTTTTTTGGGGGGGGGGGGGGGGGGGGTGTAGAAATGACTAAAAGATTAATAGGCTCTGTTCAAAAAAGAATGACTTCATATAGGGAAAAATATATATCACATGTGCAGGACACCTTAAACTAGTTTTTTAATTAAGCAGCAAGGCAGAACAAGGTCAGGGCTGTATCAAGACACGAGGACTAAACCCCAATTCAACCAGACCCAGAACTGATCCAGAATTAAAACAGGACTACAACAGTTCAAAATCAGGACTACTGAGGACTTAACCAAGACAGAACCAGAATCAGAACTAGATGATAGCACTAAAAATCATCATAGACCTGCACTACACTTATTTTTTAATTCTACCAAAGTCCACTATTTAGATTGAGAAAAGTTTATATAATTATTTAGCCTTGTTGTGCAAACAAGCCTGCAGAACTTAATAAATACAGAATTTGAAAAATAACAAACCTAAAAAGAAACACTAGGTACGAGATACATGAGGACCTATGATACGGTGATACTTTTGGTAAACAACCATTTGACTAACATGTGTGTCTCACCTGCTCTTGTTCATCTGTTCTGTCCTCGTTCTCCTCTCTCTCCCTCTTTGTGCTGACAATCATCAAATATACAGTTGAAACCAGATATTTACTCTTCAGATAAAAACACTTTTTTAATTGTAACATCAAATCAGACTAAATGTTTATTTTTTTAGATTGATAAATATAAAAACATATTTGTTAACTTTAAGAGTACAGAGAGAAACTATCTGTATTTCTTAATTGCAAATGGCACCAAATTGTATTCAAACTTGAGCCACATTTATGGAGCTCCACAGTTCTTTTCCTGGTGTTTTGGTTGATATCTCTTGATTTTCCCATGTCAAAGAAACAGGCTCTGTGTTTTGCCTTATATGCATCCACAGCTGTGCCACCAATTTACTCACATGGACTCTACTAACCTATCAGAAGCTTCTTCAGCTCAGAATGGAATCGTCTGGAGTTTTCTTATTAATTAACAATAAATTTAGTGTACATGTACTCCTAAATTTGATGAAAGTGATAAAAATAGCTCTGTCTCTCTTTATTCTGAAATTTAACTAATTCAAAATATATTTCAATATTTATCTAAAACAAAAATTTACTCTAAATTGATGTTGTACAGTAAAAATGTTTTATGTTTTCTCCCTAAAGTGTAAATATCTGGTTACAAATGTGAATATCCTGCTGTGTACTGAAATCCCTCTTGTTTTGCATAGAAATATACTGAACAACATACAAAGCATAATATATAAAATAACATTTACCTGAGTTTTTTCTTTGAAAGAACCCTCGAATGTCCATTCTTATGTTTCAGTACATAACTGAAACCGATTTAGTCGGGGAGGGTAAGAACTGAAAATATGAAATAAACACACGTAAGCTAAGACTCTCTAAAAAAAATAGCATTTGTTCGGCTTTTCATTTTGCCATTTGTTGATTCACTTGAAGAGCAAGTAACGTAATATTGGTCAAGTGATCAGTTTCATATCAATCTTTCGTGATGCACCGTCATATTTACATTATTTGTACGGTACGAATGATTTGCTTTGGTACCTGGTCAAACTTAAACTCTCCTTAGTATGGCTGGCTCCGTCTCTCCAACAGCGCACTCACGGGCAGCAGCTGCCCCGCCCCCTCGCTCAGTCGCTTAGTGCCTGAGCTTGGATCATACCAATATCAGGGGGGGATTCACGCACAGTCGTAAATTCCCACAGTGTGCACTATGTGCTTCGAATATTGTGTGTACTTTTTGTTTTATACAGTTGTCAGCCAGGCATCTAACTATGAAAAAATTACACTCCAAAATACCCCGGGCTTCTGACAAAACAACCCGGGCTTAAGCCCCGTAAGCCACCCCCACGCTCCGCCCCTGGTCAAGTATACATAATGTATGAAGAACCTTCACACAGCCTGTGGGCCCGTGGGCCAGGCTCAAATACTTTACTTTGAAAATAGGAACCGGAAACACGCTCTGACGTAACTGTAGCTGAGTTTAACCGCCATCAGGACAGCAGGCAAGTCTTCGTGTAGGCTCGGTTTACGTTTTGTTTCTTTAGTTAATTCTGCCACCAGAGGCCTTTTAGGAGAGCAGTAGACAAACGTTAAGCCTTTGATACTGCGGGTAGCCGTGTAGCGGGAGCTGCTTGGTGTTCACGCCGTCGTTAGGAGCTGATTACGAGCCTCTGCCGGTGCTGCGTCACGTTGTTTGCTCCTCGGAGCTCCTGAAACACCGGAGTCAAGAACAAACCTCTAATTATTGGTATGTCACGTAAGCGGTTTTTTCTGTTTTGCAGACTTTAAACACATCTCTTCACTGTCACTTACAGAGCGACAGGGAACCTTCTAGACCTTTGTACGATAACATTAGAATAACATTTTGTAATTTGGCTCTGATTGGATCTTAAAGGCTTTTTATTACACTCATTTGCACTTCCACGTTTATATTAGAATAGCTTTACATTAAGATTCACACTTGTATAAATACCCCTTTGATTTGATTTTTACTGTGATTTTTACTTTAACTAATAATTAGTTAATGTGAGAAAACATGCCTTTCATGTATATTGATACTGTGTTTTTAGGAAATCTCGAATGATATTGTGCCCATCTTTGAAGCACTTTGGGTCAGCTTCTGTTCTTCAAATGTTTTGTAGGATATGAATAAAATAAACGTTACAGTCAATACAAAAAATTTCAGACATGTTTCACAGTGCAGGTATGCGGCCCAGGACAGATCCCCTAAAGCTTCCTCAACATCATCTACCGCTGAGTAATTACATGTCTGAGAGGATGGTGTGTCATGTATGAGTGCTTGAACACAATATGAGGTACCTGTGCTTTTGGTAAATACACCTTTAAAGCTCACAGAACATGTGGAAAGACAGAGATGGCAGTTTAAAACTATTCCCACATACAGTGGGGCAAAAAAGTATTTAGTCAGCCACCGATTGTGCAAGTTCCCCCACTTAAAATGATGACAGAGGTCAGTAATTTGCACCAGAGGTACACTTCAACTGTGAGAGACAGAATGTGAAAAAAAAATCCATGAATTCACATGGTAGGATTTGTAAAGAATTTATCCGTAAATCAGGGTGGCAAATAAGTATTTGGTCACCTCAAACATGGAAAATCTCTGGCTCTCACAGACCTGTAACGTCTTCTGTAAGACGCTTTTCTGTCCCCCACTCGTTACCTGTATGAATGGCACCTGTTTGAACTCATCATCTGTATAAAAGACACCTGTCCACAGCCTCAAACAGTCAGACTCCAAACTCCGCCATGGCCAAGACCAAAGAGCTCTCGAAGGACACCAGGAAAAGTATTGTAGACCTGCACCAGACTGGGAAGAGTGAATCTACAATAGGCAAGCAGCTTGGTGTGAAAAAATCAACTGTGGGAGCAATCATCAGAAAATGGAAGACATACAAGACCACTGATAATCTCCCACGATCTGGGGCTCCACGCAAGATCTCATCCCGTGGGGTCAAAATGATCATGAGAACGGTGAGCAAAGATCCCAGAACCACACGGGGGGACCTGGTGAATGACCTGCAGAGAGCTGGGACCAAAGTAACAAAGGTCACCATCAGTAACCAGTGTTGGGTAAGTTACTTTAAAATAGTAACTTAGTTACATTACTAGTTCTCTCAAAAGTAACTCAGTTACTTCAAGTTACTCGTTACTTTCAAAGTAACTAGTTACTAGGGAAAGTAACTTTGGTTTTACTCAGAATTCTCTTGTTAATGTGTTGCTTCCATAACTTTGCCAGTCTTCTAGCTTGCTTACTTGCCACAAGTGCACTGTGCCACCTACCAATAGAAAGGAAAAGATAATGTGCATATTTCCACAAAACAAGTCCCACGCCTGGACCGTCATTGACTACTGCCATGATTCTAGCCTACGTCACGGCGTCATGTGCGCCTTTTACATCCAACACAAAAACTGCAGTTGTGGTGCTTTGATTGTACTCAGAACTCGGAAATTCTGCCTTCTGAATAGGAAGATGTAGGCAACACCAGACTGCAGATGAGCTGCATACAGGGCTGGACTGGGACAGAAAATTGGCCCGGGCATTTTGACTAGAGACCGGCCCACCATTATAGGAAAAATCATAAAGCCTTTGAATGAAAATAAACACTGTTGTGACAGTGATGTACACTGTTCTGATGGTATATATGCATCAATCTATCAATCGTTTGTTGTAAGATTCAGATAATTATTTTTTTAAAAGCTAGACATTTTAAATGAGAATAAGAAAGAAAAGTATTTCTTTGTGCCCCCCTCTCCCTGTTAATGCCCTACCTGGCCCCCTGGCAAAACTTTGCTAGATCCGCACCTGCACAGTTACCAGCTGTCAGCTACAGTGGGGCAAAAAAGTATTTAGTCAGCCACCGATTGTGCAAGTTCCCCCACTTAAAATGATGACAGAGGTCAGTAATTTGCACCAGAGGTACACGTCAACTGTGAGAGACAGAATGTGAAAAAAAAATCCATGAATTCACATGGTAGGATTTGTAAAGAATTTATCCGTAAATCAGGGTGGCAAATAAGTATTTGGTCACCTCAAACAAGGAAAATCTCTGGCTCTCACAGACCTGTAACGTCTTCTGTAAGACGCTTTTCTGTCCCCCACTCGTTACCTGTATGAATGGCACCTGTTTGAACTCATCATCTGTATAAAAGACACCTGTCCACAGCCTCAAACAGTCAGACTCCAAACTCCGCCATGGCCAAGACCAAAGTGCTCTCGAAGGACACCAGGAAAAGTATTGTAGACCTGCACCAGACTGGGAAGAGTGAATCTACAATAGGCAAGCAGCTTGGTGTGAAAAAATCAACTGTGGGAGCAATCATCAGAAAATGGAAGACATACAAGACCACTGATAATCTCCCACGATCTGGGGCTCCACGCAAGATCTCATCCCGTGGGGTCAAAATGATCATGAGAACGGTGAGCAAAGATCCCAGAACCACACGGGGGGACCTGGTGAATGACCTGCAGAGAGCTGGGACCAAAGTAACAAAGGTCACCATCAGTAACACACTACAACGGCAGGGAATCAAATCCCGCAGTGCCAGACGTGTTCCGCTGCTGAAGCCAGTGCATGTCCAGGCCCGTCTGAAGTTTGCCAGAGAGCACATGGATGATACAGCAGAGGATTGGGAGAATGTCATGTGGTCAGATGAAACCAAAGTAGAACTTTTTGGTATAAACTCAACTCGTCGTGTTTGGAGGAAGAAGAATACTGAGTTGCATCCCAAGAACACCATACCTACTGTGAAGCATGGGGGTGGAAACATCATGCTATGGGGCTGTTTTTCTGCCAAGGGGACAGGACGACTGATCCGTGTTAAGGACAGAATGAATGGGGCCATGTATCGTGAGATTTTGAGCCAAAACCTCCTTCCATCAGTGAGAACTTTGAAGATGAAACGAGGCTGGGTCTTCCAACATGACAATGATCCAAAACACACCGCCCGGGCAACAAAGGAGTGGCTCCGTAAGAAGCATTTGAAAGTCCTGGAGTGGCCTAGCCAGTCTCCAGACCTCAACCCCATAGAAAATCTGTGGCGGGAGTTGAAAGTCCGTGTTGCTCGGCGACAGCCCCAAAACATCACTGCTCTCGAGAAGATCTGCATGGAGGAATGGGCCAAAATACCAGCTACTGTGTGTGCAAACCTGGTAAAGACCTATAGTAAACGTTTGACCTCTGTTATTGCCAACAAAGGTTATGTTACAAAGTATTGAGTTGTATTTTTGTTATTGACCAAATACTTATTTTCCACCCTGATTTACGAATAAATTCTTTACAAATCCTACCATGTGAATTCATGGATTTTTTTTCTTCACATTCTGTCTCTCACAGTTGACGTGTACCTCTGGTGCAAATTACTGACCTCTGTCATCATTTTGGGGGGGAACTTGCACAATCGGTGGCTGACTAAATACTTTTTTGCCCCACTGTACCTAAAAAAGGATCCTGGGGTTATTTGTCTCTCAGAAACAGTTCATAACTTCCCTTCAACTCATTCATGTCACCTAAAAGGTAAACCTGTTTCTCCATCACAGCTCTGATGATCCAGTAAGGACATCTCCTGGTTTCATCTTCATGTTTCCCTCTCACCAGATAACCAAACCATATCATGACCAGCAGCTTTACAGCTGTGGCTCCAGCAAACATCAGCTGATACTAGAAATTAATATTAAATAAATTCTAACAACAGCTGATCAAGCTTAAACGTGCTGCTGTTGTTTAGCGCGACATCCGCTGGTTTCCTCTTTCGGCGCAAAGTGGGATAAACAAACAAGAGAGCCGATCAGCTGATCATTGATCAGTTTTCATGATTGAAGTAGAAACAGGAGAGGGAGGGGGGAGAATGTAAGAAGAAGAGGCAGCTGTGCCGCCGTGTCCTGTTCAGCAGAGCGAGCCTGGTAGTGCTCATGGTAGGTGGTGGATGAGGAGGTTGAGGAGGGAGGCTTGTCAGATTTGGACTCATCCTGAAGCCTCAGCCCTGCACAGCGGAAGCCTCGTCTCAGACTGCCGCACTGAGGGTTTGTTGCTGTTGGTGCAGCCACCACTGGAGCATACAAATATATGGATTTACTTCCACAGATTCATTTTTAATACGGTGTACTTGTTTATTTCTCGTAATAATCGTGCTGTATCGAATCTCTATCGCCTGTCACTTTCCTCCCAGTGTGTGCTGTTGTTGTTCACACTTTTACCAAACTTTTAGAAAAAGGATTAAATGTGACAAACCACAGTACAAAGTCTCACATTTACATTAAACTCAAGCTCAGTGAAACCTGTACAATTTATCAAATGGTATGAAGTACTTTATTTCCCCATCTGTTACACTTAAGAGAAATATTGGTGAGAATGCTGCACTAAATACTTATTATACTACACTCATTGGTCACTACATCAGCTGCTTGTTAAGGCAAATATCTAATCAGCCAATCATGTGTCAGCTATTCAGTGTATACTGGCATATAGACATGGTCAAGATGACCTGCTGAAGTTTACACTGAGCATCAGAATGGGAGGAAAAATGACTTTGAAAGCGCCATGGTTGTTGTGAGAGAATATTTCAGAAACTGATGACCTGCTGGGAATTTCCCCACACAACCATCTCTAGTTTACAGAGAACGGTCTGAAAAGAGAAAATATCCAGTGAAAAGCAGAAGAAGATCTCTGAACGCACAACACTGGAAAAATGTTGCCTGGTCTGATGACTGTCGATCCTCGTCTCAACAGTTCAGGCTGGTGGTGGTTTAATAAGGTGGGAGAATTTCCCTGGCACGCTTCTTGAAACCAGCTGAACACCATTCAAACACCACAGCCTATCTGAGTATTGTTGCTGACCATCTCCATATGACCATCTTCCGATGGCTGCTTCCAGCAGGTTGAACACGTCACATCATCTCAAACTGGTTTCTTGAACATAAAAAGAGTTCACTGTACTCAAATGGCCTCCAGTCACCAGTCCTTTGGGATGTTGTAGAACACATTCATAGATGTGTAGCTGATAAATCTATAGTCTCGGGGTGATGCATTCATGTCAACATGGACCAAAATCTCAGAGGAAAGTTTCCAGCACCTTGCTGAATCTGAGCCATGAAGAATTAAAGCACCTCTGAAGGAGAAAGGGCGTCTAGCACAGTGCTAGCACCTAATAAAGTGACCTGTCAGTGTAGGACATATGGACTTAGCTTTATTCGTTTATTCATTAACTATTATATATATATATATATATATATATATATATATATATATATATATATATATATATATATATATATATATATATATATATTCTATATATTTTCTATCAAATTATTCCAATAAAATGTGGGCAAATTATAAAAAATACCCCAGTATTCCAACGGGAGGATTTTAAAATTGATTTGTTATACTAACTCAGTATAAATTAGGCTGTTTAGGTATCAAACGATTGATAGCTTTCATAGTTTAAGTGTGTATTTCAGTGGAAAATGTGCGGTTTGGTACATTTTTTGCAAACTCTAATCAACAAATACTGAAGCTTTACCGTAGATACACTTCAATAGGAGACTGCACATGTGTGTTTCACAGAACTTGCAATGATAAGAGGAAAAGGGAGCTATAATTAGGGGTTTCATTAGAAACGCTCAGACAGCTTGTATAACTGCAGACAGCACGCCCCCTCCCGGTGTAGGAACCTGTTTACGTGTTTACCCTGCAGTCACCTGTGAGGTCTGCCCGGCAGAGCCAACCTGGACACTACAAACCTCCTAATAGCCCCGTTTTTGGAGCTACACTCAGTTCCCTGTTGCTGATATCGTCCTTCATGATCACCTTTGGCGCGATCAGCTAACGCTAATAAAACGCTCGTTCTAAAGGCGCTGATAACACAGACACGCGTTCTGGAAAACGTGTCCCCGGCTCTCCGGTATAATCACAAAACCAGCGGTGACCCCTTCTTACCGCTGCTCAGGCCACGGAGTGCCCTTCCAGCCCGCAGACCTCTTAGCAACGCCGCCATATCAGCTGCTCACAGCGGCGTCACCACCGCGCGACTCGCTCCCACAGCGGAAATCCAGTCAGAGCATTTCAAAATAAAACGCCTGAATTAGGTGTGTATGTTTGTGTGTGTGCGTTTTTCACGTCTGTGTCCCAGTAATCATAAACTTGTAGCTAAAATTTACATATAGAGCATTTAATTTCCCAAACGCGAACACTCTTTTTCAGTGTTTATACATTTAAACTCAATCACGCCTGTAAATTACAATAAAACTAAGACCATCGAATTGTGCAAAAAAAAGAAGTAATTTTAATAAATTTAATAGTTAAAAACTTTTCCATGAAAAGGTTTGAAAAATATATTTTGGATCATCCTGTATTAGGTAAGCATAAACCTATTGCGTCTAAATTAATTTATATTAAGTCAAGTATACATAATGTATGAAGAACCTTCACACAGCCTGTGGGCCAGGCTCAAATACTTTACTTTGAAAATAGGAACCGGAAACACGCTCTGACGTAACTGTAGCTGAGTTTAACCGCCATCAGGACAGCAGGCAAGTCTTCGTGTAGGCTCGGTTTACGTTTTGTTTCTTTAGTTAATTCTGCCACCAGAGGCCTTTTAGGAGAGCAGTAGACAAACGTTAAGCCTTTGATACTGCGGGTAGCCGTGTAGCGGGAGCTGCTTGGTGTTCACGCCGTCGTTAGGAGCTGATTACGAGCCTCTGCCGGTGCTGCGTCACGTTGTTTGCTCCTCGGAGCTCCTGAAACACCGGAGTCAAGAACAAACCTCTAATTATTGGTATGTCACGTAAGCGGTTTTTTCTGTTTTGCAGACTTTAAACACATCTCTTCACTGTCACTTACAGAGCGACAGGGAACCTTCTAGACCTTTGTACGATAACATTAGAATAACATTTTGTAATTTGGCTCTGATTGGATCTTAAAGGCTTTTTATTACACTCATTTGCACTTCCACGTTTATATTAGAATAGCTTTACATTAAGATTCACACTTGTATAAATACCCCTTTGATTTGATTTTTACTGTGATTTTTACTTTAACTAATAATTAGTTAATGTGAGAAAACATGCCTTTCATGTATATTGATACTGTGTTTTTAGGAAATCTCGAATGATATTGTGCCCATCTTTGAAGCACTTTGGGTCAGCTTCTGTTCTTCAAATGTTTTGTAGGATATGAATAAAATAAACGTTACAGTCAATACAAAAAATTTCAGACATGTTTCACAGTGCAGGTATGCGGCCCAGGACAGATCCCCTAAAGCTTCCTCAACATCATCTACCGCTGAGTAATTACATGTCTGAGAGGATGGTGTGTCATGTATGAGTGCTTGAACACAATATGAGGTACCTGTGCTTTTGGTAAATACACCTTTAAAGCTCACAGAACATGTGGAAAGACAGAGATGGCAGTTTAAAACTATTCCCACATACAGTGGGGCAAAAAAGTATTTAGTCAGCCACCGATTGTGCAAGTTCCCCCACTTAAAATGATGACAGAGGTCAGTAATTTGCACCAGAGGTACACTTCAACTGTGAGAGACAGAATGTGAAAAAAAAATCCATGAATTCACATGGTAGGATTTGTAAAGAATTTATCCGTAAATCAGGGTGGCAAATAAGTATTTGGTCACCTCAAACATGGAAAATCTCTGGCTCTCACAGACCTGTAACGTCTTCTGTAAGACGCTTTTCTGTCCCCCACTCGTTACCTGTATGAATGGCACCTGTTTGAACTCATCATCTGTATAAAAGACACCTGTCCACAGCCTCAAACAGTCAGACTCCAAACTCCGCCATGGCCAAGACCAAAGAGCTCTCGAAGGACACCAGGAAAAGTATTGTAGACCTGCACCAGACTGGGAAGAGTGAATCTACAATAGGCAAGCAGCTTGGTGTGAAAAAATCAACTGTGGGAGCAATCATCAGAAAATGGAAGACATACAAGACCACTGATAATCTCCCACGATCTGGGGCTCCACGCAAGATCTCATCCCGTGGGGTCAAAATGATCATGAGAACGGTGAGCAAAGATCCCAGAACCACACGGGGGGACCTGGTGAATGACCTGCAGAGAGCTGGGACCAAAGTAACAAAGGTCACCATCAGTAACCAGTGTTGGGTAAGTTACTTTAAAATAGTAACTTAGTTACATTACTAGTTCTCTCAAAAGTAACTCAGTTACTTCAAGTTACTCGTTACTTTCAAAGTAACTAGTTACTAGGGAAAGTAACTTTGGTTTTACTCAGAATTCTCTTGTTAATGTGTTGCTTCCATAACTTTGCCAGTCTTCTAGCTTGCTTACTTGCCACAAGTGCACTGTGCCACCTACCAATAGAAAGGAAAAGATAATGTGCATATTTCCACAAAACAAGTCCCACGCCTGGACCGTCATTGACTACTGCCATGATTCTAGCCTACGTCACGGCGTCATGTGCGCCTTTTACATCCAACACAAAAACTGCAGTTGTGGTGCTTTGATTGTACTCAGAACTCGGAAATTCTGCCTTCTGAATAGGAAGATGTAGGCAACACCAGACTGCAGATGAGCTGCATACAGGGCTGGACTGGGACAGAAAATTGGCCCGGGCATTTTGACTAGAGACCGGCCCACCATTATAGGAAAAATCATAAAGCCTTTGAATGAAAATAAACACTGTTGTGACAGTGATGTACACTGTTCTGATGGTATATATGCATCAATCTATCAATCGTTTGTTGTAAGATTCAGATAATTATTTTTTTAAAAGCTAGACATTTTAAATGAGAATAAGAAAGAAAAGTATTTCTTTGTGCCCCCCTCTCCCTGTTAATGCCCTACCTGGCCCCCTGGCAAAACTTTGCTAGATCCGCACCTGCACAGTTACCAGCTGTCAGCTACAGTGGGGCAAAAAAGTATTTAGTCAGCCACCGATTGTGCAAGTTCCCCCACTTAAAATGATGACAGAGGTCAGTAATTTGCACCAGAGGTACACGTCAACTGTGAGAGACAGAATGTGAAAAAAAAATCCATGAATTCACATGGTAGGATTTGTAAAGAATTTATCCGTAAATCAGGGTGGCAAATAAGTATTTGGTCACCTCAAACATGGAAAATCTCTGGCTCTCACAGACCTGTAACGTCTTCTGTAAGACGCTTTTCTGTCCCCCACTCGTTACCTGTATGAATGGCACCTGTTTGAACTCATCATCTGTATAAAAGACACCTGTCCACAGCCTCAAACAGTCAGACTCCAAACTCCGCCATGGCCAAGACCAAAGTGCTCTCGAAGGACACCAGGAAAAGTATTGTAGACCTGCACCAGACTGGGAAGAGTGAATCTACAATAGGCAAGCAGCTTGGTGTGAAAAAATCAACCGGGAGCAATCATCAGAAAATGGAAGACATACAAGACCACTGATAATCTCCCACGATCTGGGGCTCCACGCAAGATCTCATCCCGTGGGGTCAAAATGATCATGAGAACGGTGAGCAAAGATCCCAGAACCACACGGGGGGACCTGGTGAATGACCTGCAGAGAGCTGGGACCAAAGTAACAAAGGTCACCATCAGTAACACACTACAACGGCAGGGAATCAAATCCCGCAGTGCCAGACGTGTTCCGCTGCTGAAGCCAGTGCATGTCCAGGCCCGTCTGAAGTTTGCCAGAGAGCACATGGATGATACAGCAGAGGATTGGGAGAATGTCATGTGGTCAGATGAAACCAAAGTAGAACTTTTTGGTATAAACTCAACTCGTCGTGTTTGGAGGAAGAAGAATACTGAGTTGCATCCCAAGAACACCATACCTACTGTGAAGCATGGGGGTGGAAACATCATGCTATGGGGCTGTTTTTCTGCCAAGGGGACAGGACGACTGATCCGTGTTAAGGACAGAATGAATGGGGCCATGTATCGTGAGATTTTGAGCCAAAACCTCCTTCCATCAGTGAGAACTTTGAAGATGAAACGAGGCTGGGTCTTCCAACATGACAATGATCCAAAACACACCGCCCGGGCAACAAAGGAGTGGCTCCGTAAGAAGCATTTGAAAGTCCTGGAGTGGCCTAGCCAGTCTCCAGACCTCAACCCCATAGAAAATCTGTGGCGGGAGTTGAAAGTCCGTGTTGCTCGGCGACAGCCCCAAAACATCACTGCTCTCGAGAAGATCTGCATGGAGGAATGGGCCAAAATACCAGCTACTGTGTGTGCAAACCTGGTAAAGACCTATAGTAAACGTTTGACCTCTGTTATTGCCAACAAAGGTTATGTTACAAAGTATTGAGTTGTATTTTTGTTATTGACCAAATACTTATTTTCCACCCTGATTTACGAATAAATTCTTTACAAATCCTACCATGTGAATTCATGGATTTTTTTTCTTCACATTCTGTCTCTCACAGTTGACGTGTACCTCTGGTGCAAATTACTGACCTCTGTCATCATTTTGGGGGGGAACTTGCACAATCGGTGGCTGACTAAATACTTTTTTGCCCCACTGTACCTAAAAAAGGATCCTGGGGTTATTTGTCTCTCAGAAACAGTTCATAACTTCCCTTCAACTCATTCATGTCACCTAAAAGGTAAACCTGTTTCTCCATCACAGCTCTGATGATCCAGTAAGGACATCTCCTGGTTTCATCTTCATGTTTCCCTCTCACCAGATAACCAAACCATATCATGACCAGCAGCTTTACAGCTGTGGCTCCAGCAAACATCAGCTGATACTAGAAATTAATATTAAATAAATTCTAACAACAGCTGATCAAGCTTAAACGTGCTGCTGTTGTTTAGCGCGACATCCGCTGGTTTCCTCTTTCGGCGCAAAGTGGGATAAACAAACAAGAGAGCCGATCAGCTGATCATTGATCAGTTTTCATGATTGAAGTAGAAACAGGAGAGGGAGGGGGGAGAATGTAAGAAGAAGAGGCAGCTGTGCCGCCGTGTCCTGTTCAGCAGAGCGAGCCTGGTAGTGCTCATGGTAGGTGGTGGATGAGGAGGTTGAGGAGGGAGGCTTGTCAGATTTGGACTCATCCTGAAGCCTCAGCCCTGCACAGCGGAAGCCTCGTCTCAGACTGCCGCACTGAGGGTTTGTTGCTGTTGGTGCAGCCACCACTGGAGCATACAAATATATGGATTTACTTCCACAGATTCATTTTTAATACGGTGTACTTGTTTATTTCTCGTAATAATCGTGCTGTATCGAATCTCTATCGCCTGTCACTTTCCTCCCAGTGTGTGCTGTTGTTGTTCACACTTTTACCAAACTTTTAGAAAAAGGATTAAATGTGACAAACCACAGTACAAAGTCTCACATTTACATTAAACTCAAGCTCAGTGAAACCTGTACAATTTATCAAATGGTATGAAGTACTTTATTTCCCCATCTGTTACACTTAAGAGAAATATTGGTGAGAATGCTGCACTAAATACTTATTATACTACACTCATTGGTCACTACATCAGCTGCTTGTTAAGGCAAATATCTAATCAGCCAATCATGTGTCAGCTATTCAGTGTATACTGGCATATAGACATGGTCAAGATGACCTGCTGAAGTTTACACTGAGCATCAGAATGGGAGGAAAAATGACTTTGAAAGCGCCATGGTTGTTGTGAGAGAATATTTCAGAAACTGATGACCTGCTGGGAATTTCCCCACACAACCATCTCTAGTTTACAGAGAACGGTCTGAAAAGAGAAAATATCCAGTGAAAAGCAGAAGAAGATCTCTGAACGCACAACACTGGAAAAATGTTGCCTGGTCTGATGACTGTCGATCCTCGTCTCAACAGTTCAGGCTGGTGGTGGTTTAATAAGGTGGGAGAATTTCCCTGGCACGCTTCTTGAAACCAGCTGAACACCATTCAAACACCACAGCCTATCTGAGTATTGTTGCTGACCATCTCCATATGACCATCTTCCGATGGCTGCTTCCAGCAGGTTGAACACGTCACATCATCTCAAACTGGTTTCTTGAACATAAAAAGAGTTCACTGTACTCAAATGGCCTCCAGTCACCAGTCCTTTGGGATGTTGTAGAACACATTCATAGATGTGTAGCTGATAAATCTATAGTCTCGGGGTGATGCATTCATGTCAACATGGACCAAAATCTCAGAGGAAAGTTTCCAGCACCTTGCTGAATCTGAGCCATGAAGAATTAAAGCACCTCTGAAGGAGAAAGGGCGTCTAGCACAGTGCTAGCACCTAATAAAGTGACCTGTCAGTGTAGGACATATGGACTTAGCTTTATTCGTTTATTCATTAACTATTATATATATATATATATATATATATTCTATATATTTTCTATCAAATTATTCCAATAAAATGTGGGCAAATTATAAAAAATACCCCAGTATTCCAACGGGAGGATTTTAAAATTGATTTGTTATACTAACTCAGTATAAATTAGGCTGTTTAGGTATCAAACGATTGATAGCTTTCATAGTTTAAGTGTGTATTTCAGTGGAAAATGTGCGGTTTGGTACATTTTTTGCAAACTCTAATCAACAAATACTGAAGCTTTACCGTAGATACACTTCAATAGGAGACTGCACATGTGTGTTTCACAGAACTTGCAATGATAAGAGGAAAAGGGAGCTATAATTAGGGGTTTCATTAGAAACGCTCAGACAGCTTGTATAACTGCAGACAGCACGCCCCCTCCCGGTGTAGGAACCTGTTTACGTGTTTACCCTGCAGTCACCTGTGAGGTCTGCCCGGCAGAGCCAACCTGGACACTACAAACCTCCTAATAGCCCCGTTTTTGGAGCTACACTCAGTTCCCTGTTGCTGATATCGTCCTTCATGATCACCTTTGGCGCGATCAGCTAACGCTAATAAAACGCTCGTTCTAAAGGCGCTGATAACACAGACACGCGTTCTGGAAAACGTGTCCCCGGCTCTCCGGTATAATCACAAAACCAGCGGTGACCCCTTCTTACCGCTGCTCAGGCCACGGAGTGCCCTTCCAGCCCGCAGACCTCTTAGCAACGCCGCCATATCAGCTGCTCACAGCGGCGTCACCACCGCGCGACTCGCTCCCACAGCGGAAATCCAGTCAGAGCATTTCAAAATAAAACGCCTGAATTAGGTGTGTATGTTTGTGTGTGTGCGTTTTTCACGTCTGTGTCCCAGTAATCATAAACTTGTAGCTAAAATTTACATATAGAGCATTTAATTTCCCAAACGCGAACACTCTTTTTCAGTGTTTATACATTTAAACTCAATCACGCCTGTAAATTACAATAAAACTAAGACCATCGAATTGTGCAAAAAAAAGAAGTAATTTTAATAAATTTAATAGTTAAAAACTTTTCCATGAAAAGGTTTGAAAAATATATTTTGGATCATCCTGTATTAGGTAAGCATAAACCTATTGCGTCTAAATTAATTTATATTAAGTCAAGTATACATAATGTATGAAGAACCTTCACACAGCCTGTGGGCCAGGCTCAAATACTTTACTTTGAAAATAGGAACCGGAAACACGCTCTGACGTAACTGTAGCTGAGTTTAACCGCCATCAGGACAGCAGGCAAGTCTTCGTGTAGGCTCGGTTTACGTTTTGTTTCTTTAGTTAATTCTGCCACCAGAGGCCTTTTAGGAGAGCAGTAGACAAACGTTAAGCCTTTGATACTGCGGGTAGCCGTGTAGCGGGAGCTGCTTGGTGTTCACGCCGTCGTTAGGAGCTGATTACGAGCCTCTGCCGGTGCTGCGTCACGTTGTTTGCTCCTCGGAGCTCCTGAAACACCGGAGTCAAGAACAAACCTCTAATTATTGGTATGTCACGTAAGCGGTTTTTTCTGTTTTGCAGACTTTAAACACATCTCTTCACTGTCACTTACAGAGCGACAGGGAACCTTCTAGACCTTTGTACGATAACATTAGAATAACATTTTGTAATTTGGCTCTGATTGGATCTTAAAGGCTTTTTATTACACTCATTTGCACTTCCACGTTTATATTAGAATAGCTTTACATTAAGATTCACACTTGTATAAATACCCCTTTGATTTGATTTTTACTGTGATTTTTACTTTAACTAATAATTAGTTAATGTGAGAAAACATGCCTTTCATGTATATTGATACTGTGTTTTTAGGAAATCTCGAATGATATTGTGCCCATCTTTGAAGCACTTTGGGTCAGCTTCTGTTCTTCAAATGTTTTGTAGGATATGAATAAAATAAACGTTACAGTCAATACAAAAAATTTCAGACATGTTTCACAGTGCAGGTATGCGGCCCAGGACAGATCCCCTAAAGCTTCCTCAACATCATCTACCGCTGAGTAATTACATGTCTGAGAGGATGGTGTGTCATGTATGAGTGCTTGAACACAATATGAGGTACCTGTGCTTTTGGTAAATACACCTTTAAAGCTCACAGAACATGTGGAAAGACAGAGATGGCAGTTTAAAACTATTCCCACATACAGTGGGGCAAAAAAGTATTTAGTCAGCCACCGATTGTGCAAGTTCCCCCACTTAAAATGATGACAGAGGTCAGTAATTTGCACCAGAGGTACACTTCAACTGTGAGAGACAGAATGTGAAAAAAAAATCCATGAATTCACATGGTAGGATTTGTAAAGAATTTATCCGTAAATCAGGGTGGCAAATAAGTATTTGGTCACCTCAAACATGGAAAATCTCTGGCTCTCACAGACCTGTAACGTCTTCTGTAAGACGCTTTTCTGTCCCCCACTCGTTACCTGTATGAATGGCACCTGTTTGAACTCATCATCTGTATAAAAGACACCTGTCCACAGCCTCAAACAGTCAGACTCCAAACTCCGCCATGGCCAAGACCAAAGAGCTCTCGAAGGACACCAGGAAAAGTATTGTAGACCTGCACCAGACTGGGAAGAGTGAATCTACAATATGCAAGCAGCTTGGTGTGAAAAAATCAACTGTGGGAGCAATCATCAGAAAATGGAAGACATACAAGACCACTGATAATCTCCCACGATCTGGGGCTCCACGCAAGATCTCATCCCGTGGGGTCAAAATGATCATGAGAACGGTGAGCAAAGATCCCAGAATCACACGGGGGGACCTGGTGAATGACCTGCAGAGAGCTGGGACCAAAGTAACAAAGGTCACCATCAGTAACACACTACAACGGCAGGGAATCAAATCCCGCAGTGCCAGATGTGTTCCGCTGCTGAAGCCAGTGCATGTCCAGGCCCGTCTGAAGTTTGCCAGAGAGCACATGGATGATACAGCAGAGGATTGGGAGAATGTCATGTGGTCAGATGAAACCAAAGTAGAACTTTTTGGTATAAACTCAACTCGTCGTGTTTGGAGGAAGAAGAATACTGAGTTGCATCCCAAGAACACCATACCTACTGTGAAGCATGGGGGTGGAAACATCATGCTATGGGGCTGTTTTTCTGCCAAGGGGACAGGACGACTGATCCGTGTTAAGGACAGAATGAATGGGGCCATGTATCGTGAGATTTTGAGCCAAAACCTCCTTCCATCAGTGAGAACTTTGAAGATGAAACGAGGCTGGGTCTTCCAACATGACAATGATCCAAAACACACCGCCCGGGCAACAAAGGAGTGGCTCCGTAAGAAGCATTTGAAAGTCCTGGAGTGGCCTAGCCAGTCTCCAGACCTCAACCCCATAGAAAATCTGTGGCGGGAGTTGAAAGTCCGTGTTGCTCGGCGACAGCCCCAAAACATCACTGCTCTCGAGAAGATCTGCATGGAGGAATGGGCCAAAATACCAGCTACTGTGTGTGCAAACCTGGTAAAGACCTATAGTAAACGTTTGACCTCTGTTATTGCCAACAAAGGTTATGTTACAAAGTATTGAGTTGTATTTTTGTTATTGACCAAATACTTATTTGCCACCCTGATTTACGAATAAATTCTTTACAAATCCTACCATGTGAATTCATGGATTTTTTTCTTCACATTCTGTCTCTCACAGTTGACGTGTACCTCTGGTGCAAATTACTGACCTCTGTCATCATTTTGGGGGGGAACTTGCACAATCGGTGGCTGACTAAATACTTTTTTGCCCCACTGTACCTAAAAAAGGATCCTGGTGTTATTTGTCTCTCAGAAACAGTTCATAACTTCCCTTCAACTGATTCATGTCACCTAAAAGGTAAACCTGTTTCTCCATCACAGCTCTGATGATCCAGTAAGGACATCTCCTGGTTTCATCTTCATGTTTCCCTCTCACCAGATAACCAAACCATATCATGACCAGCAGCTTTACAGCTGTGGCTCCAGCAAACATCAGCTGATACTAGAAATTAATATTAAATAAATTCTAACAACAGCTGATCAAGCTTAAACGTGCTGCTGTTGTTTAGCGCGACATCCGCTGGTTTCCTCTTTCGGCGCAAAGTGGGATAAACAAACAAGAGAGCCGATCAGCTGATCATTGATCAGTTTTCATGATTGAAGTAGAAACAGGAGAGGGAGGGGGGAGAATGTAAGAAGAAGAGGCAGCTGTGCAGCGTAAACACAGAATAACTCCAGCTTTGTGCCTTTTTCATTGTAGCTGAATTACGGGACAAACTGTTCCTTTTCACCTCAATAAGAAACGCGTAATATTTTCTCTGAATACCAGACGGGACGGTTGGCAACTCTAATAACTTATGAACAAAATAAAGTTCAACATCAGTAACATAGCACCCACCCAGCTGTATAGAAACTCTGTCATGCTAGCTAGCACGCAGTAAGGAAAAAGTCAGAATAACGAAAATAAACTCCACCTAAACTTGGTTTATATCTGACCCAGAGAGACTGCAGGTCATAACTTCTTACCTGAAGTTCAGTTCACACTTGGACCGGCGGCCGCCTCGGGTCTCTTTTCCTTCTGCGTCCCTTTTCCTTCATCCACCTGCTGGCCTCCACCACTTGCTAATGTTACTGAATCTGTGGAAGCTCCGCGATAGCCACCACACGAAGTAACGAGTAACGACCCTATCTAAATCCCAGTAACGGCTAACGCGTTCCTGATTTTGGCATAATAACTAGTTACCGTGCTCGTTACCACAATAATAACGTAGTTACTGTAACGCGTTACTTAATAACGCGTTAGTCCCAACACTGTCAGTAACACACTAAAACGGCAGGGAATCAAATCCCGCAGTGCCAGACGTGTTCCGCTGCTGAAGCCAGTGCATGTCCAGGCCCGTCTGAAGTTTGCCAGAGAGCACATGGATGATACAGCAGAGGATTGGGAGAATGTCATGTGGTCAGATGAAACCAAAGTAGAACTTTTTGGTATAAACTCAACTCGTCGTGTTTGGAGGACGAAGAATACCGAGTTGCATCCCAAGAACACCATACCTACTGTGAAGCATGGGGGTGGAAACATCATGCTATGGGGCTGTTTTTCTGCCGAGGGGACAGGACGACTGATCCGTGTTAAGGACAGAATGAATGGGGCCATGTATCGTGAGATTTTGAGCCAAAACCTCCTTCCATCAGTGAGAACTTTGAAGATGAAACGAGGCTGGGTCTTCCAACATGACAATGATCCAAAACACACCGCCCGGGCAACAAAGGAGTGGCTCCGTAAGAAGCATTTGAAAGTCCTGGAGTGGCCTAGCCAGTCTCCAGACCTCAACCCCATAGAAAATCTGTGGCGGGAGTTGAAAGTCCGTGTTGCTCGGCGACAGCCCCAAAACATCACTGCTCTCGAGAAGATCTGCATGGAGGAATGGGCCAAAATACCAGCTACTGTGTGTGCAAACCTGGTAAAGACCTATAGTAAACGTTTGACCTCTGTTATTGCCAACAAAGGTTATGTTACAAAGTATTGAGTTGTATTTTTGTTATTGACCAAATACTTATTTGCCACCCTGATTTACGAATAAATTCTTTACAAATCCTACCATGTGGATTCATGGATTTTTTCTTCACATTCTGTCTCTCACAGTTGACGTGTACCTCTGGTGCAAATTACTGACCTCTGTCATCATTTTGGGGGGGGGGGAACTTGCACAATCGGTGGCTGACTAAATACTTTTTTTCCCCACTGTAATCCAGTGGAGCCATGTTCCAAAAGACTTGAAGCTTTAACAGCTGCCAAAGAGGCTTCTGCAGAATACAGAATCAAGACTCTGTAAGTGGGAGTGGAGTTGAGCACTGGATGAATCTGTTGTGTCTTAATGTTACAGACATGCCAGTTTGGCCTTTCTTGCAGCCTGGCTGATTCATCAAGTTACAGACCTTGGGTTGAAATTTTACAACCTCCACAGTCACCAAAACTGCAGTTTCTTTTCATTATTTTTTCCACTGCTGCTTGTTTCTAATGAACAGCTTAGCTTTGACCCGGCTGCGGTTTACAGAGTCAGAGAGTCTACACGATAGCAGGAAGAAAGAGTTCACTTGCTGTTGATTTTCCCAGAACAACAAAATTTACTTTTTTGTTTTTGTGCAAGTACATGTGGGATTTATGTTGTCATGGTGGAGGCCACAGCAGCAAAAGGATGGAATGCTTCAGTAGTCATTACCTACACCTTTAAACACACAAACTTTGATGCTGCACTTTCAGGTATAAAAACTTGAGTTCACTTCCTCCAGGGAATCATGGCAGACCTTGGCATCAGAGCAGGAGACAAAGTGGTGCTGGTGTGGGCTCAGCTTTCAACACCTACGGCCCTGAAGCAGTACGCAGAGGCGCTGGGAGCGGTCGTCGGTCCGTATGGTAGAGTGGCGGTGGAGAACATGGACATGCTGCTGCTGTGTAAGTTCACCTGATAATTTCTTTTTAACACATGCTCTGACTTAACCTCTTAAGGAAAACTGCTGAAACAGCAGCTGTAGACTGTCATCATCACCACAATCAACACGCGTTAAATTCCCCTGCATCTCTGTCATGAGTTCATGTGTGCAAATGTCTAAAAATAGTCACAATTACAGTACTTATCGTAACTGCTACTTAACTACTCGGGAGAACAGCTGTTAAAGAGAGGTGCTTTCTGAGGTGGCGGGAATTTAAAATGCACTTCATGTACCTGGTGAACACAGATCTGCCTGTAAGAGGTTATTGATGAAACTTGCAAATGAATATTTCTGAATCGATAGAACTTTAAGACAAAGGAAACTCGAATTCACAAAGAATATCCATTTTCTTCCAGTGCACCTGCACACTGGGTCTTATGGTTAACCCACCTCCTACGTCTCACTTTGAACCCCTGCTCCATTGTGAAATACTTTAGTTTGCAGTTCAGAACATAGCGTATTTCACATTAATTGTCTCCTCCTGTCCTCTCCTCAGCCTCTCACGCGGCCTCCACCTTCAACTGGGTGCTCTCTTGCCTTCTGGCTGACAGCTCCTCCATCCACACTTTAGAGACTCTAGCAGAGATAGCCAGAGTGCTCAAACCTGGAGGGCAGCTGGTCCTTGATGAACCAGTTACAGGTAAGAGACAGTAGTCCATTCATCCATTTGCTGCTGGAAGATAAAAAAGATACTCCAGATGTCCCACTTAGCAGCTCCTCCTGAGGGATGGTGAGATGTTACAGAGTCTCATGAGAGTCTGGATCAGAGTGTTCTTGACCCTGTGATCTAGTGTGTAAACCTGTTTGAGCTTCTAGATTTTTGCTCTGAATTCCTTCGCTGCCCTTTGTTGAGCCAGCATGGAATCCTTTTGACCTGTTACATTTAATCCTAATAACACTGGGACTTCACTGTTATTCATTTTGTCATTGTTTTTTTTGTTTTTTTACTTTCATGGATTTTTAAAAAATATGCTTGGCCTGCAATAGCATTTTTTTTCACATCTGAACCAATCACTGTTCAGTTATTAAAAGGTTAAACACCTCCTGAAGTAGGAGCTAAGAGACCCCAAAAAACAGGGTTCCAAGAAATCTTCTAGTACCTAATTCCTGCAGTCATAAGAGCTGTGAAAAGGTTCCTGTGCCCCTGGAACTGGGGCATTTTAAGGAGCTCCAGCATTACTCTAACCTCTCCAAAAGTTGATTCTGTTCATCTGGACGTAGTGTTTTGTGGGAGAAATGTTTCATCACTCATCCAAGTGACTTCTTCACTCTCAGCTGACTGCAGGTTTCCCCAATCTTATAAACAGTACATTTGCATAATGACTGAAACCAGCCCACTGAAGGAACAGTGGGCTGGGAGGTCAGTTCCTTAATCTTAATTATGCAAATTCTCATGACCATTGATCAACATTAACAACAAACCATTACTCTGACCGCTCTCTGGAGCCTGCTACTCGGTCCCGGCAGGTGACTGGTAAGGATGACAGGTGAAATAGTAACCACTGGCAATGCAAAGTGTCAGGTATCAAGTTTATCTCACTTCAGCAGCATGACTGACGTGACTTTGAATGAGAGTGAAGGACACTGTTGTTTGACACGTGATACAAGAGTGGCCTAAGTGTGCACTGTTACAGTGGAAACGCATTATCGACAGCAGTTTAGGTGTATTTATCCTCGGTGTCGATGTGTTTTAATGTGCTGAGTATATCTGTGTTACAGAATCAGAAGGACAAAGTGTGAGGACAGCTGAGAAGCTGGTGTCGGCTCTGAAGCTGTCCGGCTTTATGTCAGTAACAGAGGTGAGTAGTTAACACTAGGGCTGTTCGATATAACGATATATATCGGATGACGATATAAAAACGTCTGTCGTTTCATTTTACGCTATCGTTTGTTTCGCAGTGTGGCAAAATAAAATGTTTACGGCAATATTTTTTTCATCGTTTGATGGTCACTGTAGTGGTTATATTAATTTGTTAAATTTCTCTTTCTTTTATATTTAATATGACCACACTACGGATGGACAAGCGACTGTTTTTACGCGTTGCTGTTAGCAACCACGATGGTAAAACAATGGCGTGGCTCCGCCGTCTGCTTGTTTGTTTTGCATATTAACCTTTCACAATAAAGCTCAAGATCCTGTTGAGGCTTTTCAAAATAAACAAAATCCTGTGAAAGAGTATGCAGTATTTACGGATGAGAAGCAAAAAAAGAGCCGTCAGGTGCTAAAAAATAAACCTTAGAGTCAAACGTTAGAACAGGCTTTTCCCCGCAGCACGCCGTGTAATAAATATTCACAAAGAAAACGGCGGCCGTTACAACTTATGTCTAAAAATGTATAGTTTCATGCATTGGCTAAAAGTCATAACTCCAGGTACACAACGCCCAGCTGAAAACACTTCATGCAAGTCGAGCTGCCCGAGATTCATGGAATTTACAGAAAATTTTAAATGTTGTGATTTATATCGTTATCGGGATGATAGATGTCTTATATCGGGATATGAGATTTTGGTCATATCGCACAGCCCTAGTTCACACTGTGGAGTAGAGGGATGTTTTCCCCAACATCTGCAACTGTGTACTCCAGCAACATGCATATTCAGGACATTATTCCACTTAGACCAGCTGATCGGAGCACTTGAGGCACCGGTTGACATGTTGTGAAGTTAGTTTTGGGTTTAAATTCCTGGAAGCTTGTCTCTGTAAACAGATTTTGAGTCTCCAGCTGCTTGAACAGTGAGGAACATGATTGGAAGAAAGAAGTTGGTATGGGTCTTTCAGTTGCTGGCTTCTGAGAATCCCCTTACTGAGGAGGTCTAATTATTGTTAATAGTTTGACCTGATGGTCATTTTTGCTTCCTCATTCACACGGAGCATCATCTGCCTCCATCGCATCCTATCCCTGCCATCCTCCTCTGTCATGTCCATATTCAACATCCTTTGTCCAATATATCCACCATCCCTCCTCTGCACATGTCACAAGGGTTTTCCCTAAAACCTGCATACCTTTTTAGTTTTATTTAATTTTTTAAAATTTGCTGAGATTAAAAAAACGTGAACTTTGGGCAAAACGCTACACTGCCACTTTCTTCCCAGCCCAATAACGGTGTAATAGGGACAGGTGTAATAGGGACAGGTGTAATAGGGACAGGTGTAATAGGGACAGGTGTAATAGGGACAGGTGTAATAGGGACAGGTGTAATAGGGACAGGTGTAATAGGGACAGGTGTAATAGGGACAGGTGTAATAGGGACAGGGAAAGTGCTACACCGACATGACGCCACATCCTACCTTAACCAGTGCTGACTAATAAGGGAGGGCACAGTATAACTGCTGCTCTGAGTGTGCTGCACATCCCAGAGTGTTAGTATGAACATGGAGGAATCCTCAGTTCACTGTGGGTCCATCAGTTAAGCAGCGAATTTAGCTGCTACACGTTATTTCTGTGGGTCTTCACGTCACGGGTGGGGAAAAAAAAATGCTCCCAGCTGGGCGTATTCACAAGGCTGGATCCAGCCCCTGATTTTGTGCCATGCTTATATCAGTTTGCTGTCTCGTCATTCAGATCAGCAAAGCAGAGCTCAGTCCTGAAGCGCTGAGCTCCCTCAGGGCAGCCTCTGGTTACCAAGGAGACTCCCTGTCTCGAGTCCGCGTATCTGCCTCCAAACCCGACTTTGAGGTGGGGTCATCGAGCCAGATCAAACTGTCGTTTGGGAAAAAGACAGCCAAGCCAGGTAGGCTTCATAAGTACGCTTTGTTCTTTCTCCTGTTGTCTCTGAATCCACAGCTCACCGTCTCTGTCAACTATGATCTAATATAATAGGCTACAGATGCCAGATTCCCTTTAGTTTGTAGAGAGGTTTGAGTTGATGATGATAGGGACATAAATCTGTAATTTTACAGATTACAGATTTATGGCTTTGTTTATGGCTCTAACAAAGGAGAAGTTACTGTCTGGGCATTAGGAATACTTCATGTTAATAAACTGAGTTCTGCTCAGTTTAAAATGAAAGAAAATCCAACTGAAGAAACAAGAAGTACCACTATGAAGTCAAGAACAATCAAGTTAGGAATCTGCTGACCAATTTGGAAAAAAAAACCAAACGTTTTCACGTTTTAAAGACTATCAACAGAAGACGAGTGACTTTCTCGACTCTTTATACAGACACAATAATCCAGTTTGTCTGCGATCGCTTCTTTTTTTTTTTCTTTTTTTTATGAATAATGTAATTTCCACTTGGAGGACGAAACTTCATTTCCTATTCGGGCTGTCTGTCGTCCTCACTACAGTAACATTTAATTTTAATTTTTTTTTTTAACAATGCTGCATTTGCATCATTATAAGTGACGAGTGAGTCTGTGAGCTCCTCAGACTGTCTGTGCTGTGAAGCTAATGTTGGTTAAAATGTGTGATTTCAGCAGAGAAACCTGCTCTGGATCCCAACACGGTGAAAATGTGGACGCTGTCAGCCAACGACATGAACGACGATGATGTGGTGAGTTTGTACACCGACTGAAGCGCTGAACCACGCACACGTGACCGTTTATTAGGCAGACTGAAATCCTCTTTTAAAGAAAAATATATGTATTTCAGCACGATGTAGTTTGTGGGGAATTGCTGATTTTTCTGCAGTTTCTCAAACCTGGAGTAATGCAACACATAAATGACACACTGATGTTTTTCTTGTCCGTCGTGTTTATGTTCTGTGTAGGATCTGATGGACTCGGATGCTCTGCTGGATGAAGATGACTTGAAAAAACCTGATCCAGCTTCTCTTAAAGCTCCGGCCTGTGGAGAAGGAGCCGACAAGAAGAAGAAAGCCTGCAAGAGCTGGTGAGGTTTTGTTTAAATCTCACATATTTTGGAGAGATTTAAGACCAAGATCCGAGCTTTCAGAAATGTCAGTGCACTTTTAACCAGATATTACACGATTTACCCATGCACAACCTTTGGGCTCATGCTCATTTTCAGCTTCATGACTTATAAAATTTATGTTTGAGATGTCCGCATTAAGGACGTCTGCTCTCACTGACAGCATACAGATCCAGTGTTATGAGCAATCTGAAGTTTGCGGCGATCTGAAACTTTTGCATGAGCATGAAGGACATCATGTGACGTGATGCTGTACTGTATCTTTGTGTAGCACGTGTGGGCTAGCTGAAGAACTGGAGCAGGAGAGTACAGGAAAACAGAAGACTGACCTGCCAAAATCAGCCTGTGGAAGTGTGAGTGTATACTTTCAAAAGCCTGCATTGGTTCCTCATCCCTCCTCTGGTTCTAATAAAGAAATAATAATTATCTTTGTTCTGTTTGTGGCAGTGTTACCTTGGCGATGCTTTCCGATGTGCCAGCTGCCCGCACACGGGGAAGCCGGCGTTCAAGCCGGGAGAGAAAATCGTTCTGGACAACAAAACACTGACGGATGCTTGAAACACAACTTCAGCAACGCGCACTGCTCAAACCTCAACACATGACATTCCTCTCTTTTCCAACCCTGTAGACACGATTCCCTCTGATTAAACCCCGAGGATCAGTGAGGCACCTTGCTGATCCATTTTGTGTATAATCCACACGGGAGTAAATATGCACTGAGAATGTTTGAGTCCTGCTGTGATGAGATTTAAAACATAAAGTAAACTCTCAAGATGATCAGTGCAATTACACCATACAGAAATGTTTTTTTTCAATCTGTCAGCTGGTTTGCAGTTTCCATCATTGCAGCTTCAATAGAAATGATTCATCATTGACTACAAAGTCTATAGTGAGAGCGCCTTCACCTGAAGGCTTTCTAGGTCATTCTGAAAAGCTGATATGCTTTCTTTATTCCTTGAATTTAACTTCCATTTACACCTGATCGCTAACAGCTGAAGAACCGAGTGGAAACGTATTGCTGTTTAAGATTTACGAACGCTGACATCGAAACCAAACCGCATTTAAACCGTTCAAATGAAGGGTCTGTATGTATGTGGAAGGCAAAGAAGTGTTGTTGCCTCTCTTTGTTTCATTGCAATAAACTAAAACCAGCCTTACAATGTTTAAACATATCCCATTTATTTCACTGCATGTGACTAAATACTTAAGAAATGGTTATTGGTATTGTGACTGCAGGTGGCCCAGGATCTAAATGTAATCCCTTGCTTTAACAGCAGCTTTAAACACTCGTTTTAGAATATGACTTCTTTCACAAAAACTCTTGACACCAATTTAAAAAAACAACTTTATAAACAATTTCCTGAATATCAAATAGTCTCTCAAAACAACATTTGGCTTTACTAGACTGTAACCTGCTGACTGACAGCTGCTACATCTCTTCTAAGTTTTTGTGTACAAACCTTTATTGTAATGAGAATTTAAAAAACGACTTCAAACAGACTTTTAATGTCCAGCTGATACAAAATATCCCGCAGCTGTATCATCTCAGAAAGTAAAAAATAGAACTGGTGACATCCTCACTAAGCTTCTCATGTTCCACACTCTGAATTATGGTTAATCATGGAGATTCAGTCAGAACAAAACATGTTAAATGTCAGGTTTGGCAAAAAGTGAGCTGTTCAGTCGGTGATTGCTCGACGTCACTGAGATGTGACACTGAAGTCCATCCTAATGTCTCCTAAACTGGGTTCAAAGGTGAAGCTGTAGTACACCGCGGCCCTGCCGTCACCTGAGATCTCCCACGGCGACCCGAAGAAGTACACTCCCTGCTTCCTGTGTCGACTCCACTCGCAGTCGCCCTGCAGGAGAAACGTCTGCTGTAAAACCCAACAAGTCCACTGTGTCCCCAAACTTCACACTCCCAGTGAAACGCTCCACCGAGGACCACTTTTAGTAATCTTTAGTGATTCTTTAAACTTATTTTGCTTTAATTGTTTTTCATTTACAGTATTGTATATGCACTCATAATCACTGTTCTTCTCACTGAAACAAAACAGCCCTACCAAATAATAGCAGGTAAAATCTGTTGACATTAGAAACAACCAGGAGTACTGACAAGCAGCCGATGAGGGTTAAGAGGGTGCAGACACCCGGTCTCCTTCTAAACTGCTGCAACTACAAAAGAAGACTAAAATTGTATAACAACTACACATCTGTTGGTAGTGCTGGCGAATGCCTGGATAAGAGGTTCTCCCTGTGGTTCCTCCCACAGCCCAAAGACATGCAGTTAGTGGTGATTCTAAATTAACCATAAGTATGAACGTGAGTGTAAATGGTTGTTTGTCTCTCTGTGTTAGTCCTGCAGCCTGTCCAGGGTGTACCTCTCCTCTCACCCTGTGGTGGCGGCTCTTTCAACACTGTGTTAGCAATTAAGTGTTAGCTCATTCAGAACTCTGCTGCTCGAGTCCTCACTAAGACCAAAAAAGTGGACCACATCAGTCCAGCTCTGAGGTCTTTACACTGGCTGCCTGTCCGTCAGAGGATAGACTTTAAAGTTCTGATGCTGGCCTATAAAGCTCTGAATGGTTTAGGACCAAAATACATCAATGACCTCCTGACCCAGTATGAACCTTCCAGATCCCTCAGGTCATCTGGATCCGGTTTTTTATCAGTTCCCAGAGTCAGTTTGTTTGCTTGTTTTAATCAATTTTAAATCGTGCTTTTTATTTGTTTTTGTTTCTAATGTCTCTGTAAAGCACTTTGAATCACCTTGTTGTTGAATTGTGCTATACAAATAAACTTGCCTTGCCTAAAGAAAGAGTCATTTAGTAACGAAATGAAGCTCTAAACTGAGGCAGATACCTGCTCATTGATTGGTCCGTTGAGACCTGCGCTGACAGTGATGTCATCTGTCAGGTGGTACTCCATCCACAATGCAACACCATGGCAACGACCTTCCCTGAAAAGCATGTTTAACATAGAAAATATGCTACTGACTCAACTCTATGAAGCAGAAGATGAACGTCAAACCTCACAGTAGTATTTTAACAGCATCAAAACACAACAATAAAAGGAGCTCTACGGGGTGAGAGAAAACCCCGAAAATCAGACGTCCCCCGCGAGCAAGTATTTGGATGGTGGGAAGGAAAAACTCCCTTTTGACAGGAAGAACCAGGCTCAGGGAGTTGCTGCTTCAACCATTTGGGACTCAGGAGAAAGAGAAGAGACAAAACAAACTACAGAAAACAAAAGACAAATAACACAACAGCCACAATGATAGAAAACTGACATATTAGACTGACATGTATGTCTCAAATTAGTTCTGGCACTGATTAAAGTAACTGTACCTAATGAAAGACAGCAAGCCCTGGCTGCTGATTGGCTGCTGAGGGAGGCACTGTGTGAAGTCAAAGGTCATGGTGGCGGTGGACTGGGTGAGAGCCCGACAAGGATACTCCCACAGGGGGTGTGGCTCCGCCTCACGGGACTCGCGGAAATCCAGAGAGCGCTGAGGGGACATAAGGATTTATTTGGACACAGATAGTTACAGTTGTGATCAGCAGGAGTCAATGAGCTTCGAATTTATACCAAAAATTAATTAAAGGTGTTTCACACGGCTCATTTGTAGATCCACTTCTTTTTGTAATATATTTTTATTACATTATTTCATCGTCACAAATTGGTATGTACATTTATATGCAGATGACACAATATTTTACTGTACTGTTGATTCTGCATTGAAATCTCCCAAATCACTCATTAGTCACTAACTGCTTTGCTTTCATTATGTTTTCTGTTCAGTTTTTGAAGGCTGAAGTTCAGCAGTTTGAAATGATTCAGCAAGCTTGTGCACATGAAAGTCCTCTCTCAGGGTCAAACTAGTATTTAGAGGTGTCTCTGTTTGAGTATTTGTCTTATTCCTGACACCTTCAATCCCAAAAGCTAATAGAACTCACAAAATAGAAGTAGCACAGAGCACTAGTTCAATAAAAACGACTACAGATCATCTCTAATGAGTTTTTAAGATAATGCTTTTTACTGATCCAAATGTTACAGTGTTGCCATTAAAATAGAAATAACTCATTCAAAACCTCATTTAACATCCAGTGAAATCATCTCATTTTACCTGGACCATTTCATCCATGGGCGTGACATCGAAGCCCTCGCAGGTTCCACACGGCGCTCTTATCCTCCACAAATCCTACCAGGCGGACAAAGACAGAAACAACGCGTTTATTTTTTTGGTTAAATAATTGGATATACGTCTAAAATAACTGAATCTCAAATCACAGTCATTCCCCTCCACGTGAGAGGAATCTCACAGCATGTAGAACTGAAAGATGGAGATGCAGAAAATGATCAGAGTATTTAACACCTTCACTCACTGGTGTGAACAAAACAAAAACAAACAAACAAAATAGCAACTTGTTTGTTGCCATTTGGATGAAACATTTAACAGCGCCTTCATCTGTGAACAGTCTTCATGCTTAAAACTAATAAGTATTAACCACTGAATATGACCTGAATTCACATAAGCAGCCAACATCTGATAGATTGATTAAGTATTTATTTGATTGGTTAAAGTGTAAAGTCTGAAGGATCATCGCAGAAACAAGTGTAAGCTGATTTCCACAAAGAGAAGATTTTTTGGTTTATGGGTCCCATTCTGGGAACGTTTGATCGCCCTGTATACAGATGATAACAACAATCATAACAGCCTCACCTGGAACTCCACAGCCACCATGTGAAGGGAGGCAGAGCGGGGCAGGATGCTGGCGTCGGGTCGCAGAAGACCTGCCAGGGCGGTGCGACAGTACCAGAAGAACAGGGAGTGCCACGGCAGGAGGCTGGTGCTGAAGTACGGTTCACCCATCAGGATGGAGATCTGCACAGGAGAGGCCAACATCACCTCACACATTTCAGTTTCCTTAGCACTCATGTGGGTGGGACTCCTGACGTAAAATCCTCTCTGTCATAACAGATTAATAGATGCTCCCAGTTTGACTGGACTGGACCAGGTTATGTGTTACCACAGTGATTTAGCCAGGTCAACACAGAAAACACAAGACTTTAAACTTGTCAACCCTTTAATCCTGCTTTGAGGTACATCCTTCTAAAGGAGTCTAAATGTGTTGCATTCAGATGCTTCCTGGTTGCATCGGGAAGACGACGGTACCTGTTCTCCTCCTACATCATTACTGGTCAGCTGCTCCGGCCTGATCTCCAGCAGCTCAACACGTCCTTTCATGGAGTTGGCTTCCAAAACCTGCAGAGAAAGATGCTTTCATGTTGATATACAGGACGTAACAAGCAGGATAAGACACAGTTTTGGTTATATGAAACCATTTTATCATCTTTTTACCAAAATGAAACAAGAATAAAAATCATACAGTGCCTGAAACATTTCAAAGCATCACCGCTGAGAATGATCTGAATGATTACCTCATCAATAACCTGTTTAGACATTTGGGAGTTCTCCAAACCGAACACCTGAGTAGAAAAGGAAACACAGGGAAGTGAAAACAGGCGTGACGCTGATGATGTCACGGAGCGACAGTATCTGTGAGGTGAAAGCGGCGTACCTTCTTGGCTCCGAGCATGTGAGCGAACACAGGAAGCAGACTCCCGTCACTGACGCTGAGACACACGCTGTCCTCTCTCAGCACCTGAAGTTCACCCAGCTCGTTAAACCGCAGTCGTATTTGAGAATATATGAATTTACACAGGCGGCCTCGATGCCTCCACTTACGCTGCGCAGAGCGCTGACGTAGCTCTCCGTACGCCGTCTGTCGTTAAGTTCGCCGAAACGCGGCCGAGTCCAAACCAGGTGAGCCTGGCAGGTGCAACATGGCCGAGAGGGAGGAGCCTCAGTCTGTGAGCCCCGCTGGCTGAAACAATCGACATTCAGACCAGTTTGTGACAATTCCCAACCAGGAGGACATGTTTGTGAGTAATGTCTGATAATTCAAGTTATTGCTGTTAAACGTGGTTCTACCATCCGCTGAATCATAGGGTGCAGCTTTTCACATGAATCTTTTCACTCATATTCAGTGAGAACAATCGCACTGATGTCTTCTTGTTGAGCTGCAGACAGATTCAAGAAGTCTCTTAAATAAATTGTTCAAAGCGTATACATGCGTCTGAGCAAACTGTACCTGCGAGGCTGCAGGTTGTACCACAGACTGTAGTCATCGTGGCAGACCATCAGGCTCAGCTCCTCTCCTTCTGTCACCTGGCTCTCCACAGGCAGGAAGTACACGCTCTGCATCCAGTGGTCGCGCCACTGAAAGACACGACAGTGACCGATGATTTATCGACTTACTTTTTGCCGTGACCAAAAAAAATGTCCCACGTGTGGGACTAATGAAGGTTTATCTTATCTCATACTAAACGCAGTGAGTCAAACCTCAGCTGTTTATGCAAAGCTAAGAAAATACCTTCATATATTTTAGCTTTAAAAAATATCAGTTCTGGCTTCTTTATCCTGTCAGTTGTGGATTTTACTGCAGTTTCATTATTATGTACAAAATCCATGCAAAGATGAAGACTGCCAGGCACATTTTCCTACTGTTTCTCCATGCTGCACACACCACAAAGAATCATGTCACAGATTTTTGCTGGCATCTTCACTGAATATAAAGTGAGTGCACTGAAGTGTTGTTCCCTCTGATATTTAAGAATATTTGTGGCACTGCTGCCTGAGCTGTTAAAGAGCTTGCTGTAGTCTGATGCTACTGGCTGCTTAAACACAAGCAGAGCAGTAACTCACCGGGGCCATCTTTGGCTCTTGGTAAGTCCAGCTGGGTGCCATGGTGCACACTATGGACCCAGTGGGGTCCATGTCCAGGTCCCACCAGGACAAAACCGCCTGAGCCCGGCCGCTTGACTGAGCCACAAACTGGGAGGAGTGGGCCTGGAAGGCGCTGCTTACAGGTTTGCTAAAATCCACGCTGAAAGGAAAGGATGACAGTCAGAGAGGGATGTGAATAACTGCAGATGCATACGAGCAAGTGTCTCCTTTCTTACGTGAACATGGTGCAGACGGGACCCAGCGGGGTGAAGCTGGCAGGAGACACCTGGCTCAGCTGGATGTCACACACCGCGTGAGCTCCGGCACACCGGCCCACTGCGGGCGGAGGGACCAGCCTGGCCCCCTCCACCTCAACTGGCTGCAGCTGAGCCCAGCTCCACAGAAGCTCCGACTCTACCAGCTGGGCGTAGACGGTGGCCCGGTGAGGGACGGCCTCGCAGCGCTCCTGCGGGGCAGAAAAAGGAAAGTAAAACTACCGGAAACAGTCCAAACCTTCAGCTGTGAGGAAGCTGCTGACGAATGCAGGAAAAGTGTGACAGCACACACCTGCATCAGGTTTTGGTGGGCGTGCTCGTAGCTGGGCAGAGCTCCTTCACCGATCAGCTCAGTATCGAACAGCTCTGTGATCAGGACGTTGGCCTTCACCTGCATGTCTCCATCTGGAAAACAGGGTTCTGGTTATGAAAACAGATGCACTGCTGTGTAAGTAATGAATGCTGTTTTTTTAAATGTCCTCTGCTTGTTTGGTTTTGTGCTTGGAGTGAATCGTTACAGTTTGGGAGAAAAGAGTGATGTTAGTAAGTTAATATATGGACAGAAGATTTAATTGATTTAGGGTGAGCTGTGAAGTTGAGATTCATTAACACACAGCCTGATGCAGTACTGCCGTGTCTGACCTGGTCCCACAGTGACGTCTGTGGAGTGTTTGTTAATAATCTTGATTTTGTCGGAGAAGCCGTTCTTCTCCACGATGCACTGCGCCGCCTCGGCCATCGGCTTAAAAACCTGCAGGGAAGCATCACAAAGTTATTAACTGATATTAAAACACCACAAGGGGGAAATGAATCCATGCTGAAGGAGAGCGATCAGTGATGTTCACCTCCACGGCGTAACAGAAGTCAGCCCCGGCCGTGATGGCCATCATCGACAGGAGGCCAGTTCCGGTGCCGATGTCCAGCACGATGACCCTCTCGCTGCGAGCCTTCACTCTGGCTACAGCAGCCCGGATGCCCTCATAGTATTTCTTATTCTGCAGTGGAAGACATGTTAGCGGTGTTGTTCTTTTATTTCTTCTGTCAAACACGACACTTGTTATATGTGTTATCCATCTATTTGGGTTTATTATTAGTAATAATAAAAGCACTTCTGAGAGTTCTGAGGGACTTTTTCTCCAGGTCTTACCCTGTCGTGATCGTGCAGCATGTCTGCATAGGAGGACCTGAAAGATAAACCGATGAAGGATCATTGTAAATTTTAAAAAACTGATTAAAGAAGAAAAAGATAAAAATTAGTCACTAATGCAGTTTAAACGTATAAAATCATCATTTTTGAAAACATAACCAACAAAGAACATGTGCCATAACAAAGTCAGTCAAAGGAGCTTAATTAAAACAGAGGAAAGTTAAGAAAAAGATAAATAAGAAAATGAATGTACAATTTAAAAAATATGTTCATGTTCTGTTTACATTTGGATTTAGAAAGACAAACATATAATTTTTTTTAAATTTTATTTTACAATTCTCATTTTTTAGGCCATTTTTTCCATGATATTTTTCACTTCAGTTAACGTTGATTTTTCAAAACCTTTTATTGATCAGCAGCAGTGTAGAGTGAGACTGTATCTGTAGTTTGTTTCCATATCATTATCTGTGCTTTTATATCTCATATTCTTATCTTTATTGTGCATTTTTACACGTTTAAGTTGAGAATTTTCATGACAAACGTTACAATTTCTTTTGCCGGCATTACTGAACTTCCATACAGGATCACAGAGTGGCGAATATCTTCAGTGTTTCTAAGGATCTTTGTTTTCAGGGTACGCAAGACATCTGTAAACCACATCTGTGGTCACTGGACGCCCTGAGCATACCTGGCTATCTCCTGGTGGTAGTCGTACTCCTCGCTCTCCTCCACCCAGTCTAAAGCCCCGGTGGTCGGGTTGGCTCTCCCGCAGAAGGTCTTCATCTCCGCCACGACACTCGGACCCCTCTGCGGTTGAATGACGGCTGGTTTCACCTGAATATTCTCTACAAGTAGGCAAGTAAACACGATCACAGCAGCAGCGTTTCTCCAAAGGAAGCCGCCATCTTGCCACGTGACGTCACGTAGGCGGAGTCACGTGACGCTTTGCGTCGTTGATATTTTCTTTTTTGGTATTTGTGTCGTTATTGAAGTTGTAATTTAGGAGTTGGTTATTAAATACATTTATAAAAGATAATCGGCCTTGTGAAAAGCTAAATTACGAAAATAAAAATGACAATAAAAATATTAGAAAAACATGAGAAGAAAAAAACAGAATAGAAAAGAATAGAAATTGTACGTGTACAACGAAAGTGTGGGTGCTCCAAACAGACTGTAAATAGTAGACAGCAGGAATTTAAACAGCTAAAAAAATATTAAGAAGAAACAGTATAATAATTCATAAAATAAAAATATAAATGATTTCAAAAGTGACTATATTAGTTACTAGAAACAGCCTTTGCAAATAAAAAAAACCTGAATGAATAAAATTAAAATTCACACCTAAATCTTGCTTTCATTATCAAAATAACGTTTCATCATTCTCTCGAGATTCAAAGATTTTTACTGTCAGTTTGCTGCGTGTACAGGACATCCAGCAAAAATGAAATGCTGTTTCTCTCACACACCGTAAAGAAGAATTAAGAGGCAAGAAAGATAAAGGACACTCTAGCAAAATATATAAAAGTCAAACACATTTACAGTGCAGTAGTTCAAGATATAAATAAATACTTTATGCCAAGTAAAGAACATAATAAATAAATAACACTGCATCTGCTGATTGATAGTGATTTCATACTTAATATGTGCCTTATGCTTTTAATAATAGAAATACAAAGTTTACTTGATAAAGACTTTATTAAAACACTTATGGAACAGACTTTATGCTCTTTAGAGGCTTTGAACCAGAAATGTAAAACCAATAACAAAACACCAAACAAAAGACAACAGTTGACTTTGTTACATAAATACAATAAATACTTTCTAAAAAAAATGAGATAAACAACATTTGGTACAAACAGCAAGCTTGAAATGAAAACACAGTTTCAGAGTGATTACAGAGCAGCTGCTCTGGTGGGATGTTCACAGCTGGGAAATCTCAAAGAGAAACCACGTTCATCTTTAAATAATAAACTATAACTTATACACACTTTCATTTGTTCTTTTTTTTAATGTATGCACTTTCCTAATTTATCATCCATTTTTATGTCACCTTAATTTTAACATTTCAATGCATAATGCCATTGTTTCATGTCATATTTTTATATTTGATGTCACTTATATATTTAATGATTCATCAGTGTCTCATTTTTATTAATAATCCAACCACGTATTTAATATTTCTTATTTTCAGTTTAATTTCATTCTCATCTTTTATTTTTTTGTCACTTTTCTTTCATAATGCCACTTTCTATATGATCATTTCTTTATTTCATGTCTTTTTCTTTCATTTTGAAAGCTTTGGTTTTCAATATACATTACATAAGAGTTATGCTTTATCTGAATTTCTACTACACCTTTTATCTATTTTACCATAGTAACTTTGACTCAGCGGGGAGCAAACCCTGCCAAACACCCACGCTGCATTAATGTGTATACGCATGCTGCACAGCCAATTTTATTTAAATTCAACTCAAAGCATTTTTATGTTTGAAGCCCACCAATATCATAAATCTGTCCCATAACCTCTGTCTTCCCTCAAATCAGAAGAAAATCTCCACAAAAAAAGTTTAAAAGTGTCTTTTTTTCAGTAGGAAGTTTTTAGTTTATATAAAGATATCTAATATGCAGCAATTTGAGTCTTAAAAATGTTTTCTCACAAAGAAATGATCAAAAAACTTTGGTGCAGTTTATCCAGGCAGATTGTTTGTTTCACATAGAAACGTTTATGCTGATGTGAGATTTTACTCATGCAGGTCAAAGCAATGCTCAGCGCTGACTCTTTAAAGTGACAGGAAGCAGAAATAACGTTTAACCAGTAACATGGTGGGTAATGAAGAAGAACGAAGGCAGCGTGCAGGCCTGTTTGTGCTGTTTGTCACTTTAAACCTGAACCAAAAGTCCCATCAACAGCTTTTTAAAGTCTGTGAAAATATGACAGCGTATCGAGACTATTGAAGGTTAAGGGAAAATCACAGTATTTAAACTCCTTTTGAAACGTAGTTTGTTGTTTCTCTTAATGACTGGAAAGCTGTTGCTTGTGTTCTAACATTTCCTTTTAAAGATATTTAAACAAATTGAAAGATATAAATTTTACCTACATTTTACTTGGAAATTGTTAAATTAGATGTTTTTCCCATCATAAAAATTCTGTTTTCCTTTTCTTTCTTGTGTTGATATTATTTTTCCCCCACAAATCATACATGTGTGTTTCTCAGAATTGTATGACTTTAATCTCAGGATTTCTTCTTGCTTTACCCAGTCGCTCAGTTTCTCTGTTTGTATTTCTTTACCTTTAGTAATTCGCTCTCATTGTAATGGACACGAACATTCAGGTAGGAAAAATATAAAAAACAAATAAATGTTAATAGATGAACACATTTATTTATCTTCTATCATTTGCTTAGAAATAACAGAACTACAGGGCGTCTGGTCGCTGTTAATGTGACAGTTTGAGAAAGTGGAAAACAGAGTTCAGAGAACAGGTTACTTACCTGAAGCTGAATACTTTTTCACTTTGATCATAATATAATCCCCAGAGAAAAATAAGTCATATATGGTGTGGACTGATAATAAAATCACCCAACCTGCCAAAGAGAAATAAATTCCATCCAAATGGGGCTACAGAGAGTGTATGAAGTGCACAATAGTCCTGTTACTGGACTTTAAAAATCATCCACGTCCTGTTAACTCTGTTGTATAAACTGCAGAAAACTCTGACAGCGACTTCTGGAAGTATAGAAGACTTAAGGCAAACAAAACAACCCCTGCCTCGCAGCTGATATTAGACCTGGACCAGCAAGTCGCCACCTCAAACCCCTGGTAAGCTGGAGGAGAAATAAATTCATGTGCATCACCGAGATCTTGAATAAATAAGGAGAGCTGGAGACTCTGCTCAGCACTGTTTCTAAGTGTTTATTTAGGAGCTCCCTGCTTTTTACACGAAACCCCTGCAGCTATGCACACTTGGCAGTTGGCAGGCAGAAGGCCATGGTGGAGGGAGGCACCAGGATGTCAGTGAAGATGGGTCGGTATCCGACGGGAAGAGGGGGAGCGCTCTGCTCCAGCAAATCCAGTACAGCCCCTTTGATGTCCCGAGAGACGTCGCCTCGGATTTCCAGCAGCACGGACACGTGCTCCTCACTGAGAGAACAAACACAAAATCTTTTTCTACATTATTCACCAAAGGAAATGGACTGGTTCTTACACAGCACTCAAAGCACCTTACACAACTCACCTCATTCACACAAGCTCTTAGGTCTATGTAAGTGCTTTCTATGTAACATTCACACACATTCATGCTCCGATGGATGCTTGGGGTAAGTATCCTGCTCAAGGATATTTGGCTTGGGCAGGGATCGACCCGCAAACCTTGCGATTAGCAGATGACCTGCTCTACTTCCTGAGTTACAGCCAGATCATTTTAAATCGTATGGCATCGCTTTGATGATACCTTTTCTTTCACAATGTCACTTGATTTTAGCTTTTCCTTCTACAATGTTTATGCTTTTGATCATTCTGTTTTATATATGAGTTTATTTATTTCGCATTGATTTTTCTCACCTTTTCACCTGACAGCGTTACTTTAATTCAGACCATTTCATTTTATCTAAAATCAAAATTTTATTTAATTCACATCACCTTATTATACTCTTTTTTCCATAAATGTCACACTTTATGCCTTGTTTAATATCATGCCTCATGTCTCACAGCCTGAAAGTGAGTATAGACTAAGTATAAAAACTAAATGTCAGGCTTTGTCCGTGTGCAAACCTGTGTGGTGAGAAACAATAAAAAAGATTAAAGACTTTAGATGTGCTTAAAGAACTTTAAACCCTCCTGCTGTCATCTCACAGAGGTCTGAGAGATCTTCCACCAACGGTGATGCTAATTTCTAGAGGCCTGATTGGTCAGCAGGCAGCGAGTTCGTGTTATGGCTCTGTTCAGTCTGGGTTTTTCGTTTTGCAGCTTTGTTCAGGTAAGTTATTTTCCTACTCCTGTGGTGCGTGCAATCATAAAAAAGGCTTTTCTCCTTTGAAACGTGCTGACTGACTGATTATGAGATGAATTAAACCTCAGAAACAACCCAAAGACTTCTTGAAACATCCCGTTTTGTCTGCTCACTTTGGAAGAATTTGTTCTGTTGTTTGTTGTTTCTTCACTCACTGAACAACCAAAGACAATCAGGGCTGTGGCAGCTTTATTAAAGACGGTGTTTCTGAAAGCTGACGTATGACGTCTACAATACAACTTTCTTCTGAACAACACTGGCAGTATTTGTTTTACACATCAAGCTTACAGAATGAGCAGCAGTTAGGGTGGAGGAGGTGCTGATTACCTGATGTCAGGATATTTGGCTGCAAGTCCAGACACCTCCAGTGTGAGCATGTTGGGGTCTTTGAGGCGGATGAATTCGGCCAGGACAGGGAGTAAGGCCAAAGGGTTCACTTCAGGTGCTGACCCTTCACCTTCCTGCTGAGACAGATCGATGCACGTGTGGCTTTGAGTGATCGCGCACGGACAGGTATGAATATTCTGTGGAAATTATTCAGTTAAGACATCGCAGCAGACGAAAACACGATTCTCATGCAGTACAACGGCAAACTATATGTATACGAATACCCCAAAGTGCTCAATGTTAAATAAATAAATCAGTAAATAAAATACTTATGTATGATTTTTCTACTCAGCGTGTTATTATCAAAGAAACTTATTTGACCACTTCTTTAAAAATAATTGTTCTACCAATGAATTTATTAATTAATTTGTAGTTAACAATAAAAGTATTAGAAGTATTTAATTTTGTCATGCAGTAATTCATATTACGTTTCTATTTCACAATATAGCTTTAAAAATGTGTTTATTTCATAAAGCTATAATCCCACGTTTCATCTTTTTTTAACTTTGTTCGTTTCATTTATATATTTTTATTTCTACATTTTTCCATTTTTTTCTCAATTTCTTTATGTTATGTCATATTTTAGTTTTATTATACTTTAGATTATTCAATTTAAAAAAAAATTCATCATATATTGTTTAAATGTTCAAAAATTAGTTAAATTGTACGTCAATGTTTATCTAATTATGCATTTGTAATTTCATGATTCACATGATTACTTTTCTACTTTTACATCCTTTGATTTGGTCTCTTTTTTTATGTTAATCTTATTTTAATTATTTCATTTTTATTTCAAACTATCACTTGATTTTGTTCCATTTCATTTCATTTTTATGTCCTTGTTCATTTTATAATGTTACATGTCATGTGTATTTTGTTAATCTGTTAAATTAATTGAATATTGACCAGCACGGGCCTAAATAAAATACATTTTATTGTAGTATGAGTAATGTAGTACTCATATTTCTACAAAGTCTCAACCTTAACATACTGATATTGTTCAGTGTTACATAACCTGGTACAGTTTTCTGAATCATGTGTAATAATATTGTGTAATAGTACTTTATACCCACCAGGCTGTGGAAGATTTCTCTGAACAGCTGGTCGTCCTGAAGCATCTGCTGAGCGAGCTGCCTCCTCTCCTCGCCACTACGACACACCAGCCTCTTCTGCATCAGAGCCCTGACGTACTCCACCACCATCAGCCACTGGGCCTCTTCCTGCAGACGCTGTACACACAGAATGTATAAAATAAATATGCACTATGAGACTTATTCCTGTCTTTGGAGGTTATTTACACTTTCTTCGGTTATTAGGTTCTGTACCTTTAGACCACCTTTACCCTCGACACACACAGTACATTTCTAAACCGCTCTCTGAATCTGATACCTGCCGGCAGGGAGGCCGAACGCGCAAGTACAGCTCCAGGTGACGCTCCAGGACGCGGCAAAGTTTGGGGGTCGGGTCTCCCTGAGCCAGCCAGGGTCGGGTGAGCAGGCCTGGGAGGAAAGGCTTCAAATCCAGCAAGAGCTGATCCATGACAAGCCGGCACGCCCGCCGCACCGCCCGGTCCAGAGCTGCCAGAGGGTTAGGAGGAGTGCGAGTGAACTGGCCTGCCGACTGGGACGACTGCTGCTGCTGCAGGCTCTCCGTGGACTTCCTGCACCGACAGTGAACAACGATTAATCCTCTCTGAGACCACACACATCTTTGCTCCTCAAATCGATCTAACTGTTCACTGCACCGATCTGGCAGGTCACTACAGCTGTCTCATACGGCACTAAACAAGCTGTTTTTAGGACACTCAGATTCCGTGCCATGATCTTCATCTCTGGAAAACTGAAAGGCGGTGCTTCGAGGCTCCTGAAATTAATCACATTTAGAGCAAATACCGTTTCACAGGCGCAGCTATTCACTGTGTCTCACATGACATACACCCTCATGTTGTGATGGTCTGTTTGCTTGCTTATAACGTTTCCATGCCGATGGGTGGAGCAGAACATCAGCTCAACTGGAGTGTTTCCTCAATTAAACTCCACCCTTCCTCAGACCATCAGCGGCTTTTCTTTCACACAGATCTTTGCTTTGTGCCACTCAACATGTCCAGATACACACGTCATCATTACTGATGATTCTCACCTCACAGTTAGGTTTTTCTTTGTCTATTTTTAATTTGATACCAAGATAAATTAGTATTTAGTGGCCTTCACCCTGTATCTTCCTCTTTTGTCATGGCTTTAGAGCCAAGCCAGTGTGCAGAAAATTACATTACGACAGTTAATTATTAATGGCTAACTGTTGTGTGACTTATAGCTAAACTCATAATAAAGATCAGGACTCAACCTGTGCATCGGGATTATGTCCAAAGTCTAAAAATATGCAAAGGAACCACTACTGCATGTAGAGGCACTGGGATGTCTTTGCTTCAGAACTTCCCAGTGGAATTCTTCCATTTCTATTTAAGTTTTTTCAAAGTGATATTAAGAAATAATAAGTGACCCCACACCATCAAATGATGGATCGATTCAACATGAGAGCACTGAGAGTGTGCACGTCCTGGAGCATTTATCAATCAGAAGCTCCTGTGTGTGGTGACTACTTACTTCCACACCTGCACTGATCTTCCACTACAAACTTACTTGAGGATGATGCAGTTGCTGATGGAGGCCAGCAGATAGTGGAGGTAGAACTTATTTTTGCTGTTGCTCAGATCCCTGCGATGCTCCTTTCCGAATTCCACCAGAGCTTCACGAAACCTGGAGGTTAAAGTAGATGTAATGATTCACAAAATTATTGCAAAAGGAAACCTCCGGAGCTGAAAAATGCAGCAGGGAGAGCATAAACTGTAGTTCTTCTAACTTCCCACTAGAGGCATGCTCCAAAAAAAGAGTCAACCCCAACAGACTAATGAATCCAGCTGGATACTGGATTTAGGGGCATATCCATGCTGACTGAAAGGTATCCTGACAGAGGTGGCATGAGCTGATCCATGCTTGCTAGGCCTCACCTCTGTTAAGTGGAGTCATTAACCTGAACCTTCTACCACACTGGCTATTCTGCTTTGACTTTGAGGCATTCTCTTCTAGAGAAACTGGGACATTTTCTCTTTTTGGACCATTTTCTTTAAACCCTAGAGATGGATGTTTGATGTTTGATGTGACTGAAAGTCTCAGAGCAGTTTGAACCTTAGCAGGTCACCTTGACCATGTTTGTATGTCTAAATCCACTGAGTTGTTTTCGTGATTGTTTGTTAATAAGCAGTTAAACAGGAGCATCTACTGAAATGACTGGTGAGTGTACAAAGCAGCAATAAGGAAATGATAAAACTTGATCTGACTTGAAGTCTACAAACAGTGTAACCTGGTCTAAAGAGCAAATACTAAGCAAAAGCTGGGTGCAGTATGTTCAGGAGCACAGACACACAACGTCCATGCGCACACACCTGTTCAGGAGGTTCTCCATCTCATACAGTCCCATCTGTATAGTCTGATCTCGCAGGGACTCGCCGATCATCAGAGCCACCCGGGCGTTCTCCTCCAGCATCTACCACCGTGACACACAAATCCACACAAAATACACAGCATAGTTATATAAAACACTCCGAGAAGTCCACACCAACTCTACATTCAGTGGGGAACTTGAACTAAGTTTAATAGCAGAGAATGTGAGATCTTTGTTTCTGCCAGTGCATTTCCAAGAAGCACATAATTTCATTACATACAGAATCTGCAGGGTGTGGACAGGGATGAAGATCATCATTGTGATTACATTATCACGTGATTACATTATCCAGCTCCAAAACCAGGACAGAATCCACAGTCATGCTGCATGCGAGGATTGTGAGATGCTCATTTAAAGGTTTATTAAAGAAACTTTCAAATGTGTAAAATTTGCTCCACGTCATGGATCTGTGATTGTATTTATCTGATGTTTTTATAGCACTGGTTACCTGTGTGATGATTGTGGGCAGGCTTGTTTGGTAGAAGCCCTCATGGTCTGTATCTGGCTCCTGGTCCCTCTGCCAGTCCTGCAGCTCCACCTGCAGAGCTTTGTGCATCCATTCAGATACACTCTTCTACAGCAGCAATGACACACACACACACACACACACACACACACACACACACACACACACACACACACACACACACACACACACACACTATGTGTACTTAATGCAACAACACAGACAGTTTCAATATATAAAACATCTGTCTTCTGTATATGCAGACTGTATCCAGTGCTCACCCGAACACTCTGCACGTATTTGCTCTGCAGCTGCTCGAGTCCCTCCGTGGAGATTAGAGGCCTCAGCTCTTCTCTCTCCATCTCCGTCACCAGCTCAGGATGACCCATCATGTCCGGGCTGCCAAAACAAGACTGCCACGTTCAGATTTTAGTGGCTTTAATAGTCATTGTAATGAAGTATTAATGAACTCGCGGCTTCTTGTGACATTAATGGCTGAACGTGGGTTTGCAGAGTTCAGCCAAAGGGTGGCGTTTCATGCTAATAAAAGTCCATAACTTCACAGTAATAACAAAACAGAGATTTGAAAGAAAAGTTTTGTATCTCTTGTTTCTTCTTTCTTCCAATCTTGTGATTAGCTCAAGATTAAAATCTTCCAAACTGCTGCTTAGAAATATCCTGAAAAACTCTAAAAAACTTTATGGTAACAGAGAAAGGATAAAATACAGATTCTGATCACGAGCCTCACCTGTTGTAGATGTGCAGCACCCAGTTGAGCACAGCGAAGATTTCACCGCTCTCCAGGTCCCAGCTGCTAACCTAGGCCACAAATATCACTTACATGTAGACAGTGATGGTGGTCGGTGTTTAAAAAAACACTGACCTGGACAGAAGAAGACAGATCTGTAGTATTCATGATGAGGTGGCATTGTTCATTTCACCGACCTGTGTCAGGTGGGCATGTAAACAGCGGTGGCTGGCCCTCAAGTAGGCTCCAGTCAGCTTGTATTGTTGCGGGACGCAGTGCTCCAGCAGGTGGCGTACGGTGGCCAGGTCGGCCATGATGCCGTGCTGCAGTGCAGAGAGGTGACCTGCCAGACCCGGACCACGTGTGTGCAGATAGGAAACACTGCGAAACCGCGCCGCCACCGCCTCCTCTAGTACCTGGGAGTATGAGTGAACTGAGACATACATTTGTATATTCAAAAGCAGAAACTTGGTAACAGTGTTTGTATCAGGTGCCGCTGACCTTGAAGAAGCACGCTCTCCAGCAGCGAGGTCGTCCAGGGGGTAGGGGCCTGCTGTTGCCTCCGCCGCCTCCCCTCTCCTCCAGCAGAGTTTGGTCCAGCGCCTCCTCCCGCTCCACAATCCTCACAGCGGATACAAACGGCGTGGGGTTTTGTCGGGCCAGAGCCAGAGCACTGCTCACCACCGCCCACAGCTCCTTCCCTGCAGCGCCAGGATGAATGTGGAGTATGAAGATATCAGGTTTCAACCAGCAGACTTTGTGCTTTCATCATCAGGACCACAGAAGCTGGGATTAAAGATTTTATTAAAGCTGCTAATACCCAATGGCACTCTTTCCATGACACTGCTTTTTCTACACGCTTCTTTGATGTATTCTTGCTTTAGAAAAGTCAACTGTAAAGCTTATTGCATATCCTGGGTGCATACTAAATATCGCTGAATGTTATCATTTGTTTTCTTTTATCAATAAAGATTTTTTAAAGGTTTCTTTCCAGAACAAAACTGGTTGCTACAGCTGCAAATGCCTGAAGGTCAGTTATTTAAAACCATGTCTCAACAACTTTAAGCAACTTATATGAATGAATGGTCTTTTTTTTTTTTACAGAAACATGTAAATCTGATTAACAGTGATGTGTTGTTAGGCTGCTAGGAGAGGAACTTTAACAAAAAATGATGGTTGAGCTTGAACAGATTTTCCCATATCTTAATGAGTTCCTCACCCAGTGCATCGACCAGGTGCCGGACTCCAGAGAAATATTTGGCCACCACTTCCTGGTCTTCAGTGCTGAGTGCACCTCCTGCGGCCTTGTTGAGCTGCCATAGAATATCATCCTGCAAGTACTCCAGATCCATCAGCTTGGCATGGGCCTCCAACAGCCGCCGGGACTCCACCAGGCGCTCTGTCTCCATCACCATGCTACGCACTGGGCAATAGAGAGTATGTGGAGGTGGTTTACATGGAACTATAAGAATTACCAAAAGAATTATTAAACATGAAAAGGTTTACACTGCGCTATAGTTTCTGTATGAAGTCATTATGAGTGGATATCCCGTAATACGGTCATCATAGCTGACGGTGACATCAGAAGCCCCACCCACCTGCCATTTAAACATGGCTGCAAAGGGCAGCCAATCAGAACACCTCTTTTAGGCACGCAGACATACCTCTGAATATCAGGCAGAAAAATAAGGGGATTTTCCAACCAGCAATAGCGTAAATGTCATATTCACACACTTTTAAAGCTTTTAAGGCGTCAGCATGGAAAACTCAGTATCCTTAAAATACACATTAGAGCAGTGGGACACCTTTTTTATATGTTTTCAAATCAAAAACACACAGAAACAAACAAAGTCACAGTAAATTTGCCAAAATGCATCAATGTAAATGTTTTATGGTGTTAGTGTCAGCTTTCAAATAGTTTTCCTGAAATCCTGTTCCAGCATAAAACTGTGTAAAATGATGTCATCTCTAGATTTAAAGTCCTTTCATGTCAAATTAAAACCAGTTATAATAATCTGCTCATCATATAACAGGATTAAGGCAAATGTATGCATGTATGTATGCAAAGCGTGATGACAGGGACATCTACGTTAGTCACTTTCGTCATGGGATCCTACTTTCATCCACACAGCTGCTTCTCACCGGAGTAAAGTCGTGGCAGGTTGCTAACGGCAGTGAGGAGCTGACTGTGGTTTGCAGACACCTCTCTCAGTCTCTCCAGAGATCTTCCCCCCTCTGTGTTTTGATCAGACTCCAGTCCAGCTTTCTTCAAATCACGTGACACTTCCCTCAGCTCAGTCCGGGCCTCGCGGAGCTGCTCCAGACCCCAGCCCACTCCCTCCAGGTACGACTGGACCATGGACTGGAAAGAAAGGGATTGCAGTGTTAATGTTAGGTCTATTTACAAAAAACGGAAAAACAGCAAAACTTTTCCTCTGTCCTTCCACCTCCCTACATGCCATCTTTCTTGTGATTGGATGTAACGGGACTAAAAACCCTCCTGAAGGTTTTCGTGATTTTTGGTCAGCAGTGGTTTTCTCCTTGGAACTTTTCTATGGATGCCATTTTTTTCCTCGTCTCTTACTGAAGAATCATGAACTCTGACCTCTACCGAGACAAGTGAGGCCTGCAGGTCTTTGATGTTGTTCTGGGTTCTTTTGTGACCTCGTGGATGAGTCATCGACGAACTTTTAGGGTAATTATCAACACCACTGTTCCAAGTGGTGTTGATAATGATTCAGTGGAGTCCCAAAGTCTTAGAAATATCTTTCTTTTCCAGACTAATAGACATCAGTGACTTTGTTTCTCACTTGTCTCTTTAGATTGCAGAATGATGTGCTGTTCATTGAAATCTCAAGTGATTTCTTGAGTCGGCAGGTCTGGTGGTAATCAGTCCAGGGTGTGGCAACGGAACTTGAACTCAGCTTTCCAAGATAAAAAATCAAAGTTAATTCATGATTTAAGAAGAGGGGCAGGTAGCTTTGGATAGCTTTTTTCACCTCAGTAAATAAAATCATTACTTTAAAAACACATTTTCTGTTGAACTGGGTTATAACTATAATTACAACTTATTTGATGACCTGAAACATTTAAGTGTGACGAATAAGAAAAAAAGAAAGAAATCAAGAAGGGGGCAAATATTTTTTGCAGCACTGTATGCAACAGAAAATAAGGAAGAGTAGATTAGGTTTCTTTTATGTGCCTTATTGGGATAATTTAAACTGCTTTAAACTACTGCTCCATTATTGTGCATTGATGCGTACTTGTGGACTGTGTTGTCACCTTCAGTCTGGTGTGAACGGACGCTGTCCTCTGACTTTCTCTCTTCCTGTATTGACTGAGTCGCTCCAGATGTTCAGGCCGACAGAAAACACCCGACGCCCACTTCAGGGCAGCGCCGCGGGCCAAACACTCTGCCCTCTCCACCTCAGGCCACACCTCAGGCTGTGGCACCATGTCTGAGAGACAAAGAGAAGAAAATATCAGGCAGGGAGATATAGTGAAGCAACTCGCCCATAAAGAGGCAGGCCTGCCCTTAAGCATACTCTGTTTTATTGTCTTTTCAAGCTGTAATTTACACCATGAACATCACAGTGTTGAAACTTGTGACTGAGACGATAAACTCTTTTACTGAAGTCATAGAGGAAGTGAGCAGCAGGTTGATTCCTCCTGGCCTTTCTGTTCTGTTCCAGTCTGTTGTGTTTGAAACACCCCCTGTTGGCCATTAGATAGAATGCAGGTTTAATTAACTTCAGCCCTCAAAGCTACAAACATCTTTTATATACAGTCAGTGTCACACACACCGCAAAGAGGCGTGTTTTATCCACTACTTGCTTCTAGCACAAGATATATTAAAAATACTAAGTTCTAACTTCATGTTTGGGTAAAATGTAAAGAATAAAAATTACATTTTATTTTTATATATAAAAGACTCTGAGCCGTGTTAGTAAGCTGCTGAGCCATCCTGTGTCACTAGAACAGCTTCAAAGCTCAAAGTCTCAGGACTCCACAGGAACACCACTCTTCCAAAACATATCCCCTCATTTGGTATTTTGATGTTCCAAAATCTCCCTTAGGTGTTTAGTGAATCTCATTTTCATTTTCTCATATCATTTTCATCCTCATCAAAGCATTGAGCCCTTATGTCCTATCAGTGGGGGGCATTATAATCCTGGAAATGACCACTATCAGAAATGTTTCATCACAGGGAATAATTTTGTTCTGAGTTGTCGTTGCACATTTCTCTAAGAGGACAAGAAAACACAAACAAAGGTTTAAGTTCACCGTTTATTATATTACGTTGATCTGTTTTAATCTGCACGCGCCAACTTATACTGCATTAGACATGTCAGAGAAGTTCTAGCTTTGCAGTAGTAAATTATGGATGTTAGTTAAACTATTATGTATGTTTTATTATAATAAGATGTTCTACATTTGTTCCATTTTATTTCCATCTCAGTTCAGCCACTGAGATTCTGTTTTATTTTTTACCTCTATGTTGGAATAACAAAGCTAAGAAACAACACGTCGGGTGTGTTGCTGCATTGACATGACTTTCACTCGGTAATGCTTGATTGATACAACGGCAATAAATCTATGCATACAGTGCAAGTAATTTTAACATTTAATTCTGTGTTTTTTAAGTATTTACAATTATTGTTTTTCTTTTGCAAACTTTTATTTTTGAATAAATATTACTTCCTACCACTGTTATCCTGTCAGGGCAAGCAAGGCAAGCAGTGCTTTCCTCATCAAATCTAAAAATAGATGCAAATTGAAAAACAGTGATTTTTCCTTTCACTTTGATCTTAAAGCTTCTCATCTATTTGTGCTAATTTTGTGCTCATCTCCCATTAACAATGCAGGAGCTGGGCAAGTGGAAGACAGCAGCTTTTTTTCTGGTGGATAAACTCTGGTTTTCGCTGACGGGACGGGAGTGTGTGAAACAATCTGGCTCAGCCTTCACTGCTCTGAGATCAGCTATGACATGCACTACATATGGAAACACAGCTAGCAATAGCAACTAAATGAGCTTTAGTGATTTAGCATCAGTGATGAGTTTGGTCTTGCTAACCACCTTGGCCAGCATGAGTCATGTAGAGTAAAAAAGTTGTTAATAACTTCTTACATTAGCAAGAAAAGCTGTGACGACGGTAGAGAGGGGAAGGCAGCTCTGACCATAAAATAGGCAAGTTGACTAGGTGCAGTGTCAACAGTGCTTTTAAATAAGTATCTATGAGAATGTCTGACAGTATTTAATTTAACCAGCTGGTTTGCCAACACTCCACATGACATGATGGAGTTGGAAAACAGAATCTAATGAGACAAGGGGAAATAAAACTAAACAAAATGCACATGAGATAAGAGACTAGCAAAATAAAACAGGAAGTAACAAACATCCAAACAATGACACTAATATACAAACTAGTCACTAATGGGAACGCTAAGAAAAAACAAAGGAAAACCCTGTATAATCTGATCTCTAAGTAAAATACTAACTGCTACCCATACACCACACTAAAGTCAAAGGTCAAGAGTGTACAAAGAGGGATACAAAGAGGGGCATTAAATAAAGGATTAAAAAGTCCGCAACTAAAAAAATTCCAAAAGCCAACGGGCAGGGTCAAAAAACCAGGATCATGACACAACATTCATATTTTAATATTGAGAGTTAACCGTGACAGATACTACTCAAGTCTCTGTTCGCCTTACTGCAAAACTCACCGCATGCCACCGCTTCCTACCCACACCTTCCAAATCAAGGAAATGATAAAAGTCTGCTCGGTCACATGGTATTAAAGATGGGAGGTCAGCACAGTCAAGGGGAGCGGACACACAGCAGAGCAAGGGGGGAAGCAACAAGGGGGACCAAGTGAAAGCTGCTCTCCATCTGATCGAAAAGGACCTCTCTTGTCCTCCCTTTCTTTACACCTTCCTTAAAAATTGTAATAAGTCCGTTTGATAGTAATATTTTAACACAGTTTATTAATTAGCTCAAGGACAGTACCTATATGAAAAAATAATGCTAGCTGGTGCTCTTCTTTGTACATAAATACTTCCCTTCCTTTAAGTGTAAAAAAACATATTCAGAAACTGTCCATGAGCCACAAGCCGTACAACCGTAAACTCAAGTGAAAAACATCACTCCCTCAGGTTTTCCATATTGAATCATCTACAATATAGAGATCACAGTGGAAAGGCAAAAAAATATGTACTTTATTTCTTCTTGATTCAAACAAAATGTTTGATTAAAACAATATTTAACATTTAAGGCAACTTCACTCCTACGCAGTAACGCTAGCACCACAACAAAAGGGAGAGTGAGACATTTAATTCATGTGAGTAACGACTTACTCAGTGACTTCACTGCAGTTTTCACACCTGGCAAAGCAATCCAGTGGACCCATCATCTAAAGAGTCCAATAAACTCAGTAACAAAACGAAAATGCTTGATTCCATATAACAGCTGAGAATCAAATAATACAGCATAAAGTTAAAATATTCAACTTGTATAAACATTTAACTTCATCGATTGAGGGAAAAGGAATCTGACATATTTTAACATTTATTTTATTTATTTATTTATTTATTTTTTACCTCTGATAACTTTCTTGTGCTTGCAGTGGATCAAACAGTATATTTTGTCCCCCAGAAAACCAGAGCTCACGTCCTCATTTTAATATTGATCAGACCAACAGAGGCAGCTGTGTACCGTCAAAGGTTTCTGTTTGACTTAAAAACACTTTCCCCTGCAACACTCAAGATACTTCTGGTATCCCGCGGTTCTTTACAGCAAAAGAACTGTGTGTTTGTTTGTGTGTTTCTTACAGAGGAATAAACACACAAAACAAGAAAACTTTAAAGTGCAAGCGGAAATGCAGAGACAACATGTTAAACGCCTTATACTCACTGGGTGTGACTATAGTTCAGGGCTATTACCATCATGAGATTAGCTGCGTTACTACAGGGAACAGTATTTGATCATATTTAGACAAACTGGGCTCCAAATGAACGAGTGATTCTAAATGTCACAGTTTAAAATCATTTGAAGGAAGTTTTGAAAGCTGGTCACAACCTTTCCCATGACAGAGGAGCTTGAATTGGCTCGATTATGTGCTAGAAGAGAAGTTTCACTCCCTCGGCAGCGTCATTATTTCTGTCACAGCAGCTCTGCTTCAGAGAAATGCTCGTGCAGAAATGTGCAGTGATGAGATTTGTTCCCAGCTGGGAAGCAGCCTGTCAAGAGCGATTATGGATTGCCTCACTTAATGTTTTTTTTAATCGCTTTCTCATTTACCAGCACAAGAAAAGTACACTCTGATTTTGTTACGGCTCCCAAAGCTGCCCCCAAATATTCTCCCATAATTTTCTCTGAATGTTCAGTATTGAGCTACCCACCACAGAACATTACATTCAGTGAGGAAAAATACAGACTTCTTATGAGATTTTTATTTTGGAGAGCTGGTGAACTTTCGCTTATTATACCATTAACACAGCTTTGACTTTAAAGCCTTATTAATCAAAATGTAATGAAGACAGAGGAAATAATATAAATAATAGATACAATTTAACAAACTGAGTACCAACACAGAGAAACCTAACCCCTATTTACACTTTCCTAGAATATAGTTATCGTCAATACACTTTGCAGATAAACCTTCATATCAACCCTCAGAAATTATAGATAAAACATCCCCCAAAAGGTTGACTCTGTTCATCTGGACGTAGCGTTTTCAGTAGGAGAAACGTTTCGTCACTCATCCAAATGACTTCTTCAGTCTCAGCTCTCTGCAGGTTTCCCAAACTTTATAACGAGTACATTTGCACAATGACTGAAACCAGCACCACTGAAGGAACAATGGGCTGTGAGGTCAGTTTCTTCATTAATAGGCAAATTGCCATGACCACTGATCAAAGACCATTGGTCCACCCCAAGGATCGAATCCCTCGACACAAACAGAGTAACATAGTGTACGCTGTTAAGTGCCAGGAGGATTGCCAGGATTTGTACATTGAGGAACCCAAACAATCTCTGGCGAAGCGGATGGCACAACACAGAAGAGCCACCTCGATTGGGGAAACCTGCAGTCAGCTGAGACTGAAGAAGTCACTTAGATGAGTGACAAAACTTTTCTCCCACAAAACGCTACGTCCAGATAAACAGAATCAACTTTTTTGGGGGGCGGATTTCCTTACTGGATGATTGAGCATGCATCAAGACATAAATACAACACTGAGCGGGCCACAGCAGATCATCTGCCTGCATCTCACAATGTCCCTGACATCCTCCTCTACATGTCCTCCTTCACTAATTCCACAAAGCTTGTCTGAGGTCTTCCTTTTTCCCTCCTGCCACATTTATCATCCTCTGTGAAATATATCTCTTCTATCGAGTCTAAAAATGGCATCATACACATGACCCCCTGTCTCTTGGGTGAAAGATCAGGTGATTCCAAGACTTCAGTGAAGTGACAAGAATCAGGATTCTTGTCTTCCTTGTATATAGTAAAAAGAGACAATGCCTAAAAATGTACATAGCTTCCAGCATATCCCGAGTTACCCAACAATTCGGGAATGGGAAGTGCTGCGCAGTCAAACAATTCTCCCTGTCCCAATGGAGGGACTATTTTATAGCCCAGACTCTTTGTGTTGTGCCTGTCAGGTAAGCAGGATATCATATCTCATCTGTGAGTCAGCTAGAACACAGTTAGTCACATGACTGCCTCAATTGGAATTACACAACATAATTGGTCTTAATGGAATAATGTACTGGTTAGTGACTCAGCAGACAGCAATGTGCTACGCTGGGTCGCCTGGCTTTCTGGCACTCTGGAGGTTGAAAGGTTACAGATCTGCAGCACAATGGACAATATGATCGTTAACTGCCGACGGCGATTAGACAGACCTGATTCATAACGATTTTGCAAAGATTGCAGAAAATGATTTACTGCTGATTTTATATGAGAAGATCCTGATGAGTTTAAAGCTGCTACTTAATGTTCAGTAGTTGGTCTAAAAGTCAAATATAAGTGGAAAGGAGTGAGATCAATTTAGCTGACATTTTCAGATGGCTGCAACTAAAGATGCTGTTTCTTATCATATATGTGTGATAAGAAAACCAAGAAGGTACAAACAACAAAAACATGCTGATGCAGAAGCTACAGTGTTTTCAATCCACATCGACTCCAATCCTCTATCTGAAGAGGCACTTTCCCCTTAATAACAACCGTATGGTGAGTGATTTCTTTTTAAATCACTCACCAGACTGGATACTGTTAGGTTGGCCTCACCTCTTCTAATTTCCTGAGCTGGAACTCTCAACCAGGTTTGTGCTGTTTGGACCATTTTAATGGAATTATGTGACAAGGAATATGACCCACAGTGTGTCCAAGAAGCTTGTGCTTTAGTTCAATCTAGCATTTTGTGTTTTTTGCAGTTTTTTATATTACTTAGCATAACATAACTAAATAGCAGGTATCTGTGTCTGTGCACTCATTCAGTTTATGCCAGGAGCTTGCTAACCGAGCTAACTTAGAGCTCCAAAATGTAGACTTCATGTAGCGGGTGGCTGCATACATCTACATTTGTGGGTCATTGTTCTCAGCATATCTGAGATTTCTGACATTAAACACAACAGCACACGGTCACTTCAGCAGCTGCAGTGGAGCTTTCAGTTATACAAGATCTTTAAAGCCCTCGTGAAATGGATATTTGAACATTCACAGGTTTGAAATTGCGTCATGAGAAAATTAAACTTTTATACCCAAACACAGTTGGAGAGTCTGTAGTTTTCTCGCCCCCCAGCAGAAACACTGGACACAGGGAGAATCCTGTATCTCACAAGCACTGGCTTCTTCAATATTTCATCAGTCACTACAAATCAATCCATCAGTGTGAGGCAAACTCCTCTGGTGTGTTCATTCATTTCTCTCACAGAGAAGTAAGAGTGCAGCCTCACGCACAGCTTTGTTTTGGTTCTAGCTGTTAAGAGGCTTTAGAAGAAGTGGGTGTTGGCCACAGTCAAGCAGTGTGTGTGTGTGTGTGTGTGTGTGTGTGTGTCCCATTACCTTCTGGTTTGTCACCACCATTCTTCTGATCCCCAGCTGACATTGGAGTTCAGTTTTTAGCCGCCCATCCACCCGACGAGTCTCCTTTTCCCCTGAGGGCCGGTGCTGAAGGTGCCCAGGGCGCAGATCTGATGGAAGACAGTGAAGGAAGACACTGATGAGGAAGAGGAGAGGAGGAAGCAGAAGAAGAAGGAGAAGGAGAAGAAAGGGTGGAGGAGAGAAGGCACATATCCATTCTACTGAAGGCTTTCCTCTTTTCCTCTCTCTCACACACATACACTCTCTCTCCAGACACATCCTCTGCTGAGAGGCCGGCAGGAAAGGAGGGGGAGTTAAAGGAAGAGAATAATGCCTGAGGGTGGAAAGAGAGGGGAGGGAGGGGGAGAAAGGGAGGGTATAGGGTGATGTGCTGCTTTCAGGAGCCTGTGCAGAAGATGGTAAATGCTGTTAGAGGTGATTGTTTCTAGTTTTATAGCCAACAAAACAATTGCAAATAAATAGTTGATTATTAGCGTTTTCTTTCAACTAGAGGAATTGAATTTCATTTTTACAACAGTCCGTCATACCTTTTTTACTTTTTTAAAGGTAAAGACCCCATGATGTTAGAGAGAACCCCAGTAATTAGAAGATTCCCCGTGAGCAGCACTTGCCAATAGTGGGGAGGAAAAACTCCCCTTTAAAAGGAAGTGACGTCGAACAGAACTCGACTCAGGGAGTTCAGGGTGAGGAGACAATACAGGAGACATAATGGTAAAAGTGGTAGTAATAACAACATATAAACACATGTGGAGTGAAAAGAAGGTGGAGGATGTCTTATGTCGAGTGGTACGATCCCACAAAGCACACTGGGAGGACTTATGAAGTTTATCTAATGAGTTAAACTGACTGCAGTTCATGGCGAGCAGTATGATAGAGGCAAACCCATGTTTGCACAATTTAAAATATTTCAAAACATTTGGTGAAACACGGTGGCTCACAACAAAACATCAGCTGGACTGTTGATCATGTCGTTACATGACAAAGAACAAAGGAGAGGGCTTCAGATATTTCCTCTCTGTTATTCTGAATCATTAATTTGCCAAACATGCATGTCTTTGGAGTGTTGGAGAAAGCTGGATTACCTGGAGAGAACCCAGGTAGATAATGGATTTGAATCAAGGACCTTCTTTCTGGGCGGCAAAAGCACTAACCACTGCACCACCATGCTGCCGCCATCACTACCAAATCACATGAACTATCCTAATAAAAAGAGAGCAAAGCATGAAACATCGAGTCACACCTTGAGGCGACTGTTGTTGTGGTTTGGTGCTGTATAAATAAAATTCAGTGAACTAAATTAAGAGGAGGATATACTCAACCATGGCCACATCCATCATTTGGACCTGGAAACATATCATTAGATCATCAGTTAACAAGTGGATCACAGCACAAGTACCAGCGATAACCAAAAACTTTGGCAGAAAGAAAAGTTTGATATGTCATCTTAAAACTACAGAGGCTGTCTGTTTCCTCAACCCAACTGGGAGCAACTGATACCCAAAGTCTCTGCCACCCATTCTACTTTTTGAACCTCAAAGAAGTGGACAGTCTGAAACTATCAAACTATGAGGTCTTTAGGATATGATGGGGCTTAATCATTCAAGAGTTGTGTTAATTAAGGATTTTAAATTCTAGATTTAACAGGCACCAAGAGGTACTGCGTGAAATGGATAAGAGCTACAAAACAAGACAACAAGATCAAGAATAAATGCACAAATTTAACTGAAACTTCAGTACTTAGAGTTTTTGCTTCACCCAGCTGTTGGTGATATGTCGCACCTATAAACACATCGCTGCTTAACCCATGTGTTATCAAATAACACTGTATCCCATGGTACACTTCAGTCACAACACTGAAACGATTGTTTGTTATGGCATCTTAAAAATGTCCCATGTGACGCGAAAGCATCACAAGGGAAAGATGACGAGGGGAGGAGAGCAGGAAAACAATCCAGATGGTGGCACATGGGGTGGGGGTGGGGGGGCACAGCGAATGGACCTGGTGTTCCAGAGGACCCCCCCCCCCCCCAGGAGTCTGAGAGTCTCCTCGACTCAAAGGGAAACCACTTAACAGAAGAAACAATGTATAGTGCACAAGTCATTATCTTACAACCCAGTGGAAAAGAACAGAGCCAACAAGTAATGGAGTCCTTGATGAGTAGTGTTGTATTGGAAGGCACTTTGTAGGTGTCTCAGATGATTTAGTCAAGTTCTGGATAAACTGTTGTGGAACAAAATGTGTTGAAAATTTCCACTCAACAAAAACAGCACGTGTCATTGACCCTCTCTGATCCTCTGCAGCTGTCTCACCAGTACCGGCTACTGCCCCCGAGGACAGTTTGTTTATTTGCGGACCAGTTGAGTCCTCTGACCCCGCCGCCCTGTTTACGCCTCCAAGCTTCCCGGACCTCTTCACAACACAGCGAGGAGCGTGCCAAGTGGCCCCGTGGCCGGAGCCAGCACAAACACAGTCTCCCATCATCTTTTGGTGCTGCATTACTGATTTCCTCAAGCGAGTTTAGCATTTCGGCACGGGTGCTCTGCAGATCGAATAACAAACCAAACTGAAACGGACTTTGAGAAAGGCTGAGAATGACTGATGTGGCCTGTTTAATGTGTGAGAGCTGCATCTCCAAACAAAGAATCAGACGTGGATTGCACCAGGTGAAGTTTTTTTTAGCCACATTTCTTTGTGGACTTGAGAAATGTTTTGAATCTACTAGAGTAGCTTTCCTGAAGTTTAATGAGGTCTAACGATCGCATTAGATATATCTATTCTCTATGACATCACACAGAGTCAAAAGTAGAACAAGCTGAAGTCTGAGCTTTTGGTTCACACGGATGAAGAAAAGACAATAAGACAAAAAAGCAGTAGCTTCCCTTTTAGAGCATCTTTTTCCTTACTCGAAATAAACGTTTTCCACAAATGGCCTCCAGAGTGTGCAAATCTGTCACCACTGGGTCGGTATTTCAGTGTTCGCTCAGCTTTTGAAAATATTCCATTGACCCACCTCAGCCCATCGAGGGTCCGGAGCAGTGTGGGTGTAACTTTCTCTTTGATGGTTCGCTGAAATCGCACATACCCAGAAAACTGACTGGATTTCTTTTGAATCTCTGGTGAGATGTGAGATGAGTGATAGCTGGTGTGCAGTGTTTATGAGCTACAACTAAAATCACTTTTTAATGCTTCCTTATGCAGCAGGCTGACAAAAAAGGGGAGATATATATGTAAATCAGCTGTATTGTGAATATAGCTGTATATAGAAGATGGAAAAGGCTACCAGGCCTGAAACTTGAAGTCAGTGAGGAAGAAATTTAAATGGATTACTTCTGATGCCCAGCAGAAGGCAAAACTCTGATTGCAAAAAGAGCTCAATGAGGAAAACAAAAGGCCACTTTACTTACTTTAAAGTCTTATTTATTAAACATCAGCTTCATTTAGTAAAAGCTGGTTCCATTTCAAGCCAAAAAGACTTTTTTTTAAAATAAATGCTTCAGTCAGAATCAGCTCACTTGTGATATCTGGTGTCGACAGACTGAGATCAGAAAAATGCAAAATGAACCTTCACAAACTAATAACTCTTCCAGATCTTTAAAAGAGAGTTTGTCTTTAAAAACACCATCCCATTGTTGCATGATCTCTAGAAACACTACCTGCGTAGGTTTCATATTATTTTTCACAAGTTTTATTAGCATAGATCTTTGCATTAGCTACTAGACTGTATATAAAAGATAGCAGTAGTCCCTGCAATATTGTCCACTACTTTGGAACTTTGAAGCTTTAACATTAGTGTTTTGGCTGCCAGCATATTGACTTCTTTGGAGCCAGAACTAGGGTTGCCAACTCCCTGAAAAATAAATAAGGGACACCTCGTGGCCAGGGCCGGGCAACCCAGTTGTCTTCACCCTTCCCAGTGTGGTAGCTCTTTTTTGTGTGTGTGAAATTATTTTTTAACCATTTGACTTGAATTTGATTTAAGCAGATGCATATTCTTTGTGATATGACCATATGGGAAACAAATGATCATTTAGCCATTTATTTGTAGCTCAAAATGACAACATTAACACAGTAAAACAGGTCTCTTTCTTAAACAGAAGCCTGTCATGCTTAACTTTTGAGAATATAAGTAAATCTTTCTTTAAAAGAACTCTGTCCTGCTTAACTTAAAATTATATAAATTAATAGAAAGCAATAGAACGAAAAATATTCTTGTAACTGTGCACATATAGTGCATTTAGTACAATTGGCTTCAGCTGAGGTATTATTTCAGCTTTTCTAAAGCTAATCAGCTGCTCCTGTTTGTAAACCCGCTTGTTCCCATGATTACGCATCTTAACTCATCATCATTATTCATCTATGTATTACTTTTATGTATTAGTCATCTATTTGTTGTAATCATCTATCCTTGCAGTTGTTTATTACACAAAATAAATTATATTATCACACTTCTGGCCACATAGCGCTGATATTCACTGCACATGCCCATATTAACCTTAACCAGAGGGTTTAAAAAACAAACCAGTGTTTACATACCATATCTGCTTCGGCCTGGTGGACAAAAAATTGGTTAAGGGTTCCCCGAGCTTTCACGCCCCTCATGTTCTTCATGTGCCCACCATTAGAAGCATGCCTATGGAAAAAGTGCGCCGGCACACAGTGCAGTGCGCTTTATAGGTGTTATGGTGACCTTTTCCAGCCAGGTGTTTCCCTTTTCCCATTCCTCCCTGTGCTTTTGCAGCCTTTTTTTCTTTCTCTGAGCGAACAAACATTGCTGCTCTAATGCTGGGCTCACACTGTGCGATTTTTGGCATATTTTGAGACGATTTTTGAGTCGTGCGACCGATTTGGTGATCGGCCCAATTTTGGCCTTCATCGTGCATCGTGTAGTATACGTGGGGTAACGAGAAGCGATTAACACCTCGAGCAGCTCCCGATCATCAATCGCTCGTGAGCCGCTCACACTGCTCACGCGCAAACACGTAAACGTCGGTGAAAAAGACGGAGCAGCACGGCTGTGCAGCGTGTGATCTGGACACAAGCGATGGAGGCACAACTTGTAGAACTTTGGAAAGCTCATCCGAGCCTTTTCGATGTGGCATCACAAAATTATCACGACCACAACAACCGTGAAAATAGTTGGATTTACATCGCTGCTCATTCACAGCCTGATCAATGTTTTTCATTAGCAATTTAGCAAAGTTGATGGTGGTGTGTCTGTGTGAGTGAAAGACAGGGAGAGCGACAGATTTTCTGTTATAACCTTCATGTTATGGAGGCACAGTGTGAGCACTCAGGTCGCATCAGAGCATCGGGCGGTATAGTGTGAGACCTGCATCGTGACCTACCAACTTCTAACCCCTGCGAGTCAATCGTGCAGTTTGAGCAGGAGCTGAATAACGTGACTGAAAAAAATCGCACAGTGTCTGCCCAGCTTTAGGTGTACTGTCGTCCGAGACTTGCACCGCAGTGTCGGCGTTTGTTTCCCTGTTGGCCATGCTTCTTGTTGTGGTCATCTGTTGTCTTCCGGTATTTTCTCCGCAAGCGACCTTTCCTCGACCAATGAGATGAGCGGTAATCTGAATTGTCATAAGTGTGCTGTCAGCTCATTGGTCACAAAGCAGGAGAGGGGCTGGGAATTATGCTTTCAAACAAAGCGTTAATTCCATTAACATTTATAGACTACTTTTGATTCTCACTGTATTACGGGACAAAGTGCGTCCCTTATTAGCTCAATACGGGACGTGTACTTTTGTTTCTAAATACGGGACGATTCCGTTTTTTAAGGGACGGTTGGCAACCCTAGCCAGAACAGACCATAGTTGCATGAGAAGGTGGAGTAGTAAATATTGGCTAATGCTAGCTAGTTCGGGGTATTAGTAGCTGAGAAGGTAGAGCAGGTCACCTACTAACTGGCAAGGTGGCGGTTTAAACCCTGGCTGCCAGTCTGCATGCCAAAGCATCCTTGAGGAAGATGCTGGACTCCAGGTTGTTCTCCGATGCGCTCGCTGGAGTGTGAATCTTATTAGGCATAGATAAAACAATGCTTATGTGAATAAGATGTCATATAAAAGTGCAAAATTGTAGGAAAGCACTATATAAGAACCAGCCTGTTTATAATTTAGCACGCTGCACCAAAAGAAAGTGCAACACATAGCCACTTGCTAATAGTGCTAAGTAGCTAAGTGCTAAGGACAACATGCAGCTCACAGCTCCTTGTGTACATCCACATACCTTTAATACCATTATTAAATTCACCCAGTATTAAGTTATTCACAGACCATAGACCTACCTATATTGGGCAAGTTTAGGATTTTAACATGAGACTGATTCACTTTTGGAACCAGCCTCAAGTAACTACTAAAGGAAGTTCATTTTGGGTTGCAGTTTGTTTGTGGACCCACGGGCAGCTTATATTATTGTGTTGGTGAGAAATTAGGATGAACCATATCAATAAGCTGGAAGGTGCTTTAAAAAAATAACTGAAGTTTATGTGATAAATTACAGGTATCATTATAAGCTTCATTTTGTCTCTTACTTTAAGCACACTACCCAGACAACTCTGGGCACCATCAGCTCTTGTATCTTTACCACACAGGCACCGTTTCCTCCAGAGCCATGTAAGGAACAGAGCTGAGGATGACGCACCAGGATGTTGTGCAGAATGTATTCCTGTCAGGGTGGGACGACACTGATAAGGACAACAGGGCCGCTGACCTGACGTTCCCTGCTCCTGTCACACTGACAGCAGGGCTCAGTGCAGTCAAGTGTTTCTTCCTCCGTCTGTGTCGCTGTATGCTTGGTCGCTCCTTCTGCTGCAGAGTCTTATATGAACTCACAGCGGCCCTGCAGGATGAAATCAGATATTACTACTGAGACCTTTACACCTCAGGCTTTCCGGTCTGCTGGAGGAAAATATGTCACCATCTCGTGGTTGCAAAGCAATACATTGCTGCCTTGAACATGCTTCAGTTATAGTTATAGTCAACAGTGTATATGATGCGCAACCAGCATGGATACAGCACAGCACACCATCTGGTTTAAGCGTCATTAAATTTTCAGCAGCATAATGAGTCTAACAGCATTTGCTGAGGAGTGCTGCCTCACATCACCTCAGGTCCACAGCCAGTAAAACCAGCTGAGACGGTGTGGGAGTTTAAAAGATGGGTAAAAGTCCAAAAATGTAGTGAGGGGACAGATAAAAATAAGAGTATATTGCACTGTGTTTCATTTGTCCAATCAACTTTAAACTTAGTAGGCTTGTTGCAGTGGAGCACTTTGAGGTGTCCGGGACACCAATTCTTAGATTTTGGGTAAATCAGGCTCTGTTACTGTTTTCTTCTACAGTAACTGTTGACTGCTTGACACTGAATAATTCCTGAGCCTTTTACCTGTAAGTTTAACCTAAACCTAATTCTAACTTTAATCCTAAAACCCAGACTTGAACCCTCAAACAGGCCTTTGAAGGGATGGTGCCCACAAAGAGAGCTGGGCATGTTTTCATTTCATTTTATTCATCTTTGCCTTTACAGAAATTACAGAACAGAAATTTTCTATCACACCTTCCTGCCTGAAATTACTCCAATTGATTCATGTTTGGATGAGTGGTTCTCAAGAAAGTTGCAACACACATTGTTTAAAACCCGGCTCTGCTAAACAGGCACAATCACACACATTCTGGGAGTTTGTCCTTATAGGTGTCCTTTCTTCAAGAGCATATTTTATGATGTGTTTAAGGTCAAAGTGTAAACTGTGGCTACGAAAGCAAAACAAACCTCTGACGCACTCACATTTCTCTAGTAAGACTTCAAATTTAACGAGCAGAAATGGTTTCGTTCGAGCATGTTTACATAGCTGTAATGAATAATGAACTGGCTTCCATCTGTACTGATCTAATAGACCAGTTCTACATTCCTGCCCCACAATCTAGCAAAGCTCTGGCAGGCATAATGCATCGCCGCCCTGCACTCAGAGGATGAGGCTGCCGACACAGCCGTACGGCCGTCCTGAAAGCTCAATCACGTGACCCGCTGCCCCTTGTTGTTGTCATCACCTTGAGCACCGTAACACCCAGCGGCGCCTCCACCCAGAGGAGCAGTGGGACGAACAGGAAGTCTAATTCTAGACTACTTCCTGTATGACATTCCTGACCTGAGCAGCCTTCCTGCCAGATTCTCTTAAGCGCCCCATGTATAGCAGGTTTACGGCTGAAACGGCTACTTTTATATGAATACATGAGCAGGCGAGTAATTGTAGTAAAACCTTTGGGGATCTGTGCACAGGCTTTCAAATATTTTTTGCATTAGTAGGAAAAATGGTGTTTATTGTTAATAATTGGTCATTTGTTTAAAAATCCCAGTCTGTATCATTTAAACCCATCAGTCAGAACACTTTTGTAGCAGTTATACTTCATTTATTTTACCGTTTGGCTTCCATTAAGTGCATAGAATGAGAGTTCACATCATCAACATTTAGAATAAAGTGACAGAGATGGACAATAGCAGAACATCAGGCAGACAGCATTCATTGCAACAGCGTGTCAGGGGCCTCCCCAGCTGAAATACACGTAAAATATGATTTTATTTATCTGCACTTGTAATGCAGAAGACTGACACTTTTAGAAATAAAACAGATGCACTGACTAGCAGTTTCATGGCTGATAACTGATGACATTCAGGGTATTTATACACATTTTATCATTTAGATTCATTTAATTTATTCCCTCTTGTGTGCCAGGAGGAGAAATGCATGCATACTGTATCCAAACATATGGATATATGGAGGGTAAACAACAGCTACTGCTCTTACTAAAAGGCAGATTGGCTGATATATTTGAACAAGACCAATACAGATGCTTACAGATTTACCAGTATTTGATTGATTATGATATATGTTGGTGCATCCCTGGTTTTCAGCACGACATCATATTAAAACTAATTATATACAGACTTCATCTCCTGTAGATATTCCATAGAATTCCACAAATTCTTTGGAAAAATCCCAAGATGATTATCTGTCAGTAGAGAGGTCTGAACGCCTGCCGAGAATAGATTTTACATTACTTACTCCCATTCAACACCAGCCAAAATTAATTCTACAGTTTTAATTATTAGTGTTTCTGTCCATTTCAAACACGAAATCCCAGATTACTACAGTTAAAGATTTATACCTGTATATATTTATTAGTGTCTCTATATAAATTTTAGCCTTCCCATTTAAATGATACAAAAAATACAATCTGAATCCAAATAAATGCAAATTATAGCAGAAACATATATGAGGGTATAAGGCAAGAGTCATCTCAGATACTGAAAGTGCCCTTTATTATTACCAGCAGAGGCTGAAGCAGCTGATTGCCACAAAAACATAGATATATATATATAAAAAAATGTAAATACTCAGACAGCTGTGACTTGGGAACCAAACAAAAGTGTTTGGATTCAGGTTAAAAAGAAACACATACAAGGAAAAAAAAAAATCTCCCAAAGATAAATCAACGAGACACATGTCAGCGAGGCAAACACTCTGAGATGAAGAGTAAACCCTGAAGCACATCCCAGCAGGTGTCTTAGTGATGTGTTACAGTATACTCTCCCTCAGGTTCCCACTGCTGGACGTGTTTGCCTGCTGACTCTCTGTTTGGGTTCGATTCCACGTGTGAAAGTCCAAAAGAGCCTGGTTGAGCTTCTCCATCCAGTCCAACCTCTCCTGCTTGGTGTCTGCCGAAAACCAACACCTGAAACAGGAAAGGCCTTCGTCAGTTTGTGTGCAGCTATTAGTGTCCAGCCTCCACCCAGTGAGTGGTGTCACCGAAAGGTGTTTCCCATCAGCTGTCAAAAACACAACACCCACTGTGACATCACTAGCTGGGTGCAGCCAGAAGAGCAACGTCATGCGTCATGCTCACTGTAAACAAATGTGGAATAGACTGGCTTAAATGTGTAAACCAGTCAAACAAAATTAATCAGTGAGAAAAGTAGATGAGCTCAATTTTGTGAGCAAAGCCTTAATTCTCTTAATTTTTCCAACAAGCAAGCAAAACGAGCCATCATGCACAGAACAGAGGTCCTGACAGTTAAACCTGAGCTTTTCCTGCTGGATAAAAGTGAAAAAGTCCGTTTGCAGCTGTGATTCACACTGAAAGTAGGCTGACAACAACACATTAAACACTTCGCTCTAATGTTTCTGTCTGTTTGTGCAAGCAAAGACCTCATTTTCAGGGAGTCGGGGTCGTTAAATTCCTACTTACTTGGCTGCGGCATCCTGGCTGAGGTCTTGCTCCTGCTGCGATACGCTGCTTACCAGCTCAAAGGTGAAAGGTCGAGCACACAACTCCCTCTTGACAGGCCTGACGCACTGACTCTGTGAGCTGGAGAGAGAGATGCTGCCTTCTGCCTCCTTAGAAGTTGAACACAAAAGACCGATTTAAGGTCACTGATGGCAACAATTAAACTTGGCCAGTTACAGGGTACGCCCTTCAGAGTCGCCTTCTCATGAGTGCCTGTGCAGGTGGTCAACTTTTACATTTAAGTTGCTTACCTTGCTAGTTAGAGCCACAAACAGCAGTCCCTAAAACTAATTATTCACGTTTTATTAATGTAACAGTTTCTTAGATTTAAAATGTCAGGGTGCTAACCACTGCTGATTGGAGCTAGAGCTGAAAACAGAAAAGTCCGTTTAAAAGTTTTGACACTGCAGCAAGCAGGCATCGCAGTAGCACAGTCATAAACTTCCACTGCGAAACCTAAAAATAGCATCCACCCCCAGAAGCTACTCAGACATGCACAAGAAGATGACACTGAAGAGATGGCAAAATTTAAATCAGATATGCTTTTTGATTTTTATGGGCTGGAACTTCCATATTTCACATCTATGTAATAAACCTGCTCGTTCATACCTTTGTTTCTCTGTCATTTGGATAGTTCCAGTAGTACAGGTTGCATTCCTCCAGGACAAAAAAGCAGCGATGCCAGACCCCATACCCACTGATCAACTCGAACATCGTCTGGGAACACAAACACAGCAACAATGCAGTGAAAACAGGCGTTTAAATTTAGAGGAAAATGATTTGATGTGTGTAAAATTTAGCTGAGGCAGGATCTGCACTCCCTGCAATGTGACTTTAAGAAACTGAGACATGACTTCAATTTCAAAATTTTTCCCCTTTGATATCTGGAACATTAATGTGTGCCTGGCACTTTGTCTTTGATTTGACTCACTGGTCCAAATTATCTGATGCTCACGCAACGAAGGCTTCAAGCTTCCAGATCACACTCGTGATTCATCTGCGTGGCTGGCTTAGAAACTAGTTGTTAAATGGCATGAGAGAATTTTTTCATTTTCAGACAAAGCGCTTAAGCACAGTTTCAGGAAGTCTCCACCTATGCTAACATGAATCATAGCTGCCAGCTGGAAACAGGAGTTTTTGTTCTGGTCTGCAGCCTCTGTGAGCTCAGCATCGTGACACTGAACCAGCTGCATCTGCTACAGAGCGGCAGACGGAGTGTGAGTGAGAATGGAAGAATAAAGTAAAACACCCAAGAAAATATCCTGCTAAGATAAATCTCTCTGTGACATACTCAGGTTTTTCTTTAATATAAAAATATATAAAATTCCTGACCAGGAAGCCTTGGTGCTGGACGTCAGAGTGGCTCTTGCTCTCCAGCTGCAGGTAGATGTTGCCCTCTAGAGGGGAAAGAAAGGGCACCTAAAGCCAGAAAAGGACAGGGAGGGGCACACAGTGTCAGACTGGCAGGATTTTAAATGGTGGTAACAGAAAACAGCATTTCAAATACATCCCAACATGCTTTTCTACACATAATCTAACAGATGACCGGCAGTGGTCACTTCGACAGCGAATGCTGCCGTTTTCCACGGAGTAAAGATAATTTCAATCTGCAGGAATCAAGAATATAGGAGAGAAATGTAAGAACATGTACACTGACTACACATGCAGTAATATGTATCAGCGAGTTGAGATCACTTTATGTCCTTAAGAACAAGTTTCACATTCAAAATGGCAACATAATGGATAGCCTTTAATTTCTGAGATTCGTTCAAGTTCTTTCTTATCTAAAGTGACAGCAAAGTTATTTACAAATAACCCTCGAAGGTTTTTATGAATTATGAAATAGGTGAGTTTTCAGAGAGGTGGAGGGGTGACAGAATTGTGAAAAAGTGAAACCTTTTCCTGAAATTCATCTCCCAGCAGCCTCCTGACTTTGCCATCCAGTTTCATCTGAGTGAAAGAAGCAAGAAAAGAGGGGGAGGGACACAGACACGTTACATCACCAGTGGGCCCGTGCATGTGTGGAGTAATAACAAATCAAAAGGGGGAAAGCATGCGGGGTGGTGTTTGCAGCACTGTGCTTCTTCCTCTCAGGCAGCGGCAAATCCCAAAGACAGTGCTTTTATTCAGCTGCATCACTCAATCAGCAAATTCACATTTACACAACTACACAGACAAAAGAAGCTTCCATTTGTATTCATCTTATTTTTTACTTCTCAAACTTTCAAAGACAAGTTTCCATCGCCAAGTCCTATTTCTCTTTACCAAAACTCACATTTCCACTAGGTTCCAGAGTTGCTGAATAATAAAATATTTGTAAAAATGTTGAACAGGCTTTCACCAACAGTCCTCCTCAGTGTTCACCCCAGCAACAGACACAATCTTACCTTATCCAGGGGGAATTTGCTGTGTCCCAGTGAGGCAAACATGATCTTATGAGAGCCGACCAGACAAAAGTTACTGGAGCGACGGGTGATGAGAGGAGGAGCAGCAGCTGAAGGAGCAAAAGCAAAAACATGACTAATGTGCAACACTTAGAGCTGGAAGTATATCACCAACCACCATTATAACCATCTTTGTGCCAGTTTGTTCAAAGAGTGAAACAGGACGAACTGAAGCCTCATCGGGGTGTTTATGCTTCAAGTCAAGTTTATTGATATTGCGCCAAATCACAACAAAACATAAGGCACTTTATATTGTAAGATAAAGACCCTACAATAACATAGATAATAATACACCCCAATAAGCATGCACTTACAGCTAAAAATCAAGTTCAGTCTAAGACTTAACAGTGAACTTCATGAAAATAAAATTTAGGATCCAGCTAAAGAAATACTAAAGAAAATGGAAACTATACTCCAACTGAAGCCAATATAAAACATTTTAAGGCCTTTGGTTATAAATATGCATTTAAGACATTTGAAGACCTGTAACCATGCTGCTCTTTATGCACTGACAAAATAAAATAAATTAGTGACCAAAATAAAACAACTTACATGTTGAACTGACGCTGGATCTCTGCTGGAAAATAAGACAAATGAATAAATAAGAGTAAAACTCAAAGTATAACCACGATTTGATGAAAAATAAAACTGAAACCTCACCGTGAGAGTGTTCAGAAGCTTTCTTGGAGTGACCTGCACATGAGAAGGCAACATTAATGAATTTAAACATTGTATATATAAACATGCAGTGAGCTCAGAAATGACCAGCTTACCCGTGGCTTGGTGGAGGCCCGCTCCATGGTGCAGTTACTGGCTGAGGTTTGGGACTAGATGGCAGAAAAACAACATAATAAAAATATAAAGTAATTTCAGTTTTAGACAACAACACTCCACATTTAAAATCAACACAAACACAAAAAAAATAATAATACATATTTTACACATTTGGTATATTGAGCAGTAAGAAGGTCATTAAAAAACAAATCACTAGGCCTAATGCAGCACACCTTTAAACTGCCTTTAAAACCAGCACACACCCAAGCAAAGGGCAGCCTAACCAGAGCCTTATACAATCCTGCTGCTAATGCTGAACGACCACAGCTGTTCAACTACACTCCGATTACTGATAGGCATTAGTTAGTCTCCCCTGGCTTCAGAACTTATAACTGAAGTAAATCTCATGAGCTGTCACATAAAGAAAAAACAGTGGCTTCTGTATTTAGGTGGGAGGACTCCAGGACGGCCCCTCTCCCTACAGGATCGCCAACTAACAGCACGCCAGCTTACAACAGCCTTCCATCAGATACCACAGAGACATGCCTGCAATGCTGCAGCAAACAATCCAACCAAGTCTCTTCAGCTAATCCATTAGATACACTACAGATGTGTGTATTACATTAGCACATCTGGCTGCAACATCACCAGTTCACAGTTAACGCACATGAAAGGTTTATAATGATTTAAAACGTGTATAATGTAAATAGTCATAGAAAATGAAGCTCTATAGATTGTGACTGACCAGGCTGTAGACTTCCACATCAATTTCAAAGGATGAGCGAATATCCTTCCTGAAACATTAAGACGAAGCAATGCAATGCATTAGGATACTTTGCATATCAATTACCAGAGTCACAAAATGAGAAATCAAAATGCTGTTTCAGAGCCGCAACATGAAACGTCACATAAGGTCAAAGGCCACAAACATTTGTTCCAGTTTAAGAGTAGTTGATGAAATGCAGCTTACATAGTGACAGATGTGGGGAAGGAGATGGTGTCTCCGTTCTGAGCATCTGCAGCTGTGGCCAGAGGGGTGGCGATGATGTTGCAGGGTCCGTAGCGGATAAGAACAAAAAAGTAGTGACTTGGTCGACCTAAATGACAAACAAAAACAACATCGTGAATGTTAAGAGTGAAGCCATTAAAAACCAAACAAAGGCAGAAATCTTCTCAGCTGCGGTACCTGCACGGTTGTGTGAGGAGCAGACATATTCCACCTTGAGCGGCAGCTGGATGTTTGTGATGCTGACAGTGCCTCTGCAGGGCTGCTGGGAAATAGATTCACTGTCCTCCACTGCTGCCTCTCCAGATTCTGAGCTCCTCTCCTCCTTCAGTCTGGCCACCTCAGCCAGCAGGGCAGAGCGCTTCTCACCTGAAACAGAAAATATATCATAAATGCAAGGAAGACAAAATAGATAAATATTATAACATATCAGCAAAGAATTGACAGTTGTGGATATCACACTGTCAGTTTTGACTGGTTCCTAATCTTAAAGACCAATGAATGACCAATAACGGCTGCAGAGAAGAAGCTTAGATGACAGGAATGAAAGTGGCTTATGTGAAGAAGCATTCCTGACTCTATGCTGAACAAAGATGCGGTGGTTTAAAATCTTGCAGTCTACATACACGAGACCAGCAGCAGTTTCTCGGCTTCGGCCTCCTCCAGTGAGCCTCGCCCGTGCTCCTCATCCGTACAGCAGTTCAGGGCCTGCAGCGTCTGGTTAATCACAGTCTGCAGTTTCCCAGCTTCTTCATTAAGAGCCTGGACACAATCGACCAAACCCAGAGCATCACTGATACATGTAATATATTCAAAAGGTTCCACAGTTTTTGGGGTTCTCACTCTTTAAGAAACATTTTGTTGCACTACAGTTCCAGATACAAATAACATAAGAGTGTTATGAGGGGCGATCACGTTCGAAAGTATTAAGTTCCTCTGCATAAAAGTCTCCATTAAAACATTCCACATGCTTGAAATTTAGACCAGATGAATGTCGAGTTAAACATAATTTCAGCTTTTTAAATTCATTGCTCTACTGATTTAGTCCTGCTCCATTTGTTGAAATGGAGAAAGACTTCAAATTTCTGTTACTCCCTGTGTAAACTTCAGGACAGGTAAGTTGTTGGACAATATTGAGCTTAGCCTTCCGTAATATCAGTGTTTTTCTAAACTAGTCAAAGCAAACTACACACCGTTATTTTCTCCTTGATGTTGACAGGCGGTTGAGGCTTGGGCGTCTCTTCAGCCCGTCTCTGAACCCCCGGAGTGACGCTCTGAACAATGGGAAGCTTACTCTGCCTTTGTGTGCGGTAGGCATCGATGCTGACAACCAGAGAACAAACAAACATTAACATAAGGATAACAATGTTTGAGAAACAATGTGTGAGTGCTGGCACAGTTCAAGAGTTCACAGAACAGTGTGGGTAAAGCATCATGGAGCTTTCTGAACATGCACAACATGTAGATTTGATTCGTTACACATTAGGCACCAACAACCCCACCAGACTGCTGAAGAGCACAATCTCATGTGTTGGTGCAGACTGACTCAGTCGTTTTTACTAACAGACCTCAGACTGTGCAAATGAGCCCACTGTGAGATCTGATAATGACATTATTGCAGTGTAACTGCTGTAAACTGATAAAATGTTCATGATCCTGAATTTGGATCAGATAGTTTTTTTCTGTTTTAATAACTTGGAGGAATTATCCCATTTTATGAGGAACTAGAGAGTGGTGTAAATGTATGGAGATTAGTGACTACTGCCAAGGCTGTACCAAAAAAACAAACAAACAAAAACTTCTATCCTTTACAGCACAGGGGTCCGTTCTTCGTACCTCGCTTACTACATCCAAGATCAAATCATCGCGCTAACTTTGAGCTCGCTGTCCCGGTTCTCCGAACACACCTGTTGTTGACGATTAGTATAGCTGGATGAAGTAATGTGAGATCACTGGGTGGCTTAACAGGGGCTACGCATCGATAGTAGAAACATTGATCGGCAACCCTTTGATTGGTCGGCGAAAATGTCGAAGGAGCGCGCTCGGTATTTTTCGGCAGCAGAGCAAGAACTCTTGATTGAGGGATTTCAGGAGTTTCAGAGTTTAATTAAAACGCAAGGGAACACTGCAAAGGCTGCAAAAGCAAGGAGAGAGGGCTGGCAGAAAGTTGCTGACAAATTAAACTTGTAAGTAATTTAATAATAATAATAATAATGGATTGGATTTATATAGCGCTTTTCAAGGCACCCAAAGCGCTTTACAATGCCACTATTCAGTCACTCTCACATTCACACACTGGTGGAGGCAGCTACGGTTGTAGCCACAGCTGCCCTGGGGCAGACTGACAGAAGCCAGGCTGCCAATATCCGCCTACTGGCCAACACCAGTAGGCGGTAGGGTAAATTTATTATATTATATTACATTATATCCTCTTTCACATTAGAGCCACAACAGGACCCACTAGAACATGGGAACAAGTAAAAGTGAAATATAAGAAAATTCTACAGAATGGTAATATTTATCACTTATATTGCTTTTAGTCTCTTGGACAGAGACCCTGAAATAATCTGTTTGTTTGTTCATAACAGCAACCAAGAAAGGGGCAGAGCAAAAAAAGACAGGTGGTGGTCCTGCACCCCCTCGTCAACAAGTTGGTTAAGTGAATAATACCCTCACGGGAAAATCGATATCTCTCTATGAGCACACTGTCGCGCTGAGCTAAAGGATCCTGTCTGTCCCGCAATATACGCTGAATTCTGAGGACTCTCCTTATCAATCTTGCACCTTCCGCAATGGGCTGCTCGCGTATACGGACAGGACATGGCTGCGACAGGCTTCCCAAATCCACCTTCGCTTTTATAGCCGTGGTCATCTTGCTTACATGAAGTAATTTACTATTACTACTCTGAACTGTGAATTACATCTGAAATAATCAAATACATGAAATAGAATGATTAATAGTATATTTCCCTTTTTTTTAGGAAATGACCTGTATGTATCTGTATGAAATCAATAAAAGGATCAAGTACTGCATTAACTTTAGTTACATTGATGTTATTTATTTATGGTAAAACAGTGGTAAAATATCGCTGTTGCTTTCGTATAAATGAAGCGGACATACCTGAGTGGCCGCGATCTAATCTTGTTTACATAAAGTGAGCCTGCTCCCGAGCAGGTTTACGCTTTGTTGCTATGACAGCAAGTCCCGGATGAGCTTCGGGGAACCGAACGATCCAAGATCACACGAAATCGTCAACAATCAAATCCAGCTAACTTACTTAGCCAGGTACGAAGAACGGACCCCAGGTGTCAAACTCCAGGCCTCGGGGGCCGGTGTCCTGCAGGTTTTAGATGTGTCCTTGATCCAACACAGCTGATTTAAATGGCTAAATTACTTCCTTAATCATGTGATTCAGGTGTGTTGACCCAGGGTGATATCTAAAACCTGCAGGACACCGGCCCTCGAGGCCTGGAGTTAGACACCCCTGCTTTACAGCTTCAGAGCTCACTTTATATTTTATGAGCCAACTCTGTAAGCATCTTTTGGAGTATCTCAAAGCTCTGAACATTTGGGTTTTTAAACAATTTGAACACAAATGTATTACTATTACATTTGTGCAGCACGGTGGCACGGTGGTTAGCACTGTTGCCGCACAGCAAGAAGGTCCTGAGTTCAATTCCAACATCAGGCCGGGGTCTTTCTGTGTGGAGTTTGCATGTTCTCCCCGTGTTTGCGTGGGTTCCCTCCGGGTACTCCAGCTTCCTCCCACCGTCCAAAGACATGCAGCTTGTGGGGATAGGTTAATTGGATAATCCAAATTGTCACTAGGTGTGAATGTGAGTGTGAATGGTTGTCTGTCCCTGTGTGTTAGCCCTGCGACAGACTGGCGACCTGTCCAGGGTGTACCCCGCCTTTCGCCCTATGACAGCTGGGATAGGCTCCAGCGCCCCCCGCGACCCTGAAAAGGATAAGCGGAAGCGAATGGATGGATGGATGGATGTATTACTATTACTCTTTACGTTTGGCAACAGTTTGACTGTGAAAAGATAACAGCTGGGATTTATTATAACCTGTATTTGTGTATGACCATGTAACTGCTGTGATTACCTGTACAGGGGAGCAGATTCAGCAGGATGGGCGCTAGTTTCCTCTGGTGTCAGGAGCAAAGGAGGGATGGGCTCCTGGCTTGCGGCCAGTCGCTGTTGTAGGAACATTAGCACACATGTCATAAGTTGTGTTGTTTACAGGGCACTCGTTAATGCTGTCTGCTAGTGGAGGACACCAACTCTTTCAGCTTCTGAGTGTAGCTTCTATAGACTGGAATAAATCTTACCAGTGGGGTGACCACCGCCTCTACAGACTTGCTGAGAGGAGAGAGGATGCCAGTGGGAGGAAAGTTGAGCAGCTCATCCCTGATGCCATCAACCTTATCACTCTCATCACTCTTCTCCTCTTTGGCCTCTCCCTCTTCTTCACTTTTTTCCTTCTCCGTCTCCATCTTATCGTTTTCGACGGAGCAAGCCCCAATACCACTGTCGTGATCCTCAGGGCCTTCCATCCTTTCAGCATATTCGAGCACCTCCTCGAACATCTGATCGATAATTTCACCAGTGTTGGTCTCCTCACGAAAGCTCACTTCAGTATCTGAAAAATATCACAAATGTATGAAATCACTTTGAATCATTTTCTGACACTTCAAATGCTTCTGTGCAAATAGCAAATCTGTGTTTTAGACATCAAACAAATCATTTCGTACGTTCTTCTCAGCACAGCTCTGATGAAATAATTGTAATTGTTCAATCTAGACAAAAACCACCCGTGTATTTGTGCACCATGGACCAATACCATAATCTTTCAAAACATGCACCTCATGTCCAACAGACTCTTTCACCCGTGAGTTTCCACCTCTCCTAAAGTGTCCTCAGGTGCTCACACTGCCCTCACCTGACAGGGCGGTTTCTGTAGAGGTATTGTTGTCAGACACCCCTGAGCTGTTGATGAACTCGGGCTCCAGAATAAAGGAAACCTTCTTTGAGCTCTCTCCTCGCTTGTGAGTGTCTTCTGTCAGACTAACGTCAAGATTCACCCTTTCATCGACAGATTCCTGCCCCACCTCCAGGTGATCAGATGGCTGGATCTCTGCTGAGGTCTGAGCTCCATCAGCCTCTGTTAATGCGCCCTTGGGCTTTACCACAGGTTGTGCCTCATCTTCTAGATTTCCCTCTAGTCCCGCATGCTCATTTTGTTCATTTTCAAAAGAAGTAGGCAATGCTCGTTTGCCTCCGTCTGAGCATGTGCTGTCTGACTCTTCTTTTATACAGACTGTCTGGGTTTCCTTTGACTGTTCAGCTGCATCATCATCGTGACTGCATAGTTCCATTTCTTTCTGCTCTTGTTTTATTGTAAGAACATCACTATCTGCTGTAAGTAGACCCTGACTACCTTCTTTACATGACTCCATGCTCTCTTTGTCTCGGTCTAAAGTACACTTCCCTCTCATTGAGTTTTCTAAACAGCTTTCTGGTTTGGATTTGTCATCTTTTTGTATTTCAGAACAGCCAGCGGTCTTAGTAGAGACATCAGAACGTGGACCATCATCCTGGATGTCAGTGGGTTCATTTTCATCTGTTTTCTCTTTGTTCATTTGGGATGATTCCCCTTGCACGTCCTTCACACATGCTTCGTGTACTTCATCTATGGCGGATTCTTCCTCCATACACACTGTGCTTTGAGGATATCGCCACATCCTTAACTCCTCATCTGTCGATGGTTCAATCTCCCCGTCACTACAGCACGAACTATCCATCTTTTCATCGTCTTCAAAGGCCAGCATGTCAGAGCTACCCTGTTCACTTACTGTGGACTCCTGTGATGTTTCCTTAACGTTTGACTCATGTGGAAGAGTTAATTCTGAGAAACTTTGCTCATTAGATGCAGTTAAGTCAGACATGTTCTGATCCTCACCAGAGGGGGCTTTGAAGAAACTGTGATCCTCGCTAAAAGAAAGCTTTAACACAGTTTGGCCCTCTGGTTGTTGGGGACCTGGCTGCTCTTCTTCATTAGCAGACAGAGCCTCTTGCGTCTGTCTGGGTTCTTCACTGAGAACACACCGTTTCTGCATTCCAGTCTCTGAATAAGCTGCAGGAGCTTCAGAGTGACCGGATGTCATCTCACCTGTTGAGAAACAGGAGTCTCGCATCTCATCACTACACACCTTTTATAGCTTTATACTTGTTAAACCTTCAGAGCAGTTACTGAACATACTGAGTCATTTATATAAAGAGCACAAAATCTGTACTGATACTGAAAAGAAATACCATTTTAGATGCGAAATGAACTTGCAATTAAATTTTTTTATTAATTAAATTTGCAAGATTTAATCAAACGTGCTCTATTAGTGGCATTATTCCTAATTATTGGTTACATAACAGACACAAGAGTTTACAAAATATTCTGAAATGTAAAACTTTTCTCCTTAAAAATGAGGTCAGACGAAAACAAATTGAACAAATGGCAAGTGGCCTGAGATTACATCCCTGGTACATAAGTGCTGTTCGAATGCGTTTGCCCCAATACAGATGTTGCATATGAAGTCCAATACTAATTAGAATTGTTTTTGTTTCACATTATAGAAAAATATATGCTTCAATTTTAAATCTAAATGACACCCAAAGCCTTACCTGTCATATTAAGAGATGCGCTGTCTGCATTTGTCGTCGGAGGTTCAGTGAAACTACCGTCTTTCACATCAGCGACACCTTGATCCTGCCAGAAGATCAAGAACAACAGGATTAAAGAATAAGAAGGAGTTTTATTGACTATAATGATACTATGTTGATGACTACATACAAAAGGAAATAAAAGTTCAGATAAAAACAAATTAATTTAATTAAGGGACAGTAAAATTGTAAAAGAATTCTAAAAATTAAAAATCATGAAATATAAAATTCACAGGAAGAAAAAACAGCCCCTAAACAAAGTGAACCAAGAAAATATTGACAGGGTGCAATAATGCTGAACAGTGCAAGTCTGTACAATCTTCAAATGTACAAGAAGTGCATGAATCCACCACTGCACACCAAACATGACCTTTGTTACCGCAGTGACAAGCCAACATCCCCAAAACCATAGAAGAGAAAAGAAGGTGCAGAGTAAGGAATGAAATTCTGTCTCCAGCAGTGCTTCAAGACATATTTAATCAACTGATCTCTGCCCAAGTCTATGTGGCCCATAATACCAGGTGACTAGACAACGCAGGGTTTTACACTACTGACTCACATCCCAGAGGCATGTGGGAGGCCACTGCACTCTCCTTTTTGATCTAGGAACACTGGAGGAGGGACCTGAAGGGCCACAAGGAGTCCTCTCCTGTTTATATAAACTGTCATGTTAAAAAAATCTATGAAAACCAACAGTGAAAAATGAAAAGTACAGTTTACAAAAGCTATAATCCACAAAAACGAGTTAAAACCCGAACAAAGTTTTAGTCAAAGCAGGACGTGCCGAATTCTTGTTGACACTGACTGTGTGCATCAATTACTATTTACTGTTTCACAGCTGTGATACTAATCCACACTGCTATACTTGATGGCAATTCAAGCACGAAGCTTTAATTTACCCATCGATTTTAAAATAACAGATAATAAACTATGACAGTTTATTATCGGAGCTCTGTAGGTGGAACGTCAGGGTCTGAAAACTCACCTCTGCTAAAGCGGAATCTGAGCTGCTCCGTTTCAGCCAGGCGTTCTCAGCGATGGGCTGAAACGGCACCTGACTCAGTTCATGCTCCCGCTCCTGACCAGTGAAAATATATCAGATTTTAGACATTTATCACAAGCATAATCAATTATCCAGTATTTCAATATTACAAAAAAATTATTTCTTTCTATGTTTTTTTTAGTATTAGATTTAAATAATAAATAAACAAACAGAAATAACAAATTTCCCCCCTTAAGAACCAGCACATGGGAGTGTTGAATGTGCATTTCAGTGATTAAAGCTGTTAAACCAACCTGGCGGATGCGAGAAACCTGCTTTGAGCTGGGTGTAGTTGAGCCCTGGAGTTTTTGTTGGATGACTGATACAAAGCTGGAGCGTGTCCGGGGGTATTGGTTGGCGGGGCTTGGGGTGTTGGTGGGGCTACTCTGGAAAGAGGCCATTTTGAATCGCTCCATCCGCTGATTGAACTCTGCCTCACCTGGAAAATATTTCAGACAGTGTTTAAGTCAAAGGTGGGGTACTAAAGACCAATTACCTTAAATAACTCTAACAAGGTGGAATGATGGCCTTAAGCTTTTGTTGGTTATCAAATTGAACCAATGAGCTAAATTAATAGAAATAGTGCATGAGAAATAGACGCTTGTCATGCACATCCTCCCATAACACTGCATAGATATAATGCAAATAACAGTAATGCTTTAAATATAAAGTAACAAAAGAACAAAAGAAAATATTTGTGAATGGAAATGACAGCAGATGATTGGAAATCAGCTACTGCTCAAAAACAAATTATTTAACTCTGAGTTAAATCATTCCATAACTCATGTTAGCCAGATGTATCATAAAAAGAAACACCTGTCATGTTCACTACTGACATACAGTCACTGCACATGTTGTGTTATTTTAGATTAGAACTTAGCAGCTGGGTGTTGCAAACTCAGGGACGGGCAGTAAGGCCAATGTCAGGACTGAACTTCAGTCTGTGTCCCTCTGTAATACACTCTAATTAATGGAGTCATTACAGTAAGCAATCTATTTAGGCTTCAGTCTTTAAGACTGAAATTGTTTGTAGTTAGTTAATAACAGGTGATGTTGATAGAGAGGTTTTTGAAGGTGTGCTCATATGTAATCTCACCAAGGAGAGGCTCTTTGTGGCCCTTGCTGTCCCCGCCTGGATCCGAGAGGCACCGCTGTGCAGGAGGAGCTCCTCCTAAAATACAACACACTTTGTTACAAACTACAGGAATGATCCAACTCCCACACAGTCACTCGGGCTCAACAGAAATTACTCAACATCTTGACAGCAGGTCTTATCTTGCTTGTAAATAATCTAGTTGACTTTTGATCTGCTATCTGAAGCATTACCTGAAATGCTGCCAAAAAACAGAGAAGTTTGTTAGCTACCCAAACAAAGCCAGTAGTGCAATAAATTCCACCTTTGTGAAGGTTTTGTCACAACTGTACTGTACAGATCAGTCAAGTATTTTGTCACATATTCAGCATGCATGAACTTGTATGCAGAAAACAGTCATTTACCATCTCTTCTCTGGGTGAGCTGTTGAACTCGTGACCGGACTGAGGGAACTATTGGTGTGTCGGGTTTGGTTTCAAGCTCTGCTCGGCGTCCAGAGGAAGATGCTTCAGGGCAGTGGTTCTCCTGACCGGCCGCTTCCAGACGGCGCCTCTTCTGACTGTCATTGGTCTCTGACACAGTAAGACATAGGCGACAGGCATAAGGGACTCCTTCTTGTAAATATATGTATATTTTGTAAATATAAAGAAGAAGGAACCTTGACATTGGTTTAAGCCACAAACAAACCTGGTGCTGAGCAGTTATTGTCCTCTGAATCCGACAGCGGTGCTCTCTGTCTCTTCAAGCCCATATTGTTGCCATTTTCCTCACCTGCTTCCATATCGAGCTTCAAAAACATTAAGCACTGAATAAGTATTTTTAAGAGGTCAGTTTCACTGATTTGAAGATAAAACTCGAAGACCATGAACAGATTTACTAAAGAGTAAAGCGGTATCAGCTAGCAATAGTTACTTTCTCAATAGAAACAAGCCACATCAGAAAAAAAAACTGATCAAAATCCAAAGAAATAACTGCATGCCAGATTGAATCTAGCTTTGTAATTTCAACAGTGACTAATGCCTTTACCGATTTTCCAAATAGCCGCCATATAACCAAGTTTTATCCTGTCTATGGCCATCAAGCTTCACTCCCGACCAGGCCTGCTTCGAAAATCAGGTCAGTAAACTCAGTGACATTTATCTGCCTACAACAAAGTTAAATAAATTTGCAAAATTAAAAATGTTCTATTATTAAATGACACAGATTACCGCAGCTAAAACTAAACGTGAAAACGCCCCGTTTCAGCTTGGCTCGTTTTTAAAAACAAAAACACTGCTGGCTGATTGGCATCGCTCTTCAGCGAAAACTGAAGCATTTACTTAACACAGCGACAACTTAGTTATCTACGCCAAGTTTTTCCTCTCGTCTCCGAACAACCTGTCACGCTAAAACATACTAGATTAGCACGCTGAACGCATCCACACCCTGGGTCAGCTTGGCTAGCTCTTTTCAAGCTAACCTATCTAAAGTTAATGCTAGTTTAGCTTCCAATTAGTTAACTTAATCAACAGAAACTTAGACCGGTAGCTCGAGTTTGTCTCTATATGTTTTGTTTCTAAATGGCTCCCCCCCCCCCTTTTTTTTTTTTTTACCTGAGAAGATATCCGTAAGAAAGTACAGGTGTTACACGGGACAACCTTAACTAACAGAAACCACGAAACAGTCCTCTCGTTGTTTGCTCTCTTCTTCTAACTTTGAATTTCAGCGGGTCTTCTGACGTCAGAGGAACGAGCGATTGCAGTACCGTAAATATTCATAAAGAGCCCCGATCTGATCTTTGCCGTGCGGCTCCTGTGGGGCGTTAAAATCTGATACTGCGTCCATTCTCCAGAAATAGTAGATGAACTCTTTTAGTTAAATACCCACCGATGATTATCTACATATTTGTTTTCCTACTAGTTGATGTAAAAACGGCTTTTGTGGAAATTAGGTGTTTATATTACGGTAAAAACAGAGTAAACGCGCGGACGGTTGCTGACTTTGGTAAATAAGGTTGTAATAAGCTTTCCCTTCCTGGAAGTTATGAAGTGTACCACATCTTTGCTGTTACACAACTGTCGTATATATTTAGCTTAATATGATCTCAGAGCTCGTCTCTAGTATGTTGTCTGATTGATATTGTTGAGGTTCCATTTAAAATATCTAAGCTACACCTATATATATGAACAGCGTTTAATTATTATGTGATTTCTCTGTTTGATGTCCTGCAGACAGCCAACTCTGTTGTTAAATATTATAAAGCTCTATGACATACATGCAACGAGTAGTTACAAAAATGACCAGTAGGTGTCGCAGATTGCTTTCAAAGGTAAGGCTTGGCGAGCATCTTTGTAACTTTCAGAAAACTTCATACTAGACACAGTATAAAGCTGGTATGAAGGTGGAATGAATGGAATGAATCTCAGCATCATCAGCTAATGAATCTGTGCTACACTTGATGTAACCTGACCATGAGCATCACAGCTGCCGTGCACCAGTCACACAGTAGTGTAGTGTAGTGTAGTGTAAACCCATGACAGCACAGCAAACCAACCTGTTTATCCTGCACTAAAGTATATTTGTGCAACCTTTAAATAACACAAAGTTAGCATACCCCAGTTTGTTTTTCAGCATGATTCACAACATACAAAAATGTCACATGTAAAGACCAAATAAAACATGAAAATATAAAAACATGAGGACATATATGTAAAATTTCAGTTGATCAGATACTACTGAGCAGTCCTTACCTTTAAGTGTAGCCTCTCCTCCTCCTTTCCTGTTCTGTCTTTCGTATCTTTTTCCACCTCTGCGTAAAGTTAGTACCGCATCCGTCACTTATGGGCAACTGCACTGGTTCTGGTGATGCCAGAAATACGAAAAACACCAGTGCATGTTATCTCCTGACCATGGTGATTAATACAGGAACATGATTGCCTTTGACATGAAACTGTTTAGGCCCAAATCTTCTGATATTTGAAGGCCTGCAGCAACATGAAACAATAACTCCCCTTAAATGTGTTAAACCAAAAGCAAGAAGCCTGTTTTAAAAATGTAAGGAGGAGAAAGTCCAGATCTTTGTTTATATATGTAGGGAGAAGTTGCCAGAAAAATAAATGCTCTAGTAAAGTACTGATACCTGAAAATTGAACTCAAGCACAGTAACAGAGTATTTGTACTTTGTTACATCTCACCTCAGCACGACAGTAGTGAAATTTAAAATGGGCAGAGACAAAGAACTCTGAATTGAAACGATGGCAATAAAAGTATAACTTGCAAAGGAGAAATCGTGTAGAATCATATTTGTGTGCAAAGTAAGCGAGCTTCAAAGTCAGATGCTGTTTGCTAAACTCCACCCTGATGGTTCAAATCCATAAAACGCAGCACCCCTCGGAGCAGCAGACCATAGAAATCATGGGACCTATTTCTAACGGAGCCTTAGGTCCACCCTGCCCTGCTACACCAGAACTTGGGATTTCTGCTACTCTAACTACCAAATTCCACTTTAACCCATATGTTGAATCAGCAAATGGTGAAGATGTAGCTTATAAAGTTGATAATAATGCAAATTAGTTGAAGTTTCTAAATTATTTCTCCTCAGCAGTTCAGTATGACTGGATTTAAAAGGGAATTGTTGTACTTGGGTGAAGTTATTTTGGCGATAGTCAGTTCAAGCTTTTCTCTATAGTGAAAAGCTCTTTTTTTCCCTTGTAAAGTAACTTGCTCCAAGAGCCGACAGCAAACCAGTGACGTGTGAAATGATTCTGCTGACAATGCTTCAAATGTATGTTTTTCCACACTTACACTTTGTAGACAGTTCCTGTGCACTCACAGCGCACGTTTCCAACCGCAAACAGTGAGTTACATTCATTTCCTCCCACCTCGAAACTGATTGTGGAATGAAAAACCAAACCACAGACGGACAAATGTTGACCTTTCCATGTAGGTCCAGTCAGACCATCTCTTACACAGTGAGAAATATACACGAGCATATTATAATGAAGGAATTAGATATTTGTTATTGTAAAAACTAATCTGATACAGTACGTGGTTATAAACAAATAACCCAGTAATTTATATGACTGTACACAGACTTTGTTTTAAAAAATAAATAACCCTTTTAAGCTACTTACATTTATTTAAATTGAATTTCTGTGTCTTTTCCTCCATGATGAATGCACTGCAGTGTTATAAATATCACTTCCTTGTCCCCGATGTCTGCAGCATAAACCCAGGGAACTGAATTTGAGTGTGAAGTCAGTGAGGTCAGGAGGAGCAGAAATGGGCTCAGAAGCAAAATATCATGAATTTGAAGCTCTACTGAGGTATTTTATTTTTCATTTTCATTCTATCAAAGGTTTTATTTTTCAATTTAAATCTTCTTTGTGATAGAAAGTCTAACAAGGACACCCAGGAGAGGTTAAGGTAGAAACTGGAGGTGGCTGCAGTAATGGCCTAGCTGAGCACCTGAACGGAGGAAACGCAGCATTTGTTGATGTGCATGGGTTCTAGAGTCCAGGTAGACATTTTCCTCAAAGGATTAAAGGGAAGCTTAATATTTACAGTTAGTTTGTCTAATTACTTCTGACCAGAAATATTCCTAAGCAGTTAATTTTCAGGGCGGATGGAGAGTAAGGATGAGGATCCAAATGCAGGAAGCCAACTTTACCTGAAGGTGAGCCTTGAATATGACGATTAACAGGAAGACCAATATAACAGATTATAAAGTAAACAAACAAGTTGACCCTTCACTTAGAGTGAAACCTCAGCAGAACTTTGAACTCAAATACATTCACCAAGAATTAAAGACCCCAAACTATGAAAATGAAAAATTATTCAAGTTATGCAACACTCTCTAATCATGTACTAGAATCATGCACTACTTTAGCTCATTACCTGTAAAATGTAAAATGTCACTTGTTGAGCTTTTTGAAACGTTAAATATGAAATTACCTGCCACTTTTTGAAAACGTTTTTTTTTAACATAAAAAAGCACTACTCTTTTTTGTTGTTGCTCACTCCAGTTCTGTTCAGCTAGCAAGACTAAAGTACTGAAGAAGTCAAAGTCAGCTTTATTGTCAAAAACCACATGTACAGATCATACACAAGCCACGGCCCTCAGAGTTACACTAAAACAACAGGAAGATAAAAAGATCAATACAATCTTATATAAACAACAGTGTTCAACACAGTCCGGGTGTTTGTGGGTAAGAATTTGTGTGCAAGTGTGGTGAGGGAATCAGTGAAGGGCGATGGTGAAGGTTCAGAGTTTCTTATGTCTGGGGGGTTCAGGGGGAAGAGGTGAATGCAGGTCTGGAGTTCATGAGAGTTGAGAGGGACAGAGCAGGGAGAGAATTCAGCATCCTGACAGCCTGATGTATGAAGCTGTCTCTCAGTCTGCTGGTTCTAGCCCGGAGGCTCTTCAGTCTCCTTCCCGATGGCAGCAAACTGAAAAAGTTGTTGGACGTATGAGTGGAGTCACCTGTAATGCAGAGGGCTTTTTGGGTGAGGTGGGTGCAGTAGGCGTCCTGGAGGGAGGGAAAAGGAAATGTAGCTTTTTCTATCAGGACACAGTGCAGGAGCCATATCACACATTGGAATATGAATAACATACAGACACAGACAGTTGATTGTTTGGGCTTGTTCTATCAGATATCTTGAGACCGTGAAGTTCCGGTTTCAATATTTTTCAATTTTTATGCTTAAGGACAACAGATGGAAATTAGCCCTTGGCTATAATCTGGTATGTTTACATTCATGTAATTTTTTTTTACATTTATGTTCATTAACATGCACTGTCCTAAATAAATAAATAAATATGCAGATTGGAATGTGACTTTGTGGAATGTGTCAATTTAAAGTTACTTTGTAAACTGTTGCTGGAATTTTAACCCCTTTATTCTTTACCTGCTTAATTACAGCTGCAGAATATAGAGAACATTTATTTTATGCTGATTTCAATTTTTTTTTTTTTACATTATCACAATATCAACTTCATAATTTGGGAATTATGTTAATCCAGTATGTAAAACTCAGTTGATAAAGTGTCTTCCCTCATTAATATCCCATAATCATCTGAAGGTGCTCTTACTGTAAGATGGGAGCATTGAAGAACCACATGAAGTGCCAGACGACATCAAGTTAGATGGCAGGGTTAGTGAGTGCAAAGACAGAGTGCTGAAAAAGTCTCCAATGTTTTGGTGACTAAGAAACTCCAGAGTTCCTCTTCTGGAATTAAAATTGTGATGTGGGTTTTCATGGCCTGTAGGTGTAATGTGTAGGTGACCCCATACGTTTGGCCATATAGTATTCCACACCGCCTACCTCCCCTTAAGCCATGTTGAGCCAGGTTGATGTGACTGTGTCTCAAAGAGCCTCATTTGATGAGCAAAGTTTATGTTCAGCACTCTTAGGCTTTCTTTAAGCAGCTCTCCAAAGCTTTGAGGTGTGTTTGGCTTCAATATATCCAGGTTTATCAGTTACTTTCACTATGCCATTTATATAAGCATTTGTATCACCTTGTATTATTTTGCTTTATTCTTCATTAAAGTTTCATTTCACAAAGCTGAACGACTCCATCAGACAGTGAATGTAAAGGTGTTTTCATGCTGTGGCCTTTGTTTTGGAATTTATAAGTATGCTGGTTATGAAAATGTGTCAATAAAAGCAGTTGAAGGTGAATGTGCACAATGTGACATATTAGGACGTTTACAAAGGCATTATCTGAATGCGGGAAACTTCTCTGATCTGCACAAAAGGTTGCATGAATGTAATGTGGTTCATATGCTGCTAAGAGATGGTGGTGACTATCAAAGCGGAGCCAATGAGATTTGATAAGGGAATCAGAGGAGTCATTGTCATTCAAAGGAATAATACATACATACAAAAAAACACCTTTCATAACAGGGTGCATTTTTGTAAGTCTCTTCTGTCACTGCACTGGATGAATTTTACTCATCCATCCTCTGCTTTTCTGTTGTGGGGTTCCCTCTAAGAATCCTTTGCCCTTTCTATAATAAGTACAAGTGATGCATCAGAAAGCAATGACATTTAAGTCACTCTTTTATCTTAAAAAACAAACAAAGTTCGTCAGCTAGCTGTATATCTGGACAAGAAAATAGAACACAGTGGTTTCAAACTGTTGATGCGTATGTATTTTGTCTACACGTCATTAAAACACTATACATTTTCTTTTTCACAGTACGTTTTTTGTGTCACATGCATGTGTTTAATGGCAACACGTGTTTCTTAAATTGAGGTTTGCAAACTGGCACGGTTGAAAGTAGGTGCATGAAATGCATCTAAATAGGTTACGGGTGCATCTGTAACCTGGGTTTTGTACACATCTAAAAGCAGCACTGATAAGATCTTGGGAACATCATGAAATCTCCATCACTTCAGTCTGCACCACGAAACATTTGCATAGAGAGGAGAACTGAGTCACGTTGTGCTTGTAACGTAGTTCACCCTGGAGGAGGCAGAAACTTTAGCTGCTATTCTTTGTTTGTAAGCGCTTGGATGAAATTTTTTAGCTAAGAAACCCTGAACTTTGACTTTTTACACAAGGAGATAGAACGGTTTGAGGGCTAGTTTACCCAACAGAAAAGAGGTTCTATATCTGAAAATAGTCATGTTATGAAACCTTCAAAGCTCTCTGCCTACAGAGTACAAAGTGAAAATGTGGTGGAACTGCACAGTAAAAACAGCACAGTTTCTTAGAAAACTCTCGAGTGTTGTTTTTTCCAGTTCTCTGTGGCAACATCACTGAAGTAGAAACCAAATATTTCTGCCTGTAGGACCGAGACAGTCTAATCCACAATTACAATAAATTCAGCTCCCATGACACAGAGATTTGACCTCTGAAGCCTCATTTACTGTTTCTTGTTCTGCAGTTAATTTCTAGCCGATATTATAGGCTCTGTGTACATAACCTTAACGTATATTTCCCTCCCTATGTCAGCAATGTTAACAGTATCTAGCAGCACAATCACCGGAGCTGGAAATGAAGCCAATGCTTCATTCAGACTGCACTGCCCTGAGTAATAACATAAGCTTGTTTCTATGATTCAGCCTCCAAAGACTTGCAAATAGAAATAACCACCTTTACAGCAGAAATTATAAAGTTTAAAGCTTGGTAACAAAATTCACAAAATCTGTCCATGAAGGGATTTTTTACATAACTATCCCCTTTAAACTGTACAGAGGTGAATAAGGACACAGCCCATAGCCACTCACTATTAGCCAGTAAATTCATTAATATAGACCTCTTGACCTCATGACCTCTCCCACGTGTGCACAGAGCCAGTCTGTGGGAGTCAGAATTGTGGCTGGGCTGTAAAGGATCAAATACTCACATTTCTCTCAGTGTCATGCAAACCAGTTTAGAACTTTTTTGTGATGTGTGTGTTTTTTTTATTTTCAGTTAATTGTCTCTCTCCATTAAGATGAAACTATCATAAAAATCAGAGACTTTTCATTTCAAGTGAGCAAACCTACAAATTTAGCCGGCAATCAAATAATTTTCTTTCTTTCTTTTTCCTCAGAATTTCAGTGGAACAGTCAGTTGCCCCACTTTCACTTGTGTAGCTCTAAATTTGGTACAACTACAGTTAAGTAAGTTTTTATCAGGTTCAGTGAGATCAGTACATGCTGACTAATTGTGGTAAGCATAAAACATCTCAAATTTTAAGCTTTGTGGTAGAAGCAGCAGGAGTTTTTTGACCTCCAGCCGGGCCTAGTGATGGGTACTCATTTGGGTTGTGAGTCAGTCTATTCCCCATGTGCTTGGGGAAACACAACTAATTTTGTGAAAACCACACACAAAATGTCAGGCATGATTGTGATCAGTTTCCTTTGTCTACTAAAACCCCGTTAAAGAACCTGAAAACTAGAGGTAACCTGTACAGATATAAACACTGATTACACTCTCCCCCACTTCCGCTGATTCTAATCTGTCAAATGTCCCCTTACTCTAACTTTCTTCCGCAGTTGCACGAGCGGTGGTTTGAGTGTGCTTTCGTGTCGGGGATTTCTGAGTTTGGGGCGGAAAGGTTGACATCACAGAGATAGAAAAGGCATAGGATTTATATTGGATGCACGGCTGGTCAACATCAGATAAAAACACGACGAAGAAGATCCTCCTCATCCCTCCTCTCAGCATCATGAAGACTCTCTGCTTCTCCCTGGGACTGCTGCTGCTTGCAGCCTGCTGCTGTGATGCCATCCGTGAGTGTTTAATCTTTATGACTCCTTGCATTTGTTTGAAAATTTACAGCTGACATGTTGATACTGACTTTAGTCTTTTACCTTGCTCTCAGCGAAAGGCGTAAAGTTCAGCACAGCTCCTGGAACCTGCTGCTTCAACTTTAAAATAAATGCAATACCGGTGAAGTTGGTGTCCTTCATCACCCAGACGCACAGCTCCTGTCCCAAGAAGGCGTACATGTAAGTTTGATATTTTCAAACAGGACTGGTCATGAATAAAGTATAAAAAGGGATATGTGAAGTTTAGACAGGCCGTCTGCAAGAACTCAATCAAAGCAGTGTGAATAAAACGATTTTTGTGTGCATGTTTTGCAGAGTCCACACTGTCAGAGGAAAAAAGATCTGCTACACTCAGAGCTTCCAGTGGGCTCAGGACATGTATCGGCTCCACAACACTGAAGGCAGCAGCTAGCCGCCACCAAGATCGTCAGCTATCAGCTTTAGTTAATAATTGACTGCTTTTTTAAGGCCTTATGGCTTCGCTTTGTATTTGTATTTTCATAAAACTGGCTTAAAAATAAACAAAAAATTTATGCAAGTTCTCTGAAAAGCCTGTTAGACGTTTATGTGACTGATCAGATGTTTGTTAGGTATGTTTTGTGCAGGGCAAGAACTGTAAAGAAATAATAATACAAAAGTGCTTTTTACTCTGCTGCCTCAAGCTCAAAGCTGTAAAAAGATCTTTATAATCTCATTAAATACAGATCTTAAAAAAACTGTCATCCAGTGTTTCTCAGTCTCTTGTTTTCATTTGAACAACTCTTTGAATCTGTAAAAATGGTAAAAGATATTCAGAGATAATAACCAGAGAAACAGCAAAATCTAGAACTGAATTACCTTTTAAAACAGGTTGGTGCAGCACCACTTCTGCCTTGGTGTATTTTTAAAACAAGCCCACGTTTCAGCATGTTTGAGTAGTTTCACCAGCAGACGCGAGAGCAACTTCTATGAAAAGATGGTTGCATGTGCTGATTCAACCGGGGACCAAATTTTTGCTCACAACCTGACTAAATCCCTTAATTGTGTACAAAATGATCAAAACGTGCTCCACCTGAAGGAGCAAAATTCAGTTGAATCAATCAATTAATGCTTCTGTATTAGTCTAATAATGCCATACAATATACAGTATATAAATCTACTAACCTCATCAGGTTTACTCCATTTTTTTAGGCACGACTGTAAACATTGCACTCGAAGTTATTTCGGTACATTTCAGCTTCTGAAACTGTAATTTTTACACCTGTGAGGATTTTTTTTGTTTTGACACCAAGTAAAATCTTTACGTTGAATCCACGGACTAAAAACAGCTGAAGAAAGATACAAAGATCACGAACCCAACAGTGACTGCTGGTGTGTGCCACAGGCCTCGCAGTCACCTTTAGGAAATTTATATTAGCTCATTTTACTGGCATGTATGCCATGACTCATGTGTAATTCTGGGGTACACTGACATTCGTAAGCACATTAGAAAGCATGTAGGGGGATTTAATCTGAAACGAACAAAGACGACCTGCACCAGTCTGCATTTATCGGAACGTAGTTAAACCACAAGCTGATCTGTCGTTGTGATAACATCTGTGAGGTTTTAGCTCTTGCGCTTGTTTCTGTGTTAACGTGTACTTATCTTAAGTCATCCGTTGTCTGTGTGTGTGTGTGTGACCACCCCTCAGCGATGGCTAGAGTTCAATCTTCACTGATAGCATCAACACAGGCTGCAGACCTGCAGTGCAACACACAGCATTATCGGTTCAATCTTCAAACACAATTTACTGCAAGCAGCTGGGCAACAATAACACCCACCACCCCAATCTAGGTCGCTTATAAGATGAAGAAAATTTTACACTTACGTAATTAAAAAAGTTCAATCAGTTAACGGCTTATAACACTTGTAACGTAAGACAAGGTTTATTTGTCATATATATATTGAAAGTCTACATAAAGGGACTGTGTTTACCATTTTTAAGAAGAGGGTTTCAGATAACGAGGTGTGTGTACAAGTAGTCTCTGTGAAATAAAAGCTCATGCTTCCTAAACGACATTTTGTACCGTGATTCAATCAAAGTCCTCTAGCAGATTTTAGGAATATCAATCTGGAAATGAATAGAAGGTGTTCTATATACAAAATATGGATAAAAATCAGTTACATTTTAGTTAGAATACCAAATCACAACAAGAGTTTCCTCAAGGTGTAACAGTGGGAAGGAAAAATTCCCTTTTAACAGGAAGAAACCTACAGCAGAACCAGGCTCAGGGAGTGAAGGGAAGCCAATACAGGAGAAATCTGCTCTCTCTTTCTAGCCCCTGTCAGGACTCTTGCTGCAGCATTTTGGATTAACTGAAGGCTTTTCAGGGAGTTTTTTGGACATCCTGATAATAAAGAATTACAGTCGTCCAGCCTAGAAGTAATAAATGCATGAAGTAGTTTTTCAGCGTCACTCTGAGACAGGATATTTCTAATATTCATTAGTTATATGCTACTCGGATCAACTTTTGCTCTCAGAGTTTCTGTGATTTTTCCTGTCATATATTTAGGAAACTGCAATAAACGTTTCTCAGACAATTTGGTCCGTGTTGACAACAGAGCATCACACAGTTGATCAGCTGCACATCCATGATGTACAGCTGATCCATGACTCATTTGTTCCACCACATCCCATGTTCAGGGAGGCTGTGGTGTTTAAAAGATGGGCAGTTAGTAGCCAAAGTGGGGCCCAAAGTGTGCCAAGAAAATATTCCCCACACTGTTACCCCAGCAGCAGCCTGAACCATTGATATCAGGCAGGATGGAGCCATGCTTTCATGCTGCTTACACCAAATTCTGACCCTACCATCTGACTGTCACAGCAGAGACTGAGACTCATCAGACCAGGGAACAACTTTTCACTCATCTATTTTGACATATGGTGCACCGAGAGATGCTCTTCTACATACATTGGCTACGATGTAACAAGTGGTCCTTTGAGTAACTGTTGCTTTCCTATTAGTTGAAGCAGTTTGACCATTTTGTTCTGACCTTCGGGATCAATTAAAGCATATTCTCCCACAAAACTGCTGCTCACTGAATATTTTATTTTTCCTGAGAATTCTCAGTAAACCACAGAGACGGTTGTGTGGGAAAAAGCAGATCAGCAGTGTCTGAAACACTCAGACCTGCCTGACACCAACAACCAGGCCACTTTCAAAGTTTTTAAAGTGAACTTTCCGATGCTCAGTTTGAACTTCAGCAAGCCATCTTACTTAAATGCATTGACTTGAAAATTTCCTAAACCAGCAGGTGAAGTTGGCTTTTATGCTCTTCTGCTGCTTCCTTTCAGGAAATCAAATTATATAGAGCAGGGGAGCAGGTCACATCACCCCAGTGACCCCGATAATGGAGAAGAAGCCTCTAAGACGTTAATACTGTCAAAGGGTTTATTTGAATCAAAACCACCATCTTTGCATAATGAACCACAGAGAAAGAATCCAAATGCAGGACATAAAACACCAAGAAAGAATAAAATCCAAATCTTTAACCCAAGACACAGGTCAAGACATTAGCAGGTGATAATATTAGAGCAAAGACCTGACAAAAAAGTAAGGTAAAAAATCAGGTAAAATATCCATACACAGAATAATAACTGCAAACATGAGAATCACAGGCATGCTGGAGTGCAACTATAACAAGACAGACTAAAGAGATTAATGAGTAATGGGAAAAAGGTGTTGCACAAAAAGGGCAGGAAAGAAGACACAAGTTAAATAGACATTTTACATATTGCAAATAAATTGCTGCTAAACAAATAGAGAGATAAATTAAAGATGAAATTTTTTTTTATTTTGAGGTGGATTTTATTATGATACTGCTATGTGAACATGAATAAACCCCGACAACCAGACACAGGGTGGGCATCTGGCTGGCCATCCTTTGATGTGGTTTCTTGGTTAGGGGTCGAGATCACTGTGGTCTCAAAAAAGGAAAAGAATAACATTTTTACACTTCATGTCTTTAAATTTGATTAAAAATACGGTATGTGTCAAATTTGACCTAGAATACCTTTGTTGCTCAAACCCCATGCATCTCAGAAATGTTATTATGTTACTGTACAAAAAACTGCTTAGTAATAAAAAAACATATTTTTAAAATACATTTCGTGTGCAGATGCTTGTATGCGTTGCCTAATGATTCTCGCACAGACCATCACTGTAACCTGCACACTGCAAGGCTCAGAAAGTGATGATTAAGGACTATTGGTGACAGTTATGAAACAACATTAGAGGTTTAATAGTGGAAACATTATGACTATGTATGATTGTTGGGTCTGTGTTTCCACATGCCCCGCTAGTTTAGAGACTTATTCCTCAGGAAGAGCGGAAAACAAGACAGAACATCTTCAACCGGCTTTTTAACTCGCTAACGAGGGAAGTTTGGGTCAGAACCAGCTCTTGGAGCTCACGCTCCTCACCTGACTCCAAACCCAAATCCTTCAAAGAGCAGCTGTCCTCGTAGCCTTTTTATTGACAAACTGTTACAGTACACATCACAGCAAAAGCACCTCCCTCCGTAAAACCCCCCTTGGTGACAAAGGCAAGGCACTATGTGTGTGTATGTGTGTGTGCACGTGTATGCATGTGCAAGAATGTGTGTGTGTGTGTGTGTGTTTGAGTGAGTGTGTGAGAATGTGTGTCTCTCTGTGTGCGTGACTTCCAACTGTTTCTAACAACATCCTTAGTCATAAAATGGTAATCTCCCCCACACCCAATATATGTTTCACCATGCACAAAACAATGAAGCCATCGAAAGGGCGGTCAAAGGAGCTTGCAAAAAAAGCGTCTGGACTTCTTTAAGTTGCTTGAAGACGTTTCACCTCTCATCCGAGAAGCTTCTTCAGTTCTAAGGTCAAATGGTGGAGAGTCCCAGATTTAAACCTAGTGGGAGTATCCCTCCACAGAGGGACAAAAGGACCCCCTGATGATCCTCTAATCTCCTGAGCCAAGGTGTGAAACTGGGTGTGGGTCCCAATCACTCCACCCAAGCACTGAGCAGCTCCTTCAGTGGGAGACTGCGGCACCCACGGTGTGGGACGGAGAGATTTCGCAGGTCTTTCCTCCCCACTGCTGTCAGACTCCACAACAAAGACTTTAACTGAACAAACACACACATCCACACATGTGCAATAACACTAAGTGCAATAATCTTTTCTGGCATCGTTGTATTTTTACTCAGTTTTATATAGCATTCGTATTCTATTTTTATCTTATTGTATATTTTTATTCTATTTTATTCTACTGTATATAGTATATTATTTTATTCTATTCTGTACAGCTGTGTACTGTATTTATTCTTATTGTATTCTAATTTTTGCGTCATAACTTTTGCACTGTCCACTTCCTGCTGTGACAAAACAAATTTCCCACGTGTGGGACTAATAAAGGTTATCTTATCTTATCTTATCTTATCTTATCTTATCAGCCATAGTTTCGGGTGAGCTCATTGTGAAACCTGGCCCCACCTTATCATGCGAATTCCTGAAGTCAGATGGCCCAAGATGTGAGTGGGCGTTAAGGCGTCTGGGGAGGGAACTCAAAACTGGATTATAGATGGCAGACAGTTGGTGTCGTAAACCACCGCCTCTGTTCAACGACGAGCGACCATCTTTGAGCCCAATCCACAATGAGCTCACCCGAAACTCTGGCTGATTGGGACCCACACCCAGTTTCACACCTTGGCTCAGGCGATTAGAGGATCATCAGGGGGTCCTTTTGTCCCTCTGTGGGGGGAAACTCCCACTAGGTTTATATCTGGGACTCTCCACCATTTGACCCTTAGAACTGAAGAAGCTTCTCGGATGAGAGGTGAAACGTCTTCAAGCAACTTAAAGAAGTCCAGACGCTTTTTCTTTGCAAGCTCCTTTGACTACGATGACCTGGATGACTGAGAACCTTCACAGACATCCAAAGGGCAGGAAGCTTACCAAACATCAAACAGAATCTTCACAAGGGATGTGTCTGTGATAAAACCTCTCCCAGCACAGAGTGGCTGGAGAGGTGGTCAGAGACAAAGGGATGTCTTGATCCTATAGATTGAACTAAGACTTTACAAATTTAAGAACCACAATGACAACATTCAACAATTAGACTTAACAATGATGTAAAGACAATGGAAAGGCTTGAATGAGTGGTTTGGCTGACCTTGTTTTATCACACAATCAGAGTGGCGGTGAGCCCCTCAAACTTCCTGTTGCCTTATATTTGTTTTATAATTTTCCCCCCACTTTTCTTAGAACGACTTTGAATATGCAGATGAGGACATGTGAGCAGGTCCCCCTTTAAACTGTACAGGAGCATAAGGTTATTATTATTATAGCCTTTGACTGCCAGGTGAATAAGGACACAGCCCATAGCCACACACTATTAGCCGGTAAATTCATTAATATAGACCTCTTGACCTCATGACCTCTCCTACATGTGCACAGAGCCAGTCTGTGGGAGTCAGAATTGTGGCTGGGCTGTAAAGGATCAAATACTCAAATTTCACTCAATGTCATGCAAATCATTTTAGAACCAGCCGGGCCTAGTGATGGGTACTCAAGGACTTGCAATTCTGCATTTGGGTTGTGAGTCAGTGTATTCCCCATCTGCTTGGGGAAATGGGTCAATATCAGATAAAAACACGACGAAGAAGATCCTCCTCATCCCTCCTCTCTCAGCATCATGAAGACTCTCTGCTTCTCTCTGGGACTGCTGCTGCTTGCAGCCTGCTGCTGTGATGCCATCCGTGAGTGTTTAATCTTTATGACTCCTTGCATTTGTTTGAAAATTTACAGCTGACATGTTGATACTGACTTTAGTCTTTTACCTTGCTCTCAGCGAAAGGCGTAAAGTTCAGCACAGCTCCTGGAACCTGCTGCTTCAACTTTAAAATAAATGCAATACCGGTGAAGTTGGTGTCCTTCATCACCCAGACGCACAGCTCCTGTCCCAAGAAGGCGTACATGTAAGTTTGATATTTTCAAACAGGACTGGTCATGAATAAAGTATAAAAAGGGATATGTGAAGTTTAGACAGGCCGTCTGCAAGAACTCAATCAAAGCAGTGTGAATAAAACGATTTTTGTGTGCATGTTTTGCAGAGTCCACACTGTCAGAGGAAAAAAGATCTGCTACACTCAGAGCTTCCAGTGGGCTCAGGACATGTATCGGCTCCACAACACTGAAGGCAGCAGCTAGCCGCCACCAAGATCGTCAGCTATCAGCTTTAGTTAATAATTGACTGCTTTTTTAAGGCCTTATGGCTTCGCTTTGTATTTGTATTTTTATAAAACTGGCTTAAAAATAAACAAAAAAATGTATGCAAGTTCTCTGAAAAGACTGTTAGACGTTTATGTGACTGATCAGATGTTTGTTAGGTATGTTTTGTGCAGGGCAAGAACTGTAAAGAAATAATAATACAAAAGTGCTTTTTACTCTGCTGCCTCAAGCTCAAAGCTGTAAAAAGATCTTTATAATCTCATTAAATACAGATCTTAAAAAAACTGTCATCCAGTGTTTCTCAGTCTCTTGTTTTCATTTGAACAACTCTTTGAATCTGTAAAAATGGTAAAAGGCATTCAGAGATAATAACCAGAGAAACAGCAAAATGTCACGGTGGGTGCTGGCCAACCGTGGGGATGTGGGGGAAATTGAACCCAAACGCAAGACTTGGTGCAAAGAAAGCAGTGTGTTTATTTACAGTGAGCCAAAAGTTACATAACAATAAATCCCTGTGAGTTCCCTCGTCTCCGGTGCTGTGTCTTCTTCCCAAAAAGTCCTTGTTTAGTGCTCTCTGCTCCTGTGTCTCTGCACTCCCCGTGCTCACTGCTCTCTCTCGTCCCACGCTTACATGCTGCTTACACCAAATTCTGACCCTACCATCTGACTGTCACAGCAGAGACTGAGACTCATCAGACCAGGGAACAAATTTTCACTCATCTATTTTGACATATGGTGCACCGAGAGATGCTCTTCTACATACATTGGTTACGATGTAACGAGTGGTCCTTTGAGTAACTGTTGCTTTCCTATTAGTTGAAACAGTTTGACCATTTTGTTCTGACCTTCGGGATCAATTAAAGCATATTCTCCCACAAAACTGCTGCTCACTGAACATTTTATGTTTTCTGAGAATTCTCTGTAAACCACAGAGATGGTTGTGTGGGAAAAAGCAGATCAGCAGTTTCTGAAACACTCAGACCTGCCTGTGTCAAATTTGACCTAGAATACCTTTGTTGCTGAAACTCCATGCATCTCAGAAATGTTATTATGTTACTGTACAAAAAACTGCTTAGTAATAAAAAACATATTTCTAAATACATTTCGTGTGCAGATGCTTGTATGCGTTGCCTGATGATTCTCGCACAGACCATCACTGTAACCTGCACACTGCAAGGCTCAGAAAGTGATGATTAAGGACTATTGGTGACAGTTATGAAACAACATTAGAGGTTTAATGGTGGAAACATTATGACTATGTATGATGTAAAGACAATGCAAAGGCTTTGCAGAATGAGTGGTTTGTCTGACCTTGTTTTATCACACAATCAGAATGGCGGTGAGCCCCTCAAACTTCCTGTTGCCTTATATTTGTTTTATAATTTTTTTCCACTTTTCTTAGAACGGCTTTGAATATGCAGATGAGGACATGTGAGCATGTCAGACTTAAGCCGAGGGAAGCAGGACAAATCACTTCAGATCTGAAACACCAGCATCACCAGGTCTACAGCGAACATGAAGACTCTCAGCCTGACCGTGGGACTGCTGCTCGTGCTATTTACTATTTACTACTGCGACGCCTCACGTAAGTCTGTTAGTCTACTTCCTGCATCACACTGGAGGGAATTTCAACTGTGAACATGAAATTCTTCATTTTCCTGTATTTTAAGTGATTAAAACAAAAATGAAACTAATTATTATCTCAGGGAAAGGACAAATGATTGAAAGATTTTTATATTTTAAAAATTCCCCTCTTGCGGCTGTGGCGGTCTAAGCTCGGATCCTCTACCAGGACTGTGTTACATATATTTGTGTGTGCATGTGTATACAATTACATTTTTAAATATGAAGCTGTATATAATCATATATACAATTTTTACAATTTTTGTTGGATGTTGAAGTTTCAAAAGGTTATTTAAATATCCAGCACCTAACTTTGCCCTTACTGTCCAAGTGTAAAAAGGTATCATTAGCATAAGCTAAAATAAATTTAACCATTTTCTTCTAAAATCTGCTGTCACATAAAAATAATACAAATAATATCTACATTTTAAATTATATTAAAAAATAATATTTTTGTTAAAAAAAAACAACTAAAACTTTAGCTTGCCTGGGGTAGCTGTACATCTTTAGCCAACAACTAATTTGCATCTACTATCATTTAATATTTTAAATTACATATATATAATTTTACTTTACATGCTTACACACTAGTATCTGCACAACAGAAAAAGCCTTACCCAGTTTAAAAAATAAAAAAAATCTTACACTAGGACATAAAATATAAGCTTTCAAACTGTAAGTTTTGTTTAGATATAAATTGAAAACAAGTTGCGACATAGAGTCGTAGCACTAAAACATACCCTGTGTTTTTCTCTTACAGCTTCTGGAATGGGTTTAGTGCCACCTGATCTTTGCTGTTTTAAATTCTTTGATAAAAGGATCCCAAAGGTGCACATCCTCTCCATCAGAAAAACTCACAGCAAATGTTTAACAGAAGCCTTTGTGTAAGTTTGTACTTCAACATCTCTTTGCTGCCCTCACTAATATTTGCAAAGCATTGTATTATCCTTCTTTTCTATGAAGAATAAAATCTGTAATCTGAGAACAAAATAATGACACTGATTTTTTTGCAGGATCAACACGCCCAGAGGCGATTACTGTGTGAGACAGAATGATGACTGGGCAATGGAAGAGTTCGTCAAACGCCACAATTAAGACATGAAGAATCTACCATGACCCCAATGACCGGCAACCAGCGCTGGAGTTTTAGCTCTTTGTACTTTGCCTGCTTAAGTAGTCTTACTATTATTGAAATGCGGATACTTTTATTTTGCATTTATCAGCTTAATTATCAGCATAAGTTTAGTAAAAAGTTGCATCTCTGAAAAGGGAATTTGAGTATTTGGTATTTGTTTGTCTCTCACTCACTTTGGCAGCAGGACTTTAAAGATCTAAAGATTGAAATTTAAAGGGATTTCACTCGGGTGAGGACAAAGACAGCTGCAAACATCACATATTCCTGTTTAGTTAATGAATTCTCCCTGAATACTTGTTTTTTTTTTGTAGTGCAATGTTTCTGATGCGAGTCCTAATCAGGACAAAAAAGTAGCAGGCACAGAAATGTGATAATTTATGTCACTTGATTCCTTCCGACCTGAGAACAGAGACTATGTCAAGTCTTGTTAAACCAGATTATCCCTGCAAGAGCTTCATGTGACGACGATAGTCTTCAAGTTGAAGTGTGACAGTAACAATGAAGGAAAGTTCTTCCATAATAACACAAACAGTTATCCTGCTGCAATATGAATCGTTCTCCACAAAGATATAAATCACTGCTGGAGGACATCACTGAAGAATGGAGGGCTGCTTCTCCTCAGTCAGGGTGTAGCTGATTTAGATCAGTCTGTCTTCTCACCACCGTGTTTCACTGTAGCTTCGATCCACTGTGGTATCCATCCCTCGCCTGTTTCTCTCCTTACATATGCCCTTTTTTCCCTGCCGCTAATATCTAACGTAGAATTATCATTAAAAACAATTTTAAATTATTTTGATGCCTTAGACGCTTACATGATTTCCATATTCAGATAAAAATAGTGCACGTGAAATTTAATGTCTCCAGTCATTTTACCATTTACTTTCACCGTGCCATTGTTATGCAGATACAGTGTGTCCAAAGCATTTATATATCTCTGTATATTGTTTTTCTTTATTCATTAAAGTTGCATTTCACAAAACTCATCGACTCTGTCTGACAGTGAATGTTCAACTGTGCTTTTATGCCGTGGCCTTCTCTTTGAATTCATCAGAATAGTGAATAAAATCAATAAAATATCCCACATAAACTTTAAAATATGCTCACTTTCCTTTAAAATACAACAAATTTTAAACTATAAAAATGCTGGTGAAAACATTTGAGTAAAAATTGTTTGTCATTTTAGGAAAACTTTATAACAACAATCACAAGGGTGCTGAATTTCTCGTCTTGCACCCAAGTTCAGGTATGCTTGTTGTATTTATGTAGGTGCTTGTTAGTGGTGAGCGCTGCACATTCGGGACTGTGGGAATCATTGAGACACTCAGACACTGAGCCATGGCTCTGTGCTACATACAGAGATTTCTGCACCTCTTGGTATTTAGTGACACTTTGTATATAGTTTATTTTATGGCAATGACAATTTTATTTAGCTAGTACATTTCATTACAAGCCAACTCAATGTGCTTAACACAGAAAAACATAAAAACCCATGTTGGTTTACAATGCCAAAGGCAGTGAAAACGGCAAAATACAATAAAACTGTTCTGTCGTGATGGGTCATCAGAGTCTAATCTCCAAATACATTAACTATCTCACTAAATCATGTTTAAATTCTTCCAAGTGATCTTTCCTTATGAAATAGTTCTTAATGATAGAAAGCAATTCTCATAATCTTATTGCTGTGATTATCAAAACTAAGAATGATACCAATTCCTGACTTGCCGACTGTATCTTAGAGACAGAGGTGATAAATATGAAAAAAATTGCCTCTGACTTCCTGTAACAGCAACTAGTATTTCTGTCTTTTCTCTGATCAGTTCTAAAAAGTTTTGATACATCCAGCAATTAATGTAATCAGTTAGCACATTAATGTTCAAGGAACTGACCTCCCAGCCCATTGTTCCTACAGTGGTGGTAGTTTCAATCATTATGCAAATGTACTGTTTATAAGATCGGGGAAACCTGCAGTCAGCTGAGACTGAAGAAGTCACTCAGTTGAGTGACGAAACGTTTCTCCCAATTCAATTCAATTCTTCAATTCAATTCTTTATTTATTTGTCACATGTAGTTATAACTAGTACAACACACAGTGAAATGTTTTTTCCGGCTAAAAAGTACTCCCCCCCCGACTGTGCATCTTACTAAACTTATAATAAAAAAATATCTATATAAAAGTATAAAAATGTATAATATCGTGCAAAATATTACGCTGTAATAGTTAAGAGCTATAGGGTACGTATTTACATAAATACAGATGTAAATGATAAAATACAAATAAAAATAAGGATAAAACTCAAAAGAAAATTATATACTGTGTATGGAATTGTCCATCATGTTGTCCGATTTGTGTTTTGATTGAGGAGTCTCACTGTTTGTGGGTAAAAACTCCTCCTGAACCTTTCAGTTCTTGTTTTCAGGCTACAGAGGCGTTTCCCTGACCTCAGTGGCCTGAACAGTTTGTAAGCGGGATGGCTGGAGTCGTTAGTGATCCTGATGGCCCGGGATCTGCACCTTTCAGCGTAGATGTCCTGCAGTGTTGGTAAAGATGTTCCCATAGTGCGTTCAGCTGTGCGCACGACCCTCTGCAGGGCTTTCTGTTGCTGTACTGTGCAGTTCCCGTACCACACCGTGATGTTATTACACAGGATGCTCTCAATGACCCCGGTGTAGAATCTCCTCTGGATGTTCTTGGAGATCTTAAACCTCTTTAAACGCCTCAGATGATAGAGGCGCTGTCTGCCTTTGCTGATGAGGAAGTCCGTATGTGTGTTCCAATTAAGGTCCACTGAAAACATTACGTCCAGATGAACAGAAGAATTTTGGGGGTTCTGTTTATAAGTTGATAAGTTTGTGAACAGAGGTTAGATCATCAGAGGAATGTGATAAGTACAACTGTGTATCATCTGCAGAAGAATGGTAGGCTATATTATGATTCTTTATGGCCATACTGAGTGGAAACATGTAAAGGTTAAATTGTAATGGACCCAGGACAGACCCCTGAGGAACCCCTTGTTGAATTTTCATTTGTGCAGATCAGAAACTGCTAGTTGAGACATAAAAACTTAAAAGCCCTTTAGATACACAGAGAGGCATCATCAAAAACCGGACCTGTCAAACCAGCTGTGTCATGAAGCCCTTGAATCAGAATGTCAGTGCTGAAAACAGCAGTGAGATCAAGAAGGATTAAAATCTAAACTCTTAGTGAGTCACTATTGATCTTTAGGTCAGTGATGACATTACAAAGAGTTGTTTCTGTGCTTAATTGGTTCTGAACCCTGACTGGTCATAACGACTGTGAGAAAAAAGGAATTTATTTTATTTGTCATAATACTGTTGTCAAATAGTTTACTGAGAAACCTCATAAAGCATAGTGTTTAACTTGGTCTTTAATATTCCACTGTAACATATCCTTACATGTTCTACTTGTAACTATAGTGCAACATAGAAATTATTCATTTAGAGAAGTAGTTTTATGTCATTTACCATGGCACACTGTTTCATTATAATACGACTTCTGTTTGCCAACATGTAACGATGCTGCACAGCAGGGTCATTGCATTTCATAAGCTGGTTTGCACTGAATTGCATGATTTGTAGTATAAGTGGTGGGACTGCCACATAATAATGGGCCACGACTGATTAACACATGAAGCTATATTGTTACATCCAGCCTGTGGGCCTTGGGTTTAACATGTGTGGCATACACCGAAATAGCCTTATCACCTTTATAAGCTTTGATCTTCACCAGTTTAACTGAAAGAACCCAGCGTCCTCAGATGCCTTCGGATGAATTCACTGCTTCTGATGAGTCATTTCTGTCTTCTTGATTTGTGTTAAGCTGTATTTTTTCAGTGTGAACGACCTCAAGCTGCTGTTCACTCTTTGTACAGGAAAGGTTTTGTCTGCCACAGTTGTTGATATAATCTTGTTGAAGACAGCCAGAGCAGTTTTATTTTGTCACTGTGCTTATTTGTCTTAAATGAACTACAGTGTAAAGCACTCTGGAGCACAAAGCTTCACTGAGGCAGCTGTTCTTTAGAAACGTACTATAAGTTTGTAGTGCAGTAAGATGTTTACTTGTTTACACAAGCATTACGTAGGAGTACGTAATGATAATGGGTATTGCTTTATAAATAACTGGACATGAATAGTTTGAGATCAATAAATAATGTTGTTCTACTACTTTAAAGCTATATCACATTTTGGGGTCAACTTGAAGGAAAGGCAGATGTGAAATGTGACATGATATTCTAAATCTTAATATGGTACTTTCTAAATGTTCACAATACACAGCACATTTGTAGGGATTGTAGTTTTTAAGTTATGAAGCTTGTTGTCAATTTTCTGACAAAATCAAGCGTTAAGTTGACCTTGAAGAGCTCAGTGGAAATAAGCCAAATTTTAATGGATTGTTAACATGAGCTCTACTCTCCTCCTAAAGGTTTATCTGAACCAATGCAAAACCTTTCTTGCAGATTCCAATTTAAGTGACAAAAACTCACATTTCTTTCTCAATATTTTGGGTACTCATCAGGCAGGAGACCAACAACCCCATAGTCAGTGCGGAACAGTGGTGAAAGAAAAACAGCTTTTTTTCATTTGTGTTTGTTAAGTGGCAGCACGGTGGCATGGTGGTTAGCACCGTTGCTGCACAGCAAGAAAATCTTGAGTTCAATTCCATCATCAGGCTATCAGGCCTGCAACAGAGGCAAAACAAAGATGAAACAATCAAGCGGTGACAGATGTTGTAAACAGACACCAAATATTTTCACTCATCAATGAGACCTGAAACCCAGGCACCGAAGTGACTGAAGACGTAGTGAAACAAACAGACGGAGGCCAAATTCTCACAAACTGTTCCCTTGAGGAGCGAAGAAAGCAGGTGAAACATGCCAGAGGAAAACATTCCATAAGAATTTGCTGCCAGGTTGTTTTACTGGAAGTTTGTTATTTATCTAAGACGTGTTGTGTTTGTGCAGCATTTTCAAAACTATCATAAAGTGTATTTAGGTTGGTGTCAGGAACATTGTGCCAACTTGGAAGTCAAAAAGCAGCAATAAAGGCTCAGTTTTCAAATACAGTCTCAGTATCTTTATCCTGCAAAATGTCCAGCAGGACTGAATTTTTCAGACATGACCAAACACAGTGCGTAGAAGTTCCTGCTGAGGCCTTGCAGTTCAAACAGAGGTGGAAGCTGATGATTCATTTGTGTTTTATGTGGTGAGAGTTTCACACGGTGCAGAATTTTACATTTCAGCAGGGTTACGCAGTACAGTTACACACTGATAACTTTTTTGTATGATCCCAAATCACATCCTACTCTTCTTCAGTGATGTCTACAGCAAGTTTATTTTTCCACACCTGTGCTACAGCATGGATGCTCATTACATCCAACACATCAGTTTGATTCAAGGCACTGTAAAGATGAGATATGGCTTTCTTGGCTGGACCTGGGAGAAGTAATTGCTGATATCCTGCTTTTAATATTGAAAGTAGTTTTTTGGGGGGTTTTGAAGTCTGAGAACTGAATGTATCTAAAAAAGAAAGTAAAGTTGGGGATGTTTATTGTTTACCACAACGATGCCTGTAAGTCTGCTTCTAGTGCTTTGTTAGTTCTTTGAATTTTCTGTCTTTCTCTTTATTGAAATGGAGAGTGAGACAGAGCGAGGACATAAAACAGGAGCCTTTAATCTGTATCCTTTAATAACAAATTGTGTTTTTGTTGATGTTTGTTGCCTGATGAGCATTAGCCTTAATCATTTCTGATATGCTGTAAGTCATTAGAAACAGACACAATATTGAGTAATCCCTGTTTCTTTTGTTGCAGCTAATTATGCAGAGACGTGCACGGCAGGTCTCACCACACTGCCGCTGATGAAGTAGATGATAATAAGATGTGTTCAGCTGAAGAAAGAGAAATCCAATCTCCACTCAATGATCAAGCTGGGGGAAAGAGAGAAACTGAAAACAAACCAACACTCATTATTGTCAATGGGGCCCGGAGGCCAGTATGTGGGTGGGGACCCGAATCAAAAGACAGGCGGAGGGTTTTTCACAAGCTTTATTATAAACAGAGAGATAAGCAATGACACACCATGGAAATGTGGCAGCGAGAAGATGGTTTCTGAATTTGAAGCTTACTTTGCAGGTTAGGAGCGTAAGGTTCTGGAGGCCTGCTTACCACAGTTAGGTATCTGATGAACTGGCCAGTCTCCATAGCCAGTCTTGTTAATGCTCGCACTCAGGTGGGGCTCGGGCCTATGCAGGACAGTAGTGATGACAGGGTCTCTCATTGGTACATCCCACACTTTATGGTAGGTTGTGCTACTGGCTTTAAGTTGGCCTCTAGTGTTGTTCGCCATCCAGTCCATCTATAAAGATAATGCATGCACTGTAATGACTTTGAACTGGCGCTGAATACATCTTAAGTGCTGCCTCGCTGATTGCTGTCAATGGATATTGACAAATGGCTATAGCCTGGAAATATGGTGCACCTACCATTCAGCAAATATACAACATGTAAACATAATACATACATACTACATAATATAGTGTGGAAAAACTGAGTATCAATATACAAATGGATCAGATATCAGCAAATGTTTCAAATGTTGTCTCGCGATTCTACTGTCGACTTTCACTGCAGCCTGAGTAAAGGAAGGTTGTGCAGACAGTGAAGATTGGGACTAAGCATGCATTATCAGTGCATGTATTTATTGGTAGAGCACCGAGTGGTTTGTTTGAGCGTTTTATCAGATATATTGAGTCCCTGAAACTTCCTGTTGTCTCATGGTACAGAAAAACCCCAATCTATTAACCACCTTTGGGGTTGTTGATCATTTTTCCAGTTTCTAAGAAATGGTTTGAATATGCAGATGAGAACGAGACTTAAAGCAGGGTATTCGGACCGATCACTCAGACATCTTCTGAAACATCAGGATCATCAGGTCTACAGTGAAGTCAGCATGAAGACTCTCAGCCTGACAGTGGGACTGCTGCTCGTGCTGTTCACCGTTTACCACAGCGATGCCTGTAAGTCTGCTTCTTGTACTTGTGTTAGATCAGTTTTTGAATTTCTGTCTTTCTCTGCATTCAGACACAGAGTGAGACAGAGCGAGGACATCAAACTCATATAAGTTCATGGTCATGAAGACCAGTGTTGATCTTAAATTCTTTACTGTAATTAAAAGTCAGATTGAATCCTCGTGTAAACAAGTGTAGTCACATGTTCGGCATGTACTTCACTGAGACAGACTTTTTTAAAACTTAAATTCTTTTTTCTATTTTCTATGTATCTCTGTCTTTTATGTCTTTGCTTAATAATCTTACTCCAAGACATAAAATAAGAGCCTTCAAATGGTATCTTTCATTAAGATATAACAAATTGTATTTTGTTACTTAATGAAGCATTAAACTTCATTATATCTGGTATGTTGGAGAAGCAGCCACAGCACTGAGTAATTCCTGTTTTTCTGTTACAGCTAAGGCAATGATTACTCCTGACCTTTGCTGTTTTCGCTTCTTTGACAAACGGATCCGAAAGGCGAACATCGTCTCCATCGTGAAAACTCACAGACAATGCCCCACACCAGCATTTGTGTAAGTTTGTCTTTCACTGTCTCTTTGATTCGATCACTAATGTTTACCAAGAAGTCATATCTAGGGATTGAGAGTAACGTAGTTTCTATTCTCTGTATGTCCTGTACATGTGGCAGAATTGACAATAAAGTTGACTTTGACTTTGACTTTGATGTATAAGCAATGTATGATCGTCCACATTGAAGCCATAACTCTGCTATTAAGAGTAAAATGTGTAAATATGAGAGCAAAATAATGATTCTGACTTTTCTACAGGATCAAGACACCCAGAGGGCTTTTCTGTGTGAAACAGACTGCAGAGTGGGCAATGGAACAATTTGTCAAACAAGAGAGAGGAGCAACTAAACCAACGCCACAGTCAACAGCTCAAACATCTTTCATGACTTCGATGAATGCTACAAGCCGAAATGCATCAGTCACTCCATGAAGTTCCTTCAGAAAGTTTTTATTTTTTGCATTATCACAATATCAGCCTAATAATTTGTGGATTATGTCAAACCTCTGGCAAATAGTTTTCAGTATTTAGTTAATGAACAAAGCTATTGGGGCACATCTGAATCTTTGAATTCAGGTCTTTTCTGTCTTGTTGCCGCAGGTGTATCAAATCCACCAAAATGCCATTTAGTCTGTACAAACACTTGTGAACGTCCGAGTTGTTATGTTGACCCAGCTTGATGTGACAGTATCTCAATATCTCAGTTTATAATGCAACAATATATAAAAAACATGTATCGAATCATTTGCTTTCACTATGCCATTTAAACGCTGCATTGTTTTGCTTCATCCTGCATTAAAGTTTCATTTCACAAAACTGAGCGACTGAACCTGGAACAACATTTATTATGATGATGTGGGAACAACACCGACACGAGGATAACAGATCGTGCCCCTTTGTAACAGTGAGGCAGACCATGACAAGTATAGTGGAACAAGAGGCATTTATTCACCATATAGCTCAGAACAAGACAATGAGAGATTTTTCAAGCCTTCTCTCTTCACAAAACAACAACCATCACCCTGACTAATTGAAGCTGGCATCCTTAAATACTCTCAGCTGTCACAGGCTAAACCATTATTCCACTAACAGGTGAGTTCTAAAATCCCACCCCTCCACCACGTTATACAATACATACATTTCAATGAATAAATATATACATACATTTTACATTTTCATATTAATAAATATTTTACACTTCTGACACCATATCCATTATTATAAAAACCCCCAAAACCCCAAGACAAACGATTCCCCACACTCGATTAACTCATGGCCTCTCCCACAACCAATAAATGGTCTCTGAAGTCCTGGAAACGTTTGCCCCAAAACCCTGAAGAAGACACAGGAAAGAAAGGTGAGTAATCACGTCTCGGTCACTTCTTTGCACCACCTTTATTTCTAGACTTGTCACACACACATTTGCGTTAGTTCTCCTTACTGGTAAACCTTATTTGCTCTCAATCACAACCTTTCCTTTTCACAGACAACGACTACATTTCTTGATGAGTAGCAGCTGTGCAGGACCTGGAACAAAGGCTACCAACTAATTTTAAAATGCACAATAAATATTCAATATCCCCAGATTCCACCAACATGTCTCCTGCCACACCAGAGGAGACAAGACTTTAGACCATGTGTATTCCAACCTGGCTGGAGCCTACAAAGCCACACCCCTCCCCCACATTGGACAATCGGACCATCTCTCCCTGTTCCTCACACCTCGGTATTCACCACTCATCCAACGTGTGAAACCTGCTGTGAGGACAATTAAAGTGTGGCCAGAGGGGACAGACGCAGTGCTCCAGGACAGATTTAAAAACACAGACTGGAATATGTTCACGCACACAGACCTGGACCAGTACGCCTCATCTGTACTGGATTACATCTCCAAAACCACAGACAGTGTCACCACCCAGAAACGGATCACCATGTACCCCAACCAGAAGCCTTGGATGAACCGGGATGTTCGTCTCCTCCTGAAGGCCCGCAACACTGCCTTTAGGTCAGGAGATGCACACGCCTACAGCACAGCCAGGGCTAATCTAAAGAAGGGCATCAAAAAAGCCAAACACCATTACAAAAAGAAGGTAGAAGAACACTTCTCCAACTCCAACCCCCGACGCATGTGGCAAGGACTCCAGACCATCACAGACTACAGGACCACCAAACCCTCCCCCGCATCCTCTGATGTCTCCTTCCTCAACGAGCTCAACAACTTTTATGCTCGCTTTGAGCGAGAGAACCCCACAACCACAACCAAAGCAGACGTGACGCCAGACCACCAACCTCTGACTCTCTCCCCCACCGATGTAGGAGCGGTGCTGAGCAAGATCAATGTCCACAAGGCTGCAGGTCCTGATGGCATCCCCGGGTGTGTTCTCAGAGCGTGTTCTGGGGAGCTTGCAGGAGTGCTGACAGACATATTCAATCTGTCCTTGGCCCACGCTGTGGTACCGGCCTGCTTCAAATCCACCTCCATCGTCCCGATACCCAAAAACTCCAACCCATCTTGCCTCAATGACTACCGCCCAGTAGCACTCACCCCCATCATCACTAAGTGCTTAGAGCAGCTGGTCCTAGCACACTTCAAATCCTGTCTCCCCCCCACCCTGGACCCCCACCAATTCGCATACTGCCAGAACAGGAGCACAGAGGATGCAGTCTCCATCGCACTGCACGCTGTCCTCTCACACCTGGACAACAACAACACCTACGCCAGAATGCTGTTTATAGACTTCAGTTCAGCATTCAATACAATCCACCCCTCACAACTCATCAGGAAACTGACAGACCTGGGTATCAGTTCTCTCATCTGCAAATGGTTACTGGACTTCCTGACCAACCGCCCCCAACATGTCCGGCTGGATAACCGCTGCTCATCTACCATCACAATGAACCACAAGGCTGTGTGATGAGCCCTTTCCTCTACTCCCTCTTCACCCACGACTGCAGACCTGCTGATTGTTCCAACACCATCATTAAGTTTGCAGATGACACCACGGTGATTGGCCTCATCAGTGACAACGATGAGGCCGCCTACAGGGAGGAGGTGGATCGTCTGGCTGAGTGGTGCGACAGAAACAACCTGCTGCTTAACACCGAGAAGACCAAGGAGCTCATCGTGGACTACAGGAGGAATGCTGACCCACATCCACCCATCCACATTAAGGGGACGGCTGTGGAGCGTGTGAGCAGCTTCAAGTTCCTGGGAGTCCACATCTCCGAGGATCTCACCTGGACGACCAGCTGCTCCAAGCTGGTCAAGAAGGCTCACCAGCGCCTCTTCTTCTTGAGGACTCTGAGGAAGAACCACCTGTCCTCAGACATCCTGGTGAACTTCTATCGTTGCACCATCGAGAGCATCCTGACCAACTGTATAACAGTCTGGTACGGGAACTGCTCTGCCTCGGACCGGAAGGCGTTGCAGAGGGTCGTGAAAACTGCCCAGCGCATCGCCGGAGCACCACTTCCTGCCATAAAAGACATCTACAGGAAGCGGTGTCTAAAAAGGGCTGGGAAAATCATCAGAGACCCCAGTCGCCCATCACATGGACTCTTCACCCTCCTGCCCTCTGGGAGGCGCTACAGGAGCCTCCGGACTAAGACCACCAGGTACCAGAACAGCTTCTTCCCCACAGCTGTCAGACTCCTGAACTCTGCCTCCTGACATCTGACCCACGTTAACACATGGACTGAACATACACACACCCACAATGGACAACTGTACCCTCAAACACACAATAATAACATGGACTGAACCACCACTCACAACCACTAGCACTTTATATAGCCTCTGTAGAAACTATCTACACCCTCACTTATCTTAACTGCACTACTGTATAGCTTTGTAATAATCATTCTGTACATACGATAATTTTTAACCCTACAACTGTTTACAACTTGCATAGTTCCCATTTCTGTATAGCTGTATATCCCAGATTCTGTAAAGTTATTTATTTCATATTCTGTATAGTTTTTCATATTTATATCCTGTACATAGCTTGTACTCACTACAGCCTGTACATACTTATAGTTATAGAATATTCACAACATACTTCATACCATGTACATTATAACATACCATAATAGACCCATTTCTGTAATATACTCACATATCTATATTATTGCTAATATATATTGTAATATATCTATATCACTAAAGCACTTCTGGATGGATGCAAACTGCATTTCGTTGCGCTGTACCTGTGCATGTGCAATGACAATAAAGTTGAAATCTAATTCTATTCTATTCAATCAATAATTAAACTTGTGTGCAAATCTATGCTTAAAGTGCAACGTAAGGTGCTTTTAATAAAGTGAAAAGTGTGCCCCTATAACTGCTATACAAATTATTATATAAATGGTAGTAAGGGAGTCCTCTTCCTTTCACCCGTCTTTAAAAAAATGTAGCAAGCTTGAACACCTTTCTTAATATTACAGCTCAGGATAGGAAAGCGTTTTTCCATTTCTTCCATCATACAATCTATAACTGAATATTTTGATTCTGAATATTTGTTTGCTGTGTGGGTCTACATGCGGTCCAAGGCAAGAAGTAACAAGAGAATCATTAAGTTTTCTTGCTTTCTCTTTACCACAATATCAGTCGACAGGTCATCAAAGAAGGATTCAGTATAGCAGGGGTAGACAACCTTTCTGATGATGAGTGCCATCTAAAATTTCCTCAGGTCAGTGTGCTATATGATTGCATTAGCAATAAATTTAACAACGCTCTATATTAACAGTTACACACTATATAGAACCACTTTATAGAATTATATTTGTTCGCAGATATTGGCCGCTATCAGCAAATAGTTATCAGCTATTTTGAAACAAAGAAAGACACTTTTTATCCATACCAGCAAATGAACTGTACAACAGAACATGCAAATGCTATTTATGGCCTCCTCACAACAATGATAAGAAAAATAAACTGGGCCAATATGGCATGTTTGTTAATACAGGGATACACATGTTATGTGATCTCTGGTCTCCCACTCAGAGACACAGGTCTCCGAGTGTCCAGCATTCAGACGGCTACCTGAGGACACTCTTCATGTGAGAGAAAATCTGCTCACACAGATATATAGAGCCAAATACTATCAGTAAGGCCTCTGCAATGTTCTGAAGACAGTTAAACTTGTCAGCTAGTGATGTCCAGCAGGTGAAAATGCAGCTCCATGAACACGCACAGCTGTGGATTCCAGCTGCATCTGTATTTCTGCAAACTTTGACCCCCCACAGAGTTGAGCTTTTCAGTTCAATCAGCTGCATTTTGATGTCCTCTGTGTCCAGCTGGTAATGCGAGACAAATCCAGCTGCTCATTAAAGCTTTCTGGTTTGATCAGAAAAGAAAACATTGGTCCATACACCTGAAAGTCCCCAAAACACGTTGTGAATTTTGTCTCGAGTCTACGGATGTATCCGTGTATTGCTGATGCTGCGCTGAACGGAAAGCTCCTGAAGCTTTTGAAGTGTCAGAATGTGGAAAGCTAACAACGTCCCTCTCATCAGTAGGCTAAGTTATTTTTAGCCAATTACAAGCTGAATCTGGTAGTTGGGGTTGTTAGCTAAGATACCGTCATTAAGAAGAGGCACAACTAATGTGTCTATGCGAGCTGATTTGCAATGTGCACCGCTGGCACCATTTATTTTTTTTAATGCACCTTCTCAGATTAATTCACTGCGTGTCGTGCCCAGGGCTGGACTGGGACAAAAAATCAGTCCGGGCAAAATAAGAAAGTATTTCTTTGTGCCCCCCTCTCCCTGTTAATGCCCTACTTGTCTCTCAGCAACACTTTGCTAGACCCGCCCCTGCACAGTTACCAGCTGTCAGCTACTTAGCAAAGGATCCTGGTGTTTTTTGTCTCTCAGAAACAGTTCATAACTTCCCTTCAACTCATTCATGTCACCTAAAAGGTAAACCTGTTTCTCCATCACCTGTTCAGCTCTGATGATTCAGTAAGGACATCCTCATGTTTCCCTCTCACCAGATAACCAAACCGACATCATGACCAGCAGCTTTTACGGCTGTGGCTCCAGCAAACATCAGCTGATACCAGAAATTAATATTAAATAAATTCTAACAACAGCTGATCAAGCTTAAACGTGCTGCTGTTGTTTAGTGCGACACCCGGCGGTTTCCTCTTTCTGGCAAAGTGGGCGATAAACAAGAGAGACAGGACGTGGCAGAAATGCCGATCAGCTGATTATTGATCAGTTTCATGATTGAAGTAGCAACAGGAGAGGGAGGGGGAGAGAATGAGAGGAGAATAAACAGCTGCAGCGTAAAGACACAGAATAAATCAAGCATTGTGTCTTTTTCCATTCTAGCTAAAGTACGGGACAAACTGTGTTCCTTCTCAGCTCAATCCGAAACACGTAATATTTTCTCTGAATGAGGGACGATTCCATTTTTTACGGGATGGTTGGCAACTCTACTAACCTTATGAATAAAATAACGTTCACTATCAGCAACATCAGAGCACCCACCCAGCTGTATAGTAACTCCGTCATGATAGCTAGTACACAGTACCAGTGATTGTAACTGATTGTAAAAACTCAGCACAACGAAAATAAACTCCACCTAAACTTGGTTTATATCTGACCCAGATAGACTGCAGGTCATAACTTCTTACCTGAAGTTCAGTTCACCTGACACTCGGACCGGCGCCTCGGGTCTCTCCTCCTCTTTCCCTCATCCACTTGCTGGCCTCTGTGGAAGCTCCGCCATAGCCACCACCAAACAACTGAGTTATTTTTACACATCTGCCAGCATCTGGCCAATCCACCACCTTTTATTGTTTATACCGTTATTAAAAAAACAAAAAACATCGGCCCATGAAAACGAAATATCACCATCGGCCCGTCCAGGTATGAGCGTGCCATCAGTGATTCCACTAGATTTATAGCCTCAGACAGGTCAACAGTTTTGGACTGAAGCATTTCTGATAACATGTTAGAGTCACTCAGAGTGTAAGGCTTCCAGCAAAATATCACATCCATCTGAACCAGATTCCCCCTTTGCTTCTACAGCTCTCTGTGCATTGGTCTCTGATGAGATCTCTTTTAGTACACACAAAATAACCGGCAATCTGTCCATGATATTGCAGCACAGTATATGTCAAGAAGATCTGCACATATTACAAAAGCACTGCAGTTCTCTTGGTGCCCCATGAAACACTTCCTGCTGCACTGTCAGTCTTATGTAATGGATGAAAGATGCAGGTATAAATAAGTGTTCTAGCAAAGAAAATACATTTCCTGCATTGGGAACTGTGTCCTTTATCCATCCTGCTACACCAGAATATGACCCACTCATCACAGATGCTCCATCATACTCTTGGTCAGCGTGGTCACAGCTGAGCTATGTTTTAAGTAGCAGTGAATATTAGAATTTCTGCTTTTATCTTAATGTATGTCTAGTTTTTAAGAGAAGGAGAAATTCAAACCAAAGGAGACATGCCATTTTTAACATGAAGAAACGCCCAGATTCACAGTGAGCGGGTCACAACGTTAGCATTTTAGATCTTCTATTGCAGTTAAAGGTCAGCATGGTTGTGGTCTGTTGTAATACAAACAAACAAAAGTACCCAGCATGAATGTGTTTACATTTGATCAAAGCCACAGTCTTTCTCTAACTTTAACTACAGTACTTGTAGTTGCTTAAAACTATGAGGTGGGATCAGTTATAACTGTGCCTCCAATGCAGCTTGAAATGTTTCTGCAGCTAGCATTGAGACAAATATGCAACATGCAAACATCCATACTACATGTTTTTGTGTGAAAAAGTGGGTATCAATACACAAATGCATTTTTAATATTTTGTGTGCAGAAAATGATTTGTGTAACCTGAACTGATGCATATCAGACATGAGCAAATGTCTTACGTGTTGCTCTGTGATTCTTCTGCAGCCTGAATAAAGGAAAGTTGTGCAGAAAGTGATGATTAAGGAATATTGAGGAAAATTATGAAATTACAGAAGAGGTTTGACAAAAAAGATATACAGATATAAAGATGCAGTGCATGCAATGTAAGGACCACATGATGGAGTGGTTTGTTTGAGCTTGTTTTATTAGATAATCAGAGTGATACCGAGGCCCTGAAACTTCACGTTGTTCTTTCTCAATATTTTGTGTACTCATGCCAGGAGACCAACAACCCCATAGTTAGCATGCAACAGTGGTGAAAAAAAAACAGCTTTATGTTTTTTGATTCACTCTTTTGGTAAAACAAATGGCTCAGCACAACACAGCATGTTACTACATGAAAATATGAAGGTGGTAGGAGAGAAATAAAAATAAGTAAGTATATATTAAGCTAATAGTGCACAGCACAGGCCTGCAACAGAGGCAAAACAAAGATGAAACAATCAAGCGGTGACAGCTGTGGCAAACAGTGACCTTGTTGTAAACAGCCACCAAATATTTTCAGTCATCAACGAGACCTGAAACCCAGGCACCGAAGTGACTGAAGACGTAGCTAAACAAACAGACAAAGGTCAAATTCTCACAAACTGTTCCCTTGAGGAGCGAAGAAAGCAGGTGAAACATGCCAGAGGAAAACATTCCATAAGAATTTGCTGCCAGGTTGTTTTACTGGAAGTTTGTTATTTATCTAAGACGTGTTGTGTTTGTGCAGCATTTTCAAAACTATCATAAAGTGTATTTAGGTTGGTGTCAGGAACATTGTGCCAACTTAGAAGTCAAAAAAGCAGCGATAAAGGCTCAGTTTTCAAATACAGTCTCAGTATCTTTATCCTGCAAAATGTCCAGCAGGACTGAATTTTTCAGACATGACCAAACACAGTGCGTAGAAGTTCCTGCTGAGGCCTTGCAGTTCAAACAGAGGTGGAAGCTGATGATTCATTTGTGTTTTATGTGGTGAGAGTTTCACACGGTGCAGAATTTTACATTTCAGCAGGGTTACGCAGTACAGTTACACACTGATAACTTTTTTGTATGATCCCAAATCACATCCTACTCTTCTTCAGTGATGTCTACAGCAAGTTTATTTTTCCACACCTGTGCTACAGCATGGATGCTCATTACATCCAACACATCAGTTTGATTCAAGGCACTGTAAAGATGAGATATGGCTTTCTTGGCTGGACCTGGGAGAAGTAATTGCTGATATCCTGCTTTTAATATTGAAAGTAGTTTTTTGGGGGGTTTTGAAGTCTGAGAACTGAATGTATCTAAAAAAGAAAGTAAAGTTGGGGAGATTTGTCTATTTGTTCAAAGAACAGCCAGATATCACCTTCACCTTAGAGAGAAGTCTTCGAAGAAACCTCAAGAACCAGAGTCAGTGGGTGTGTGGCTGACTTTAGCATCTTAAATCTTTTGTTGTGGTTTCTTGGTTAAGGTTTGGCATGATAGGGTCTGGTCTCATACCAAAAAAAAAAAAAAAAAAAAAAAAAAAAAATATATATATATATATATATATATATATACACAACATGAACATTAAAACTGCTGTCCTTCTTTAACTTTAACTATAGTGCTTTGATTGCTTTTACCTGTTGGTGGGACTCTGGTGCAATGTAGCTCGGAAATGTGGCGCTCCAGACGTCCAGCAACATGCGAATGTACACTCATCAGACATGTTACTGTATGAAGATCTGATCAGTAACATAAAAATGTTCGGTAACTCATTACTGATGGTTTGAATAACTACCTGCTGCCTGTTTATTCTCACACAGACCTTCACTGCAGCCTGGATAAAGCGAAGGTTTTTAGAAAGTGATGATTTGGGACTATCGGTGAGAATTATAAAATGACAGGAAATGTTGAATCAAGGAAACAGGATGAATGAACGAACCACAAAAAGAAGAGTTTATCATCAAACTACATCTTGACATTTGCAACTTGACCTACTAACTTTGTGATATAAAGACAATGCATGCAATGTAAGAACTTTGTAGAACAATGGGCGTTTTGTTTGAGTTTGTGTTATCAGATAATCAAACTGATAATGAGTCCCTGAAACTTCCTGTTATCTCATGGTACAGAAAAACCCACTCTATTAACCAACTTTGGGGTTGTTGATTGTTTTTCCACTTTCTTTAGAAGTGCATTGAATATGCAGATGAGAAAGCGACTTAAAGCGGGGTGTTCGGACTGATCGCTTCAGACATCTTCTGAAACATCAGGATCATCAGGTCTACAGTGAAATCAACATGAAGACTCTCAGCCTGACGGTGGGACTGCTGCTTGTGCTGTTCATCATTTACTACGGCGATGCCACACGTAAGTCTGTTAGCCTACTTTTTCTTGACTGGTGGGAAACTCTACTGTGAGAATTCAATTCTGCATTTTTTTCTTTTTGTTTTTGTTTTCTTTGAAAATGATTGTAAAAGTATCATTTTTCCTAAATTTAGCCTCTGACTAATTAAAAGGCATGGACTTTGATGCCTCTTTAAATTAAACACTAAATTTTACATTTAAAACATCATCTTCCTAACACAGATAATTATCTCAGCTCGATGAAAAGGATGAAGAACACATATTTTGTTTGAAACAGCTTAATTTTTCTGTGCATTTGTCTTTTTGTACAAACACAAGTGCAGCAGCTAGGCCACCAAACTCATCTATGTTCACAGTACATGCTGAACAATATTGATTGCAGTTTCAGCAACATATCTGTTCTTCTACATTCAGGCCATCTACAGTCATTTCATGTGCATTTTGGATTTATCATCACAGTTGATCTACTAAAAAATAATATAGATGATGGAAAAGCATTGAAAACAAAGAAAAAAACTGAAAAGAGAAAAAAAATCTCTTTTCAGTGCTATGATGTTGGACGTGCGTCTGTTAGCCCACTGTCCACTCCAGGCAAAAAACGAACAAATACAAAAAACTGTTGTTATGACATAAAGGAAAATTTCAAATAATGACAGGATTTAAAAATGTATTTGAGAACTAGCCCAGTGTCAGATTGGTCACCCGTTGTCTACAACATGGACAACAGTGGAAAGAGGATGGACATAAGCATTATTAAAGAAGCCTGAACTAAATTAAAAGAGATAACTGCTGAATTCCACAGATTATCACAACAATAAATCAATGGACTTTCAATCTTGTTTTCACATGTACGTGCAAAGTATGAAAATTTTTTAACAGCTAATCTTAAAGTTAAATTTCAATAAATCTTTTTTATTTTTGCAGTATTTGTTATCTTGTGAGGCTCAAAAGCGTCCAGTTAGCTATTCCTCTAACTTTATAACGCTGATTTGATTTTCCAGCATCTTACTTTTTCTACAAATCTTACTTATTTTATTTTGTCATTTGGTGTAATTACTTCGCTAAAATAAACATAACCAGTTTCTGATCATCTCCTTGAATGCAAAATTAAAACATAAAGTTTAAATAAAAAAGTAACACAATATTGCCGCTAAAAGCTAGCCAGCCTAGTTTAGCGCTGGTTTGAACTTCCTTGGTTTGTGACTAATCAAATCGCATTTTTCTCTTTGTCCAAAGATGGAGTAACAGCTTTACTGAGGCTCTCAAACTGATTTGTGTTTCAAGAAAAACAGTGTTGCTCTCAAGCAGCATATTCTTATAACACCTCTAAATATATCATTCTGTTAATGTAATGACATCCATTTGAATCCATCCATTACCTGTGCTTTTTGTATCTATCACAATTGATATAAAAAACACAGAACTACAGTATTTTACTTTCTTCTGATCCGAATAGCTTGAGAAAATCTTTAAATATATATATATTCCCCTCTCGCCCCTGCGGGCAGCTTTGATCCTTCAAGCTCGGGTCCTCTACCAAACACCTGGGAGCTTGAGGGTCCCGCGCTGTATCTTAGCTGTTCCTAGGACTGTGCTCTTCTGGACAGAGATCTCCAATGTTGTTCCTGGGATCTGCTGGAGCCACTCGCCTAGTTTGGGAGTCACTGCACCTGTTGCTCCGATTACCACTGGGACCACTGTTACCTTCATCCTCCACATCTTCTCCAGCTCTTCTTTGAGCCCTTGGATTTTCTCGAGCTTCTCGTGTTCCATCTCTCTGATATTGCTGTCATTCGGAACCGCTACATCGATCGCTACGGCCGTCGTCTTCTGTTTGTCTACCACCACTATGTCCGATTGGAAGTCCCACAGGATCTTAGCTCGGTCATTCTCCATCACCCTTGGGGGCGTCTCCCATTTTGACCTCAGGACTTCCAGGCTGTACTCGGCACAGATGTTCCTGTACACTATGCCGGCCACTTGGTGATGGCGTTTCATGTATGCCCTGCCTGCTAGCATCTTGCACCCTGCTGTTATGTGCTGGATTGTCTGAGGGACATCTTTACATAGCCTGCACCTGGGGTCTTACCAGGTGTGATAGACTCCGGCCATGATTAGTGCCTCTGTGCTGTCTTTCAGTCCAGCTTTGTCCAGCCTCTGATAGGATTTCTGGATGTCAGCCACCTCTGCTATCTGCCGGTGGTACATACCGTGCAGACAGCGGAGGTGGCTGACACCTCCGCTGTCTGCACTATAAAGGAATAAGAAAAGGAAAATTAGACCCTTACATTCTGGCATGTTGTTGGACATCCCTCATTGTGATGTTTTTTCTTCATTACATTTTAACTGTGAAATCGAGTTAATAATCTTGCCCTAAGACATAAAATATGATCCTTCAAAGTGTATGTTTTATTAAGATATAATAAACATCACTGCGGTGCCTGCTGAGCGTTGACCTTAATTACTAAAAACATGAAAAAGTATTTGTGATGTGTTGGACATCAGTACTGACAAATCTCTGATTTTCCTCTTACAGCTCATGGAGTGAAACCAACACCTGACCTTTGCTGTTTTAAATTCTATGAGAGAAAGATCCCAACAAAGCAGATCAAATCCATCAAAAAAACTCACAGCAAATGCACGACACCAGCATTTGTGTAAGTTTGTCTTTCACAGTCTCTTTAACACAGTCACAAATATTTGCCAAAATAATGTATTATCCTCCACATAGAAGCTGTAATGCGTGGGGTAGAGCAGGTTATCTACTGATCGCAAGGTCGGTGGGTTGATTGCCGGCTTTCCCCCAGTCTGCATGCCAAATATCCTTGGGCAAGATACTAACCCCAAATTGCTCTCTGATGCATCCATCAGAGTATGAATGTGTGTGTGCATGTTGGTTAGAAAGCACTTAGAAAAATGTGTTCGTGTAATTGGGTGAATGCACAAGTTGTGTAAAGTGCTTTGAGTGCTCAGAAGAGTAGAAAAGCGCTGTATAAGAACCAGTCCATTTACCATTTAAAAGTTAATATGGAGCAAAATAATGATACAGATTTTTCTGCAGGATCAAGACACCCAGAGGGGATTTCTGCGTGAGACAGAATGAGAATTGGGCACTGAAAGAATTTGTCCAAAGAAAATAACACAATTAAGAGATGGAGAATCTACCGCGCAATAAGCCGAACTGCATCAATTACTCCATGAATTTGCTTTTTAATCCAGATGTATTGCTGGAGTTTTGACCTCTCCATAATGTGCCTGCTTAATTACTGTCAGCATTTCTGAAGACAAGATACATTTATTATGCATTGATTTAATTCAAAATAAAGATATCAATTTTAGAATTTGAATGAAATGTTAAAAATTATTTTTCTGAGGTTTTCTGTTTCGTTGCCACAGGTATATGAAATCAAACACATCTTTACAATTGGCAGTCTTTACAAGCATTTGTGAAAGAATCAGTCGCTTTGAAGACTGTGAGACTTCTGTCTTTGAAATACCACAATCATCTGAAAGTGAAAGCATTCAGTGGCAGATTGGATAAAGTTACATGGTGGGGAGAGTGCAGAGACAGAGGGCTTTAAAAACGTCTCCAGTGCACTGCTGACTCAGCATCATGTGTTTCCATGGCCTGTGGGTGTAGCGTGTAGGTGGCCCAAACTTTTGTCCACACTGCCTACATTCACTTACAGCATGTTGTCCCAGCTTGATGTGACAAACTTGTCACATGTCCCAAAGAGCGCTGCTAGGCTTTCTTTGGTCTTGGAGATGTTCTTCAAAGCTCTGAGGTGTGTTTTGGGCTCATTAACATTCTGCTCTGTAACTTACTTTCCCACAAACATCCAAATCACAGTCGAAGTGCATTTCTCAAGAATGCAGTGCCACTTGTCCTCAGTCAGGGTGCAGTTGATTTCAGTTCAGGTTACCACCTGTAGAGCAGGAAACACCTCCTTATATTCCACTTTATTTTCCTGCTGCTTATCTCATACTGAGCTGTCGTTAATTTGAAATATTTTTGATTTTGCAGACTTTGAGGTTATTTCCAGGTTCAGATTTGTTTTCACTTTGCCATTGTGATACAGATGCAGTATATCCAAAGCATTTGTATCTCACTTTGTATTGTTTTGCTTCATTCTTGAATAAAATTTTGTTTCACACAAATCAACGACTCCATCTGACAGTGAATGTGTTCTTTTATGCGGTGGCCTAATTAATGGAATTCATCAGAATGCAGGTTATAAAAGTTTGTTAATGTAGTTGAAGGTCAAAGTGGAAAATGTGTCATAGGGAGGACTTTCACAAACTCATTATCTGAACGTGGGAAAATTATCTGAGCTGCTCTGAAGTTGAATGTGAATCTGCACAGACGTTTAAGTAAACAAATGCAATGTGAAAACTGGAAGTCATCAATCGTTATCAAAAGTTTAAAATTAAAGTGTAAAGAAATATTTTCATATTCATACATTTTGAATTTTCCATGTGAGAGAAGGAGTGGATTACTTTAAGACTTCATGAAGATGTGCTTTTTAGGGGGTAACCAGATTAGGAGTACTGGCCTTCAGGCCCATGTGACAAACAGAGGGAAATGGTCAGGCTGCTTTGAGGTGACAGGATGGAAACAGTAACTCAAATAACCACAGCAAAAGCACACACCAAGTGCTGCTCAAGTCAGTCATAAACAAAACTTTCCATGTGGAGGAGGAGGGGTGGATATTACTTTAAGTTTCCCTAAAGAAAAACACTTTTTAAAAAGAAAATTGCTTTGACTTTATACAAAAGCTAACAAAACTTTCTATGTAGTTTTGTTAGCTTTTATCATTTCACAATTTCAGATGTTAAACAGTAAGTGACCATATATATAGCCTGCTATGTATCAATAGTTCAGGCTGCTGCTAATAGAGTAAGGGTATGGAAGATAAACTACACTGCTGGCAGGGTTTAATACAACCAACTGGCACTAAGAATAATGAGGGTGCCCAGAGGACAATAACAGTATGTGTGTATGAGATTTAAAGATCATTGCATTTCATTTTTATTTACATTTTACAAAGCATCCCAAGATTTTTGGAGTTTTCCAGAGGAACAGAATGCTGTTTGAAATCCACGTAAATGTTACCACTGGAGGGTGAGCAGGCCAATGGGGAATTTGAGGAAGGTAATTCAGATTGGTTTGATGAGTGTAGCTGCTTGCATGGTGATGAGGACTGGAGATAGGAGGCTCTTCAGTCGGCAGAAGGACCACTAGAAACAAGGAGACGTAAGAGCAAGAACACAAGGTAGCCTCTTGGAGAACTCGGTTTGGACTGTTACACTCCTCTTTGGAGGCAAGAGACGAGCACAGCAGGTCTTATTACACTGTCATTAATGATGTAGATGATAATCAGGCGTGTTCGGCTGAAGAACAAAGAATCCAATCTACGTCCAATGGCCAACTTGGTAGAGAGAGAAACTGAAAACAAACCAGCACTCATTATTGTCAACGGGCACCGGGTATGTGGGAGGGATCCAGACACTGGCGGAAGGTTGATCACAAGCTTAATAATAAATAATAAGAAAAATAATAATACATACAGAGAGATAAGCAATGACACAGTGTGGATATGTAGTGGGGAGTTTCTGACATGAAGGTACATGAAGGTATTTCTGCTAATTTACATTGACTTTTAACATTATTATTTCAGTGAAACAATAAACGACCTTTCTATTTTTTAATGTTAAGGTAAAACAATCTGTAGTATCCCGTTAAAAACAGCTTGCTTGTATGCTGATAAGGACTAAGAACAGGAGGCTCTTCAGTCAGCAGAAGAACCACTAGAAACAAGGAGAGCACGTAAGAGCAAGAACACTTAAAGAACTAAGAGGCCTGTTACACTCCTCTTTGGAGGCATAATATTATGCAGAGACGTGCACGGCAGGTCTTACCACACTGCCGCTGATGAAGTAGATGATAATCGATGTGTTTGGCTGAAGAATCAGATATCCAATCTCCACCCAATGATCAAGCTGGGGGAAAGAGAGAAACTGAAAACAAACCAACACTCATTATTGTCAATGGGGCCCGGAGGCCAGTATGTGGGTGGGGACCCAAATCAAAAGACAGGCGGAGGGTTTTTCACAAGCTTTATTATAAACAGAGAGATAAGCAATGACACACACCATGGAAATGTGGCAGCGAGAAGATGGTTTCTGAATTTGAAGCTTACTTTGCAGGTTAGAAGTGTAAGGTTCTGGAGGCCTGCTTACCACAGTTAGGTAGCTGACGAACTGGCGCTGAATACATCTTAAGTGCTGCCTCGCTGATTGCTGTCAGTGTATATTGACAAATGGCTATAGCCTGGAAATATGGTGCACCTAGCATTCAGACAAATATACAAGGTGTAAACATAATACATCCATACTACATATTATTGTGTGGAAAAACTGAGTATCAATATACAAATGCATCAGATATCAGCAAATGTTTCAAATGTTGTCTCTCGATTCTACTGTCGACCTTCACTGCAGCCTGAATAAAGGAAGGTTGTGCAGACAGTGAAGATTGGGACTAAGCATGCATTATCAGTGCATGTATTTATTGGTAGAGCACCGAGTGATTTGTTTGAGCGTTTTATCAGATATATTGAGTCCCTGAAACTTCCTGTTGTCTCATGGTACAGAAAAAACCCAATCTATTAACCACCTTTGGGGTTGTTGATCATTTTTCCAGTTTCTAAGAAATGGTTTGAATATGCAGATGAGAACGTGACTTAAAGCAGGGTGATCGGACCGATCATTCAGACATCTTTTGAAACATCAGGATCATCAGGTCTACAGTGAAGTCAGCATGAAGACTCTCAGCCTGACAGTGGGACTGCTGCTCGTGCTGTTCACCGTTTACCACAGCGATGCCTGTAAGTCTGCTTCTTGTACTTGTGTTAGATCAGTTTTTGAATTTCTGTCTTTCTCTGCATTCAGACACAGAGTGAGACAGAGCGAGGACATCAAACTCATATAAGTTCATGGCCATGAAGACCAGTGTTGATCTTAAATTCTTTACTGTAATTAAGTAGATTGAATCCTCGTGTAAACAAGTGTGGTCACATGTTCGGCATGTACTTCACTGAGACATATTTATTTTTTTAACTTAAATAGGAGCCTTCAAACTGTATCTGTCATTAAGATATAACAAATTGTATTTTGTTGCATTAACCTTAATTATATCTGGTATGTTGGAGAAGTCATTAGAAGCAGACGCAGCACTGAGTAATCCCTGTTTTTCTGTTACAGCTAAGGCAGTGATTTCTCCTGACTTTTGTTGTTTTCACTTCTTTGACAAACGGATCCCAAAGGCGAACATCGTCTCCATCGTGAAAACTCACAGACAATGCTCCACACCAGCATTTGTGTAAGTTTGTCTTTCACTGTCTCTTTGATACAATCACTAATGTTTGCCAAGTAAGTCATGTATAAGCAATGTATAATCGTTGAGATTGAAGCCGTAACTCTGCTATTAACCGTAAAATGTGTGAATATGAGAGCAAAATAATGATACTGACTTTTCTACAGGATCAAGACACACAAAAGGCTTTTGTGTGTTAAACAGACTGCAGAGTGGGCAAAAGAACAATTTGACAACCAAAGGAGATTTTGACCCAGCCTGATATGACAATGTCTTAAAGAGCTTCATCTGATGAGGAAAGTTTATAATGCAACAATATGTAAAAACATGTATTGAATTATTTTATAATTTTCTTTCACTATGCAATTGAAATCATTTTTCTATCACATTGTGTTGTTTTGCTTTATTCTTCATTAAAGTTTCATTTCACAAAACTCATCGACTTCATCTGATAGTGAATGTAAAAGTATGTGTGGTTTGTGGCTCAGCTGCAGGGGAGGGGTGGAGTAGCGGGTGCAGGGTGTGCTGTCAGGGAAGGCTGAACCCAGGATCAGAGCTTTGGGGGTGCTGAGCACCCAGGAGAGCTGCCCAGCCAGGCAAGATAAACCTGTCTCTGTCAGTCCCTGCATCCTTAAATGTTGTCCCGAGTTCTCTCTGACTGTCACTTTGGTGCATTTAAACCCCTGTTCCTCCCTGTCCTCATCGTCTGTTGTCTTAGTCTCCGTTATCAGTCATCATAATTTTACCATCTCTGTGCAAGTCAGCAAATTTCTTTATTAAATCATAAGCTTCTTAAATTCATCAAGTCTCTCTGTGCCTGGGTCCTCGTCACAAAACATGACATCACTGTTTTGTGCATTTTAACACAATTTAATCCCCACATTTGTGAAAGAAAAGCAAAACACTTTTTTGAAAAGTCTGTAACAAAACCATCAAATCTGATAAAGGTTATTTAAATGCCGCAAAAGAAGAATGGATTGGAATAAAAAAATACACATCCTAACCTTAATTACTGGGGGAGAATAATGAATGATGCTCATAGTGAGTAAAAAGTAAACTGAGTGCGTTTTTTGGACAGAGATTCACTTTTAATGTGTATGTATAATATAATACAGATAAATAAAAATACTCCCAAAACAGAATAAATTATTACGAAATATTAATAAAAACTATAAAAATGGAGGCAACTTTGCCCGTGGTTGAATGTATACAATGTATGAAAAAATCTTTATTGCAGATGCTAATTTTACTAATTTATTAATAATAATTTTGTGTTGTAAGATTTATGAGTTTCACACATTCATAGTGGTACTTGGGAGAGCTTGAGATTTTTATCAGGTGGTACACACTGTAACAAGTTTGAGAAACACTGATAAGGTAAGTGTGTGTGTGCTCTTGGAAAACATTTAAAGCTGCAGTACAGAATCTTTGAAACAAGCTTAAAACATTTTTAGAATATAAACAGAGCTTCTGCTTCTCTTTACAGCTCCTCACTCCATCAGGGCTGTTTGGCTCTTTCTGATAGTGTGCAAATGTGATGTACGTACTGCGGCAGTCATACAGACAACTGGACGGTCCAAATGTTGGCCTACCTATTACTGGCTGAGGTTTTAGTAGAGTTGTGGCTGAACCACATAAAAATATATCATTAATTTTAATCTCCCCAATCAATGATAATGTTATGTTGGAATGTTGTTAAAGAGGGTCAAAATGTTTCAACCCAGTTTGTTTTGCAGATTCTGTGTAGCAGCTTTAATATAGGGAGAACACAACTTCCAGATTGTGTGAGTAAAATCAGGTTTTTTCTCTTTGTCAGTTTAACAGTTTCTGTTGTGCCTGTCACTGTTCCCTGTCTGTTTTCTTACCTGGTTCTTCCTGACCTTGTACTTTCTCCTCACGTTCCCCTCTTTCCTCTCTCCCTCTTTGGACTGACAATCATACACAAATAGATTGTATTCAATTAGATGAAAAATTACATTAATATGAAAAAAATTCTATTAAGATCACTAACAAAAAGTCCTCTCTCAGTGTACTTTCAACCAAAAGGCAAATAACCAAACCACATGAACATCTAATAAAAGATATAAACATTGAAACACTGATCCAACATTATTCTTGATTGACGGATCATTTGATCTTACACTTTTACCTGAATGTGGCTCCTTTTTTTGTAAAAACCTCCTCATATCCAGTATGAACCTGGCTGTCTCTCTGTACACAAACACACACACACACACACACACACACATACACGCACAACAGGAGTTATAAGGTTAATGGGCATCCAGTCAGTTAGCTAGTTAGTATCCATTTCAAACAGGACAGTGGTAACAACAGTAGGCTACGGACAATTCTAAGTTTTAGATTTTAAATAGGCTGTATACATTTCAATGGGAGCAACAGGATGGTCAAATGTCACTGAATTTACTACTGAGCAGGACGGATTGTAGGGTAGCAAATGTTGCCGGAAAACACGTTTTAGACACTGCAGGTTACCTGGTGTAAGGTTTTTCAGCTAAAAAGAAACCTGATCTGACTCCTACCTAACTATATAAAGAGTAACTGAAGGTTAAATGCAGCTAATATGTCCTGTTTTAAGCCAGGCACTTAAACCTCCGCTCCGCTGCGTCTCAGCCACCATGGCTCTGGCAGCATTTTTGGGGGTGCTAAAGCACCCCCAAAAATGGGCTAAAATCGCCCCTGGCTGAACCACACAGCTGTTCTCCATCACTGGGTTATGCCTGCCCTATTTTACGAAGATGCTGGGACCCGACGAGAGAGCGGTGTGGTGTGCTGAGCAGGAGAGGGCAGCTGAAAAACTCCATGAATAAATTGTCTTAAAAAATCCTAATCAGTGAAACAGCTGTCAACGTACAATGTCGTGTGCATGGTGGAATCATTTTTATATCACTGCTTCATTCTTTGTTAAAGTTTTATTTCAGTTTATAAAGAAACAATATGTAAAAACATGTATTGAATTATTTTATAATTTTCTTTCACTATGCAATTGAAATAATCTTCATTAAAGTTTCATTTTACAAAACTCATCGACTTCATCTGACAGTGAATGTAAAAGCATTTTCATGCCTATGTTTTGGAGTTCATCGGATGTGACTGGAACACCTCAATTCAATGATTTGGATGGGTGAACATATACCCACATAACAGACAGGTCTGGCCTAGATCTGGTGTCAAGCTGGCACTGCTGGCTGACTTCTGGCATGGTAAGTGGTATGTCATCCAGATGTGGTCCAGACCTGGCGTAGATGGCACTGTTTATGTGATGGCATGCCACATCTGGCCCGATTATGGTTTGGTTTATGTGGTCCAGGCTCATAGAAAACAGGTCTGACTATTTCTTTGGTCATTTTAGCCTTTTTGGCCAGGGTGAAGGGAGTATCTGCCATCAAACAAGAAGACAGCCGCATGTAACTACGACAGTGTTTGCTAGTTCACCTTACGTGCATTAATGTAATAACGTGGTTAGCCTACTCAACGTAAATTACACACAAACAACATTAAGCTACTCACTCAGAGAAGAACGGCTGCACTGCCATCATCATCCGTCATCATTTCTGCTACACTGGCAGGGCTAGGGGCCAGGACTCTCCTCTTCGGGTTCTTGGGGGATGTTGCTAAGTCCGGGTCCGATAACAGGCACCACACCCGCAGTAGATGCGCTTGGTGTGAGGTCTCGCAGCAAGCTATCAAATACGGCGCATTTTTCGGCTTTTAACAAAATGCTATGCGTCGCCAGGTGTTTCATCGGATTTGAGGTGTTACCTCCTTTGACAGTATCACAGTATCAGCTTAAAGCACTTGTTGCAGGCTGCTGAGTTTGCATCTTTTGCTGTGAAGTACAGGCAGACTTTTGACCGCTTCGCCTTGGGCATTTTTAATCTGTAGCTCTGCTCTAAAAGAATGTACGTACCTGGGCCCGCCTACTATCCTCGGAAACGTAAAATGATTGGCTAGAATTCAAAGTGTATGACATCTCAGGAAAATAAAGCACCGAAATAAAGCACCGAAATGTGCGCTGCTTTTCGGTCTGGTTACTACCGTTTATGTCAGAACCGGTGCCATCATGCCACCGGATACCGGTACCCATCCCTATTTGTGAGTGTACACTTTATCTAAAACCCTAGTGAGGGTTTACTCATGTTTACCACTGGGTGGCTGCAGCTCAGGAGGTAGAGCAGGTCACCTACTGATCAGAAGGTTAGTGGTTTGTTTCCTGGCTTCTCCAGTCTGCATGTCAAGACAGTGAATGTGTATGAATGTAGTTAGGAAGTGTGTTAATGTGGATTGTTGTATAGAGCACTTTGAGTAATCTGGGAGAGTAGAAAAGCACTATATAAGAATCAGTCCATTCACAGTCGGAGCAGAGTTTTGTCATGTTACTTTTGCACTATCATGTTCCGGCACATGTTGTTATTACATGGCTTGATTAAGGTACACATTAGGCTGACATCTTGGGCCAGCACAGGGCCAGCAGTGTGTCTGCAACTGGCCTTGTGCTGGCCCATGTGTGGGCCACCTCTGGCAAACCAGATCTGGGCCACCAAAGGGCCGTCATCCTTTGCGGTATGTGGGCAATGTGTAAGCACATTGTATGGGCCAGATCTGGGCCATAACAATTTTGCTTTGTGGGTAGACTTTTGATGATATGGTTGTTACGCCCCAGTCTAGGGGTACAGGAACGCAACATAAGTTTGAAAAGATTGCCCCGCCCTGGTCCCCAAAACCATACACAGAGGGAAAACCAATGTCTTAGTGAATGGTGATTTATTTCACTACACTGCAAAAATGAAGCTCCGGGGTGAACAAAGGCCAAAATAACAAACAAAACAAGCTAAGTCAGGAGGAGGTGCTATCTAAAACCCTATGTGAAATCAAACATCAAACAAAAGACAAGCGCTACACCTAACTCCCTAACTGAAATAAACAGGAGAAAACAGTGCAAGGAAAAACAATAAGGCAGCTCACCCCTTCTGTTGCAGTGCTATTTACAATGTGCTATTTACAATGAAAACTAATGTACACACTATATACAGAACTGAGAAAAGTCGCACAAAGTCACAGGCACAAATGTCTCAGGTTTTGGAGGCCAGGGTCAGGTCTGCTGCTGCTGTCAGTGGCTGCCCCCGGGACAACTGCTGGTGGAGGGATTTTGAATGCGACCACATGATCGCCGGACCAATCGGCAGCCGTCAGCTCATCCACTCAGGGACCTGCAAAGACTTAAAGGCACAGACAAAGGAAACAACCACCAAAACAGATTATGGACAGGGCCATAACAATGGTATATTATGATATATTTTCTTGTCCAACTTTGGGCCCCTTAATTGCGACCACAGTGTACCCATCTTCTGATTGCAGCTTCCAGCAGAATAATGCCTCATGTCAGAAAGGTGAAATCTCCCCAACTGGTTTCTTCAACTCGAATGGCCTCCACAGTCACCAGATCTCAATCTAATTGAGCACCTTCATGATGTGATGGAACAGGAGATTAACATCATGGATGCATTCTCTCATGGAATTTAGTGCTCGTGCTCAAGAATACTTCCACAAATTACAGTCCATGAACACAATTCACTGTGGCATCCGCAAATGCAGGTTAAAGCTCCATCATGCATAGAAGAAGCCATATGTGAACATGGTCTAAAAATTCTGGTGTTTTCTGTTTTTCACCAACAGGGTTCACTAGTGAATTCAGTTCAATTTTATTTTTACAGCACCAAATCACAACAACAGTCGCCTCAAGCCTGACCACCTTTCATAATATTACAGCTCAGGATAGAAAAGTGTTTTTTCCATTTCTTCCATCATACTATCTATAACTGGATAACATTTTTTGATTCTGAACATCGTTTGCTGTGTGGGTCTGCATGCGGTCCAAGGCAAGAAGTGAGACAAGAGAATCATTAAGTTTTCTTGCTTTCTTTTTCCCCACAATATCAGTCGACAGGTCATCAAAAAAGGATTCAGTAGAGTAATGAACCACTGTCTCCTTAAGCAGTTCAACTAGATTTATAGCCTTAGACAGGTCAACAGTTTTCGGACTGAAGCATTTCTGATAACATGTTAAAGCCACTCAGAGTGTAAGGCTTCCAACAAAATTCAGACCCATCTGAACCAGAATGCCCCTTGCTCCTACAGCTCTCTGTTGGTCTCTGAAGAGATCTCTTCTAGTACACACAAAAAAACCAGCAATCTGTCCATGATATTGCGACACGAGGATGCTGGGACCTGACAAGCACAGGGTCATGATTGCTTTCCACATTGAACATTTCTAGGAAAATGCCCCTTTTATTTGAGTCAGTACACTGTGACCACTCTTTCAAGCACCTGTTTCTGGCGATGGCAAGGGCCGTCCATTACAGTCATCAGAGTTTAACAGAACCCACTGACTTTAAACATTGCTTTCTCCCAATGACGATATCCCACAGCTGAAGTAAATACACAGTAACAAGAGTCTCTACTCTGGGAACATTCCAACCAAGGGTGTATTTTGTACCATTCTGGGAGCACCCTGCTTGATATGTCTTAGGAAACCTCAGATCACGTGGTTGTGGGGCCTTCACTTTTGAATTTGCATATGTCTAAATTCACACACAAAAAAGAAAAATATACCAAATCTAAAACTCTGCGCAATAATCGACTTGGAGGAGTGAAAAAGAAATTCAAAACAAAGGAGCACTCATAACATTTTTACCATGAAGAAACGCCCAAAATCAGACAACGTTAGCATTTTTGATCTTCTATTGCAGTTTCCTGGTTAAAGGTCAGCATGGTTGTGGTCTGTTGTAAATTAAAAAAAAACCCCAAAGAAAAGTACCCAGCATGAACAGTGAATGTGTTTACATTCAATCAAAGCCACAGTCTTTCTCTAAATTTAAATAGAGTGCTTTTTTTTTTTTTTTTTTTTGCTACTTTTAGTCACTACCATGAGGTGGGATCATTTATAACTGTGCCTCCAATGCAGCTTGGAAATGTTTCTGCAGCTAGCATTCAGACAAATATGCAACATAAAACATCCATAACAGATGTTATTGTGTGCAAAAGTGAGTATCAATACACAAATGCATTTTTAACATTTTGTGTGCAGAAAATGATTTGTGTAACCTGAACTGATATACATCAGGCATGAGCAGATGTCTTACGTGAATGAAGGAAAGTTGTGCAGAAATTGATAATTAAGGAGTACTGAAAATTCTGAAATGACAGAAGAGGTTTATGGAGAAAATTAATTAACCATGAAAAGATCCCTGTTAATGAATTTGCCATCTAATTATAGCTTAATATTTGCAGCTTGATCTACTACTCTGAGTTGAGATACAAGTATGCATGCAGTGCATGCATCGTACGGACTTTGTAGAAGATGAAGTGGTTTGTTTGAGCTTGTTTTATCAGATAATCAGAGTGATATTGAGTCTTTGAAACTTCCTGTTGTCTCATGTTGCAAGAAACCCCAATCTATTTACCACCTTCAGAGTTCTTGATCATTTTTCCACTTTCCTTAGAACTGCACTGAATATGCAGATGAGAAAGCGACTTAAAGCGGGGTGAACGGTCTGATGAATTCAGACAAAATCAGTCATCATTCAAACATTAGCATCATCAGGTCTACAGTGCAACATGAAGACTCAGCCTGACGGTGGGACTGCTGCTCGTGGTGTTTGCAGTTTAGCACAGCGATGCCTGTAAGTCTGTGTTAGATTTTTCCCAGGTTTTCACGCACAAAATATGAGTAATCCTGAGCATCTTATCTTGCCATTAGAAATTATATGTTGGTTATTTTTGTCATGTATCTCTTTGACTTTTGCACAAGCATTTTTTTCTTTGGTTTTTCTTACCTAAAATAAATTTAATTAGTGTGTAACCATTTCCAGTGGTTTTTGCAGCAGTAGTTCTTTGAATTTTCTGTGTTTTTTTCTTTGTTCAATCACAGAGTGAGATAGCCATGATGTCAGCGTCACTGATGTGTATTGTCATGAAGACCAATGTTGATCTCAAGTGAGCTGTAAGTTCTTCACTGTAATTTTCTCACTGTGCAAACTCAAACTAAATCCTGGTGTGAGCTGGTTGGTTAGTTGGTTACATGAAATAATAATTATTATCATTGTTACTTAGGGCGATCGTGGCTCAAGATTTGGCAGTTCGCCTTGTAATCAGAAGGTTGCTGGTTCGAGCCCCGGCTTGGACAGTCTCGGTCGTTGTGTCCTTGGGCAAGACACTTCACCTACTACCTACTGGTGAGGGGCCGATGGTGCGATATGGCAGCCTCGCCTCTGTCAGTCTGTCCCAGGGCAGCTCTGGCTACGACTGTAGCTTGCCTCCACCAGTGTGAGAGTGAATGAATAGTGGAATTGTAAAGCGCTCTGAGGGTCTCGAAAAGCGCTATATAAATGCAATCTGTTATTATTATTTAAACCAACTGTTAACTGTATATTTCTGTACATTTAAGTATTATTATTCATATTGCCGCATTCATTGACCTTGTTTATAGGTAATTTCATTGTTTAATCACATTAAAATGTTCCTAATTTAATGTTTAAAAGCACTTGGAAAAAGGCAAAATCCCATGTAAAATTAGGGCAACAAACTGTATTGTCATTACTGAAAATAACCGTATTTTTATGAAAGTTATTTTCTGGTATTATTTTGGCGCCCCAACTGCTGGAATATTAATGTTTTTTTAGGATTTTTTTTTTTTTTTTACAGTGTACTGTTCCTGTTCAACTCATATCTAATCATCCAATCAGCCAAAGGAGATTTAAGTGACTTTGAATGTGGTGTGGTTGTTATTTGCCAGTCGAGCTGGACTGAATATTTCATAAATGGCTGATTTACTTGAATTTTCCCAAACTTTAGGGTCTCTATGGTTTACAGAGAATGGTCTGAAAAAGAGGAAATATCCAGTGAGCGGCGGTTCTCTGGGGGAAAATACTTTGTGAAGGCCAGAGGAAAATAGACTGATTTGAGCTGATAGAAATCGAACAGTTATTCAAATAACCACTGCAAAACCACTTAATGTCACTCGTCAGTTACAAAAATTAACATTAGATAGAAATTTGTTCTGACTCACCAAAATTAGACAATAGAAGATTTGATAAATGTTGCTTTGTGTAATGTGTTTAGATTTTGGCTGCAACATTCAGATGGTAGGTTCAAAATTTGATGTAAACAACATTCTACATCCATTCTCCCATGTATTAAAAACTCAAGCGTAGGTGTTGGTTGCCTGGATCTTGTGCTTTCCATTCAGCTGACTCCTCAGGACTTGTCTTACCCTTTGCAGGTAAGGCAGGTCATCTTGGTTCCCATTTGCCTGTAGGATTCCTAGGTATCTGTAGCTATCCTCGATGTCTCCAATGTTACCGTCTAGTAGTACAATCATCTCAGTTCTGACTACTTTCCCTCTCTTCGTTACCATCCGACTACACTTCTCCAGTCCGGCTGACATTCCAATGTTAACGCTGTAGATCAGGGGTGGAGAACTCCAGGCCTCAAGGGCCGGTGTCCTGCAGGTTTTAGATATCACCCTGGGTCATGTCGTGAAAATTTCAAGTAACCTGCAAACACTCAGTGAGCGTCTTTTGAAGTGGAGTTTATTATATACACTGCAGTGGAGACAACAATGGTCTCTAATGATAGATATCTTATATACAAACTGGCAAAACTCAGAGACAAAGAGAATTCCAGAGCACATTGCGTCACTCTATACCTGCCAGTTCAGCTCATCCTTGAAACCTTCCCTTCAGAGAGAATAACGACCAGCAATCACCTCCCTTTCCCCCCCAGAAATGAGCAACAGCCCCCCCCGCACACAGGTGCCTGGATGTCTCTGGCCTATTACAATGGCCCCACTGTGAAGGTGTGATAAAGCATAAAGACACATTTGTGATGCTATCCTATATGTATGTAACTAAAAAACAAATACAAAAGTACATTAGATAAATACATAACGTGGTAGGACTCGACTTAAGCGGTCAAAGAAGTGCAGGAGACTGATGCTGTCCAGTGTAGCAAGTGATTTATTCACCATTTTGTGGCCCAACAATATTTACAAAGAAACAAATAAGAAACTCAACTCTATAACTCAGTTCAAATAAACATAACTGAACTTAAATCAACAGAAATTAAGGTCACCTGCACACAGCTACACTGACCTGAACCTTTTCCCCCAAAACACCTGAGTTCTTCTGCTTAAATAGTCCACTTAACCAAACAATTTCTCCTCTGGACTATTCCATTCAGTAGGTAGGTAAGATGAACATGATTATATTCAAACCTCTACTACTCCTCTTTACTGGCAACATAAACTCTTTGGTGTAATCAATACATATTACAACAATAAATCTATTTCTCCATAAACCCTCTAAAATCAACTTTATTAAATTATAAGAGTTCTTCCCCTTCTGCACTTGGTCTCTTCCTGTGACCTCAGATGAACCCAGAAGGTATAAAGCAGGAAGTAAAACTACATTTCCTCCTTTTGTTTCTGCAAGACAGGTAGGCAAGGTAAGTTCTTAACTTAGCAAACTTGTATGAATTGATTTAAACCAAGATGTTATATTATATAATCTGTAAAAGTGCAAAACAAACAAACCCAGGATAGTAGATGTTTGCCTATTGCAGATTACATGTGAAATATGGTTAAATCAAAACAAGAATGTTAACTAAGAATATAGACAAATGGTCTTCTCACCCACTTTGTCACACATAAGATAAAGAAATTTCCCATCACAGTCAACACACCTGAATCAAATTAGTTCATTACCAGGCCTATGAAAAAGGAGGTAATTTAGCCATTTAAATCAGCTGTTTTCGATCAAGGTCATGTCTAAAACTTGCAGGACACCAGCCCTTGAGACCTGGAGTTTCCCCACCCCTGCAGTAGATCCTTCACTGCAGCCTGAATAAAGGAAAGTTGTGCAGAAAGTGAAGATTGGGACTATGCATGCATTATCAGTGCATGCATTTATTTGTAAAATAATGAGTGGTTTGTTTGAGTTTGTTTTATCGGATATATTGAGTCCCTGAAACTTGTCTCATGGTACAGAAAAACCCCAATCTATTAACCACCATTGGGTTGTGGATCATTTTTCCCAGTTTCTTAGAATTCGTTTAAATATGCAGATGAGAACGTGTCTTGAAGCGTGGTCATTGGACCGATCACTTCAGACACGTCATCATCAGGTCTACAGTGAAGTCAGCATGAAGACTCTCAGCCTGACAGTGGGACTGCTGCTCATGCTGTTCACCGTTTACCACAGCGATGCCTGTAAGTCTGCTTCTTGTACTTGTGTTAGATCAGTTTTTGAATTTCTGTCTTTCTCTTCATTCAGACACAGAGTGAGACAGAGCAAGGACATCAAACTCATATAAGTTCATGGTCATGAAGACCAATGCTGATCTCAAGTGGGCTGGAAGTTCTTCACTGTAATTTTCTTACTCTGAATCCTTGCGGAAAAAGTGTGGTCACATGTCCGGCATGTCCTTCATTGAGACAGATTTTTTGTTTTTCTATTTTCTATGTATCTCTATCTTTTATGTCTTTGCTTAATAATCTTGCTCCAAGACATAAAATAAGAGCCTTCAAACTTAATCTTTTATTAAGATATAACAAATTGTGTTTGTTGCCTGATGAGCATTTAACCTTAATTATATCTGATATGTGGGAGAAGTCATTAGAAGCAGACACAGCACTGAGTAATCCCTGTTTTTCTGTTGCAGCTAACGCAGTGAAATCACCTGCCCTCTGCTCGTTTCACTTCTTTGACAAACGGATCCCAAAGGTGCACACTTGAAGTTGCTTTGTAAACTACAAGTGTTGGTGGATCAGCAGGTAGCTGATCAGCTGCATTGTCTCTCCCTCACTCGCCGGGGCGGAAATTATTGTGGGTCAATGCCCTCGGCCCACTCACCTGTGAAGTGGAAACACCTGATTCTCACTGATGCTACCAGCATTTAAGCAGAGGGATGGCAGCCATTCATCGCTGGATTGTTGCGTGAATCACGTTAGTGTATCTCCGCTCTCGTAGTATTAGACTCCGAAGGCTATACCTGTGCCTTCGTTCTAACGTGTTCACTCTGTGTTTAGATCCCGTGGACCCGTCCCTGATTTCCTGGTGAAGATCCCTAGTCATGGACAGTGTTGGGGAGTAACAGAATACATGTACCGTCATTACGTATTTAAAATACAAAATGTGAGTAACTGTATTCAGTTACCGTTTAAAAGGGTGGTATTCAGAATACAGTTACTTTGTTGAAATAAAGGGATTACACGGCGGTCTTTTCCTGTTTCATATGTTTGGCTATGCCCTCTCTATTTTTGGTAATTCCACGCCGGTGGAAACCCAAACAAAACGCGTATTAAGAGGTTCAAATGCCTGTGTCTCAATCTTGCGTCTCATAATGACGTGAAGAAATGTTTTTTTATGAAGGCAATAGGCAGAGTGTTGCAGGCATCGCCCTAAAGAATGTAGCCTCATGGGCAGTGTAGTCCGTGCTGCAGGGAGAATGGACTGCCATACCCGTTATGTGTCTGTGAGCGAGGGAGGGAGGGAGAAAAAGGAAAAGTACGAGCTGTCACAGAGCAGAAACGGGAGATGGGTTGCCGGGCCTCTGATTGCAAAAAGCCGCCTTAAAGCATTTATGAAACTGTCTGTGCTCATTGATTCGATCAACTCGATATGGACTGCTCTTGTCGACAGACATGAGAACATCACGGCTCACCTTTTAGAGCTAGCTTTTCCTCTTCTTGTGCGCCGGGTTATAATGTCCCATGGCCCGAACACGTCTACACCCACATATGTGAAGGGGGGTGCAAGTTGCATTCGTTCAGATGGTAAGTTTCCCATTTGCTGACATTCCGCTTTTCCTCTCAATTTCTTGCAGTTGTGCACTTAAAAAGCACTGTGCTGATAGCCCTTTTGGCCCCTACCATCCAGAACCCTGCAGCTCTAATTTCACCTTCTGTGAAATGTCTTCCTTGGTGTTTCAGTGTCGTGATAGTGCCGTATTAAGAGCGTTCCCAAGTGGTGTCGGGCAGGGATGATGAGAGGGTGAGTGGTGTCGATGTCCAGTTCAGATTGTATGATTCGGTCCCCAACTCTTAAGAGTCCATTACCATCTAGAATAGGATGCAGTTTCCAGAGACTGCTTGAGGGGGAGATCGTGATTCTTTCCTGAATACACTTTATTTCCTCTTTGTAGCACTCACTCTGAACTAGGGATGGGTACCGGTATCCGGTGCCATGATGGCATAACATAAACATAAACGGTAGTAACCAGACTGAAAAGCAGCGCACATTTCGGTGCTTTTTTTCGGTGCTTTTTTTTCCCTGAGATTCACTTTGAATTCTAGCCAATCATTTTACGTTTCCGAGGATAGTAGGCGGGTCCAGGTACGTACATTCTTTTAGAGCAAAGCTACAGATTAAAAATGCCCAAGGTGAAGCGGTTGAAGTCTGGCTGTACTTCACAGCAAAATATGCAAACTCAGCAGCCTGCAACAAGTGCTTTAAGGTGATACTGTGATACTGTCAAAGGAAGTAACACCTCGAATCCGATGAAACGCATAGCGTTTTTTTTTTTTTTTTTTTTTTTTTTTTTTTTAAAGCCGAGAAATGCACCGTATTTGATAGCTTGCTGCGAGACCTCACACCGAGCACATCTACTGCGGGTGTGGTGCCTGTTATCGGACCCGGAGTTAGCAACATCCCCCAAAAACCCGAAGAGGTGGTGTTTCTCAGCTGGTGGCGAAATGCCAAAGAAGCAACTTAATGTCTGTTGTTTTTTGGACATTTAGATGGTGACAAGCAACATGTGTAAGGTTAAATGACATGGTCAAGAACGCAAAGGTGCTTGGTAACACAAGTGTCACTATGCGTTCCTAATTTTTGTCATGCATGCGTAACTGCGTACCAGTTTTGTGCACCCCTGATTATACTAGTATTTAAATATGAAAGAAATTTGCTCTGATTCAATGGCATCTTTTGACTCATCTACAATGACTGAACCTGTGCACTCTCTTTAGCTTTAACTTCTCCTCAGCAACCATTTCAGCCAAACATGACAGAATTTGGGTTGTTTTGCTGGTGTACAAAATATTTTTTGCTTGTTGTTCCAGTCTCCTTCTAACCACAGGGTCATGATTGCTTATCATGTTTGGCATTTCTAGGAAAATTCCCCTTTTATTTGAGTCAGCACACTGTGACCACTCTGAGCTATGTTTTTAGTAGCAGTGAAGATTAGAATTTCTGCTTTTGTCTTACTGTATGTTTTGTTTTCAAGCACCTGTTTCTGGCGATGGCAAGCGCCATACATTACAGTCATCAGAATTTAACAGAACCCACTGACTTTAAACATTGCTTTCTCTCAATGACGATATCCCACAGCTGAAGTAAATACACAGTAACAAGAGTCTCTACTCTGGGAACATTCCAACCAAGGGTGTATTTTGTACCATTCTGGGAGCACCCTGCTTGATATGTCTTAGGAAACCTCAGATCACGTGGCTGTGGGGCCTTCACTTTTGAATTTGCATATGTCTAAATTCACACACAAAAATGAAAAATATACCAAATCCAAAACTCTACACAATAATCGACTTGGAGGAGAGAAAGAGAAATTCAAAACAAAGGAGACATGACATTTTTAACATGAAGAAACGCCCAGAATCAGACTGAGCGGGTCACAACGTTAGCATTATAAATCTTCTATTGCAGTTCCCTGGTTAAAGGTCAGCATTGTTGTGGTCTGTTGTAATACAAACAAACAGAAAAGTACCCAGCATGAACATTGAATGTGTTTACATTTAATCAAAGCCACAGTCTTTCTCCAACTTTAAATAGAGTGCTTGTAGTTGCTTAAAACTATGAGGTGGGATCAGTTATAACTGTGCCTCCAATGCAGCTTGAAATGTTTCTGCAGCTAGCATTCAGACAAATGTGCAACATGTAAACATAACACATCCATAATCAGAGATGGGTAATGCGTTACTGTAATCTGATTACTTTTTTCAAGTAACGAGTAAAGTAAGGGATTACTATTGCAAAAACGGTAATTAGATTACCGTTACTTTCCCGTAGGAACGCTGCGTTACTGCGTTACTAAAACCTTGATTTTTTGCCAGAATGTCTCACGACAGTGACGTAAGCGAGTGCGCCGTTAGTGACAACAGCTGTGTGCAGATCAACAATGGATCATATATCGAGTGCAGAGAGAGTATGAGCGTGCAGCGTTTAAAGCGTGGAAGTACTGACCTTACTTTGAGTTTGATTCCATAAAAAGTGACAAAAACATTAGCGTCCATCGTGCGTGGGAAGAAAACTTCTTTTTACAGCGAAAAAAAACCCCTAAACTTCCGAGCAAGCACCGAGTAGCTACGACGTAATGGGAAACTCACAGAGAAAGTCGCAGATTCTTCAACTGACCGCGGCACACCTGCACCAGGGTAAACCTCCGCCTACCGCAGTCCTGCTTTACAGGTGAAAATAGAGCAACAGCACCGCTGAGTCTTTGACTTTATTTATTTTCTGCTGTGTTTTACTTGCATCTATTTGAAAGAGTGAAGTGTAAACACAAAAAATATTTTATTTTATGTGCTGGAATGTGTAGAAAATAGGTTTAAATGTTAAACTAATTTATTCAACTCAAAGAATGTTGCATATAATTAAATTTTTGCTTGATGCATAAAGTTAAAAGATTAAAACTAATAAAACAAGTTAAAAAAAAAGAGACTTTTCCATTTGATTACATTTTGTATGATGGATTATGTAGAAAAAGTAGAATTGGGCTGAAAGATCGATCGCTTTATCACCTCTTCAGGTTGTAAATCGTGTTTTTAAAAAGTAACTAAGTAACTAAGTAATTAATTACTTTTGAAAATAAGTAATCAAAAAAGTAACGGGATTACTTTTTTGGGGAAGTAATCAGTAATTAGTTACTGATTACTTTTTTCAAGTAACTTGACCAACACTGTCCATAATACATATATTCTTTGCAGAAAATGATTTGTGTAACCTGAACTGATATACATCAGGCATGAGCAGATGTCTTACGTGTTGTCTCGTGAATCTGCTGCAGCCTTCACTGCAGCCTGAATGAAGGACAGTTGTGCAGAAATTGGTGATTAAGGAGTACTGAGGAAAATTATGAAATGACAGAAGAGGTTTAATGGGAAACAAAGAATGAATGAACCATGAAAAGATCCCTGTTAATTGAATTTACCATCTAATTATAGCTTAATATTTGCAGCTTGACCTACTACTCTGAGTTGAGATACAAGTATGCATGCAGTGCATGCATCGTACGGACTTTGTAGAAGATGAAGTGGTTTGTTTGAGCTTGTTTTATCAGATAATCAGAGTGATATTGAGTCTTTGAAACTTCCTGTTGTCTCATGTTGCAAGAAACCCCAATCTATTAACCACCTTCAGGGTTGTTGATCATTTTTCCACTTTCCTTAGAACTGCACTGAATATGCAGATGAGAAAGCAACTTAAAGCTCAGGAGGCCACTTCAGACATCTTCTGAAACATCACTATCATCAGGTCTACAGTGCAGTCAACATGAAGACTCTCAGCCTGACGGCGGGACTGCTGCTCATGGTGTTTGCAGTTTAGCACAGCGATGCCTGTAAGTCTGTGTTAGATTTTTCCCAGGTATTCTTGTTTTCACACACAAAATATGAGTAATTCTTGCCATGAGAAATTATATGATGGTTATTTTGTCATCTATCTGTGCAATTTTTGCATAAATATTTAGTTCATTTTTTTTAAATTTAAAAAGCGGATAAAATTTTCCAGCGTCTTACCGTGCCTTAAAAAATTATCATAGTACATTTATTTATTTATTTACAAATAATGCTTTTTAAAGCTAGTTAACTAGCTCAATTGGACCAATAGGATGAACAAGACTTTCTAAAATTGTTTTTGCAGTGATGACGCACGAACCCAGTGTTGCTAACTTAGTGACTTTGTCACTATATTTAGCAAGTTTTATAATTAGAATTAAACTTTATTGTCATTTCACATGCCACAAGTACAAGGCAACGAAATGCAGTTTGCATCCATCCAGAAAGTTCTTTAGCAATAATATAGATATTACACAATATGGATCTATTATAGGTATGTTACAATGTACATGGTATGAAGGTATGTTATGAATATACTATAAGTGTAAGTATGTTCAGGCTATAGCTCTAGTGAGTGAACAAGCTATGTACAGGCTATATAACAGGTTATACATGTGGTTAAAAATGTGAAAACTATATAGATTGTAGATATACAATTGGAGTATTAATAAACAGTTGTAAAACTATAATTATTATACTGTACAGTATGATTGTCTATGCAGCATTTACAGTAGTGCAGTTGAGATCAGTGAGATATATGGATAATTTATACAGTAGTTATATAAAGGGCCATTGGTTGTGAGTAGTGGTTCAGTCCATGTTAATATTGTGTGTATGAGGGGTTTAGACCGCCTTAGTGACTTTTTTTCTAAAAAGCCACCAGCGACAAATCTGGCGACTTTTGCTGGTGATGGACCTCACGCAGCAGTCGCCCTCAGCTGCTGTCAGAGCAAGAGATGTTCACACCTACGCGTCCAAACTGCAAATGAATCCCCCCCGACTGTTACGCAGTCAGTTCTTCTTTTACTGTTACTTTTTGTGGATCACAAGGTATAAAACTACCCGCTCATTAAAAAAAAAAAAAAAACTCCTCCAGAGTGCCTATTTTGTGTCACTTTTCCCAGTCCCAAGCAAGATAAAGGGGGAGGGTTGGAATTGTGACAATAAAAAAAACAAACAATAAATGCTAAAAGAAATTTAACTTGTAGTCAGAACATAGTTTCCATCCAAATATAAGATACTATCGAGCTAATTCCCTGCTAACTTTGAACTCCATTAAACTTTATAAATCCTGTTTTCATGGATGCCTGGATGTTAAACTTAATTGTTACGCCTGGTAAAGCAGCAACGCTGATGATTTTATTACAGATGAAAGAATTTAGACAGTTTGTAACTCTCAGTGGTGCCGCAGTGTTCGTTTGAAGGGGAGAGTTTGGACCCAGAAGCAGCTAATGAGCATGAACCTTATTTATATCTGGTATGTTGGAGAAGTCATTAGAAGCAGACGCAGCACTGAGTAATCCCTGTTTTTCTGTTACAGCTAAGGCAGTGAATGCACCTGACCTTTGCTGTTTTCACTTCTTTGACAAACGGATCCCAAAGGCGAACATCGTGTCCATCGTGAAAACTCACAGACAATGTTCCACACCAGCATTTGTGTAAGTTTGTCTTTCACTGTCTCTTTGATTTGATCACTAATGTTTGCCATGAAGTAATGTATAATTGTCCACATTAAAGCATAACTCTCCTATTAAGAGTAAAATGTGTAAATATGAGAGCAAAATAATGATACTGATTCTTCTGCAGGATCGAGACACCCAGAACGCTTTTCTGTGTGAAGCAGACTGTGAAGTGGGCAATGGAACAATTTGTTAAAGAAGAGAGAGCGAAAATTGAACCAATGCTACAATTAACACTTCAAAAATCACAAAATGCTTTCACTCCATGAAGTTACTTTGTAAACTGTTGCTGGAATTTTAACCCCTTTATTCTTTACCTGCTTAATTACAGCTGCAGAATATAGAGAACATTTATTTTATGCTGATTTCAATTTTTTTTTTTTACATTATCACAATATCAACTTCATAATTTGGGAATTATGTTAATCCAGTATGTAAAACTCAGTTGATAAAGTGTCTTCCCTCATTAATATCCCATAATCATCTGAAGGTGCTCTTACTGTAAGATGGGAGCATTGAAGAACCACATGAAGTGCCAGACGACATAAAGTTAGATGGCAGGGTTAGTGAGTGCAAAGACAGAGTGCTGAAAAAGTCTCCAATGTTTTGGTGACTAAGAAACTCCAGAGTTCCTCTTCTGGAATTAAAATTGTGATGTGGGTTTTCATGGCCTGTAGGTGTAATGTGTAGGTGACCCCATACGTTTGTCCATATAGTATTCCACACCGCCTACCCTCCATTAAGCCATGTTGACCCAGGTTGATGTGACTGTGTCTCAAAGAGCCTCATTTGATGAGCAAAGTTTATGTTCAGCACTCTTAGGCTTTCTTTAAGCAGCTCTCCAAAGCTTTGAGGTGTGTTTGGCTTCAATATCCTGCTGCAGTGTGAATTCTTCTCCACAAAGATCTACATCACTGTTGGAGCACATCTCTGAAGAATGGATCACTGCTTGCCCTCAGTCAGGGTGCAGTTGACTCACATCAGGTGTTCAGCTCTGGGTCTGGAAACACCACCAGACTTAAACTCTCACCGTCTGATCCACTGTGGTATCTCTCCCTCACCTTACAAAGGCCCTTGTTTTCCTGCCTCTAATCTCTGAGAGCGATTGTTAAAAACAATTTCAAATATTTTTGATTCCTCAGACTCTGAGATTATTTTCAGGTTCAGATGAAAGTTTTGCGCACGTTAAATGTGTTCTCAGGCTTTTGGATCTAGCTACGTATAACATGTATCAAATCATGTGATCATTTGTCTTCACTGTGTTATTGTTATGCTGCTACAGTGTATCTAAAAAGATTTTGTCTTTCTTTATTATTTTGCTTTATTCTTCATTAAAGTTTCATTTCACAAAGCTCAACGACTCCATCTGACACTGAATGTAAAAGTGTTTTCATGCTGTGGCCTTTGTTTTGGAATTCATAAGTATGCTGGTTATGAAAATGTGTTAATAGAAGCAGTTGAAGGTGAATGTGCACAATGTGACATATTTATAAATTGTATATTTTCCATGTGGGAGACGGAGTGGTGAGAATGTTACTGCGGTTCTTTACAGTTCCCATAAAGAGGTGGGGCATTTTAAAGGAAAAGCATGTCATGATGTCAGTTACTTTGTAGACATTGACGATCCTCTGTGTCTACTAACACATTTGAACTTTTAACATTAATCTTTCAGTCAAACAGTCAGTGACCTTTCCATTTCTTGCAATTGAGGTAAAATGATCTGTAGTATCAAACATTTCTGTTGAAAAGCATTTAAAAATGATTTCCTTGTGATTGTATATGACCAAAACCAATCAAACTACATTTTGCACCATATCTGCTGTTCAACTCATATCTAATCATCCAATCGGCCAAAGGAGATTTAAGTGACTTTAAATGTGGTGTGGTTGTTGGTGTCAGTCGAGCTGGCCTGAATATTTCATAAATGGCTGATTTACTTGAATTTTCCCACACTTTAGGGTCTCCAGGGTTTACAGAGAATGGTCTGATAAAGAGGAAATATCCAGTGAGCAGCGTTTTTTTGGGGAGAAAATACTTTGTGAAGGCCAGAGGAAAATAGACTGATTTGAGCTGATAGAAATCAAATTCAAATAATTTGATGTAAACAACATCAAATCCTAGATCCATTCTCCCATGTATTAAAAACCACCTCCAGCTGAACGTCAGCAAGACCAAGGAGCTGGTGGTGGACTTCAGAAGGGGTCAGCACAGAGACTACAAGCCCATTATCATCAATGGAGCTCCAGTGGAGAGGGTGCAGTCCTTCAAGTATCTTGGTGTCCACATCTCCTCAGACCTGACATGGGCTGCCCACATTCAGGTCCAGACCAAAAAGGCTAGGCAGCGCCTGTATCACCTACGACAACTGAGGAAGTTCAGGGTCTCTCCAAAGATCCTCAGGATTTTCTATACAGGCGCTGTGGAGAGCATCCTCACACAGAACGTGACATCGTGGTTCGGGAACAGCTGTGTGAAGGACCATAAAGCTCTCCAGAGAGTGATCCGTACAGCAGAACGCTGCTGCAGGATTGCTCTCCCCCCGCTTCAGGACACCTACACCAGGAGATGCCGGACTAGAGCAGCGCAGATACTGAAGGACCCGTCCCATCCTGGCAACAAACTGTTCCAACTTCTGAAATCTGGTAGAAGGTTCCGCATCTGCAAGGACAGAGAGACTCAAGAGGAGCTTCTATCCCCAAGCCATCCGTGCCCTAAACACACACACCCGCCCTCTCACATCATCTATAATTGACTGAGACAGGACTCTTCCAGACACTAAACCAAGGCACAATGTACATTTCAATTCCTTTAATTTTAAATATGTTTATATTGTCTATCCTGTAAAATAGTCAGATGTCTATTCATATTAATGTACAGAATTCACCTGCTTGCTGCTACTACTGCACATTCACCCAGTGTATATACTATATGTATGTATTTACTATATGTATGTATATATATATATATATAATGTTCTTCCTCTACACCCCCCCCCCCCCCCCCCCCCCCAATTTTTTTGCACATGTCGAGGAGCGTGTCAGGCTACATTTCACTGTGTGTTATACTTGTATAACTATGCATGTGACAAATAAAGAACCTTGAACCTTGAACCTTGAAAAACTCAGGTGTAGGTGTTGGTTGCCTGGATCTTGTTCTTTCCATTCAGCTGACTCCTCAGGACTTCTTAGGTGCGGCTAAGTGGCCTCGTCTTAGTTCCCATTTGCCTATGGGATTCCTAGGTATCTGTAGCTGTCCTCGATGTCTGTAATGTTACCGTCTAGTAGTACAATCACCTCACTTCTGACTACCTTCCCTCTCTTCATTACCCTCCGACTACACCTCTCCAGTCCGATTGACATTCCGATGTCGTTGCTCTGATCAGGGGTGCGGAACTCCAGGCCTCAAGGGCCGGTGTCCTGCAGCTTTTAACCTTGGGTCAACACACCTGAGTCAAATAATTAGGCCTTTGGAAACTTCAAGACATGTTAAGGAGGTAATTTAACCATTTAAATCATCTGTGTTGGATCAAGGACATGTCTAAAACCTGCAGGACACCGGCCCTTGAGGCCTGGAGTTCCCCGACCCCTGCTGTAGATTCTCGTGGTGGAATCAGTGAATCAATGTCTTGTTCCTGGCATACAGCATGATGTCATCCATGCAGAGGAGGAGGCTGATGATTGCTCCTTTCTGTAGTCGGTATCCATAGCCAGTCTTTTTAATGGTTGCACTGAGAGGGGTTCAAATCTATGCAGGACAGCAGTGTTCACAGGCCATCTCCTTGGTACATCCCACACTTTATGGTAAGTTGTGCCACTGGCTTGAAGTTGGCCTCTAGTGTTGTACACCACATCCAGTGTTGCGCACTGTACTGCCTTGGTGTGGCTGTTCTCACATTGTCCCACTGCCACTGATAGTATAGCTTGGATGTTTCAGTAGAGTTTAGTTGCCTTCTGTCTATCTGGTATAACTCTTCAAGCAACTTGCCGAGGCCGTTAGTGTTTGCTCGACAATTTCTAAAACCATAAGATGGAAGACATGTAACCACAAAAAGATCCCTGTTAATTGAATTTATCATCAAATTATACTGTACTATTTACAGCCTGACCTATTAATCTGCGTTGTTTGAGACATGAGATAAAGATACTGCATGCATTGTAAGGACTTTGTAGAACACTCATTGGGTTTTTTCAGCTTGTTTTATCAGATAATCAGATTGATATTCTGAAACTTCCTGTTATCTCATGTTGCAGAAAAACCCAATCTATTAACCATCTGGGGCTGTTGATTGTTTTTCCACTTTTCGTAGAATTGGTTTCGATGTGCAGATGAGAACGTTACTTAAAGCGGGGTGTTCGGACTGATCACTTCAGACATCTTCTGAAACATCAGGATCATCAGGTCTACAGTGAAGTCAACATGAAGACTCTCAGCCTGACAGTGGGACTTCTGCTCGTGCTGTTCACTGTTTACCACAGTGATGCCTGTAAGTCTTCTAGCTTACTTTATTCTACTGTGATTTTCATGAATAAAACCAAAATGGAAAAATGGAAATGATCAAATGACTATACGCTCGAGAAAATACCAAGGGCTAACAAAGGAGCTTGAGAAGATGTGGAGGGTCCCAGTGATAATCGGAGATCTCTGTCCAGAAGGGCCTAGTCCTCGGAACAGCAGAGATACTGCACAGGACCCTTAAGGTCCCAGGTGTTTGGTAGAAGACCCGAGCTTGAGGGGTAAAGATCGGCTTGAGAAACAGGTCTGGGCTTCTTTGCTTCGTCTTCCTGCAACCTGATTTGAGATTAGTGGCACAAAATAATGGCTTATAAATTAATGGGATATTATTATTATTATTATTATTATTATTATTATTATTATTATTATTATTATTATCATCACGTTCTCATTATTAAAGAAAGCCTGAGCAAATAAAAGTATTTTTAAAAAGTCACTATTTCATGAATTTTATTAATTATATTTTACCCCAATACTTTTACTAAGAGTATTATTTGAGACTATCAGCGTTATTGGTTCTATTTCCAACTCAGAATGCTGTGCTACTTTCTGATGTAAACTCTTCTCAATTACTTTGTTAATAAGGTGATTGACTCCCCTTATGTAGATGGCCTCAGTGCCTTGGGTCATGCATTTCTTTTTCTCCAATTACAGCTATTGAGACAAAGTCATGTTCCATCCTATTTTAAACACAGTAACTCCTCTACGGAAGAAACAGAATCTTGATGCCAACTCTACTTGTAATCATCAGGCTGCAGATTACAGATTCTTGGCCGTTTTCAGTCTGGCTTTCAGAGGCAGCGCTTCACTGAGACGGCAATCCTGGAGGGTCTATAATGATCTTTTAATGGCTTCTGATGTGGGGAATAAGTCTGTGATCATTTTGCTTGATCTCAGTGCAGCCTTCGATATGAAGTTTTGGCTGGTGTATCTGGCTTTGCCTTAGACTGGTTTCTTCCTACTTATCTTTTAGGACCTTCTCTGTTAGAACAGACAGGTTCTCCTCTAACATTGCCTCCCTAACATGTGGGGTTCCACAGGGTTCAGTTTTGGGTCCATTATTATTTTCTTTCTAAGTTCTTCCTTTAGCTAGCATTAATCAATCTTTTAGTGACATTTCTTATCATTTCTATGCCGATGACATTTAGATATATATGTCTTTTAAACCTCATCAGCTGGATAGGTTGTCCACCCTAGTCCACTGCTTAACTCAGGTTACTGATTGGCTATCTAGCAATTAACTTGTTTTAAACACAACAAGCCTGAGACCATGATCATAGCTCCTCCTGAACTATATGCTAAAATCAATCAGGTTCTTGCTTCTTTCTGTCCAACTGCTAAGTTAAATATTTGGAGTAATATTTGATTCTTCTCTGGGCCTTGACTCGCATGTAAAATCTTTGTTTTGTTCCTGTTTCTTTTATTTAATGAACATCTCTATCATATGGTCTTCTCAGCTGAACTAGAAAAAATTCTTCATGCATTTGTGTCATCACGTTTAGGTTATTGTAATGTCCTGTTTACCAGCTTGGACAAATCATCTCTTTCTCTCCTGAAGCTATACAAAATGCTGCGACCAGTCTTGTCACACATTCTAGCAAGCAAGCTCACATCACTCCTATTTTATATTCTTTACATTTGCTCCCAATATATTTTTTAATTCAATTTAAAATTCTTGTTTTAAGATACAGAGCAGTAAATGCCCAGACCCCAGATGATTTATCTCGGCTTAAAATACACTACTGCTCGTTGTCTCCATTCCCAGATTCAGAGTTTAGTGGTTGTTCCCCGTACGGGACTAAAGACTAGAGCAGACAGCTACTAATGTTCTTGTTTATTTTAGCCGTTTGTGTACAGCGATTTGTGACCGCCTGTTTGTGAAAAGCGCTTAATAAATAAACTTTGAACACTTACTTTACTTACTCTGTCAGATTCATAATTAACAACAATTAAAACTTATTAATAACAATTAGTAAGTGTTTAAAATATTTTTCTTACTCAGGATTTCTTATTTATGTGTTCTGTTTTGCACTCGTGTTGGATTTTTCCCAGTTTTTACAGGATAGGAATATTTTTCAACATGTTATTATAACACGAGAAATTGTAGGTTTTTTATTTTACATGTTGGAGAAGTCATTAGAAGCAGATGCAGCACTGAGTAATCCTTGTTTCTCTGTTACAGCTAAGGCAGTGAATTCACCTGAGGTTTGCTGTTTTGAATTCTTTGACAAACGGATCCCAAAGGCGAACATCGTCTCTATCAACAAAACTCACAGTCAGTGCTCCACACCAGCATTTGTGTAAGTTTGTTTTTCATTGTCTCTTAGATACGATCACTAATATTTGCCAAGTAAGTCGTGTATGATTATCCACATCAAAACTGTACCTCTGCTATTGACAGTAAAATATGGGAATATGAGAGCAAAATAATGATACTGATTTTTCTGCAGGATCAAGACACCCAAAAGGCTTTTCTGTGTGAAACAGGATGAGGATTGGGCAGTGAGAGAATTTGTCAAAAGAGCACAATAAATGCATCAAAAATCTGCCATGGCTCCAATAAATGTCACAAGCCAGAAATCATCGGTCACTGCATAAAACTGCTTTGTAGACTCGAGGCAATGCTGCAGTTTCAAACCTCTGCATAACTTACTCGCTTAAATACTGTAACTTTTAATGAAGGGAGAATGAATTTATTTTTTCTGTGTTTTCAAATGTTTACAAATCACAAATTCAGTTTAACTATTTGGGTAAAATTTTAAACCTCAGATAAATAAATTTCAGTATTTAGTATATGGACAAAAGTATTGGGACTCTTTGAATTCAGGTGTTTTCAGTCTTTTTGCGACAGGTGAATGAAATCAAACATTTTTAACAACGGGTCATTCTAAAGCACTCCGTGAGCTCGACTGTGGCACTTCATGACATTTCTTCCATCCTTGATCATCTGTAAATGATATTACAGCAAAGTGAAAGTGCTTAAGAACCACAGAAATACAAAACCACCTCCAGACTTAAAGTCTCCTTGCAGGTTTGATCCACTGTGGTTTCACTTCCTCTGCTATTTATCTCCTCACACACTCATTTTCCTGGCACTAATCTCCAACGCAGAGTTAAAAACAGTTTTAAATGGTTTTGATTCCTCAGACTTTCAGATTATTTCCAGATTCAAACGAAAATCGTGCACAAATTAGAGATGTTCTCATACTTTTGGATCCAGCTGTATATATAACAAGTAGTAAATCATTTTTCATCATTTTCATTTTTTTCACTGTCTTCATTGTTATGCAGCTACAGTATATCTGAAGCATTTATACATCACTCTGTATCGCTCTGCTTTATTCTTCATTAAAGTTGAATTTCATAAAACTAAACGACTCTGACTGTGAATGTAAAAGTGTGTTTTAATGGCCTAATTTTTTTAATTGATCTGAATGCTGGTTATAAAAGTTTTGTCAGTAGAGTTTGTACAGGTGAAGGTGAATGTGCACTATGGGACTAAGAAGACATTTTACAAACCCATTATCTGAAAAGGGAAAACTTTCCTGAGCTGCTCGAAAGTTAAACTTGTTTATCTGCACAAATGCTTTCTTACACAAGTGCAGTGTGAAAACTGAACAGACTATGTGGTGCTGCTAAGTGTGTTTTATTTAGCAGGTCAGATTTTTTTTAAAGGTGTTATTTTCATATTCATAAATGAATAGGAGGAGTGGAGATTACTTTTGAAAAGAAAACCATGTTAGATGCTGATGCTATTTAAGTTATTTTGCAGACTTTGACAATCATCTACTTGTGCTTATTTATGTTAATAATTTATCTTACCTTTTATCATGATTATTTTGGATGTTAAATGTACTTTTTGCAGCAGTTCATTGTATGTAGACGTGATTAAGACGAAGTGTTGAAGTTCAAAGTGAGCATCAGAATGTGTTAGTGCCAGAGAGGCTGGTCTGAGTATTTCAGGCACATCAGATCTGCTGGGATTTTCTCACACAGCCATCTCTATGGTTTACAGGGAATGGTCTAAAAAAAGAGAAAATATCCAGTGCAGCTCTCAGGGGAAAAATGCTGCCTTGATGTCAGAGGTTGGAGTGTGTTTTTCAGGCTTTGCATATTTAAGCAGGACAATGTTAAACTGCTCACTGGATCTGTTACAACAACATGGCTTCATAACAGAAGAGTCAGAGTGCTGAACTTTCCTGCAGTCCAGACATTTCACCAGCTGAAACATTTAATCCCTCATGAAACAAAATATAAGACAAAGAAGAAGAGCTGAGCAGCTAGAATCCTCTCAGACAAGGATGGGACAACATTGCTCTCCCAAAACTCCAGCAGCTGCTCTCTTCAGCTCCCAGATGTTTGCAGACTGTTATTAAAGTAAAGCAGATGCTCAGAGTAGCAAACGTGGGCCTGTGATCTTGAAATCATTGCTTCTTTTTTTGTTTATATTTTTTTTGTTTACACAGTATTCCACATTTTACAAAATTTGGGTTGTAGTTGACCTTTGACCTCTAGGATAAAAACCCAATAATACATACAATTTCATTGCATACAGTTTGTGTATAGTCAGAATTAGTCAAAGCAACCTATAAAATGAAACACCACAAATAATTAGTTCATCCTTGAGTCCATGTTTGTCACATCTGAGGAAACTGGAGTATGTGACCCTGCCTGGAGCCGACAACAAAACATAAAAAGGTTACCTATTCCCCCTCAGCTGGCATCTGTAGGAAAATATACCCTTTTTTCAGATTTTCAGTCTTTTTCTAAGTAACACACACTAGTGGAAGAATGTGATTTTTAAATTATTTACAAAGGTCTATATGTTGTGGGGCAAGAAAACATCAAATAAAAAAAGATGATCAGGGTCACAGTTAATCAGAATCAGAATCAGAAATACTTTATTAATCTCGAAGGAAATTATGGGTTACAGCACGCTAAATGGCACATGCACACTTACAACGGAACCCTCTGACCAAACATACTTTACACATGCATCACATTGGGGAAACATGTCAGAGAGGTAGGCTGATAGGAAAAAAAAACTACGAAAATACACAACATGAGGTGAGAGGAGGAGAAAAAAAAACTCCACTCAGACTGAGCTCCTAATGGGAGAACAGTTTGAGAACAAAAAAACCCACTCCCCACAGAAACACAAGACAAGCAACAGGGGTGGGTAAAGGGTGAGAGAGAGCCGGTGTAGTAAGCGCATCCGGTCCTGCAGCATATCTGCACTGGTCCAGTTGACCCGCCATCTTCCCCGGGTGGGGACAAGTATCGAAGGCGTTTGGAAAGGGAGGGGGGGTGAGTGTGTATCAGTGTGTGTGTGTGTGTGTGTGTGTGTGTGTGTGTGTGTGTGTGTGTCCTGAGTTAGCTGAGAGAGTGTCCTTCGCACAGCCAGGCGAAGTAAACAGTCTTCCAGCCGACCCAGGTGGCCTTGCGTAGGATAGGAAGGAACAGTCTAAACACCGTCTGTTATCAGGGTGAGAATTTGTTATGTTCAGCTCCAACCTAAGCTCCCTAATTTCCTTCGGGATTAATAAAGCATTCTGATTCTGATTCTGAACCTTGATCCACAGCTGGCACCGATATGGTAGCCGCATGAAATGATGGTGGTGATTCCTTTAGTGCGAACAACTGCATATCAATTTCATGACCCTCGGGCTCTCCCGAGCCCAGGCTTCTCGTTGAGAAGTGGGTGTCAATTGCATTCAGGGACCAGTTGATCAAATCCACAATTCCTCTTTTAGATTTTAGAGAACAGACTGTGAGAGTGTTGAGTAGTAGAGCAGTGAGCAGATGAATGCTTTAGCTTGGACAAGCAAATAGACTGAGCAAAGATGAAAGTTCATCAAACTTCTGTCATATTAGATATTGTTTATTGCAATAAATCCACACTAATTATCTTCAAACTACCAGCAACCACGACTATATTACCGGAGAGCTGAAGTTAAGCTTGTTTGCTGTGGTCACAGGCTGACTTTTGTGTGTTTCAGACCAGTGATGATCTCAGTAACTCAGAAGTCATGTGCATGAACATCATGGTTATTGAACCGTTCTTTTTCCAGAGTGATTTTACACCTTCAAATATTAACATACATCCACTTAAATCTTTTATTAGTGGTGCTGAAGGTTCTTCAGCGTCTTTCAACCACACAAGGCCTATTATCAACTGATTATGGTTGATTACATGATAGAAAACAGCACTCAGTAGATTCACCAATACTCAGAACAAAGTCCAAGGAGCTAAGAGCTGTTTGGCTACAATGACGGTATATTTGCAGAAATAAAGGTGAGGCTTTCTAACCAAAGAGCACTGGGTCAACTGCCACACATGGAGGTGCTAGCATCAGCTTTTAACCATAAGAAACCAAACAATTTAAATGAACTCTATCATTTCTGACAAAAAGTGGTCATATATTTGGCCAGAATTGTATCAGAAGCTTGATGGCTAATAAAAATGTGTGGTCGAGGTGCATCTTGGAGAGGATCGAATATTAGTGGCGTTTGGACTGCACCCAGTTCTTGTTTTTAAGCCATTCAAGATAATACGATGTACAATCATTCCAGCAAAGGAAAAGACCAGTTCAAGTCCAAGTCCAGGATTACCATGATATTCATGCCTGTGATGAGTGTCTGCAAAACTTCTGACCACGACTGCATGTCTGCAGGGGACTGCACGGTCTTCAGATCAGGTTCACAGAGAGCACTGTGATGCTGGCTTGTCTATGAGAGGAATGAGAAAAATGTCAGTGTACACCTGTGAGGTAATGACTGTTATGTCTTCTGAACTTTTACCTGACGTGTCTCCCAAATCATAAAAAATCTGGGAAATTAGCTTATTTTCTTATATATGTGTTTCATCATCACTGACCATCAGCTTCAGCCCACTGCAAACGTATCTTCATCTGTTCAGGTTTCAGTGCTGGTTTTAATCGACCTGTCTGTGTGTAATTCCATTTCCTTCAGCACATTTGTTACAGCTCTGTCACACGCACTGAAACAATGACTCCTGTTTCTTTATTTTCTGTGTTTTCTTGTTTATTTTCTGTTTTCAGTGCTTTGAGTTTTCTGTGTAACCTACATGAAATCCAGTCATGTTCCAGAAATGACTGAGCATGCAGCTCGCGGTCCCCCTAGTGGTTGTGAGGGTTATCTGCATCCTTGTCCGCATGGAGGAAGAAACAGCTCTTCAGACCATGTGAACGGATGTCGGTGAGTTAGGATGAATTACGGTGCGCTCACAGTGTTCTTAAGTTTGAGCTGCCTGTTATTTGTACTCATTAACATGTAAACCAGCGGAGACACTGAAAATTTGTAAGATGGATTTTTTTTCTTGCTTCTTACTTTAAGCCAGAGCTGACTTCATGAAGAAGTTAATCCCGAGGACTCGCGGGGTGCAGGCACTGCGTGTGATCTGCTAACCTGGCACGTACAAATGTAATACCAGGGTCGTGCCAAAAAGCGTTTTCTAGCATTTGCCATCAAATATTAGGGGAATTTAAACTTCCATAAATGACTTGATAACAATCTAAGTCAAAAATATTTCTCATGAATGATATGAAGTCATTTTGAGTCAGAAACAACTTCCCTAACACAAACTAGACTACAACTGGACTTTTTTATAGTCTTTATTTATTTGGGTCATTTGGGTTTCATTGACATTAAAATGTGTTTTCAAGAGAGATCTACTCAAGAGGGACACAGAAAGTTTAAGAAATATATCATTGCAGTTCCATAAACATACTTTAAGTGACCAAAATGGACTGGATCGATTATAATCTAAAGTCATAAAGATACTACAAAAACAGGTCATTTCTTTATTTTATACATAACCCCTTTATTCTATTTACTGATATAAGTAAAAAAAATATCAGATGTAAAACACACAAACAAACCAAATAAACTCATTGAACCATCTGAAATCACTTTCTGGCACAGCACCAGCTGCTGCTGTTGACATGACAGGTAACGTCCTTTTGACTTGCTCTCACCAGGATCTGCAGTTGTGCTGTAAACAAACAACGAAGCCCAATTTGAGCAGAATATCAACTGAAATGTTTAACAAACTAAAATAATAAAGTAGATCAGCCCCTTGGCTGGCAGCTGCCAGCAGACTAATGGCTCTGAAAGGTAAAATTAGCTGATAATCTCAAATGATCCAGCCTTAACACAGTCACAGCATTTTGTTTCAGGTAAAGTGTGTTTAAAAACCTTCATGAAATGAGCTCTTTGTCTTCTTTCTGTCACAGCAACACAAGTCTCATTTTTGTTAATGACGAGCTGCGTTGTTGGAGCAGCTGTGTGTGAGTGTGTGTGTGAGTGCACTGTAACATCACAACATCAAGAACACTGTGCAGTTAAGCCTGTTTTTATTCTGTCCTGTCTCCAGTAGAAGAGTTGGCAAAATATAACATTAGAAAACAATGTCAGAAAATAATACTAAATGACACTGTTATCAACCCTTTTTATAAAGATACTGTTAAGGGTGCTATCACGAACTTTTTAGGTGCTTGACGGCCCCTAAAAACCTCTAAACTTGCCTGTGCTTGATATTTCCAGTCTGACCTACTTTGAGTATTCGTGATGTAAAACCAGTGCGTGCATGCAGAGTAAAGAGTTTGTGGAACGCTGGGCGGTTTGTTTGAGCTCGTTTTGTCAGATATTCCCAGCGATGTCGAGTCCCTCGAGCTTCCTGTTGTCTCGTGTTGCAGTAGTACCCACTCACCTAACCACCTACTGGGTTTTTGAACACTTTTCCACTTTGAATGTGCAGATAAGAACATGTGAGCAGACTTAAAGTGAGGTAATAGGACAGATCACCTCAGACATCTTCTGAAACATCTGCATCATCAGGTCTACAGAGGAGTCAACATGAGGACTCTCAGCTTCACAGTGGGACTGCTGCTCGTGCTGTTCGCTGCTGTGATGCCTCGTGTAAGTCTGTCAGCCTACTCTCTGCTCCAGACTCGAGGGAAATTCTACTGTAACCGCCAAACTCTGCATTTTTCCTCTAATTAAGTGAATAAAACAAACAACCAATCAAATCAAGAAATACTTTCAATTTCATGTATTTTCACTCCTGTGTCCCCACAGCAGGAAATGCAGTGCTCTGTATTAACCCTTTCATCCATCAATTATGGCAACCTCAATCAGGGTTTTTTTTTTCTTAAGTATTTTTATTTATCTTTAGGCATGAAAAAAATCTTGTATCTGAACTTGTATGTGCATTTTTTTAAATGTGTACTTTTTTCATTTTTTAAAACATGGCAGGGTATGGAGTGACACATCAGTGTCCAGTGTAGTGGTTTATGTGCAAGTATACCATCAACACTGACACAAATACAATAAAACAGCCTTTGAATAGCTGTCCACTGTAGTGACCACTATGTGTGACAGGGTTAAAGTAAAAAACAAAAAACTTCACTGTAATCTTCACACATGCAAAGCAAAATGTGGGCATATTTTGGGCACCCTTGATTATAAAATCAGATTTAAGTGTTTTTTCCCTTAGTGTCTCTGTCTGGAAAAAGAAAACTATGTTTCTGTTGCCCCATTAGCTTTAATTATTTAAAACATATGAAAGTGTTTGTGATGTGTTGGATGTCTCCACGTACAGACACAGCCCTCAATCTGTTTTCCTCTCACAGCTCGTTTAGTTTGCTGTTATAAGTTCTTTGAAAACAGGATCCCAAAGTCACACATCCTCTCCGTCAGCAAAACCTACAGCCTTTGCTTAACACCGGCATTTGTGTAAGTCTGTGATTTACTGTCTTTTTGATACAGACACTAATATTTGCCAAAGTGATGTGTTATCCTCCACAGCGAAGCATTCAGTCAAATCTGTGACTTTGATCCAGAGTAATGATACAGATTTTTCTGCAGGATCGAGACACCCAGAGGGGAGTACTGTGTGAGGCAGACTGGGAAGTGGGCAAAGACTGAATTTATCAAACAAGAGATAAAGAAACAATTAACACATCAAGCACCTGCTGCAGCATCGATGAATAACTCCAGCAGAAATACATCAGCCACTCCATAAAGTCTCTTTGTAAACATGAAGAGCTGCTGAACCTCTGCATACTTTACCTGCTTAAATACTGTTAATATTACTGAAGAGAGGACACATTTATTGAGCACTGATTTCAGATCTTTCCATTAAAAATCACAATATTAAATTAATAATTTGGTTAAGATGTTAAATGTCAATATCGACATGTATGTCAGTAATAAAATTGATTAACAAATTGTACCTGATTCTTGTTTAAAATCATTAAAGATGCACCATTAAAGGTACAATCATTCCACCCTGGGAAAAGACTAGTTCAAAGAAGTCATTAAAGTCCAAAATGACCATGATATTCAGGATGATACTTCTGACCACACTCGTTGCAGTGACTCCCGGGCTAGGCGAGTAGCTTCTGCAGATCCTAGGAACAACATCCAATATCTCTGTCCAGAAGAGTGCAGTCCAAGGAACGGCTAAGATAACAGCCATTATTTCCTACAAAGTTTCACAATAAAAGCCCCGTTAAAAGAATAAAATGTTTGCAGGGCCACAGGGCTTTTAATTTGAAATCATCCAGGAAATCCAGATCCAGCGATTGTAAAAGAGCCGTGATGTTTAAGAGTGAATCAGGAGCTCTAAACTGAACTGTTTCCAGCTGTTTCGGCACAGCCTACAAACACAAGCTTCCCTGTCGCCAGAGTTTAATTGTCTTTATGTTCTATATTTAGTTTTTAAACATTTAAGTTCATAACACTAAACACACAAATCTACACAAATGAGGTGATTTTAATTCTCTCCAACTGAGACTGAGCTTGTAGCTAGAGGTCCCCCTAGTGGCTGCGAGGGTTATCTGCATCCGTACAGTCTGCAGCTCTTCAGCAGACGATGTGAATAAACGTCAGTGAGTTAAGATGAATGACGGTGCTTTGACAATGTTGACAAATTAGACAAAATGTGAGGATGAAATTCCTGCTTACCAGGACCTAGGATCAAAGCAATAACAGACCATAACAGAACGTATCAAATGCCACGATTATGACATCAGGAAATGACTGTGATCCTGCTGAATGCCACAGGCAGAAATGCTTCAGGTTCTCCATGAAGCTACTTTATAAACCAGAATCGTTGCTGGAGTTTGAACCTTTTCATTCTTTACCTGCAGTCTTTTCATGTTTTCATGCTCCCTCTTAAAGGCTCTCACTTATTTTTGAGAGCTCTCCTGTTTCCTCTCTTCTCTTTATTCTCACTCTGATGTTGCCTCTGAGCTCATGCTGCTGGAGCTCTCTTCCTTCACTGTTGCCAAGTATTCCTCACAAGCTATCATCTGATTGGTGTGTTTTCCCTTTAATGTTATAGAGCTTGCAATGAAGTTTGCAATGAAGTTTGAGGAGTTTCTTGTCCCTGTCATGGTCCTGGGTCGGTGACCCAGCGCTTTTAGTTTGTTATCATTTTCTAGATGATGATTGTTTAAGTTCTGTGTTATTTTCGATCTGCCTCTAAGTCTGCGTCTGTACCTGTCTGTCTATGGTGTCTCCCCATCTGTTTGTGAATCTGTCTGTTTAGTTCAATGTCTTGTCTGGTTCCATGTATCTGAGTTTCCTGTTTTATTGTGAAGGTCCGTGTCATATGTGAGTGTGATCAGTTTACGTTTCCCCTGTCCCGTCAGCCCAGATTCCTCCCAGCTGTGTTGCCCTCCTGTCTCTCATCCCCTGATTACTGGTGTGTGTATTTAAGCTCTGTGTGTTCTCCTGCCTGTTGCCGGTTCGTCTGTATTACTCAGTGTCAGTCTGTGTTTCCACCGTGTCTTCTCCCTGCTGTTCATCGTCATCCTCCTCTGCTCGTTTTCATTCAGGTTTGTGCTCTGTAGTTTAGTTGTTTCCCAGTTTAGTTTAGTTCGTGCCCCGTTTGCTGTTTGTCCACATTCTTTTGTGTTCAATAAATCACCTTCACTCCTCTACGACTGCCTGCGCTTGGATCCTCATTTATTCCACACGGCTCGCCTCGGCAGCCGTGACAGTCCCCACCAGATCTGCACATAGCTCATGGTGAAGGTGTGACAGGCTGGTAGGTACAGACTAGTCTATGGTGAATGTAGAACTATGTACAGGTGTTGACTTTACTAACAGCTGTAAATTAAAATCTTTTATAGCATTTAATATAGTAACAGGGCTACTTTAAAGACAAACTTGAGTCCAACCTGTATTTATGCAAATGAATCAAATTAAAACAAGAGAACTTTGATAAAGTTTGAAAACATAAAGCCTAACAGATTTAGAAAGAGTAAAAAAAAAAAAGGTAAAATAAAATGAAGTAAAATAAAAAAAAAAAAAAATTTTAGAAGATCAAACACAGAGCAGAGCTAGCAGCCTTGCTGTTGAAATAACTATTGTTCATTTAAATATTCATGTGCCTCTATATTTATTTGATTGAAAGAGCCACGTGTGTTTCTTCCTTGAGGTAACCGTTGCTGTGAATTAGGGCTACATACCTGATGAGACTTTATTTTGTTTTTCAAATGTCCCTTTGTTCTAAACTGGTGAGGTTTCTAAATATTTTCCATGAATACTGAAATATCCACTCGCTGCTGACTGTGCCTCAGATTCAACACGGTGCTTTAAGCATTCCTCTTATTTGGTCCATGTTGATGCGGCAGCATCACATACATCGCTGCAGATTTATCAGCTGCACATCCATGATATATATTTCCTGCTCCACCACATCTCAAAGATGCTCTACTGAACTGAGATGTGATGACTGTGGAAGCCATCTGAGTACAGTGAACAAACTTTCAGGAAAACTTTCCAGAAAGATCATTTGAGCTTTATCCTGCTGAAAGCAGTCAAGGTCATAAAGGGATGGACACGATAGGCTGTGGTGTTTACATGATGCTCAGTTGGTGCTAAGAGGCCCAAAGTGTGTCAAGAAAATGTCCAGCAGTTTACACCACCTTGTGAGCCTACCATCCAAATAACACAGCAGAAAAAAAAAGCACCTTGAGGCGACTGGTGCTGTGATTTGGCGCTGTGTAAATAAAATTGAATTGAAATCAGACAGACTTACTCATACCAAGCTGATAGCAAGCAAGCTACTTACCAACTATCATAAACTTTAATAATAATTCAAACAAACTTGTTTCTCCCCTTTCTTTCTGACAGAAACACACAGACACGTAACACAGATCCCACTGACAGAGTCCTCTCAGAGAGGCAGACACTCAGGTAGCTCATATATAACTGAGTTAGTTTGCCAAACAGAATAGCAGTAGTTTCTATCTCTTAGGCCTAGAAAATAGAATAAAACAGCCTTTTATTGTCATTGTACATGCACAACAAAATTGTGGGTGCGCTGCACCAACTGTGCACAAGTAAAATATAAATAGTAGGACAGCAAGAATAAACAATAGACAAGAGTAATATATAAAGGTTAGAGTTACAGCATACAAAACAAGAAAAAAGTACAAATAGAACAGTTTTCAAACTGCTTGGAAGTAGTGCAAAGGACTTGGTCTGAGCAGAGTCTGTGTGTGGGTGGCCTGAGTGATAACAGGTACACAGACCATGGCTCACATTAGTGGGTCAAACAGGTGGTGAGCAGAGTGCAAGGGTCAAACAGTGCTGGGATAGCCCTGGTTTACCTGAGATAGGAGGAGCTAGTGATTGCCTCATGGGGTGGCAGAGGGCAGCCAATGATTTTTTGGGCAGTGTTAACTACCCTTATTGTTCTCAGTTTTGGCTTCTGCGTATCAAACACACAGGCAGTAGGAGAGCACGCTCTCCTCTGAGGAGTGGTAGCAGCATATGATGTTATGGTTAAGTACCTTTACAGTTCTCAAACTTTTCACAGTTAGTACCACCTAACCAAATATATGGCTCTTAAGTACCACCATTATGACCGACATTAAAGTGCAGTAGTATGGGCGTATTTAACACCATGTACAGTTTACACAAGACAATCTAATTTCTTATATGAATGTTATTTATTTTAACTGTCATAAACAGGATGTGACAAGTGACAATAAAATCAGATTTAAGTATAACAAATGTACTGCATTAAAACATTCACAGCAGGTGGGATATCCAATCTTTGAATGATGACCTGATGAATCCTGCTTCTGGGTCCAAACTAATCTGTGTATATTAAGGCTATTGTGTTTTTAACATGTTTTAATGCTTCTGTATCTTGTTTTATTTAATCTGAACAAGCCCCTGAAACAAGGCAGTGATCACCGTCGGTCTCTCTCTGTTTTTATTAGTCTTGGTGTTATTTTTGACAATGCTTTTAAACTTGATAAACAAATCAGCTCTGTAGTTAAGGGATCTTTTTATCATTTGCGGATTTTAGCCAAAGTCAAGTCTTACCTTTGCAGGAACGATCTAGAAAGAGTGGTCCATGCTTTTATTACTTCACGGCTAGACTACTGCAATTCCCTCTATGCTGGCCTAGATCGTTCCTGTCTACATCGCCTTCAACTGGTGCAGAACGCTGCCGCTCGCCTGTTGACCGGTTCAAAAAAAAGAGACCACATCACTCCGGTTCTCTGCTCTCTCCACTGGCTCCCAGTTGCCTTTAGGATTGATTTTAAAATCTTATTGCTGGCTTTTAAGGTTTTAAATGGCACTGCACCTTCTTACCTGTCAGAACTCCTTAGTACTTATCGCCCCAGGAGATCTTTGAGGTCAGCCGACCTGATGCTTTTAGATGTTCCCAGGTATAAATTAAAGACAAAGGGAGAGAGGGCGTTTGCTGTGGCTGCACCCAGACTGTGGAACAGTTTACCTCCTCACGTCAGACTCTCCAAAAGCCTAGAAACTTTTAAAACCGCTCTTAAAACTCACCTCTTTTCATTGGCTTTTAGAAAGGTTTAATTTATTTGTTTTATATATTTTTATTTTATTTTTATCAGCGAGGTGTTATTACGAAATTGTGTTCTATTGTATTTTATCTGTATTTACTGTACAGCACTTTGGTCAGCCTTGGTTGTTTTTAAATGTGCTCTATAAATAAACTTGACTTGACTTGACTATTACCATTATTCATTTTAAAGCTCAGTTTTTAAAACCATATGATGTAACTACAGCCCAGCCCATGCAGCAGTATATTAATGACTAACCTTGATTATCTCAGTTGTTCTGACTGAAGTTTAGTCTGTTTATATCATCCCGACATGCGAAAAGGTTAGTGTTCATCCTCCAGCTTCACTGTGCTAATGTGTTTATATTATGCTAACCATAGCCATGTAGCTAGCCACCATGTAGCACATCATTATATACCAGGTAGCCCAACTTCAGTAACCCTAAAAACATAATTATTGACATTTATGTCGGAAGTGATAGCAGAACTGTTTAATTGTTTAGAAATCTCTCAATCAGAACATGGTATATTATTTAATCTTAAAAATTTTGGGGGTGACTTCCCGCATACCACTATAGGGAGCCCGCGTATCACCAGTAGTATGCGTACCACAGTTTGAGAACCACTGCTTTAGAGAAAATACACTATATTGCTAAAAGTATTTACTTTTCTGCCACCACATATGAACTTGAGTGACATCCCATTCTTCCACAATATTTGGTGCGCTGAAGCATTACGAGTTCCTTTCACTGGAACTAAGAGGCCGAGCACAGTGGATGAAAAACAACCCCACATCATAATGCTCTAGAGTCCAGTGCTGTCATGCTTTACACCACTGCATCTGATGGTCAACATGGAAACTCATCAATCAAGCTCTCTACACACTGTTCTTGAAATAATCTTAAGGTCACAAGAAGTTTGGAAGTCTGTAGCGACTGAACGTTGGCGACCTCTCTAGATTATGCAGCTCAGTGCTGACTCCGTGATATTACGTGGTCGTACCGTTTTGTGGCTGAGTTGCTCTGATTCGCTTCCACTTAGTTATAGTACCACTACCAGCTGCCTGTGGAATATTCAACTAACTGTGATCTCAAGCAGGCAACTGTTTTCTTACAACACCTCCAAATGTATCATTCTGTGCAGTCTGAAATATGTCTATAATATGATCACATCAGGTGATTAACAGCACTCACAATTTTTAGCAACAGCTGTGATTATTGTTTAAAAAAAAGAAAAGAGTTTGAGCCTTATGTGAGCTGGTCTGACATCTCTGACTGAGATGGTTTTTCTTCTTTAAATGATCCTTTAAATCTTAATCTTTTCTGCAGGATCAACACAGCCAGAGGGCTTTTCAGTGTGAGACAGACTGAGGAGTGGGCAATGAGAGTGGGGTGGGGTTGAGTTTCCATGACTGAGCAGCTCCTGCAGGTGTAATGCATGTGTGGCCCGGTACCTTTGTTATGCATTTTTACAGTTTTAGTTTCAGTCTAAAGTCCTGATGTAGGTCAAGCACATCGGAGAGCCAGCAGCCTTTGTATTTAAAGCCAAACGCTCCCAGAATAACTGCTGATCAGAGTCACATGTGCCAAAACTTGTGGTTGCTGTGAATTTGTGTTGCATAAATAAAACTGACCTGAGCTGAATATTACTTTGATGTGTTTTTGACGTGAAACTTGAAGTTTGCTCTTTAATGGGACAAAAACGTGTAAAAGAGAGTTTGTTTAGTTTTTTCACTTATAATGGTACTCTGTTTTAAACTGGGGAGGTGTTTGAATATTTTCCATGAAAACTGAATCATACAGGCCACTTTATTAGGTACAGATTGCTAGTACTCGGTTTAACACCATGTTCCTTCAGAGCTGTCATAATTCTTGGTGTCATAGATTCAACAAAGTGCTGAAAACTTTCCTCAGATTTTGGTCCATGTTGACATGACAGCATCACACACTTGCTGCAGCTGTATCTGCTGCACATTTGTGCTTGAATGCATTGCAGTTTCGACATGTTGCCATGTGACTGGCTGATTATTTGAGATAACGAGATTTTGAACAGGTGTACCTAATAAAGAGGCCAGTGAGTGTATATAAGAATGTAATTGATGATTAAGGAGGAGTACCGGTGACAAATATGTAATGAGAGGAGAGATTTAACAGGGGAAACAGGAGGACTGAATAATATGTATTAAAACATTAGTAAATCTGGATATTTGCAGCTTGACTTGATCTCAACGTCTGCAGTGCAAAGACGTCACCGAACACTGAGCGGTTTGTTTCAGCTTGTTTTATCAGAGGATCAGAGCTGTGGTGAGTCCCTGAATCTTCCTGTTATTGAAGCTTACAAGCACAGTTTGGTCGGTGCTGCAGTTTTCTCACAGTTAAACCTGCACATAAGAACATACAGAGCTTTAAGCTGTGGGTGATGAGGACAGTGTTGGGTCTGTGTTTCCACAAACCCCGCTAATTCTAGAGACTTATTCATCATGAAGAAAACAAGACAGTCGATTGATCGATTATTTGCGCAAGGGAGGCCTCGTCTGTGTCCACCACGAAAATGACCCCCAGATCTGACCTCCTCCTGCTACCTTTTATTGAGAGACAGTTTACACAAAACACGTCAGAACAAAGCCACGCCCCCTTGGTTCTAAGACAAAGCATTTTATGTATATGTGTGAACTTCTGTAAGAATGTGTGTGTGTGTGTGTGTGTGTGTGTGTGTGTGTGTGTGTGTGTGTGTGTGTGTGTGTGTGTGTGTGTGTGTGTTAGACCTCCTGCTGACCAAAGGGTCGTAAACGTAGGAAGCCTACATCAAAAGAAGCAGATCTTCCAGATAGGATGTATCTGCAATAAAACATTACAGACCCCGACCAGAACCTCGAGAATCTGGGGGGAAGGACAGTGGAGTTTCATCAGTTAAAACACTGTACAAATGGTAAACATAAAAATGACAAACATCTAACAATTCAACTCTAACAGACAGATCACCTCAGACATCATCAGATCGACAGTGAAGTAAACATGAAGAGTCTCAGCTTCACAGTGGGATTGCTGCTCAGTGTTTACTCCTGCAATGCTGATTGTAAGTCTGTTAGCCTGCTTCCTGCTCCATGAGGAAAATGCCACTATTTAAAAATAATAATAATTTCATCATTCAAATTGCAAATGGCTTCAGATATACTGTCTATATAATCAATATCTTCATTAAACTGGATAAATGTAAGTGTGTCTGTGTTTATTACCACGTTTATAATAAATATATTATTAATATGATCTCTGCCATCCAAATAACATCACAGCAATATTAGTAAGCTTGTTAGGTAGATAACACAGAAATAATCTTTAGTTGTGTTAATTAAATAAAAACTGCAGTTTCAGATTTTGCCAACTTCAATATTATATTGATCAGAAACACCAAAAAAGTGTGTTTTATACATATATATTTAAAACTCCCCCATCCTTCATGCTCCGGTCCTCTACCAGAGGCCTGGGAGATTGAGGGTCCTGCGCAGTATCTTAGCTGTTCCCAGGACTGCGCTCTTCTGGACAGAGATCTCCGATGTTGTTCCCGGGATCTGCTGGAGCCACTCACCTAGCTTGGGAGTCACCGCACCTAGTGCTCCGATTACCACGGGGACCACCGTTACCTTCACCCTCCACATCTTCTCGAGCTCTTCTCTGAGCCCTTGGCACTTCTCCAGCTTCTTGTGTTCTTTCTTCCTGATGTTGCTGTCTTTTGGTATCGCTACATCTGTCCCTACGTCACTACATCTGTCATTCTCCACCACCCTTGGGAAATGGTGGAGAATGACCTTGGAACTTTCAGGCCATTCAGATGTTCCTGTACACTATGCCGGCCACTTGGTTATGGCGTTCCCTGTATGCCTTGCCTGCTAGCATCTTACACTCTGCTGTTATGTGCTGGATTGTCTCAGGGGCATCTTTACACAGCCTGCATCTGGGGTCCTACATGGTGTGATAGACCCCAGCCTCTATCTGCCATGACTAGTACCTCTGTGCTGTCTTTCAGTCCAGCTTTGTCCAGCCACTGGGAGGATTTCTGGAAGTCAGCCACCTCAGCTATCTGTCGGTGATACATACCGTGCAGAGACCTGTCCTTCCATGATGGTTCCTCCTCTTCCTCCATTTTCTTGGGTTTCTGCTGAGGTATTCAATGACCACGCAGTCAGTTGAGGCCATCTTCCTGATGTCTTCGTGGATGTGTGCTGTCGATTGACGATTGATAGTTGTCGTAGTCAGTATCTCTAGACAGTCTTGTTAATGATCTCACTGGGGGGTTCAGGCCTATGCAGAACAGCAGTGGGGACAGAGCATCTCCTTGGTACATCCCGCATTTGATGGTGACTTCTGCTATTGGCTTAAAGTTGGCCTCTTGTGTTGTACACCACATCCCCATGACCCTAATGAAGGCTCTTAGGGTCCTGCTTTCTTGGATATCTGCCACTGTGATGACTACTGGACCCTTTTAAGGAGGTTGCTGTAGTCTCGTAGATCCACTAGACAATGAGCATTGCCGTTTTGGGTTGCGTCCTTCTCCTACATATGCTCTTCCAGTATTGCTCCGTGTGTGGGGGTGATGATATCTCCCCTCTGACCTGTCGTCCTGGATCCCCCTTGCTGTAGCATGTGTGTTGTGCCTCGTCAATCCCTAGCTTTGAGAGCAGTCCCTTCTTCCGAATGTTGAAAAACTGAGCTACTAGCTGTTTCGCCATCAGTGCAGATGCTGGGTATTGAAGATTCCATAGGTCCCTCATCCTATTCATGTAGGATGCACTCAACTGGCCTTCCCAGCTGTTCTAATCCAGAGGGAAGTCACTATGAATCAAAGTTAAATAACTGTAATGGATCCACAGGTCAGGGAGGAAAAGATCCACCAGAGAGAGGAGACAATGTTAAATCCTTGTCCAAAGGAAAACAGCGTTTGAAATCCAAGTAAGTGTTAACACTGGAGTGTGAGCAGCTGAGGAAGGTAATCCAGGTTCAGTTGACGGATGAAGCAGCTTGCTTGTATGGGGATGAGGACTGAAGACAGGAGGTTCTTCAGCAGGCAGAATCAGACTCAAGGTGGGCGTCCAGCTGGCCACAACCTCAGCATTTTAAACCTTTTATTGCAGTTCCTTGGTTAAAGGTTGGCGTGATTGTGGCCTTTTGTAACACACACACACACACACACACACACACACACACACACACACACACACACACACACATGCAGGCACACAAAGACAATGAATTTGTTTACATTTAATCAAAGCCAAAGACTTTCTCTAACTCTAACTGGAGTAATTTTGTAACTGACTCCAATCCAGCCTAGAAATATGGTGCATGCTAACATAATACATCCATAATACATATTATTGTGTGGAAAACCTGACTATGGCTATGCAAATACACTTTAATATTTTGTGTGCAGTAAATGATTTGAATAACCTGAACTGATGCACATCAGACATGTGCAGTTGTCTTATGAGTTGCCTTGTGATTCCTCTGCAGCCCAAATAAAGAAAAGTTGTGTAGAAAATGATGATTTCTGAGTATTACTAAAGATTATGAAATGACAAGAAACAGGTAATGAAGGAAATTAATCAATGAGTGAAGCACAAAAATATCCGAATTGAATTGATCATCATCAGAGGCGGAGCCAGACATTTGAAACACCCGGGGCTTAGCCCAAAAGGGTAGTATGCATGTGGGATTATTTTTATTTTTTATTTATTTTTTGGTGCCATTTGCAATTTAATTAATTGCAAATGGCACCAAATTGTATTCAAAATTGAGCCACACTTATGGAGCTCCACAATTATTTTCCTGGTGTTTTGGTTGACATCTCTTGATTTTCCCATGTCAAAGAAACAGGCTCTGTGTTTTGCCTTATATGCATCCACAGCTGTGCCACCAGTTTACTCACATGGACTCTACTAACCTATCGGAAGCTTCTTCAGCTCAGAATGGAATCATCTGGAGTTTTCTTATTAATTAACAATAAACTTAGTGTACATGTACTCCTACATTTGATGAAAGTGATAAAAAATAGAAGCTCTGTCTCTCTTTATTCTGACATTTAACTAATTCAAAAGATATTTCAATATTTATCTAAAACAAAAGTTTACTCTAAATTGATGTTGTACAGTAAAAATGTTTTATGTTTTCTCCCTAAAGTGTATGTAAATATCTGGTTACAAATGTGAATATCCTGCTGTGTACTGAAATCCCTCTTGTTTTGCATAGAAATATACTGAACAACATACAAAGCATAATATATAAAATAACATTTACCTGAGTTTTTTCTTTGAAAGAAGCCTCTAATGTCCATTCTTATATTTCAGTGCATTACTGAAACCGATTTAGTCGGGGAGGGTAAGAACTGAAAATATGAAATAAACACACGTAAGCTAAGACTCTCTAAAAAAAATAGCATTTGTTCGGCTTTTCATTTCGCCATTTGTTGATTCACTTGAAGAGCAAGTAACGTAATATTGGTCAAGTGATCAGTTTGATATCAATCTTTCGTGATACACCGTCATATTTACATTATTTGTACGGTACGAATGATTTGCTTTGGTACCTGGTCAAACTTAAGCTCTCCTTAGTATGGCTGGCTCCGTTTCTCCAACAGCGCACTCACAGGCAGCAGCTGCCCCGCCCCCTCGCTCAGTCGCTTAGTGCCTGAGCTCGGATCATACCAATATCAGGGGGGGGATTCACGCACAGTCGTAAATTCCCACAGTGTGCACTATGTGCTTCGAATATTGTGTGTACTTTTTGTTTTATACAGTTGTCAGCCAGGCATCTAACTATGAAAAAATTACACTCCGAAAGACCCCGGGCTTCTGACAAAACAACCTGGGCTTAAGCCCAGTAAGCCTCCCCCACGCTCCGCCCCTGATCATCATAAGACCTTGATATTTGCAACTTGATCTACAAATTTGAGTGTATGTTATCAGATATATTGAGACCCTGAAACTTCCTGTTGTCTCATGGTACAGAAAACCCCCCCAATCTATTAACCACCTTTGACGTTGTTGATCATTTTTCCAGTTTCTTAGAATTAGTTTCAATATGCAGATGAGAACGAGACTTAAAGCAGGGTGATCGGAACGATCATTCAGACTGAAACATCAGCATCATCGGGTCTACAGTGAAGTCAGCATGAAGACTCTCAGCCTGACAGTGGGACTGCTGCTCGTGCTGTTCACCGTTTACCACATTGATGCCGTAACTCTGCTATTAGCCGTAAAATATGTGAATATGAGAGCAAAATAATGATACTGATTTTTCTGCAGGATCAAGACACCCAAAAGGCTTTTCTGTGTGAAACAGTCTGAAGAGTGGGCAGTGAGAGAATTTGTCAAAAGAGCACAATAAATGCATCAAAAATCTGCCATGGCTCCAATAAATGTCACAAGCCAGAAATCATCGGTCACTGCATAAAACTGCTTTGTAGACTCGAGGCAATGCTGCAGTTTCAAACCTCTGCATAACTTACTCGCTTAAATACTGTAACTTTTAATGAAGGGAGAATGAATTTATTTTTTCTGTGTTTTCAAATGTTTACAAATCACAAATTCAGTTTAACTTTTTGGGTAAAATTTTAAACCTCAGATAAATAAATTTCAGTATTTAGTATATGGACAAAAGTATTGGGACTCTTTGAATTCAGGTGTTTTCAGTCTTGTTGCCACAGGTGAATGAAATCAAACATACTTAACAACGGGTCATTCTAAAGCACTCCGTGAGCTCGACTGTGGCACTTCATGACATTTCTTCCGTCCTTGATCATCTGTAAATGATATTACAGCAAAGTGAAAGTGCTTAAGAACCACAGAAATACAAAACCACCTCCAGACTTAAAGTCTCCTTGCAGGTTTGATCCACTGTGGTTTCACTTCCTCTGCTATTTATCTCCTTACACACTCATTTTCCTGGCACTAATCTCCAACGCAGAGTTAAAAACAGTTTTAAATGGTTTTGATTCCTCAGACTTTCAGATTATTTCCAGATTCAAACGAAAATCGTGCACAAATTAGAGATGTTCTCATACTTTTGGATCCAGCTGTATATATAACAAGTAGTAAATCATTTTTCATCATTTTCATTTTTTTCACTGTCTTCATTGTTATGCAGCTACAGTATATCTGAAGCATTTATACATCACTCTGTATCGCTCTGCTTTATTCTTCATTAAAGTTGAATTTCATAAAACTAAACGACTCTGACTGTGAATGTAAAAGTGTGTTTTAATGGCCTAATTTTTTAAATTGATCTGAATGCTGGTTATAAAAGTTTTGTCAGTAGAGTTTGTACAGGTGAAGGTGAATGTGCACTATGGGACTAAGAAGACATTTTACAAACCCATTATCTGAAAAGGGAAAACTTTCCTGAGCTGCTCGAAAGTTAAACTTGTTTATCTGCACAAATGCTTTCTTACACAAGTGCAGTGTGAAAACTGAACAGACTATGTGGTGCTGCTAAGTGTGTTTTATTTAGCAGGTCAGATTTTTTTAAAGGTGTTATTTTCATATTCATAAATGAATAGGAGGAGTGGAGATTACTTTTGAAAAGAAAACCATGTTAGATGCTGATGCTATTTAAGTTATTTTGCAGACTTTGACAATCATCTACTTGTGCTTATTTATGTTAATAATTTATCTTACCTTTTATCATGATTATTTTGGATGTTAAATGTACTTTTTGCAGCAGTTCATTGTATGTAGACGTGATTAAGACGAAGTGTTGAAGTTCAAAGTGAGCATCAGAATGTGTTAGTGCCAGAGAGGCTGGTCTGAGTATTTCAGGCACATCAGATCTGCTGGGATTTTCCTCACACAACCATCTCTATGGTTTACAGGGAATGGTCTAAAAAAAGAGAAAATATCCAGTGCAGCTCTCAGGGGAAAAATGCTGCCTTGATGTCAGAGGTTGGAGTGTGTTTTTCAGGCTTTGCATATTTAAGCAGGACAATGTTAAACTGCTCACTGGATCTGTTACAACAACATGGCTTCATAACAGAAGAGTCAGAGTGCTGAACTTTCCTGCAGTCCAGACATTTCACCAGCTGAAACATTTAATCCCTCATGAAACAAAATATAAGACAAAGAAGAAGAGCTGAGCAGCTAGAATCCTCTCAGACAAGGATGGGACAACATTGCTCTCCCAAAACTCCAGCAGCTGCTCTCTTCAGCTCCCAGATGTTTGCAGACTGTTATTAAAGTAAAGCAGATGCTCAGAGTAGCAAACGTGGGCCTGTGATCTTGAAATCATTGCTTCTTTTTTTGTTTATATTTTTTTTGTTTACACAGCATTCCACATTTTACAAAATTTGGGTTGTAGTTGACCTTTGACCTTTAGGTGAAAAAAAAAAATCAAAAATACATAATTTCATTGCATACAGTTTTTGTGTATAGTCAGAATTAGTCAAAGCAACCTATAAAATAAAACACCACAAATAATTAGTTCATCCTTGAGTCCATGTTTGTCACATCTGAGGAAACTGGAGTATGTGACCCTGCCTGGAGCCGACAACAAAACATAAAAAGGTTACCTATTCCCCCTCAGCTGGCATCTGTAGGAAAATATACCCTTTTTTCAGATTTTCAGTCTTTTTCTAAGTAACACACACTAGTGGAAGAATGTGATTTTTAAATTATTTACAAAGGTCTATATGTTGTGGGGCAAGAAAACATCAAATAAAAAAAGATGATCAGGGTCACAGTTAATCAGAATCAGAATCAGAAATACTTTATTAATCTCGAAGGAAATTATGGGTTACAGCACGCTAAATGGCACATGCACACTTACAACGGAACCCTCTGACCAAACATACTTTACACATGCATCACATTGGGGAAACATGTCAGAGAGGTAGGCTGATAGGAAAAAAAAACTACGAAAATACACAACATGAGGTGAGAGGAGGAGAAAAAAAAACTCCACTCAGACTGAGCTCCTAATGGGAGAACAGTTTGAGAACAAAAAAACCCACTCCCCACAGAAACACAAGACAAGCAACAGGGGGTAAAGGGTGAGAGAGAGCCGGTGTAGTAAGCGCATCCGGTCCTGCAGCATATCTGCACTGGTCCAGTTGACCCGCCATCTTCCCCGGGTGGGGACAAGTATCGAAGGCGTTTGGAAAGGGAGGGGGGGTGAGTGTGTATCAGTGTATGTGTGTGTGTGTGTGTGTGTGTGTGTGTGTGTGTCCTGAGTTAGCTGAGAGAGTGTCCTTCGCACAGCCAGGCGAAGTAAACAGTCTTCCAGCCGACCCAGGTGGCCTTGCGTAGGATAGGAAGGAACAGTCTAAACACCGTCTGTTATCAGGGTGAGAATTTGTTATGTTCAGCTCCAACCTAAGCTCCCTAATTTCCTTCGGGATTAATAAAGCATTCTGATTCTGATTCTGAACCTTGATCCACAGCTGGCACCGATATGGTAGCCGCATGAAATGATGGTGGTGATTCCTTTAGTGCGAACAACTGCATATCAATTTCATGACCCTCGGGCTCTCCCGAGCCCAGGCTTCCCGTTGAGAAGTGGGTGTCAATTGCATTCAGGGACCAGTTGATCAAATCCACAATTCCTCTTTTAGATTTTAGAGAACAGACTGTGAGAGTGTTGAGTAGTAGAGCAGTGAGCAGATGAATGCTTTAGCTTGGACAAGCAAATAGACTGAGCAAAGATGAAAGTTCATCAAACTAGATATTGTTTATTGCAATAAATCCACACTAATTATCTTCAAACTACCAGCAACCACGACTATATTACTGGAGAGCTGAAGTTAAGCTTGTTTGCTGTGGTCACAGGCTGACTTTTGTGTGTTTCAGACCAGTGATGATCTCAGTAACTCAGAAGTCATGTGCATGAACATCATGGTTATTGAACCGTTCTTTTTCCAGAGTGATTTTACACCTTCAAATATTAACATACATCCACTTAAATCTTTTATTAGTGGTGCTGAAGGTTCTTCAGCGTCTTTCAACTACACAAGGCCTATTATTAACTGATTATGGTTGATTACATGATAGAAAACAGCACTCAGTAGATTCACCAATACTCAGAACAAAGTCCAAGGAGCTAAGAGCTGTTTGGCTACAATGACGGTATATTTGCAGAAATAAAGGTGAGGCTTTCTAACCAAAGAGCACTGGGTCAACTGCCACACATGGAGGTGCTAGCATCAGCTTTTAACCATAAGAAACCAAACAATTTAAATGAACTCTATCATTTCTGACAAAAAGTGGTCATATATTTGGCCAGAATTGTATCAGAAGCTTGATGGCTAATAAAAATGTGTGGTCGAGGTGCATCTTGGAGAGGATCGAATATTAGTGGCGTTTGGACTGCACCCAGTTCTTGTTTTTAAGCCATTCAAGATAATACGATGTACAATCATTCCAGCAAAGGAAAAGACCAGTTCAAAGAAATCATTAAAGTCCAAGTCCAGGATTACCATGATATTCATGCCTGTGATGAGTGTCTGCAAAACTTCTGACCACGACTGCATGTCTGCAGGGGACTGCACGGTCTTCAGATCAGGTTCACAGAGAGCACTGTGATGCTGGCTTGTCTATGAGAGGAATGAGAAAAATGTCAGTGTACACCTGTGAGGTAATGACTGTTATGTCTTCTGAACTTTTACCTGACGTGTCTCCCAAATCATAAAAAATCTGGGAAATTAGCTTATTTTCTTATATATGTGTTTCATCATCACTGACCATCAGCTTCAGCCCACTGCAAACGTATCTTCATCTGTTCAGGTTTCAGTGCTGGTTTTAATCGACCTGTCTGCGTGTAATTCCATTTCCTTCAGCACATTTGTTACAGCTCTGTCACACGCACTGAAACAATGACTCCTGTTTCTTTATTTTCTGTGTTTTCTTGTTTATTTTCTGTTTTCAGTGCTTTGAGTTTTCTGTGTAACCTACATGAAATCCAGTCATGTTCCAGAAATGACTGAGCATGCAGCTCGCGGTCCCCCTAGTGGTTGTGAGGGTTATCTGCATCCTTGTCCGCATGGAGGAAGAAACAGCTCTTCAGACCATGTGAACGGATGTCGGTGAGTTAGGATGAATTACGGTGCGCTCACAGTGTTCTTAAGTTTGAGCTGCCTGTTATTTGTACTCATTAACATGTAAACCAGCGGAGACACTGAAAATTTGTAAGATGGATTTTTTTTCTTGCTTCTTACTTTAAGCCAGAGCTGACTTCATGAAGAAGTTCATCCCGAGGACTCGCGGGGTGCAGGCACTGCGTGTGATCTGCTAACCTGGCGCGTACAAATGTAATACCAGGGTCGTGCCAAAAAGCGTTTTCTAGCATTTGCCATCAAATATTAGGGGAATTTAAACTTCCATAAATGACTTGATAACAATCTAAGTCAAAAATATTTCTCATGAATGATATGAAGTCATTTTGAGTCAGAAACAACTTCCCTAACACAAACTAGACTACAACTGGACTTTTTTATAGTCTTTATTTATTTGGGTCATTTGGGTTTCATTGACATTAAAATGTGTTTTCAAGAGAGATCTACTCAAGAGGGACACAGAAAGTTTAAGAAATATATCATTGCAGTTCCATAAACATACTTTAAGTGACCAAAATGGACTGGATCGATTATAATCTAAAGTCATAAAGATACTACAAAAACAGGTCATTTCTTTATTTTATACATAACCCCTTTATTCTATTTACTGATATAAGTAAAAAAAATATCAGATGTAAAACACACAAACAAACCAAATAAACTCATTGAACCATCTGAAATCACTTTCTGGCACAGCACCAGCTGCTGCTGTTGACATGACAGGTAACGTCCTTTTGACTTGCTCTCACCAGGATCTGCAGTTGTGCTGTAAACAAACAACGAAGCCCAATTTGAGCAGAATATCAACTGAAATGTTTAACAAACTAAAATAATAAAGTAGATCAGCCCCTTGGCTGGCAGCTGCCAGCAGACTAACGGCTCTGAAAGGTAAAATTAGCTGATAATCTCAAATGATCCAGCCTTAACACAGTCACAGCATTTTGTTTCAGGTAAAGTGTGTTTAAAAACCTTCATGAAATGAGCTCTTTGTCTTCTTTCTGTCACAGCAACACAAGTCTCATTTTTGTTAATGACGAGCTGCGTTGTTGGAGCAGCTGTGTGTGAGTGTGTGTGTGAGTGCACTGTAACATCACAACATCAAGAACACTGTGCAGTTAAGCCTGTTTTTATTCTGTCCTGTCTCCAGTAGAAGAGTTGGCAAAATATAACATTAGAAAACAATGTCAGAAAATAATACTAAATGACACTGTTATCAACCCTTTTTATAAAGATACTGTTAAGGGTGCTATCACGAACTTTTTAGGTGCTTGACGGCCCCTAAAAACCTCTAAACTTGCCTGTGCTTGATATTTCCAGTCTGACCTACTTTGAGTATTCGTGATGTAAAACCAGTGCGTGCATGCAGAGTAAAGAGTTTGTGGAACGCTGGGCGGTTTGTTTGAGCTCGTTTTGTCAGATATTCCCAGCGATGTCGAGTCCCTCGAGCTTCCTGTTGTCTCGTGTTGCAGTAGTACCCACTCACCTAACCACCTACTGGGTTTTTGAACACTTTTCCACTTTGAATGTGCAGATAAGAACATGTGAGCAGACTTAAAGTGAGGTAATAGGACAGATCACCTCAGACATCTTCTGAAACATCTGCATCATCAGGTCTACAGAGGAGTCAACATGAGGACTCTCAGCTTCACAGTGGGACTGCTGCTCGTGCTGTTCGCTGCTGTGATGCCTCGTGTAAGTCTGTCAGCCTACTCTCTGCTCCAGACTCGAGGGAAATTCTACTGTAACCGCCAAACTCTGCATTTTTCCTCTAATTAAGTGAATAAAACAAACAACCAATCAAATCAAGAAATACTTTCAATTTCATGTATTTTCACTCCTGTGTCCCCACAGCAGGAAATGCAGTGCTCTGTATTAACCCTTTCATCCATCAATTATGGCAACCTCAATCAGGGTTTTTTTTTTCTTAAGTATTTTTATTTATCTTTAGGCATGAAAAAAATCTTGTATCTGAACTTGTATGTGCATTTTTTTAAATGTGTACTTTTTTCATTTTTTAAAACATGGCAGGGTATGGAGTGACACATCAGTGTCCAGTGTAGTGGTTTATGTGCAAGTATACCATCAACACTGACACAAATACAATAAAACAGCCTTTGAATAGCTGTCCACTGCAGTGACCACTATGTGTGACAGGGTTAAAGTAAAAAACAAAAAACTTCACTGTAATCTTCACACATGCAAAGCAAAATGTGGGCATATTTTGGGCACCCTTGATTATAAAATCAGATTTAAGTGTTTTTTCCCTTAGTGTCTCTGTCTGGAAAAAGAAAACTATGTTTCTGTTGCCCCATTAGCTTTAATTATTTAAAACATATGAAAGTGTTTGTGATGTGTTGGATGTCTCCACGTACAGACACAGCCCTCAATCTGTTTTCCTCTCACAGCTCGTTTAGTTTGCTGTTATAAGTTCTTTGAAAACAGGATCCCAAAGTCACATATCCTCTCCGTCAGCAAAACCTACAGCCTTTGCTTAACACCGGCATTTGTGTAAGTCTGTGATTTACTGTCTTTTTGATACAGACACTAATATTTGCCAAAGTGATGTGTTATCCTCCACATCGAAGCATTCAGTCAAATCTGTGACTTTGATCCAGAGTAATGATACAGATTTTTCTGCAGGATCGAGACACCCAGAGGGGAGTACTGTGTGAGGCAGACTGGGAAGTGGGCAAAGACTGAATTTATCAAACAAGAGATAAAGAAACAATTAACACATCAAGCACCTGCTGCAGCATCGATGAATAACTCCAGCAGAAATACATCAGCCACTCCATAAAGTCTCTTTGTAAACATGAAGAGCTGCTGAACCTCTGCATACTTTACCTGCTTAAATACTGTTAATATTACTGAAGAGAGGACACATTTATTGAGCACTGATTTCAGATCTTTCCATTAAAAATCACAATATTAAATTAATAATTTGGTTAAGATGTTAAATGTCAATATCGACATGTATGTCAGTAATAAAATTGATTAACAAATTGTACCTGATTCTTGTTTAAAATCATTAAAGATGCACCATTAAAGGTACAATCATTCCACCCTGGGAAAAGACTAGTTCAAAGAAGTCATTAAAGTCCAAAATGACCATGACATTCAGGATGATACTTCTGACCACACTCGTTGCAGTGACTCCCGGGCTAGGCGAGTAGCTTCTGCAGATCCTAGGAACAACATCCAATATCTCTGTCCAGAAGAGTGCAGTCCAAGGAACGGCTAAGATAACAGCCATTATTTCCTACAAAGTTTCACAATAAAAGCCCCGTTAAAAGAATAAAATGTTTGCAGGGCCACAGGGCTTTTAATTTGAAATCATCCAGGAAATCCAGATCCAGCGATTGTAAAAGAGCCGTGATGTTTAAGAGTGAATCAGGAGCTCTAAACTGAACTGTTTCCAGCTGTTTCGGCACAGCCTACAAACACAAGCTTCCCTGTCGCCAGAGTTTAATTGTCTTTATGTTCTATATTTAGCTTTTAAACATTTAAGTTCATAACACTAAACACACAAATCTACACAAATGAGGTGATTTTAATTCTCTCCAACTGAGACTGAGCTTGTAGCTAGAGGTCCCCCTAGTGGCTGCGAGGGTTATCTGCATCCGTACAGTCTGCAGCTCTTCAGCAGACGATGTGAATAAACGTCAGTGAGTTAAGATGAATGACGGTGCTTTGACAATGTTGACAAATTAGACAAAATGTGAGGATGAAATTCCTGCTTACCAGGACCTAGGATCAAAGCAATAACAGACCATAACAGAACGTATCAAATGCCCCGATTATCAGGAAATGACTGTGATCCTGCTGAATGCCACAGGCAGAAATGCTTCAGGTTCTCCATGAAGCTACTTTATAAACCAGAATCGTTGCTGGAGTTTGAACCTTTTCATTCTTTACCTGCAGTCTTTTCATGTTTTCATGCTCCCTCTTAAAGGCTCTCACTTATTTTTGAGAGCTCTCCTGTTTCCTCTCTTCTCTTTATTCTCACTCTGATGTTGCCTCTGAGCTCATGCTGCTGGAGCTCTCTTCCTTCACTGTTGCCAAGTATTCCTCACAAGCTATCATCTGATTGTTGTGTTTTCCCTTTAATGTTATAGAGCTTGCAATGAAGTTTGCAATGAAGTTTGAGGAGTTTCTTGTCCCTGTCATGGTCCTGGGTCGGTGACCCAGCGCTTTTAGTTTGTTATCATTTTCTAGATGATGATTGTTTAAGTTCTGTGTTATTTTCGATCTGCCTCTAAGTCTGCGTCTGTACCTGTCTGTCTATGGTGTCTCCCCATCTGTTTGTGAATCTGTCTGTTTAGTTCAATGTCTTGTCTGGTTCCATGTATCTGAGTTTCCTGTTTTATTGTGAAGGTCCGTGTCATATGTGAGTGTGATCAGTTTACGTTTCCCCTGTCCCGTCAGCCCAGATTCCTCCCAGCTGTGTTGCCCTCATGTCTCTCATCCCCTGATTACGTGTGTGTGTGTGTGTGTGTGTGTGTGTGTGTGTTTTAAGCTCTGTGTGTTCTCCTGCCTGTTGCCGGTTCGTCTGTATTACTCAGTGTCAGTCTGTGTATCCACAGTGTCTTCTCCCTGCTGTTCATCGTCATCCTCCTCTGCTCGTTTTCATTCAGGTTTGTGCTCTGTAGTTTAGTTGTTTCCCAGTTTAGTTTAGTTCGTGCCCCGTTTGCTGTTTGTCCACATTCTTTTGTGTTCAATAAATCACCTTCACTCCTCTACGACTGCCTGCGCTTGGATCCTCATTTATTCCACACGGCTCGCCTCGGCAGCCGTGACAGTCCCCACCAGATCTGCACATAGCTCATGGTGAAGGTGTGACAGGCTGGTAGGTACAGACTAGTCTATGGTGAATGTAGAACTATGTACAGGTGTTGACTTTACTAACAGCTGTAAATTAAAATCTTTTATAGCATTTAATATAGTAACAGGGCTACTTTAAAGACAAACTTGAGTCCAACCTGTATTTATGCAAATGAATCAAATTAAAACAAGAGAACTTTGATAAAGTTTGAAAACATAAAGCCTAACAGATTTAGAGTAAAAAAAAAAAGGTAAAATAAAAATTTTTTAGAAGATCAAACACAGAGCAGAGCTAGCAGCCTTGCTGTTGAAATAACTATTGTTCATTTAAATATTCATGTGCCTCTATATTTGATTGAAAGAGCCACGTGTGTTTCTTCCTTGAGGTAACCGTTGCTGTGAATTAGGGCTACATACCTGATGAGACTTTATTTTGTATTTCAAATTTCAAATGTCCCTTTGTTCTAAACTGGTGAGGTTTCTAAATATTTTCCATGAATACTGAAATATCCACTCGCTGCTGACTGCTTTAAGCATTCCTCTTATTTGGTCCATGTTGATGCGGCAGCATCACATACATCGCTGTAGATTTATCAGCTGCACATCCATGATATGTATTTCCTGCTCCACCACATCTCAAAGATGCTCTACTGAACTGAGATGTGATGACTGTGGAAGCCATCTGAGTACAGTGAACAAACTTTCATGAAAACTTTCCAGAAAGATCATTTGAGCTTTATCCTGCTGAAAGCAGTCAAGGTCATAAAGGGATGGACACGATAGGCTGTGGTGTTTACATGATGCTCAGTTGGTGCTAAGAGGCCCAAAGTGTGTCAAGAAAATTTCCAGCAGTTTACACCACCTTGTGAGCCTACCATCCAAATAACACAGCAGAAAAAAAAAGCACCTTGAGGCGACTGGTGCTGTGATTTGGCGCTGTGTAAATAAAATTGAATTGAATTGAAATCAGACAGACTTACTCATACCAAGCTGATAGCAAGCAAGCTACTTACCAACTATCATAAACTTTAATAATAATTCAAACAAACTTGTTTCTCCCCTTTCTTTCTGACAGAAACACACAGACACGTAACACAGATCCCACTGACAGAGTCCTCTCAGAGAGGCAGACACTCAGGTAGCTCATATATAACTGAGTTAGTTTGCCAAACAGAATAGCAGTAGTTTCTATCTCTTAGGCCTAGAAAATAGAATAAAACAGCCTTTTATTGTCATTGTACATGCACAACAAAATTGTGGGTGCGCTGCACCAACTGTGCACAAGTAAAATATAAATAGTAGGACAGCAAGAATAAACAATAGACAAGAGTAATATATAAAGGTTAGAGTTACAGCATACAAAACAAGAAAAAAGTACAAATAGAACAGTTTTCAAACTGCTTGGAAGTAGTCTGGTCTGAGCAGAGTCTGTGTGTGGGTGGCCTGAGTGATAACAGGTACACAGACCATGGCTCACATTAGTGGGTCAAACAGGTGGTGAGCAGAGTGCAAGGGTCAAACAGTGCTGGGATAGCCCTGGTTTACCTGAGATAGGAGGAGCTAGTGATTGCCTCATGGGGTGGCAGAGGGCAGCCAATGATTTTTTGGGCAGTGTTAACTACCCTTATTGTTCTCAGTTTTGGCTTCTGCGTATCAAACACACAGGCAGTAGGAGAGCACGCTCTCCTCTGAGGAGTGGTAGCAGCATATGATGTTATGGTTAAGTACCTTTACAGTTCTCAAACTTTTCACAGTTAGTACCACCTAACCAAATATATGGCTCTTAAGTACCACCATTATGACCGACATTAAAGTGCAGTAGTATGGGCGTATTTAACACCATGTACAGTTTACACAAGACAATCTAATTTCTTATATGAATGTTATTTATTTTAACTGTCATAAACAGGATGTGACAAGTGACAATAAAATCAGATTTAAGTATAACAAATGTACTGCATTAAAACATTCACAGCAGGTGGGATATCTAATCTTTGAATGATGACCTGATGAATCCTGCTTCTGGGTCCAAACTAATCTGTGTATATTAAGGCTATTGTGTTTTTAACATGTTTTAATGCTTCTGTATCTTGTTTTATTTAATCTGAACAAGCCCCTGAAACAAGGCAGTGATCACCGTCGGTCTCTCTCTGTTTTTATTACCATTATTCATTTTAAAGCTCAGTTTTTAAAACCATATGATGTAACTACAGCCCACCCCATGCAGCAGTATATTAATGACTAACCTTGATTATCTCAGTTGTTCTGACTGAAGTTTAGTCTGTTTATATCATCCCGACATGCGAAAAGGTTAGTGTTCATCCTCCAGCTTCACTGTGCTAATGTGTTTATATTATGCTAACCATAGCCATGTAGCTAGCCACCATGTAGCACATCATTATATACCAGGTAGCCCAACTTCAGTAACCCTAAAAACATCATTATTGACATTTATGTCGGAAGTGATAGCAGAACTGTTTAATTGTTTAGAAATCTCTCAATCAGAACATGGTATATTATTTAATCTTAAAAATTTTGGGGGCGACTTCCCGCATACCACTATAGGGAGCCCGCGTATCACCAGTAGTATGCGTACCACAGTTTGAGAACCACTGCTTTAGAGAAAATACACTATATTGCTAAAAGTATTTACTTTTCTGCCACCACATATGAACTTGAGTGACATCCCATTCTTCCACAATATTTGGTGCGCTGAAGCATTACGAGTTCCTTTCACTGGAACTAAGAGGCCGAGCACAGTGGATGAAAAACAACCCCACATCATAATGCTCTAGAGTCCAGTGCTGTCATGCTTTACACCACTGCATCTGATGGTCAACATGGAAACTCATCAATCAAGCTCTCTACACACTGTTCTTGAAATAATCTTAAGGTCACAAGAAGTTTGGAAGTCTGTAGCGACTGAACGTTGGCGACCTCTCTAGATTATGCAGCTCAGTGCTGACTCCGTGATATTACGTGGTCGTACCGTTTTGTGGCTGAGTTGCTCTGATTCGCTTCCACTTAGTTATAGTACCGCTACCAGCTGCCTGTGGAATATTCAACTAACTGTGATCTCAAGCAGGCAACTGTTTTCTTACAACACCTCCAAATGTATCATTCTGTGCAGTCTGAAATATGTCTATAATATGATCACATCAGGTGATTAACAGCACTCACAATTTTTAGCAACTGCTGTGATTATTATTTTAAAAAAAGAAAAGAGTTTGAGCCTTATGTGAGCTGGTCTGACATCTCTGACTGAGATGGTTTTTCTTCTTTAAATGATCCTTTAAATCTTAATCTTTTCTGCAGGATCAACACAGCCAGAGGGCTTTTCAGTGTGAGACAGACTGAGGAGTGGGCAATGAGAGTGGGGTGGGGTTGAGTTTCCATGACTGAGCAGCTCCTGCAGGTGTAATGCATGTGTGGCCCGGTACCTTTGTTATGCATTTTTACAGTTTTAGTTTCAGTCTAAAGTCCTGATGTAGGTCAAGCACATCGGAGAGCCAGCAGCCTTTGTATTTAAAGCCAAACGCTCCCAGAATAACTGCTGATCAGAGTCACATGTGCCAAAACTTGTGGTTGCTGTGAATTTGTGTTGCATAAATAAAACTGACCTGAGCTGAATATTACTTTGATGTGTTTTTGACGTGAAACTTGAAGTTTGCTCTTTAATGGGACAAAAACGTGTAAAAGAGAGTTTGTTTAGTTTTTTCACTTATAATGGTACTCTGTTTTAAACTGGGGAGGTGTTTGAATATTTTCCATGAAAACTGAATCATACAGGCCACTTTATTAGGTACAGATTGCTAGTACTCGGTTTAACACCGTGTTCCTTCAGAGCTGTCATAATTCTTGGTGTCATAGATTCAACAAAGTGCTGAAAACTTTCCTCAGATTTTGGTCCATGTTGACATGACAGCATCACACACTTGCTGCAGCTGTATCTGCTGCACATTCGTGCTTGAATGCATTGCAGTTTCGACATGTTGCCATGTGACTGGCTGATTATTTGAGATAACGAGATTTTGAACAGGTGTACCTAATAAAGAGGCCAGTGAGTGTATATAAGAATGTAATTGATGATTAAGGAGGAGTACCGGTGACAAATATGTAATGAGAGGAGAGATTTAACAGGGGAAACAGGAGGACTGAATAATATGTATTAAAACATTAGTAAATCTGGATATTTGCAGCTTGACTTGATCTCAACGTCTGCAGTGCAAAGACGTCACCGAACACTGAGCGGTTTGTTCCAGCTTGTTTTATCAGAGGATCAGAGCTGTGGTGAGTCCCTGAATCTTCCTGTTATTGAAGCTTACAAGCACAGTTTGGTCGGTGCTGCAGTTTTCTCACAGTTAAACCTGCAGATAAGAACATACAGAGCTTTAAGCTGTGGGTGATGAGGACAGTGTTGGGTCTGTGTTTCCACAAACCCCGCTAATTCTAGAGACTTATTCATCATGAAGAAAACAAGACAGTCGATTGATCGATTATTTGCGCAAGGGAGGCCTCGTCTGTGTCCACCACGAAAATGACCCCCAGATCTGACCTCCTCCTGCTACCTTTTATTGAGAGACAGTTTACACAAAACACGTCAGAACAAAGCCACGCCCCCTTGGTTCTAAGACAAAGCATTTTATGTATATGTGTGAACTTCTGTAAGAATGTGTGTGTGTGTGTGTGTGTGTGTGTGTGTGTGTGTGTTAGACCTCCTGCTGACCAAAGGGTCGTAAACGTAGGAAGCCTACATCAAAAGAAGCAGATCTTCCAGATAGGATGTATCTGCAATAAAACATTACAGACCCCGACCAGAACCTCGAGAATCTGGGGGGAAGGACAGTGGAGTTTCATCAGTTAAAACACTGTACAAATGGTAAACATAAAAATGACAAACATCTAACAATTCAACTCTAACAGACAGATCACCTCAGACATCATCAGATCTACAGTGAAGTAAACATGAAGAGTCTCAGCGTCACAGTGGGACTGCTGCTCAGTGTTTACTCCTGCAATGCTGATTGTAAGTCTGTTAGCCTGCTTCCTGCTCCATGAGGAAAATGCCACTATTTAAAAAATAATAATAATTTCATCATTCAAATTGCAAATGGCTTCAGATATACTGTCTATATAATCAATATCTTCATTAAACTGGATAAATGTAAGTGTGTCTGTGTTTATTACCACGTTTATGATAAATATATTATTAATATGATCTCTGCCATCCAAATAACATCACAGCAATATTAGTAAGCTTGTTAGGTAGATAACACAGAAATAATCTTTAGTTGTGTTAATTAAATAAAAACTGCAGTTTCAGATTTTGCCAACTTCAATATTATATTGATCAGAAACACCAAAAAAGTGTGTTTTATACATATATATTTAAAACTCCCCCATCCTTCATGCTCCGGTCCTCTACCAGAGGCCTGGGAGCTTGAGGGTCCTGCGCAGTATCTTAGCTGTTCCCAGGACTGCGCTCTTCTGGACAGAGATCTCCGATGTTGTTCCCGGGATCTGCTGGAGCCACTCACCTAGCTTGGGAGTCACCGCACCTAGTGCTCCGATTACCACGGGGACCACCGTTACCTTCACCCTCCACATCTTCTCGAGCTCTTCTCTGAGCCCTTGGCACTTCTCCAGCTTCTTGTGTTCTTTCTTCCTGATGTTGCTGTCTTTTGGTATCGCTACATCTGTCCCTACGTCACTACATCTGTCATTCTCCACCACCCTTGGGAAATGGTGGAGAATGACCTTGGAACTTTCAGGCCATGCGGATGTTCCTGTACACTATGCCGGCCACTTGGTTATGGCGTTCCCTGTATGCCTTGCCTGCTAGCATCTTACACTCTGCTGTTATGTGCTGGATTGTCTCAGGGGCATCTTTACACAGCCTGCATCTGGGGTCCTACATGGTGTGATAGACCCCAGCCTCTATCTGCCATGACTAGTACCTCTGTGCTGTCTTTCAGTCCAGCTTTGTCCAGCCACTGGGAGGATTTCTGGAAGTCAGCCACCTCAGCTATCTGTCGGTGGTACATACCGTGCAGAGACCTGTCCTTCCATGATGGTTCCTCCTCTTCCTCCATTTTCTTGGGTTTCTGCTGAGGTATTCGATGACCACGCAGTCAGTTGAGGCCATCTTCCTGATGTCTTCGTGGATGTGTGCTGTCGATTGACGATTGATGGTTGTCGTAGTCAGTATCTCTAGACAGTCTTGTTAATGATCTCACTGGGGGGTTCAGGCCTATGCAGAACAGCAGTGGGGACAGAGCATCTCCTTGGTACATCCCGCATTTGATGGTGACTTCTGCTATTGGCTTAAAGTTGGCCTCTTGTGTTGTACACCACATCCCCATGACCCTAATGAAGGCTCTTAGGGTCCTGCTTTCTTGGATATCTGCCACTGTGATGACTACTGGACCCTTTTAAGGAGGTTGCTGTAGTCTCGTAGATCCACTAGACAATGAGCATTGCCGTTATGGGTTGCGTCCTTCTCCTACATATGCTCTTCCAGTATTGCTCCGTGTGTGGGGGTGATGATATCTCCCCTCTGACCTGTCGTCCTGGATCCCCCTTGCTGTAGCATGTGTGTTGTGCCTCGTCAATCCCTAGCTTTGAGAGCAGTCCCTTCTTCCGAATGTTGAAAAACTGAGCTACTAGCTGTTTCGCCATCAGTGCAGATGCTGGGTATTGAAGATTCCATAGGTCCCTCATCCTATTCATGTAGGATGCACTCAACTGGCCTTCCCAGCTGTTCTAATCCAGAGGGAAGTCACTATGAATCAAAGTTAAATAACTGTAATGGATCCACAGGTCAGGGAGGAAAAGATCCACCAGAGAGAGGAGACAATGTTAAATCCTTGTCCAAAGGAAAACAGCGTTTGAAATCCAAGTAAGTGTTAACACTGGAGTGTGAGCAGCTGAGGAAGGTAATCCAGGTTCAGTTGACGGATGAAGCAGCTTGCTTGTATGGGGATGAGGACTGAAGACAGGAGGTTCTTCAGCAGGCAGAATCAGACTCAAGGTGGGCGTCCAGCTGGCCACAACCTCAGCATTTTAAACCTTTTATTGCAGTTCCTTGGTTAAAGGTTGGCGTGATTGTGGCCTTTTGTAACACACACACACACACACACACACACACACACACACACACACACACACACGCAGGCACACAAAGACAATGAATTTGTTTACATTTAATCAAAGCCAAAGACTTTCTCTAACTCTAACTGGAGTAATTTTGTAACTGACTCCAATCCAGCCTAGAAATATGGTGCATGCTAACATAATACATCCATAATACATATTATTGTGTGGAAAACCTGACTATGGCTATGCAAATACACTTTAATATTTTGTGTGCAGTAAATGATTTGAATAACCTGAACTGATGCACATCAGACATGTGCAGTTGTCTTATGAGTTGCCTTGTGATTCCTCTGCAGCCCAAATAAAGAAAAGTTGTGTAGAAAATGATGATTTCTGAGTATTACTAAAGATTATGAAATGACAAGAAACAGGTAATGAAGGAAATTAATCAATGAGTGAAGCACAAAAATATCCGAATTGAATTGATCATCATCAGAGGCGGAGCCAGACATTTGAAACACCCGGGGCTTAGCCCAAAAGGGTAGTATGCATGTGGGATTATTTTTATTTTTTATTTTTTTTTTGGTGCCATTTGCAATTTAATTAATTGCAAATGGCACCAAATTGTATTCAAAATTGAGCCACACTTATGGAGCTCCACAATTCTTTTCCTGGTGTTTTGGTTGACATCTCTTGATTTTCCCATGTCACAGAAACAGGCTCTGTGTTTTGCCTTATATGCATCCACAGGTGTGCCACCAGTTTACTCACATGGACTCTACTAACCTATCAGAAGCTTCTTCAGCTCAGAATGGAATCATCTGGAGTTTCTTATTAATTAACAATAAACTTAGTGTACATGTACTCCTACATTTGATGAAAGTGATAAAAAAATAGAAGCTCTGTCTCTCTTTATTCTGACATTTAACTAATTCAAAATATATTTCAATATTTATCTAAAACAAAAGTTTACTCTAAATTGATGTTGTACAGTAAAAATGTTTTATGTTTTCTCCCTAAAGTGTATGTAAATATCTGGTTACAAATGTGAATATCCTGCTGTGTACTGAAATCCCTCTTGTTTTGCATAGAAATATACTGAACAACATACAAAGCATAATATATAAAATAACATTTACCTGAGTTTTTTCTTTGAAAGAACCCTCTAATGTCCATTCTTATATTTCAGTACATAACTGAAACCGAATTAGTCGGGGAGGGTAAGAACTGAAAATATGAAATAAACACACGTAAGCTAAGACTCTCTAAAAAAAATAGCATTTGTTCGGCTTTTCATTTCGCCATTTGTTGATTCACTTGAAGAGCAAGTAACGTAATATTGGTCAAGTGATCAGTTTGATATCAATCTTTCGTGATACACCGTCATATTTACATTATTTGTACGGTACGAATGATTTGCTTTGGTACCTGCTCAAACTTAAGCTCTCCTTAGTATGGCTGGCTCCGTTTCTCCAACAGCGCACTCACAGGCAGCAGCTGCCCCGCCCCCTCGCTCAGTCGCTTAGTGCCTGAGCTCGGATCATACCAATATCAGGGGGGGGATTCACGCACAGTCGTAAATTCCCACAGTGTGCACTATGTGCTTCGAATATTGTGTGTACTTTTTGTTTTATACAGTTGTCAGCCAGGCATCTAACTATGAAAAAATTACACTCCGAAAGACCCCGGGCTTCTGACAAAACAACCTGGGCTTAAGCCCAGTAAGCCACCCCCACGCTCCGCCCCTGATCATCATAAGACCTTGATATTTGCAACTTGATCTACAAATTTGAGTGTATGTTATCAGATATATTGAGACCCTGAAACTTCCTGTTGTCTCATGGTACAGAAAAAACCCCCAATCTATTAACCACCTTTGACGTTGTTGATCATTTTTCCAGTTTCTTAGAATTAGTTTCAATATGCAGATGAGAACGAGACTTAAAGCAGGGTGATCGGAACGATCATTCAGACTGAAACATCAGCATCATCGGGTCTACAGTGAAGTCAGCATGAAGACTCAGCCTGACAGTGGGACTGCTGCTCGTGCTGTTCACCGTTTACCACATTGATGCCGTAACTCTGCTATTAGCCGTAAAATATGTGAATATGAGAGCAAAATAATGATACTGATTTTTCTGCAGGATCAAGACACCCAAAAGGCTTTTCTGTGTGAAACAGTCTGAAGAGTGGGCAGTGAGAGAATTTGTCAAAAGAGCACAATAAATGCATCAAAAATCTGCCATGGCTCCAATAAATGTCACAAGCCAGAAATCATCGGTCACTGCATAAAACTGCTTTGTAGACTCGAGGCAATGCTGCAGTTTCAAACCTCTGCATAACTTACTCGCTTAAATACTGTAACTTTTAATGAAGGGAGAATGAATTTATTTTTTCTGTGTTTTCAAATGTTTACAAATCACAAATTCAGTTTAACTTTTTGGGTAAAATTTTAAACCTCAGATAAATAAATTTCAGTATTTAGTATATGGACAAAAGTATTGGGACTCTTTGAATTCAGGTGTTTTCAGTCTTGTTGCCACAGGTGAATGAAATCAAACATACTTAACAACGGGTCATTCTAAAGCACTCCGTGAGCTCGACTGTGGCACTTCATGACATTTCTTCCGTCCTTGATCATCTGTAAATGATATTACAGCAAAGTGAAAGTGCTTAAGAACCACAGAAATACAAAACCACCTCCAGACTTAAAGTCTCCTTGCAGGTTTGATCCACTGTGGTTTCACTTCCTCTGCTATTTATCTCCTTACACACTCATTTTCCTGGCACTAATCTCCAACGCAGAGTTAAAAACAGTTTTAAATGGTTTTGATTCCTCAGACTTTCAGATTATTTCCAGATTCAAACGAAAATCGTGCACAAATTAGAGATGTTCTCATACTTTTGGATCCAGCTGTATATATAACAAGTAGTAAATCATTTTTCATCATTTTCATTTTTTTCACTGTCTTCATTGTTATGCAGCTACAGTATATCTGAAGCATTTATACATCACTCTGTATCGCTCTGCTTTATTCTTCATTAAAGTTTCATTTCATAAAACTAAACGACTCTGACTGTGAATGTAAAAGTGTGTTTTAATGGCCTAATTTTTGAAATTGATCTGAATGCTGGTTATAAAAGTTTTGTCAGTAGAGTTTGTACAGGTGAAGGTGAATGTGCACTATGGGACTAAGAAGACATTTTACAAACCCGTTATCTGAAAAGGGAAAACTTTCCTGAGCTGCTCGAAAGTTAAACTTGTTTATCTGCACAAATGCTTTCTTACACAAGTGCAGTGTGAAAACTGAACAGACTATGTGGTGCTGCTAAGTGTGTTTTATTTAGCAGGTGTTAAGGACAGTGGCAGTCCTAGCCTGCTTGGCGCCCTGGGCGAACACTCCCTCTGCCCCCCCCCCCCCCCCCCCCCCACACACACACACACACACAGACAAAACATATTAAGGATTGTGCATTAACATAAAACTGTTGTACACACACACACACACATATGAAGAGAGAGAGAGAGAGTATGCATAGTATGCAAACGGCTACCAAACAGCCATCATAATTCGTCATACAATGAGAACAGGACAAATCAACAATTGACAATGCCTAATTAATACTAAAATCTGTAACATAATGTATAGTTTGGAGTTTAGTCTGTTACTGTTACTATTTTTACCATTTCTTCTTCAACTGTAACGCACATAATTTCCTTAGGGATTAATAAAGTATTCGGATTCTGATTGTTTCAGGATGACCTGCCATTATCCAATCACCCATCTGCTTACCTGCATCTTTTGCTCGTTTCTCCTCCTCTTCTTTTCTCTTTTTTCTAAACTGAGCACCTGATGGCTTTGAACTTTTCTTGTCCATCTTCCATTGGTTTTAATTTTGCACTCCAGTATGAACACAAATCCCCCAACCCGAGGATCACCACAACATAATCTAACACACCTACACCTTAGTTCACAGATTCACTTTGTCTGGGGTGCATTTCTGAGATTTCACACAACCCAGGATTCAAATCACGAATAAATAATGGGCTTGGATTTACAACATTATGAATGAAATGTGCTCTATTTGGAAGCAGCAGGGCCCCTCCCCTTTCGACGGGTTGTGTGTGAGACTTTAAATCATCAAACTGTAAATTATAAATTTTAAATTGTTATTGAGCCCTTTACCCCGAGTCCTAACCTGTATATTTATTTTCTTACTCTTCTTATATTTATTGTTTGTTTACTTGCACTGCTGTAACTGGAGCCTCGTCGTCTCGTCTCTCTTTAAATTGGACTGTATGTAGCGGTGATGACAATAAAGTTTACTTTGACTTCAGCAGCGAGCAGGCGCACCGAGGGCTCTCGCGCTCAATTTTCGTGTATAGAATTTCGAAAAAACATTGGTGCAAATTATAAGTCTGTATCATGTCTGGTGTTTTCGTGTTTGTTGGTTTGTTTTTATTTTGTTTTACTTTGCGTGTTGGTTATTAGATGCTGCTCAAGCCGGTCAGAAAATCCCCCGCCGCCCCGCCCTCTCCTCCCTGTGCCGCAAGCAGCAGGCGCACCTCGCAAACGAAGGGCGCCCTTACTCCCAGCAAATGGGCGATAGAAAACCGATCGGTGCCTGTGCCATTCCCAATATGCGCTGGCTGACGTCGGGGCAGCATGAGTACGAGCATTTTTTTGTTTTTGTTTTGCCGATGCCCGTGATGCCGCCCCCCACCACGATGCCACCCCGGGCAACCGCCCGTGTCGCCCGTATCTAAAACCGCTACTGCTTGTAAAGCAAAGCCATTTCTGACTCACAAACTAAGTGCTCAGCCAGACTGAAAAACAGGAAGTTAGTGTAGAGCTGTACAAGCATATTAATAAATACAGGAAACCAGACAGAAAAAGCGGAACTAGTAACATATAAGGAGTTGTTTATATTGAAACTATGTGTGACATGTAGAGATGGACCGATCCGATATTACGTATCGGTATCGGTCCGATACTGACCTAAATTACTGGATCGGATATCGGAGAAAAATAAAAAATGTAATCCGATCCATTAAATATCACAAAAGCACCTCACAAAACTTGCAACACGCCGTAACTCACCTCAGAACGTTAGCACGTCGGAGCAGTATGCATCACGTGATAGAGCGGCTGTGGCATGCGGGACCTGTCAGTGGTCTGGATAGCATGTGGAGCTTTGCTAGCAACCCGGCATTTCATCTCCGACAAAGTTATCCCCGAGAGAAGTAAAGCAAGTGTGTAAGTCCATCTCTGAATGTTTGTAAAGCATTCCTGCGTTAAGCTTAACAAGCGACTGCCTCTTCTTGCTGCTATTTCAATCATGAAACTGCTTAACGATCAGCTGATCGGCTTTTCTGTTGCGAGTCCGTGTCTCTAGTTTGCTTTTGGCCCACTTTGCACCAGAAAGAGGAAACCAGCGGCTGAACAACAGCAGCACGTTTAAGCTTGATAAGCTGTTGTTAGAATTTATCTAATATTACTTTCTACTCCAGGATCTTTTTCTACGTAGCTGATGGCTGGTAACTGTGCAGGGGCGGATCTAGCAAAGTTTAGCCAGGGGGGCCGATAGGGCATTAACAGGGAAAAGGGGGCACACAGACATACTTTTCTTTCTTATTCTCATTTAAAATGTCGAGCTTTTAATAAATAATTATCTGACACCCAAAGTTTTAATTTGATGTAAAATGAATAGAAGTCAATTACTGTATATAGTGACTATTAAGTCTAATATACCCTAGTAAGCTATAGTACTTTTTCCTTTGGAAAGGTACCATCTGTGCAGTCTGCAATTTTGTTGAAGAAAGATGTTGAATCTATTTAATATTTCTTGAAAAATAATTGATTTCTGTGCATTTTTTTTCCACACTGCATCAAATTAAGGTTGATTACATCGATTAAGCATCATGAGGTGGAGCGTGAGGGGTGGTTCCCTATTTTTTATTTTTGTTGTTGCTGGGAGTTGGAACCCTATTAGTTAGGTTGCTTAATATTTACGCTAAGTACTCTTTAAAATACCAGAATAGGGAGGATGGTGTAGGTTTAAGTTTATTAGATTGATCAGTATTGCTGAACTATGAAATTTTTTTTTTTGCATACAGGTATAACAGAATAACTTTAGTGTAGTTGTTGTTTTAAACTTGAGTATGAACTTACACAAAATGCAGCAAGATATTTAAAAAAACTGTTTTGTTGATTAAAAAACACTATATCGGATTCATATCGGTATCGGCAGATATCCAAATTTATGATATCGGTATCGGACATAAAAAAGTGGTATCGTGCCATCTCTAGTGACATGTAAAGTACCAAAATAACACCTATATGAGACACATTTTTAGCTTCTAATGTTAGAGATTCTGCAACTGGCTTTGGGCTGTGCAGGGCTCTCTCTTCTGGAAGATGATTGAATAAAGAATTATAAATGGTTTGACCACTGCTGAGTCGGGTTTTCTCTGTGCTATCATGGGGATCAAAGAATCGGGTTTAATACAGGTCAGATTTTTTTTAAAGGTTTTATTTTCATATTCATAAATGAATAGAAGGAGTGGTCCAGACCATTCATCAGTTGAAACATTTAACCCTTCATGAAACAAAATATAAGACAAAGAAGAAGAGCTGAGCAGCTAGAATCCTCTCAGACAAGGATGGGACAACATTGCTCTCCCAAAACTCCAGCAGCTGCTCTCTTCAGCTCCCAGATGTTTACAGACTGTTATTAAAGTAAAGCAGATGCTCAGAGTAGCAAACGTGGGCCTGTGATCTTGAAATCATTGCTTCTTTTTTTGTTTAGTTTTTTTGTTTACACAGCATTCCACATTTTACAAAATTTGGGTTGTAGTTGACCTTTGACCTCTAGGATAAAAACCCAATAATACATACAATTTCATTGCATACAGTTTGTGTATAGTCAGAATTAGTCAAAGCAACCTATAAAATGAAACACCACAAATAATTAGTTCATCCTTGTGTCCATGTTTGTCACATCCTAATGGGAGAACAGTTTGAGGACAGAAAAAAACACCCCAGCACAAAAAGCACATGACAGTCAATACACCACAGAAACACAAGACAAGCAACAGGGGTGGGTAAGTGTAAGAGAGAGCTGGTGTAGACAGCACATCCGGTCCTGCAGCATGTCTGCACTGGTCCAGTCGACCCGCCATCTGCCCCGGGTGGGGACAAGCATCGAAGGCGTTTGAAAAGGGAGGGGGGGTGAGTGTGTATCAGTGTGTGTGTGTGTGTGTGTGTGTGTGTGTGTGTGTGTGTGTGTGTGTGTGTGTCCTGAGTTTAGCTGAGAGAGTGTCCTTCGCCCAGCCAGGCGAAGTAAACAGTCTTCCAGCCGACCCAGGTGGCCTTGCGTAGGATAGGAAGGAACAGTCTAAACACCGTCTGTTATCAGGGTGAGAATTTGTTATGTTCAGCTCCAACCTTGAGACCACAGCTGGCGCCAATATGGTAGCTGCATGAAATGATGGTGGTATTCCTTTAGTGCGAACAACTGCATAGCTGATCTGGCAGTCCATCAGGTCTCTTAATCTCCTGTTGGAGAGCCGTGAGCTTCTCTGAGATCTTATCCATGCTGCATTCAATGAGCCCATTTTGAGAAGTCACGACCCGTCCCATTGCTTCAATCACAGCATGCAGCCTTGTGGGGTTTTGAACAGCTAATTCTGCTTTCTTTAATCTTTGATAAGCCAGGGCCAAGCCAGCTCTGATCAGCAAGTTATCATGGTTCCGAAAAGGTAGATGTCTTCAATGTCCTTGATCGACAGTCCCGCCAGGCACACGACCCTCCAGTTATGCCACCCGTCCATGGTGTATTCGGCAGGGAACGTCCCTCCAGGACACTCGGGCTCTCCCGAGCCCAGACTTCTCTTTGAGAAGTGGGTGTCAATTTCATTCAGGGACCAGTTGATCAAATCCATAATTCCTCTTTTAGGTTTTAGAGAACAGACTGTGAGAGTGTTGAGTCGTAGAGTAGTGAGCAGATGAATGCTTTAGCTTGGACAAGCAAATAGACTGAGCAAAGATGAAAGTTCATCAAACTTCTGTCATATTAGATATTGTTTATTGCAATAAATTCACACGAATTATCTTCAAACTACCAGCAGAGATCCCGGAGAGGTGAAGTTAAGCTTGTTTGCTGTGGTCACAGGCTGACTTTTGCGTGTTTCAGACCAGTGATGATCTCAGTAACTTCAGTACAGTTGTGGTCAGAAGTCATGTGCATGAACATCATGGTTATTGAACCGTTCTTTTTCCAGAGTGATTTTACACCTTCAAATATTAACATACATCCACTTAAATCTTTTATTAGTGGTGCTGAAGGTTCTTCAGTGTCTTTCAACTACACAAGTGTGTTATCCTCCACAGTGAAGCATTCAGTCAAATCTGTGACTTTGATCCAGAGTAATCATACAGATTTTTCTGCAGGATTGAGACACTCAGAGGGGAGTACTGTGTGAGGCAGACTGTGAAATGACTCAATTTATCAAACAAGAGACAAAGAAGCAATTAACACATCAAGCACCTGCTGCAGCATCGATGAATAACTCCAGCAGAAATACATCAGCCACTCCATAAAGTGTCTTTGTAAACATGAAGAGCTGCTGAACCTCTGCATACTTTACCTGCTTAAATACTGTTAATATTACTGAAGAGAGGTGCACTGATTTCAGATGTTTCCATTAAAAGTCATAATATTAGAGTCCCAATTTGGTTAAAACATTAAATGTCAGTGTTAACATGTATATCAGTATACATGTATATCTGTATATCTGTGTGTAATTCCCATTTCATTCAGCACGTCTTCCAGCTCTGTTGCACACACTGAAACACTGACTCCTCTTTCTTTATTTTTTGTTTGCTTTGTTGTCCATTTTCTGTTTTCAGTGCTTTGAGTTTTCTGTGTAACCTACATGAAATCCAGTCATGTTTTCAGAAATGCTCGATAAAAAACAACAGGTGATTTTAATTCTCTCCAACTGAGACTGAGCTTGTAGCTAGAGGTCCCTCTATGGCTGCGAGGGTTATCTGCATCTGTACAGTCGGCAGCTCTTCAGCAGACGATGTGAATAAATGTCAGTGAGTTAAGATGAATGACAGTGCTTTGACAATGTTCCCCAGTTTGACAAATTAGACAAAATGTGAGGATGAAATTCCTGCTGACCAGGACCTAGGATCAAAGCACTGTGTCAACTGTGAAGTAGACAATAAAAGAACTTATCAAATGCCACAATTAGGACATCAGGAAGTTACTGGAATCCTGCTGAATGCCAACGACAGAAATGCTTCAGGCTCCTTATGAGGCTGCTTTTTAAAGCTAGAATAGTTGCTGGAGTTTGAACCTTTTCATTCTCTACCTGCAGTGTTTTCATGTTTTCATTCTCCCGCTTCAGGGCTCTGTCTTGTCTTAAAGAGCTCTCCTGTTTCCTCTCTTCTCTTTACCCTCACCCTGACATTGCCTCTGAGCTCATGCTGCTGGAGCTGTCTTCCTGTTAAAAGAGGTTTCTTTCTTCTGCATTTCACTGTTCACTGTTAGGACTCTTTACAGGTGTTGATTTTACTAACAAGTGTAAATTAAAACCTTTTAGAGCGTGTGAGTGGGTGGATTATTGTATGGCATTTTTAATAAATTGACAGGGCTACAATAAAAACAACCTTGAGTTCAACCTGTGTTTGTGCAAGTGAATCAAATTACAAGATGAGACTTTGTTTTGTTTTTCAAATTTCAAATGTCCCTTTGTTCTAAACTGGTCAGGTTTATGAATATTTTCCATTAATACTGAAATATACACTCACTGCTCACTCTCTGTGACTCAGGTATAACAAGGTGATTTAACATTCCTCTTATTCTTTGGTCCATGTTGATGCGGCAGCATCACATACATTACTGCAGATTTATCAGCTGCACATTCATGATATATATTTCCTGCTCCACCACATCTCAAAGATGCTCTATTGAACTGAGATGTGATGACTGTGGAGGCCATTTGAGTACAGTGAACAAACTTTCATGTCCCAGAAACCAGTTTAAGATCATTTGAGTTTTATGGCAAGGTGTGTTATCCTGCTGAAAGCAGTCATTACAAGGTCATAAAGGGATGGACATGATAGGCTGTGGTGTTTAGATGATGCTCAGTTGGTGCTAAGAGGCCCAAAGTGATTGGGGTACAAAGGTCAAACAGGGCTGTGATGGCCCTGGTTTTCCTGAGATAGGAGGAGCTAGTGATTGCCTCCGGGGGTGGCAGAGGGCAGCCCATGATTTTTTGGGCAGTGGTAATTACCCTCTGTGCAGCCTTCCTGTTCTCAGTTGTGGCCTCTGCGTACCAAACACCCACGCTCTCCACTGAGGAGCGGTAGCACCTTTACACAGAATAAACTATATTGCCAAGACAATTCACTCGTCTGCCATCATACACATATGAACTTAAGTGACTTCTCATTCTTAATTCATAGGGTTTAATATAATACCGGCCACCCTGTGCAGCTATAACAGATTCAACTTTTTGGAAGGCTTTTCGCAAGGTGATTTTATACACCTGATTTGGATTGGTGAGTCAATACTTTTGGCAAAATAGTGTATTTGATTACTAAAAATTTAATGCTGACCTGTCCAGGGTGTGCCCTGCCTCTCCCCCTAAGACTGCTGGGATAGACCCTCGACCCTGACAAGAATAAGCGGAAGAGAATGGATAGATGAAAATTTAATGTCAAAAGCTTGTCTGTATGTTTAAGTGGATGGAAATTTTGAAGAAGACATACGTTATTAGCAGCAGTAATTGTTTGAAATTTTTGTGTGTTTCTCCTCATTCAAACATGGAGAGCAAAGTAAGTAGTAGGCAAGCTGTCCATACCTGAGGCCTTGGAAACTGCCAAGCAAAGACTCACAGCCTTGGCCAGCCGCTTGAGGAGGTACACCAGAGAGATAGAAGGCAGGAGAATAAACCAGCTGTTCTCCACAGAACCAGCAAAGGTGTACTCTCAGTGGCAAGGGAACAATAAGAGAACAGCACCACCAAGGCTGGAGACGGAGCAATACTGGAAGAGCATATGGGAGAAGGATGCAACCCATAACGGCAATGCTCAGTGGCTAGTGGATCTGAGGGCAGACCACAGCGACCTCCCTGAACAGGGTCCAGTAACCATCACAGTGGCAGATATCCAAGAAAGGGTCTCCAGTATGAAGAGTTGGACAGCACCAGGGCCCGACATGGTTCACGCCTACTGGCTGAAGAAGCTGACTGCACTCCACGAGCGTCTGGCAGCACAAATGAACCAGCTGCTAGTTAACGAGAGACACCCGGAATGGCTAACTGAAGGCCGGACGGTCCTGATCCCCAAGGACCCCAAGAAGGGACCGGTCCCCTCCAACTACCGACCAATAACCTGCCTCAGTACTACATGGAAGCTCCTGTCAGGCATCATATCGGCTAAGATGAACAGGCACATGGGTCAATACATGAGCGGGACATAGAAAGGAATTGACAAGAATACCAGAGGCGCAAAACACCAGCTACTGGTAGACAGAACAATCAGCCGAGACTGCAAGACCAGACTGACCAACCTGTGCACTGCTTGGATCGATTACAAGAAGGCCTATGACTCAATGCCCCACAGCTGGATACTGGAATGCCTAGAATTGTACAAGATCAATGGGACCCTAAGAGCCTTCATCAGGAACTCAATGGGGATGTGGCGTACAACACTAGAGGCCAACTCCAAGCCCATAGCACAAGTCACCATCAAGTGCGGGATCTACTAAGGAGATGCTCTGTCCCCACTGCTGTTCTGCATAGGCCTGAACCCCCTCAGTGAGATCATTAACAAGACTGGCTACGGATACCGACTACGGAACGGAGCAGTTGTCAGCCACCTCCTGTACATGGATGACATCAAGCTGTATGCCAAGAGTGAACGAGACATCGATTCACTGATCCACACTACCAGGCTATACAGCAATGACATTGGAATGTCGTTCGGACTGGAGAAGTGTAGTCGGATGGTAACAAAGAGAGGGAAGGTAGTCAGAACTGAGGGGATTGAACTACCAGAAGGCAACATTGCAGACATAGAGGACAGTTACAAGTACTTGGGGATCCCGCAGGTAAATGGGAACCATGAAGAGGCCGCTAGAAAAGCTGCAACCACCAAGTACCTGCAGAGGGTCAGGCAAGTCCTGAGGAGTCAGCTGAATGGTAAGAACAAGATCCGGGCCATCAACACGTACGCCCTGCCCGTGATCAGGTACCCTGCTGGGGTAATAGGCTGGCCAAAGGAGGAGATAGAAGCCACTGACATAAAGACAAGAAAGCTCCTTACCATGCATGGAGGGTTTCACCCCAAGTCCAGCACCCTGAGGCTGTACGCTAAACGGAAGGAAGGGGGCCGGGGACTGGTGAGTGTCAGCACCACAGTCCAGGATGAGACAACGAACATCCAAGAATACATTGGGAAGATGGCCCCAACTGACCGAGTGCTCAGTGAATACCTCAGGCAGCAGAAACCCAAGAAAGAGGAGGGAGACGAGGAACCATCATGGAAGGACAGGCCCCTGCACGGTATGTACCACCGGCAGATAGAGGAGGTGGCTGATATCCAGAAATCCTACCAGTGGCTGGACAAAGCTGGACTGAAAGACAGCACAGAGGCACTAATCATGGCAGCACAAGAACAAGCTCTGAGCACAAGATCCATAGAGGCTGGGGTCTATCACACCAGGCAAGACCCCAGGTGCAGGCTGTGTAAAGATGCCCCAGAGACAATCCAGCACATAACAGCAGGGTGCAAGATGCTAGCAGGCAAGGCATACATGGAACGCCATAACCAAGTGGCCGGCATAGTGTACAGGAACATCTGTGCCGAGTATAACCTGGAAGTCCCGAGGTCAAAATGGGAGATGCCCCCAAGGGTGGTGGAGAATGACCGAGCTAAGATCCTGTGGGACTTCCAGATACAGACGGACAAAATGGTGGTGGCTAACCAACCGGACATAGTGGTGGTAGACAAACAGAAGAAGACGGGCGTAGTGATCAATGTAGCGGTTCCGAATGACAGCAATATCAGGAAGAAGGAACACGAGAAGCTGGAGAAATACCAAGGGCTCAGAGAAGAGCTCGAAAGGATGTGGAGGGTGAAGGTAACGGTGGTCCCCGTGGTAATCGGAGCACTAGGTGCGGTGACTCCCAAGCTAGGCGAGTGGCTCCAGCAGATCCCGGGAACAACATCGGAGATCTCTGTCCAAAAGAGCGCATATATATATATATATATATATATATATTAGGGGTGCAACGCTATTCGTATCGATATTGAACCGTTCGATACAGTGCTTTCGGTTCGGTACGCATATGTATCGAACAATACAAAATTTGTAATTTATTTTATCAACTTTACTTCTGACGATGCTGTCTGTGTTGAGCGCTCAGTGAATCTGCGTTCGACTGCTCCGCCTAGGGTCGACAGTGCAGCCTAGGCGGAGTAGTCGAACGCAGATTCACTGAGCGCTCAACACAGACAGCATCGTCAGAAGGAAGAGCGCAGGGCAAGCTAGCGAGACAGAAGTTAAGCTCTCCTTACAAGATGGACCTCCCCCACCCTCATTCAGATCTGGTGTTTGGAATTATTTTGGTTTTCATGTGACGTATGACCCTGAAGGTAAGCGAGTCATGGACTAAAGTAAAACAGTATGTTGGATGTGCCATGCAATGCTCAATTACATGGGTGGGAACTAGTGTGTTAGCGCAGTTAGCTCGTTAACGTGTTGGCCGTCTAGCCCCATGCACGGGGCGATCGGCGGTAGCTCGTTAACGGAGATTTGCCGTGTTGTGGCGTTAAGGTCATTTCAACGAGATTAACCTGAAAGCACTAGTGGGAACACAACGAATATGACTGCACATTTACGCTGACATCATCCTAGTGCAAAGACAAGTGGAAGCAGAAAAAAAACAAGCAAGCATGCTACTAACTTTAGCCGAGTCATTTAGACAGCTGTTTAATATGCTGCTGACAATATAGCCCAGAAGAAGCGTATAGTATAGCTTTTATTTTGGAAAGAGACATTTCTCTGTAATAAACTCTCTTTTCCAAAGATGAGTGATTCCTCAATCAGATACAGGGCTCGCAATATCGCTAGCCCGACGTCCCGGGGCTAGCGATTTTTTCAGTCGGGGTACCAAAATCTATCTCTGCCCTGCCCGTCGGGCTATTGTAGGAAAAATATATGTCAATGCTTTTGCATTCTTTCGGAAATGTAGCTGGGTAATTATGTCATTGGCATCGGTGAGTCACTGTCAATATGTGACATATTGAAGTCGCGTTTGAATTTGCGCTTGTTTTTTGCTTTCACTTTGCAATCGAGCGAACTGTGTATAGAGAGCGACAGCACTGATCTGTGAGTGATGATAATTTGTGCACCAATTCCTCTGACATCGTCTTATTAATCGTTAGCTTACTATGCAAACATGACAAGTGAAATCTCCCACAGCTTAAACATGTGAGAGGTTGATCGCGCAGAGAATCGCTGAGCTTATGTGAGTGCGTGTGTAAAAGCAGCAGGATATATATTTGACTATGATGACCTGGATGACTGAGAACCTTCACAGACAGATATATATTTTAGTTCTGCTGAGCCAAATAAGACAGGTCAGGGTGAAGAAGTGACAGCCAAAGAAAAGCTTACCACAAAACGGAGAAGTTATGACAAATCAGACTATAAGGCAAAAAGAAAGTGCAGCTTTATGGTTTCATGGACAAAAGAATTTCTGTGGCTGCAATATGACGAGCTAAATAACCAGGGCTGCACATAAGTGGTCCGCAGGTGCGTATTCGCTGTCAAAATAAAAAACACGCACAAGGGTTAGGGTTAAATTTAAAAACTGTACTTTTGAGTTAAAAAATATATTTATAATTTTAATAAATGACAAATTAATGAACATTTTTTTGTATCGAAAAAATATCGAACCGTGACACCAAAGTATCGAACCGAACCGAACCGTGAATTTTGTGTATCGTTGCACCCCTAATATATATATATATATATATATATATATATATATATATATATATATGGGTTGCCATTATGGGCAACTTTACACATGTATGTACAGTGGGGCAAAAACGTATTTAGTCAGCCACCGATTGTGCAAGTTCCCCCACCTAAAATGATGACAGAGGTCAGTAATTTGCACCAGAGGTACACTTCAACTGTGAGAGACAGAATGTGAAAAAAAAATCCATGAATTCACATGGTAGGATTTGTAAAGAATTTATTCGTAAATCAGGGTGGAAAATAAGTATTTGGTCAATAACAAAAATACAACTCAATACTTTGTAACATAACCTTTGTTGGCAATAACAGAGGTCAAACGTTTACTATAGGTCTTTACCAGGTTTGCACACACAGTAGCTGGTATTTTGGCCCATTCCTCCATGCAGATCTTCTCGAGAGCAGTGATGTTTTGGGGCTGTCGCCGAGCAACACGGACTTTCAACTCCCGCCACAGATTTTCTATGGGGTTGAGGTCTGGAGACTGGCTAGGCCACTCCAGGACTTTCAAATGCTTCTTACGGAGCCACTCCTTTGTTGCCCGGGCGGTGTGTTTTGGATCATTGTCATGTTGGAAGACCCAGCCTCATTTCATCTTCAAAGTTCTCACTGATGGAAGGAGGTTTTGGCTCAAAATCTCACGATACATGGCCCCATTCATTCTGTCCTTAACACGGATCAGTCGTCCTGTCCCCTTGGCAGAAAAACAGCCCCATAGCATGATGTTTCCACCCCCATGCTTCACAGTAGGTGTGGTGTTCTTGGGATGCAACTCAGTATTCTTCTTCCTCCAAACACGACGAGTTGAGTTTATACCAAAAAGTTCTACTTTGGTTTCATCTGACCACATGACATTCTCCCAATCCTCTGCTGTATCATCCATGTGCTCTCTGGCAAACTTCAGACGGGCCTGGACATGCACTGGCTTCAGCAGCGGAACACGTCTGGCACTGCGGGATTTGATTCCCTGCCGTTGTAGTGTGTTACTGATGGTGACCTTTGTTACTTTGGTCCCAGCTCTCTGCAGGTCATTCACCAGGTCCCCCCGTGTGGTTCTGGGATCTTTGCTCACCGTTCTCATGATCATTTTGACCCAACGGGATGAGATCTTGCGTGGAGCCCCAGATCGAGGGAGATTATCAGTGGTCTTGTATGTCTTCCATTTTCTGATGATTGCTCCCACAGTTGATTTTTTCACACCAAGCTGCTTGCCTATTGTAGATTCACTCTTCCCAGTCTGGTGCAGGTCTACAATACTTTTCCTGGTGTCCTTCGAAAGCTCTTTGGTCTTGGCCATGGCGGAGTTTGGAGTCTGACTGTTTGAGGCTGTGGACAGGTGTCTTTTATACAGATGATGAGTTCCAACAGGTGCCATTCATACAGGTAACGAGTGGGGGACAGAAAAGCTTCTTACAGAAGACGTTACAGGTCTGTGAGAGCCAGAGATTTTCCTTGTTTGAGGTGACCAAATACTTATTTTCCACCCTGATTTACGAATAAATTCTTTACAAATCCTACCATGTGCATTCATGGATTTTTTTTTCACATTCTGTCTCTCACAGTTGAAGTGTACCTCTGGTGCAAATTACTGACCTCTGTCATCATTTTAGGTGGGGGAACTTGCACAATCGGTGGCTGACTAAATACGTTTTTGCCCCACTGTACATACATGTGTAAAGTTGCCCATAATGGCAACCCATATATATATATATATATATATATATGTGTGTGTGTGTATATATATATATATATATTAGGGGTGCAACGATACACAAAATTCACGGTTCTGACTAAATACTTTTCTGCCCCACTGTATATATATAATATTAAGCTTTCCCTAGCTAGGGATGGCTTAGTTGGGGCAGGCAGGCATAGCTCAGTAGGTAGAGTAGTCGCTGCATGGTCGGGTGATCGAATCCACCAAACGGCTACCCAGAGGTACCCCTGAGCAAGATTAGTGGCTACCCACTGCTTCACTGAGTGAATGGGTCAAATGCAGAGAGAGTAATTTCCCCATGAGCATCAATGAAGTATTCATTATTATATATATATAATACACTTTTTTGGTGTTTCTGATCGATATCATATTAAGATTGTCAAAATATGAAACTGCAGTTTTTATTTAACACAAATAAAGATTATTTCGATGTCTACTTAATGAGGTTACTAATATTGGGTGATTTTATTTAGATGGTAGCGATTATGTTTATAATATTTTTATCATAAATGTGGTAATACACACAGACACACATTTATGCTGTTTAATGAAGATATTGATAATATAGACAATATATCTGAAGCCATTTGCAATTTCAATAATGAAATTATTTAAAAAAAAATCTTTAGTGTCATTTTCATCATGTCTGGAGCAGGAAGCAGGCTAACAGACTTAGAATCAGCATTGCAGGAGTAAACACTGAGCAGCAGTCCCACTGTGAAGCTGAGACTCTTCATGTTTACTTCACTGTAGATCTGATGATGCCTGAGGTGATCTGTCCTCATCACCCACAGCTTAAAGCTCTGTATGTTCTTATCTGCAGGTTTAACTGTGAGAAAACTGCAGCACTGACCAAACTGTGCTTGTAAGCTTCAATAACAGGAAGATTCAGGAACTCACCACAGCTCTGATCCTCTGATAAAACAAGCTGAAACAAACCGCTCAGTGTTCGGTGACGTCTTTGCACTGCAGACTTTCAGATCAAGTCAAGCTGCAAATATCCAGATTTACTAATGTTTTAATACATATTATTCAGTCCTCCTGAAAAAAATAACTCCCCCCAGACTGAGCTCCAACAGGGAGATCAGTTTGAGAACAGAAAAAAAACACCTCTGCACATAGCACATGAAAAAACTCTTAATACACCAAAGAAACCCACGACAAGCAACAGGGGTGGGTAAAGGGTGAGAGACAGCCCATTTAGACAGTACATCCGGGCCTGCAGCCTGTGTGCTGGTCTCCTTGATCCACCGTCAGCATCGGAAGGGAATAAGCGTCGAAGGCGTTTGGAAAGGGAGGGGGGATGAGTGTGTGCATATCAGTGTATATGTATGTGTGTGCGTGTCCAGAGTTCAGCTGAGACAGTGTCATTTGCCCTGCTAGGCAGAAACAGAAAAAACACCTCAGCACAAAAGCACATGACTATCAATACACCATAGAAACACAAGACAAGCAACAGGGGCGGGTAAAGGGTACGAGAGAGCCGGTGTAGACAGCGCATCCGGTCCTGCAGCATATCTGCGCTGGTCCAGTTGACTGCCATCTTCCCCGGTAGGGCACAATCATCGAAGGCGTTTGGAAAGGGAGGGGGGATCAGTGTGTGCATATCAGTGTATGTGTATGTGTGTATCCAGAGTTCAGCTGAGACAGTGTCCTTTCCCCTGCCAGGCTAAGTAAACAGTCTTCCAGCCAACCCAGGTGGCCTTGCATGGAATGGGAAGGAACAGACTAAACACAGTCGTTATCAGAGTGTTGTTGTTCAGCTCCAGCCTTGAGACTGCAGGTGGCGCCAAAGGGATATCCGCATGAAGTGATGGTGGTTTTTACTTTAGTGCGAACAGCTCATATGAATTTCAAAGCAGTTCTACAGTCCAACACTGGTCTCTCAATCTCCCGTTGGAGAGCCGCGAGCTTCGCCATACTTGCGTTCTGTGATGTTGTCATTTCTTGTGCTCAAGGAGCCGATTCTGAGAACTCACGGCAGTGTGCCTCCCCGAGATGTCATCCGATTTGCGCCCAGAGATGTTATTCTGAGCTAGTCCTTCCGAGATGTATCCAGTCTGCAGTCAGAGATCATATTCTGAGTATTCACAGCAGCCGTAGCCTCTCCAAGATCTTATCCGTGCTGACTCAATGAGCCCATTTTGAGAAACTCACGCCTCTCCCATCGTTCCAATCGCAGCGGGCAGCCTTGTGGGGGTTTGAACAGCCGGTTCTGCTTTCTTAATTCTTCGATAAGTCAGGGCCAAGCCAGCTCCGAACAGCCAGAACCCTGTTACCATGGTTCCGAATAGGTAGATATCTTCAGCACTCAGGCTCACCCAAGCCCAAACTTCTCGTTGAGAAAGGGGTGTCAATTGCATTTAGGGACCAGTTGAGTACTTCCGCTCCTGGCCGCCACCCAACTCACATTGCACCCGACCGCTACAGTGCCTCCTGCGGGTGGTGGGCCTGCAGGAAGATGGACCCATGTCCCTTTTTCGGGCTGTGCCCGGCCTCTTTATTAGGTTAGCCACTGCTCCTCCACATCGAAAGGAGCCAGTTGAGGTGGTTCGGGCATCTGAACAAGGATGCCCCTGTGGTGGCTACCGCGGTCCACGTTCGTACTGTTTTTACAGATGGTTTTTGTCTTTGAATTAGAGGTTTATAAGCAGGGATCAGGGACAGAGAGAGATGGTCAGAGAGTCCAAGATGAGCTGTTTATTAATTGAGCGCTGGAGTAGCTCCATGGCTGACTTAGCATTAGCTTGCGGCGGAACATAAACTGCTATTATTGTGACCGCTGTGAGCTCTCTCGGCAAGTAGAAGGGTCTACACCGAACTATCATGTACTCTATGTCTGGGCAGCAGTGGACGACTTTAACTGTGGTGTTGGTACACCAGTTATTGTTCACATACCCTAGCAGAAGAGGTTAAAACTTCTGAAATACTTTCTGCAGCTTTATGGAGTGACTCATTCTTTCATTCATCTGTGTCACGATAGATTTTCATGTGTTAATCACAACAGTGGTTTCATTTTCTCTCTCCTGTTTATCAGATGCCCACTCCTTAGTCTTTCTCACACAGAAAAGCCCTCTGGATGTTTGATCCTGCAGAAAAGATTAAGATTAAAGGATCATTTAAAGAAGAAAAACCATCTCAGTCAGACCAGCTCACACAAGGCTCCAGTTCTTTTCTTTTTAACCTTGCATAGTGGTGTTAAGTCAGTCAACTCTTGTCAGCTTTTACCAGTCCAGTCAGTTCCTAATTTTTCATTCATTACTGATAGTAGAATCTCCTGTCGCATTAGGTTTCCACCGTCAGCAATATGACGCCATTTCAAAAAGAAAAAGAAGAATTTAGACTGGATTACCTTAATTTAATTTTGAAAAAAATTCACTTTGTGACCGTTCCCAACAACATGTTGTGTAGCGCTTTCTGTTCAAATCGTTCAGATCTGCTTAAATGACAGAGATGTTATTTCACTGCAGGGCAACCTGCAAGTGGCGAATAAAGCTTTGATTGATTGATTGATTAACAGTGCATATTACACCGAGTGGTTTGTTTGAGCGTTTTATCAGATATATTGAGTCCCCGAAACTTCCTGTTGTCTCATGGTACAGAAAAACCCCAATCTATTAACCACCTTTAGGGTTGTTGATCATTTTTCCACTTTCTTAGAATTCGTTTCAATATGCAGATGAGAACGAGACTTAAAGCAGGGTGATCGGACCGATCATTCAGACATCTTCTGAAACATCAGGATCATCAGGTCTACAGTGAAGTCAGCATGAAGACTCTCAGCCTGACAGTGGGACTGCTGCTCGTGCTGTTCACCGTTTACCACAGCGATGCCACACGTAAGTCTGCTTCTTGTACTTGTGTTAGATCAGTTTTTGAATTTCTGTCTTTCTCTTCATTCAGACACAGAGTGAGACAGAGCGAGGACATCAAACTCATATAAGTTCATGGTCATGAAGACCAGTGTTGATCTCAAGTGGGCTGGAAGTTCTTACCTGTAATTTTATCACTCTTCAAAGTCAGACTGAATCCTTGCGGAAAAAGTGTGGTCACATGTCCGGCATGTCCTTTATTGAGACAGATTTTTTTCCTTAAATTTGTTTTTGTATCTTCTATCTATTTCTATCTTTCATGTCTTTGCTCAATAATCTGCCTCCAAGACATAAAATGAGAGCCTTCAAATGGTATCTTTCATTAAGATATAACAAATTGTATTTTGTTACCCGATGAGCATTAATCTTAATTATATCTGATATGTTGGAGAAGTCATTAGAAGCAGATGCAGCACTGAGTAATCCCTGTTTTTCTGTTACAGCTAAGGCAATGATTACTCCTGACTCTTGCTGTTTTCACTTCTTTGACAAACGGATCCCAAAGGCGAACATCGTCTCCATCGTGAAAACTCACAGTCAGTGCCCCACACCAGCATTTGTGTAAGTTTGTCTTTCACTGTCTCTTTGATACAATCACTAATGTTTGCCAATTCATTTATGATCGTCCACACTGAAGGTGTAACTCTTTTATTAACAGTAAAATCTGTAAAAATAAGAGCAAAATAATGATACTGATTTTTCTACAGGATCAAGACACCCAGAGGGCTTTTCTGTGTGAAACAGACTGCAGAGTGGGCAATGGAACAATTTGTGAAACAAGAGAGAGAGTACATTCCCCCTGTACCTCAAGAGCCAACTGGGCGTCCCAGCTCTCTTAACACAGAGGGGAGTCACCATGAATCAAAGTTAAGTAATAATAAAGGATCAACAGTGACTGAAGAACATCAAGACAAACTGACAAGTTTTTGTTGGATCTGCTTGAAATGACAGGATGTGTGCTGTAAAACACACAGACAATCTAAAGTATAGTGATTACTCATCACACAAACATTTAAATAGAAATTAAAATTTTAAACAATTTATTTTCTTGTCATTGATAAGTGATTGCAGCTTTACTGTTTGTTTTTATTGCTCTATAAAACTCTGAAATCATCCAGAAATGCTGCAAATATTTGACTTATTAAAATATCATGTGTTTTCTGACTGTATAAAAAGAAGTGCACACATTGGGACTTATAGCACAACTTTTCAACTGTAATATTAACCACGGGTCACTGAGCAGCCTCCAGTATGTACACAATATATATGGATTACCATCATAAACAAATCCATACAGGTAGTATGCCATATGATGAAGACGTAAGCTTTGTGTCCTTTGCTATAAATGCAGTCTGAAAAACTAAAACATTTAAGAAAACTACAAGGGAATTAAAGAGTCTTTCTTCAGGTGTACATAGAGCATTATTAATACAATCATTATAATATGAAAAAGAAACAAGTCTGGAAATTTTTCAATTCAGAATTTTTATCAGTGAATTTGTAGCAATGAGCAGCAGAAAGCTGTCTGGACACTTTAACTCTGAAGGTTTGAAATCCAAAATGGAAAAAGTAGCTCATGCTATAAGGTGTAAACAGATTTTAAGTTTCCTGTCACAAATGTGGGCACGTCTAACATTCAGACCGATGAACACACAGAGAGCAACTGTGAGTTCAGCATATTTCCCGAGGAAACTTTGGCATGCAGCCTGGAGCAGCCAGGGACCTGTTTGTCTCTGAGATACAGACAGGTAAACCCAACTGTTTAATAAATGGATCAGTGGTACCAGCAGTCTGCATGCCTACATGATTTATTGTGGGCCGATCTGACAGTTCTCAATGAGATGGTTTTTCTTCGGCCCCCCCGTTTCAGCACATCCTATTCCTCCTTTACTGCCTCTTTAATACAAAAACTAATGCAGTGGTGTCCAAACCCAGGCCTGAAGGGCCGGTATCCTGCAGGTTTTAGATGTGTCCTTGATCCAAAACAGCTGATTTAAATGGGTAAATTACCTTCTCAACATGTCTTGAAGTTCTCCAGAGGCCTGCTAATGAACTAATCATTTGATTCAGGTGCGCTGACCCAGGGTGAAATTTAAAACCTGCAGGACACTGGCCATTGAAGCCTGGAGTTGGCCAAGCCTGCACTGTTTGCCACAGTAATGTGTTATCCTCCACAGTGAAGCTGTAACTCCTCTATTAACAGAAAAATATGTGAATGAAGTCAGGATATTTATTTTATTTTTTGCACCAATTTAATTTTTTGAGTTTACAATCATAATATCAGTTTGATAACTTGGGTATAATGTTGAATGAAAAATTTCAGTAGTAATCCATCCATTCGTTCTCTTCTGTTTATCTATTCAGTGCTGGGGGGAGGGGCTGCCTTTAGTTATTATGGACAAAAGTATTGGGACATACTGGTCCTCTATGATTAATACTTCAAAAGAAATCCATACACACGATTAGAGTTCTAGCATAACTTTTTCAACTTTAATTTTAACCATGTACAGTTAGAGACAGAACACATGAGGAAACAAAGAGGAGAAGCAGAAAACTGTTTGTATATGTAAATATATATAAAGAAAATATTACAAAACATAAGAAGAAAAAAGTATCTAACATGTTGTTATTGGATGGGTGAGTCGTTCCCAAGCATTTCAAAGTAAAATTCCATCACTTTCTTGAACTTGTAGGACCAGAGAATTCAACAGAAGGGCCCTGAGAAGGCGCGCTCATTGGCAAAGATGCAAACAGTTTATATGCGATCATATAGATGTATGGAAATGTTTCTAGGGCGAGTTTTACGCTCCAAGTTCTGTTCTAAGTACAAATTGTGGTTCATTCCAGACATATATTTATATATAAAAAAGAATAATCAAATACAAACAAAGAGGAAAAAACAGCCACCGAGCAGCCTCCAGTATGTACACAATATATAAGCATTACCATCATAAACAAATCAATATGGTAATATGAAATATGCTTAAGTATAAGCTTCGTCCCTTTTGCTCTAAATGCAGTTGGAGAAACTACCATATTTTTCGGACCAAAAGGTGAACTGTCGACGAACGGTAAGGCGCACCGGATTATAAGGCGCTTCTTCTCCTGACTGAAGTTTGGTCTGTTTACAGCATCCTGCCATGCCATTGCATTTATTCCTAACCATCGGGAACCCTCAAGTTAACTTATCGAGTGGAAAAAAGTTAACGTTCATCCTCCAGCTTCACTGTTTATGTTACGCTAACATAGCTCACTAGCAATCACGTAGCACATCATTATATACCAGCTAGTCCAACTTCAGTAACCCTACAAACGTCACTGCTGTTTAGTTTTCTCTCTTTGTTTATGTTGGGAGTGTAAGCAGAGCTGTAGGTTTTAATTTCCTCAGAAATCTCTGTCAGAACATGGTTCCTGCTAACATCTAACTACGGTAAATTTAATAAATTGTTTTCATGGATGCCTGGATGCTAAACTTAATTGTTACACGTGGTAAAGCAACAACGCTGATCATTAATTTATTAAAGATGAAATAATTTAGGCTGTTTTAACTCTCAGTGATCTCGCAGTGTTCGTTTGACTTTGGGACCTGAAGTAGACGGAGTTTAGGACCCAGATTACTCCGTGAGGCTCCTGATTATGGTAGCTGTAATGCTCTGACAATCCATTAAAGGTGCGGGTTCCTAGCTTACCACAGTCATACTAAAACATATTTTGACAGATATTTGAGCGCCGTCTACCACATAAAATCAGCTCGAGGTCAGTGAGCACAACCAGAATTCACCGGATTATAAGGTGCATTGTTGATTTTTGATAAAAATTAAACATTAAAGGATTTTAAGTGTGCCTTATAGTGCGAAAAATACGGTAATCTAAATGTAGATGACCACGGCAATACCGACGACATGAACATGCTTTGCAGCATACTTTATTTTATTACTTCTCAAACGCATGGTTGCTGTTACAAAGACACAGCTGCAGCTCTCCTGCTGCCAGATCAACATACCAAGAACCCCAATCACAGGAACCAGTACAGATTTTAAGTGGACGGGGAATGACTGCGGATGCCGTGCAGGTGTCCACCCTCCCTGCACGGCACCGCAAACCACGCCTAGCCACACTAAAACATTTAAGAAAACTACAAGGGAATTAAAGAGTCTTTCTTCAACCGTATATAGAGTATTAATATAATCGTCATATGAAAATAAAACATGACAACTCTGGGAAAGCTCCTGAACATGTCATCTATATAACCTGTTTAACAGAGGGCTGGCGTTTTGTTGCGTGCACAAGCTGTTTGGAACATATACATATATAATAATCTAAAATAAAGCCAAACACAAAGTTTTGGCTGTTTTTGGCAAACGTCTTCGTAAAAGGAAGGTGAAAGGAAGATTTCAGCTTTCTGATGAGTCGTCCCTTTGGTGGTTGGACCCAAAAGGAAAAATGTCACAGAATCGTGAACATCAGGGTTTCGGGTCTAAGACAACATCCATCACTCACGTTACAATATAAAACATCTTTATTAGCACTGTAACCTGTAAAGTTTTCAGACACCGATCAGGCTTTTTGCATATTGTCGTTTATTCAAAAATAGTTAACACACACTGCAATGACGATATCTTGGCTGCTGTGACACACATGACTTCCTCCCCTCCAGACTGCAAGCTTTAGATCCGAACACGTCCTCAGACAAAACATTTAGTAAAGAAACTCCTGCAGCACGATCCAATCTGAAGGCCCGGTCCACCGACAGCCACAAATCTGGCAAATCTTTCAAAATAAATCTCTGTATTTGTACCTGGACACTAAAATTTTGAAGGTACAGAGTCCAAAATAGAGAGTAGTTTTTGCTAGGAAGCTGTTAACAGATATTTAAGTTTTCTGTCACAAAGGAGAGCGGCCTTTATGTTTGTAGGTCACTGAATATATAATAACACTGCTAAATGACCTCAAAATGACTTTTTTTGGGTGACTTAAAAGAAAACAAGAAGTATTAAAAGATGCATTTGGAACAGGAGAAAAGTGTATTTACTAATAAAGCTATTCAAAGTACAGGAGGCAAATTTTAATAGATTCGTTTTAATTTGTAATTTCTATATTACTCAGATGCATTTGCTCATGTTAAAAATGTGTTTTGCTTGTTTTGTGTGTCTGACGAGATAAAGTTCTTTAACTTAAAACATGTAATTGCTAACACGTGAACGAGCTCTGGAATGTAAACCAACTCTGCATCGTTTTATTTTTACTTAAAAGCTAAAAAACTACACTTTTATTCTAAGATTTTTTTTAATTGGACAAAGTAATTTTATTGCAGGGCTGAATTTGCTAATGAGAAAAGTCTGAGAAGCACTTTTACTAAAATATTATTTAAAACATGTATTTAGTGATGGGAGATGTGTTGTGATCACGCTCCATTTCAAACAGCTACTAATGTTAACAGGTACCTAACAATCACAGTTCACCTTCACACTGTCTTTATTGAACGGCACACGGGAACGAGCCAGTATTTCAGTAAAATGCTGCCGGGACGTTTTCAGGCAGTCAAGCATGTTAGCTTGAACGCTATGCTAGCGTGACCAGTTTAGTTTTTGGCAGTTTGCGGTGAGACCGGGCCTCCGCTCCACCTGACCTCTCTCCTCAGACCCAGAATCATTCAGTTGCCTTCCCTCACGTACACTTTACCTTCTCCTCACAGCTTTAGTGTGCACACGCCTGTTAAATCTTTAGAACAGTAAAAGAAAGAGTTGGTATATCTGCAGATCTATGAATACTTAGCGAACATACAACTACTACTTGTGAACGATGGCTATGCATGGTCCCTGCCATGTGTTAACGCCGCACTGAAAACTCAGAGGAACTCAAACTTCTCCTTGTCAGGAAATATAGGAAAATAGAATTTCACAAACACATGCATTCCCCATGGAAACAGACAGGTTTAAAGAGATACAGTAAAACCCTGCAGAGAGACGAGCGTGTGAGCTGTTTTGTGTGTGTGTGTGTGTGTGTGTGTGTGTGTGTGTGTACATATATATGTGTGTGTGTAAATGGCTTCCACAGAGAGTTGTTATGCCATGTGTTATGTTCTGTTGTGTGTTCTGAGGACCACGTTACAATGTGAACTTCAGACAGGATCAAAGGAAACAAGTTTGGAGCGAGCAGTCGCGTCTCTCTTCAGAAGATCTTTCCTTTCTTCTTGTTCTTCTCCATCGTCCTGTGAGCAGAGAATGAGAACACGAGATCAAGTCAACAGAAACAAAAACGCAAGCTTCAGACTTTATTAGTGAAATGTGGATATATGCCATATTTAATTATTATTTCTCTCCATTTTCCATTTTGTTTGATTTTTATTTTAAATGTCTGAATAATGAAGAGGCCTAAAACTAGTAAAACTAACTCCACATTTGTTCTAATGAATTTGTCTGTGTCCAGCATTAAAAAAAATTAAGCCTCAATACTTTTATATAACACTGAACTAAAAAACTTGAGCTTTAAAGTTCAAGTGCTGCTTTTTTCGAGTAAGAATCCATAAATTAAATAAGCAAGATTTCAAGTGTGGTTCAATAATCAAATACACAATCTGTAATGTTGCAAGACCAGACCACATGGTAAATGGCCTGTATTTGTATAGCGCTTTTCTAGTCTCTAAGGACCCCAAAGCGCTTTACACAACCTGTCATCCACCCATTCACACACACATTCACACACATGATCTGTGATCGCTGGACTAAAAAGACGTGGCTCAGAGCGTTAACCTTCGGTGACGGTGTCGGGTCAGATGTGAGTGTTACTCACTTGGATGCGTCCAGCTTCTGCTGCTCGAGGATTCTCTGCTGAGCCTCCCAGTTGGCCTTCTCCTCCTCAAACACTCGCCTCTTCTCCTCCAGCTCTTTGTACTGCGCCTCCAGGTTCCTCTTCATCTGTTCGTGGCGTCGCTCCAGCTGAAGGTCGAAACATTTGACAGAGACGGGAAAGGAAAATGAGCGACGGTAGCTTCTAAAGCTCCAGGATGGAAAGAGTCGATCACAGCTGTCACAGGAGGCTCAAGTAAAAGATCCAAGTGAGCTGCAGAGCACGGAGCTCTCAGCACTAGTGTAGTAAACACCCAGGTAATAACAATTCACAACGGTCAGCTAATCACAATCAAGAATGCTAATTGGTCATGTTATAAATAAAAATATAAACCTACTAGAAAGTTTTAAGAATACAAGTAATAATAATAATAATAATAATAATAATAATAATAATATTACAATTATGTAGTTATGTGTACATGGTTTCTCAAACTAACCTCAGCCTCTGAGTCCTTCAGTTTCTGCTTCTTCTCCTTAACCTTCATCTCAAACACCTGTTCCATTTCTGCCTCCATCTTCTTCATTTTCATCACATGCTCCCTGCGCTCCTCCTCCATCTGAGCTAGGGGACTCCTGCAGAAACAGAAAGAGGTTAGAGGCTTGATGTTGTTTAATGTTGTTCCTCAGCCCTTAGAGCGGTAAACTCCTCCACTCGCAGAGAAGCTGCTGCACTTCTGTGCATGACTAATGAATTTTTATGAAACAAAGAGCAAAGACAAATGAAGCCAATTTAGTTTCTCTTGAGTTGTTAGCCTGAGACTCTTTTTATGCTGGAGTAATAATGAGAAAAGGTAAAGATATACTTTCTTTCTGTTCCTATCATATACAGAATTACTGTGACAACAGCTGCTTCCACATCTGTAGCAGTTTGCTCTGTGCCCTTACCAGTGTTGGGTAAGTTACTTTAAATTAGTAACATTACTAGTTACTTCTATCAAAAGTAACTCCGTTAATTCAAGTTACTCGTTACTTTCAGAGTAACTAGTTACTAGGGAAAGTAACTTTGGTTTTACTCAGAATTCTCTTGTTAATGTGTTGCTTCCATAACTTTGCCAGTCTTCTAGCTTGCTTACTTGCCACAAGTGCACTGTGCCACCTACCAATAGCAAGGAAAAGATAATGTGCATATTTCCACGAGGCAAATCAGCCTGGGCATTTTGACTAGAGACTGGCCCACCATTATAGTAAAAATCATAAAGCCTTTGAATGAAAATAAACGCTGTTGTGACAGTGATGTTCACTGTTCTGATGGTATATATGTATCAATCTATCAATCATTTGTTGTAAGACTCAGATAATTATTTTTTAAAAGCTAGATATTTTAAATGAGAATAAGAAAGAAAAGCATTTCTTTGTGCCCCCCTCTCCCTGTTAATGCCCTACATGCCCCCCTGGCAACACTTTGCTAGACCCGCCCCTGCACAGTTACCAGCTGTCAGCTACATGAAAAAGGATCCTGGTGTTATTTGTCTCTCAGAAACAGTTCATAACTTCCCTTCAACTCATTCATGTCACCTAAAAGGTAAACCTGTTTCTCAATCACCTGTTCAGCTCTGATGAACAGCTGTATAGAAACTCCGTCATGGTAGCTAGTACGCAGTACGAAAAAGTCAGCATAACGAAAATAAACTCCACCTATATCTGACCCATATAGACTGCAGGTCATAACTTTTTACCTGAAGTTCAGTTCACCTGACACTCGGGTCTCTCCTCCACTTGCTAATGTTACTGAATCTGTGGAAGCTCTGCGATAGCCACCAATCTAAATCCCAGTAACAACGTGTTCCTGATTTTGGCATAATAACTAGTTACCGTGCTCGTTACCACAATAATAACGTAGTTACTGTAACGCGTTACTTAATAAAGCGTTAGTCCCAACACTGGCCCTTACAGACTGATGGTCTATTTCTGGCTGGGCCTTACTTGGTGAGCTGTCCCTTGGTCTTGGAGGTGTCCACACCATTACACGTGACAGCAGCAAGTTTCTTACTGCGGTAGTTCTCGTAGTGGACATTGTTGGTGACGTCCTTCAGATCCTGCATATGGGTCCTATGGAAGGGGGAGAAAAGAAGAAGAGACGTCTTAAATATAAAGAGATCAAACTGAAAAAACTTTTTCACAGGACTATATCATCCTGTGCTTTGAACCACTATAGCATTCTGTTGTAGATTTGCTGCTGTACTTGGGATCATTTCCTGATATATGACTCAATTTAGGCCAAGCTTCAGCTGTCAGGCAGACTCTGGAACACTTTGGTATACAAATCATCGACAACTCGATGAAGCCCAAATCATCAGCCCTCCACCACCGTGCTGACGGTTGTATGAGGCGTTTGGGCCGACACACCGTTTGGTTTTTGCTAAAGGTGTCGCTGTGAATTATACAGAAGTCTAAGCCGTACTGCCACGCTCTTTCGAGAGCAAAAAGGTTGTCTCCTGACAACCCTTAGACACAAATCGTACTTGTTCGGTCTTTTCCCCAATTGTACTGTAATGAACTTTAATGTTTAACTTTCTAACTGAGGCCTGTATATTGAGATAGCACTCCTGTTTCTCTAGTTTCTCTGAGTATTGCACAGTCTGAGCTTGGGCTGAATTTGCTGGGACGTCGACTCGCGAGAAGACTGTGGCATTATTCAGTACACGCGAATTCTCAAGACCAGCAACCTACCAAAACTTCTGCTTTTATAGAGGTGCTCACACTTGCTGATGACTTAATTAAGTGCATTTGAGTACCAGCACCTGGCTGTAAAATTTTTTTTTATTTTAAATGGCTTTAAATTTGACATGTACATACTCTGGTTAAGGTGTAATGAAAAATTAGATCACCGAATAAGTTTCAAATTTACACAAACTGCAGATCTCTTCATTCACACACCAGGAGGAGCTGCAGAAAGATATTTAAACAGTTGCTACATCCACACAGCTGATCCAGTCTATATCCAGTCTAAAGTAGAGTCAGAGGATAATTCTGGCTTCTAGTGGCCACTGTGGATCTTACAAACTCTATATAACATTGCATTTGTCAAAGTGAATCTGGGGAGTAAATTGTGCACCTGATCAGCATGTTGCGCAGCACAGTGAAGTCGCAGTGTTCCCCATTCTCGACTGAAACACACAGGAAGTGAGAGGAAAACAGAGGGAGAGAGAGACAAAGATCAGAATCATTACAAATGAAGAGTTCTCACTGTAACAATCACAGTAATTATCACTATGTCTTAAGCTAGAAATGAATCTCAAGCATCATTATCTACATATTTTTACACTCCATGGCTGTCTAACTGCTGAGTAACTGAGTAATCAGCTGTCACCCTGATATGATGATACAGAAGCAGTCCCAGCAGAATGTCATCAAATTAAGTGTGTTATTATATCAAACATATTCAGTACAGTGATACAGTGAAAAAAAGATTAAAACTATTAATACAAATACACACAAACAGATGCAACATGTTGTAAAGTTCATTCACCCAGCGGTTACAGAGGGAGGGGTACACGGACAGCGAGGCATTTTTCAGGCGTACTCGGTTTAAAAGGGGGAGAAATAAAGGTGTGGTAAAGTATCAGTAGAAGTGGCAGACTGATTTAAAAAAACAAAACAAAACAAAAAACAAAGGGTGGGAAGATATCAGGCCATGATCACATAGGATGTAGATGCTCCAACTACAGATACTTCCACATCACATACTCTGTATTGCAAATTTAATGCCTGAAAATTTTGCTTTTACATTTTTTCCCACTATTAACTACCTAGCAGTGGGTAGGTGCTACCGCCTCGTACTGACTGCTACTTTGTCCCTTTCTGCTCCGTACTGAAGACGGCAAGCATGGAGGATGGAAAGTGTGGAGAAACCTCTGAACGTTATGAGCCCACCATCCTGGGACCTGTAGTGGGCTTTATCTGAGACACAGACACTCTGTTTAACCCTAAAGTCTTACATCTAAGTGATTAGCAAATCATCAGCACTCAAAGCTTCATCTCTGCTGCTGCGGCTGGAAGTGAGATGGGCTATGAGAGCGAACTGCAAGAGTAATCCTGCAAACCAAAGAAATAATCTGAAAGACGCCAAATATGCAGGATTTAGTGTTAACTCTCTGTGGGTACATCACTACGAACAGGCATCTTCACATTTAGTCTGCCTCCTATCTGACCACAGCCTTTTACAAACGGACCCAGAGACACCACGCAGCTAGAACAAACTACAGCTCCTGGTCAAAAACAGCAAACATAAGTGATGTCATTTCGACATGGTACAGTTAGATGACTGTGAGTTTCAGCTCAACAACAAAAGACAAGGTTACGAGGTCAGATGGGATTCTGGAAAAGAACTGCAGATAAACTGCTGCTGAAGATGTATATGGTAGATCTCCAAGCCTCCTCTTCATCAAACGTGCTGCTCCTTTATTGGCTCGCCTTCACCCCACTTCGCAGTCAATCATCATCAGGGGAGTGAACAAGGAGGACACCTTACCATTGATGAAACTTAAGCAGTCCCGCCTCTTGGCCTCCCAAGCCAGCCATTGACCTCCTGTCTCTTCTAGAGGAGGGAGCTCTGACGGAGGGGAGGGGTACGGTTTTTCAGTTACTGTCTGCGCCCAGCAGGGGGCTAAATCTGGGTCTGGAGCAGCTGGGTTTACGGCTCACACTTGGCCCATAACAGGCCTGCTTTTTGGCCCAGATTCAGCCCAGATTTGGCCCTGATCAACACCAAAACCTGCATGTGTCCAAGCTGACTGGCTAAAGAGCGCAGGGCTTGTAGAGGGAGTGTGGCGGTTGAAAGGAGCAGGGTGTTATATGAAGTTCTCTGCATGACCAGTTGGGGGCGAAAGTCTCAGAGAGGGGACAAGTAGAGGAGCTACGTGGGATCAAAGGTCATAGGAAAAAAATAAAACAATTGCAATTGATTCGTTTTATTATTGATGAATGGCAGAAAACACCTGATGCATATTGTAGATTTTTATGATAATTCGTGTGATTTTTGTTCTTTATTAGTCAATCAGAATATGATGGATGTTAACAGTGCATCAGGTATTTTGAGCCTGAGTGCTCTGTCTAATTGGAATGTTTATTTAGGCCATGATGATGAACTGCATTGGCTTAATGAAACAAGAGCAAACAACCTTTAATCTCCAACATGCATTAAGTGTGTGTGCAAACACGTTCACAGCCTTAGATTAAAATTCCAAGTACGCTAATGAGTGAGAGTTCATGATACCAAGCCACATGTTACCTTAATGACTTAAATAAGCTGCTACATGCCCTTCTGCAAATTTCTAACTCTCTATTATCTGCTCATGAACCTATAAGCAATGTGTTATAATGGTGGCTCCCAGTCCTTGTTCCGATGATACAATAAGGCCTGCAGACAATCCTCAGCCCACACCAGCCATTTCATCTCTTAGTGAAAGGAACCTTGTGGTGAAGACTCAGCAGTTTGTTTGACACCATCGGAGCAAAGACGGAAACCACAGTGTTAGAGTGATGTTTCGATTACAGCTGGAGCTTCAGCACCAAACAGCCTCTAGTTTTCTCCATGATTATTCACAGCATCAGACCTGGGACAAAGCTTTACATCTGCTGGTAGATTTGAAAGGAAATTGAGAGGAAATATCTTTAAATGCATCATAAAGTAGGTTGTGGTTACTTTGACCAATAGACTGGTCAATATTTAGAGTAGAGTGGGATCTGGGAACATATGAGTATCTTTAAAAAAAGGAACTTGGTGTCATAAGAAACACAAGCAGTCAGTCATATGAGCTTTAAACCTGTGGTTTCTAACATTTACTTCTAGCAGAGTGTTTTCAATATAACGTTTAGCTTGTATGAGAACTTGTCTCATACAGGGAGAAAGAAAAATGCCCTGTTTGCATTATACTGAACCTAAAAATGCTTTTCATTGACTTAATGAACAATGTCCTTAGCATGGAGCTGAAGCTGCTTTGGAATGAATCTGTGTGTTACCATTGCTGGTTACCACACGATTTACACTGACATTAATTGACGATAAGATAACCTTAACAGTTCCAAGGAAGCTGACTCCAATACTTAACCATAGTTTCGGTTTAGAATTCACACCTTTACCACAGCAGAAAGTCCTGGACTTTGTCTGCTTGGTTTCAGAATTCATTTGGAACCAGACCTTAATCATATCTTCACATTTTTTAAAGGCTCAGGGTTTGAGATTTCAGAAATCTGTAAGTTTATTGCAAACCAAACTGTGCAGTATAGGTCCACCAGACCTAGGTTCACTAGAGTGTCAATTATGTAGCCTATACAATTATAATACCTAGTAAATCATAGGCTTTGATGCCATTCATCCATTTTCCGCCACTTTTCCAGTTCAGGATTACACTTGGACTGGAGTCCATCTCAGATTTCATAGGGTGAGAGAGGGGGTACATATTGGAGAAGTTGCCAGTCTGTCGCAGGCTAATACACAGAGACAGACAAGCATTCATACTTAAAGTCACACCCAAAGGTGATTTATGCTGTCTCTGGACTATGCGAGGAAGCTGAGGCACTCACACAGACCCCATTAAGGCATGAGGAGAACATGCAAACTATACAGGAAGGCCTCAGCCAGCTGGTGGATTTGAATCCAGGACATTTTTGCTGTGAAGTGACAGTGCTAAGCACTGCAGCCCCATGCTGCCAGGCCACGACGGCTGGAGGGTGCAGAAAACCGAAAACGTCTGCCAACTCAACTAAAGTTGGCATCCCAGACATTTGGTTTTGCACGTGTTGCTCCATCTGTTCTGTCTGGGTTGGTTATGTTTTCCCCACAACAGTCTTACTAATTAGCATCTCATTTAATGCTTCTTTGTTATGGATGTAAATAGGTTATGCCAGCAGCCAAACTGTGATATGGCAATCTTAAAAATTAAACACTGTCGGATTTGCTAGGCCAAGGGCCCAAGGCCATCACATCGCACAATGCAGGACTATCACTTCTGAGCCACGACCAAAGACCTTGTTGTGCATCCTTTAAGCAGGTCATCTTTTGCCTTCATAGTGCATACCCGACTTTGGTTCAGCATATTTTAAAGTCAGGTATACTTATTTGAGCCTGATTGCAAATAAAGTGGTTTAGAGAACCTGGGTAAGCATAATCTTTTCAAAATGAGCCCAATCATCTCACCGTTTGTGTTTCTTAACTTGCTAAATGTCACACTGTTCCCAGATTTTAGTAATTATGTTGGGGCAACAACAACTGATTAATGGATACAATATATAGTCAAAAATATCACAATGATTTAAGTAGTAATTAATTTAAATTATGTTCCATTTTTAAAGTTGGATTTCAAATTCTGAGATCAGATAACATAAATAATCAGTCATGCGACTCCCTGGTAGATCACTAGACCTCTTGCCCCATGTTAATAACTAGCATACAGCATGATTATGAACACTCAAAGTGACATAATAAGGCTTATGTAGCCTTGCTCATCTGACTTAAGTCAGTCTGGATCAAGAATTTCAAAATCATTTTACATTGTGGGCCACATGCAGCCAACTTTGGGCTTCTGTTGACCGGACCAATGAAACTCCAGTTTCTGTGTTTTGTTAGTGGCCATTGGGGAGACTGTTATCAATAGAAAAAGGTGCAAGACTTGTGAAAATGCAGATACGTCCAACATTTAAGTCTTTCTTTACATTTTCCAAAGCCATCCAATTGGTGGGAATGGAGTCTTTGCCAGGCTGATTCTGGCCCCCAAGCCTTATATTTGATGCCCCCGGTCTCAATTATTTTGTGTTTAAAGCAATCTGCTTGCTGGCCATTATTTTGCTAGTGGACATTCTAGATTGCAGGTGCTTGTATAACCCTCTTGTAGATTTCCCACTCAAAATGTTTGAGTGAAACAAGCACTGTTGGTGTCATCTTTCTCCTTCATTACACTGCCCTGAAGTTAACATTAGAAACATTCCTGATCTGTTGAATGATAAGGTGAGTGAGTGAGTGAGTGAGTGAGATATTTAGTTTTAATTCTTTCCTCGACAATGTTCTCAGATTTTTGGGGGGTTCCAAATACCAAAAAACCCTAAAACTGTAAATGTGTTAGTTCATATAACTGGCTCACTGTAGGGTCTGATATGAATGTCTTACAGATTCTTTAAGTGGGTATCTCTAAGTTTCTATCAAGAACCAGGTTGCTTTTTCTAGAGGCTAATTCAGACTAAGTATTAACAAAGAGCGTAGGGGCGAGAGTCTACCAGGAACACATGAATGTGTTTGGTGGGTGTTTCAAAATAATTGTCAACATTTCTTTTTGTGCTTTCAAAATAAGGTGAGTGTTTGGAAGATATTAAGAAAGCCCAAGTCTGATTAGAGAATTGGTTTGACCATCAGCCTAATGATGAGAGAGCACAGCAACAGAAAAGTGGAAGGAAAGGAGGAATGGGCAGATACTGGCAGGAGGGAGGAGGGGATATACTTTAGGGAAGGAAGAGTGGGGGAGAAAAATGAGGCTGAAATAAAGTGAAAGATGGCTTTGTTTACCAAAAATGCCCTCTGTCAGTCATGGAACAGAATAGACAAAGAAAAAAAAAAAGAAAAGAAAAAAAGAGAGAAAAGAATGAAATAGTGAAAGACTGATAAACGGTCAACCACAGAGAATAAAACTGTATATTACTTTATATATAAATATATATAGTGAGAAAGATATATGTACAGCAAATTACCTTCCAGAACACAAATCAAAGTGAACAAGCCAGTAAGAGCAAGAAGAGTTCATTGTGGCTATCGGTGACACCCCAAATTACACCTATTCCTCCTTTTCCAGAATCCCTATGGGGTCTAACACTAGCAAAAGGAGTTGTGGTTTTGTGTGTGTACTGAAGGGAGGAGAGGTAGGTGTACAAGGTAAGAATGTAGAAACAACCAACCAGATAACCTTTTACTTGTCAAAATGTAATTGGGATCCCAACAGATTCAAGTACATTCACACAGTCCTGGCAGTATGTGTGACTTCATGTATATGCAGTTCTGGGGGTAGTGTACAAAGTCTTGTATTAACAATGTATTAATCAGAGTTTAAAACCCTGCAAAACCAAATTATAATTGATGTATTAAAGACAGCCCAAACCTTCACTTCTACATAAATGCTTAACAGGACCTGGACTTCATTGCCGTTCAATCTACAGGAGTTGTTTGCAATGACAGAGAATATAAAAGTCCCAGTTTTATCCCTAGGGTTTTGGAAAGTACAACTCTAAGAACAATTAGACTCTAGTGGGGAAAAAAAACAACAAACTGGTTCCTCTGGTGGAAAAACAAGTAGAAAAAGTTCTTAGACTCCAGAGCAACGTGTGGTCAGAATGTGGCTATATGTGGACTTGTTGTTGTGTCTGATGAAGCAAAGCCGTGGTTTGAGCAAGGTCCAAGGGTTGGCAGTGAACACACTTTTTGCTGATCTCCCAGGCACTTCCCATTGGTAGGTTAATTGATGATATAATGTCTTCTATGAATGGTGAAAAATCTTCATTAGAGCTAGTTGATACTGCTGTTGACAAACAGGTCTCATCTTATTGGAGGCGTTTTGGCTACTCAATGGCCCCCAACTTAGTGGATGAAGTTGGTCCTAGAGGTTAAGTCTGAGTCTTGAAGATTCCAGTTGATACTCAGGTACAAAAGACCCAAACCTGACTAGGTCTCAAGTCTACTCTAACTGGGTTGGGAGGGATCTTGTTTGTGTGTCAGTTTGATCAATGCCACAGGGTTCCTTTCAGCTCACAAAAGGTACTATTCTTTTATTTATAGTTTGCAGGAGGTGGAAACAAGAGCTTTAGTGATTAGCAAAGTTCTTAGAAAGGCAAAGGCTTTTAAGAAAGACCTCTCTAAGAAATTTTCACATTACACAACGTGATATTTTGTCTTTTATGGGTTGCATTTGATCATTTATGAACAGATTTCCTTGTTTACATTTTGACAAGTCGTTGTGTTAGCTGGTAGTTAACACACTGAGTAGGTACAGGGGGTTGTTGTGGAGAACATGCACCGTGTTCCACACTCAGAAATATCATGCTTCATCCATTCCAAAAATAGAGAACACTGTTATTGCTGGACGCTCTCAAACACCATCAACCTTCAAACACCATGCTCCAGCCTTCTTTCTCACATCAGTCATTGTCTGACCAAAGTGCAGTGACATACAGCAACTCTTAAAACCAGATGAGAGATGAAAATAATCGTCATTGCTGCAAATCATAAAAGGTTTCAAGGGCCTACATTTGTTTTCTAGGTCATTTTACAGATTTCCGGTTTGGCTACGGAATGAAAACTTGCTTTCCAGCACAGGATCTGAGTCAACCTACCTTCTGCCACACCCCATGGGTACTGACGACCTCTGACCTTCTTGCCGTTCACTTCAATAACGACATTGCTGCCAACCACTGCCAGCGGCATTTTTTCCTGGAGAACAAACAAGTTGAGCATTGTTTTAGTTCAGGGCCCTTTCTCAATTCTAAGTAGGCAAGTACGTACTTGCGTTCTCGGCGAGACCGGACTTGCCGAGACCGCACGGGAGTACGGACTTGCCGAGAACGCGAGCACGGACTCGCGATTTGTACAATTGGAACACCAGCGTACTTGATGATGTCACAGGTCCGGAGTTTTTACTGCCGTCCCCTCTTAATTTAACTGTGATTAATATGTTATGAAGCTTAACTTTAATCACAGCCAAACCAATTTACTCAGGAACAAATAAAACACTGAAATAAACCAAACATTAACATTTAGAAGTGATCTAAGTGACTTATATATCATGTTTAACCTCAGTAGCGAAATCTCTATTAATAAAAATAGTGTACATGTATGTCTTAATACAATAGACAGCTGCTGGGGTTTGTTTAACCCGAGTAGCAAAAAGACCGTGGGGGGTTTGAAAACGATGTGCCGGGTAGGGATGGGTATTGATAAGATTTTCACGATTCAGATTCCATTTTCGATTCTTTTTAACGATTCGATTCATTATTGATTCTCTTATCGATTCTTATTTTTAAAAAGGAGAACACTAAGGTCGATTAGCTTAGAACTTTGTTTTATATCTTCTCTTTGAACATCCTCCATCCTCTAGCTTCACTGTCCTAATGTTATGCTAACATAGCTGTGTCGCTAGCAATCACGTAGCACAACATTATATACACCAGGTAGTCTAACTTCAGTAACCCTACAAACGTCACTGCTGTTTAGTTTTCTGTCTTCATTTATGTTGGAAGTGGTAGCAGTTAGAATTAGTTTCAAAAATCTCTCAATCAGAACATGGCATGTCATGTTTAGGTGGAAACTAGCGAGCTAACTTCCTGTTAACTTCTAACTCCGTTAAATTGAATAACTTCTTTTCATGGATGCATGGATGTTAAACTTAATTGTTACACCTGCTAAAGCAGCAACGCTGATGATTTTATTAAAGATGAAAGAATTTAGACCGTTTTTAACTCTTAGTGTTCGTTTGACTTTGGGACCTGAAGAAGACGGAGTTTTGGACCCAGATTACTCCGCGAAGTTCCTCACTACGGCAGCCGTAATACTGTGACAATCCATCAAAACATTATTTAAACAGATTTCTGCACGCCAAAATGGTTTGAGGTCAGTAAGCACAACCAGAATTCATACATAAGGCACACTCTTGATTTTTGAGAAAATTAAAGGATTTTAAGTGTGCCTTATAGTGTGGAAAATACGTTATACAGAAGCAAAGAATATATCGCAATATATATCGTTACCGCACATGCTTCAAATTATATCGCGATATGGATTTTAGGCCATATCGCCCAGCCCTACTACAAATAAAGAGAATAAATTTGCCATAAAGGAATATAAGTGAAATTTAGCTTTAAAGCTGGTGTGACTTCACATCTAACTGTTGTAACGAGTCAGGTGCGTTTCCCGCCGAACAGCAAGCATCAACACTCACTGAAGCTTTAGTGGTCACCTTCATCACATTCATACTTCTGTCAAGTTTTCATTCTTTTTCACTGTGATCATTATATCATCTCATTTTGTCAAAGTCATCAGTCAAAAGTGGAGAAATGATCAGCAAAACCATAAGGACCTATTTTCTAACATTTACATAATTAATATGCATTTTCTGTTGACACGTTTTCCCAAAAGTCAGCTAACGTATCTCAAAACTGTAATGAAAATCTAAAAGCCAATGCAGGAACCGGCTAGCTATCATCTGCTGATGTGTCAGAATTTGTCTGGAGGCAATGGTCAGTGTTTCCAGACTTGCTGGCAAAGGTTTATAATGCAAATATAAAGCCAAACTGTTTCCAGACAAACTGTTGGTGTCAAAATTGCATTTTAGCAAACTCTTTTGTCGATTTGCTTTCCACATGGACCATTTGACGCTTAGAAACAAAAGTCTGCTCAAACACAACAGTTTTTGGATGACAAATGGAAACCAGGAAGCATCCGGTACCAGAAATCTCACTTCTTATTTACCTTTTCTGTATATTCATATATGCATGACAACAGTGACTGCGTCAGGGAGTTATGCGCATGACAGTCACCAAAGTTCATCAGTCTGTCTTTAAATCTGATGAGCAGTTATTCAATCAGCCTTATAAGTGAGATAGCAGCAGCTATATGTGGACCTTGAACAAAGGACACACCGATCTTTGGTTGTCCCTGCGGAGATCAATCGGAAAACCCTGAGTCAAGCTTGAAAAGAACTGCATCCTTCATTACCTTGATCTTCCGGACCAGCTTATTGTCCTCATCCTCGTCTACATCTGGAAACTCGTATATTTTAATCTTGTGCTCTTGAATCTCTTTCATAATCTGAAGAGAGAAAGTGATCAGTTACCAACAGATCTGCATACACAGAGCTAAGATATCACATTAGCTTCACTTGTATTGGGTGTACGATACACAATGTTGCTTAGTTTAACATTACTGAATGGAAGGAGGCCCAAATGTGTGCATGCCACTGTATGTGCGGCTTGTAGAAAGTAAAGATGATGGCACATATGCAACAGCTCAGTTTCTCAGTATGCCTTAGTTAGCACCTTTAATGTGACACAAATGTGCAGAAATACCTGTTTTTTAAAAAGATGGCACTCCTCAGGCGTCAGTGTGTCAGCCTTTGCGATGAGAGGTATGACATTGACTTTATCATGGAGCCTTTTCATAAATTCTATATCAAGAGGTTTTAGGCTGAAGAGGAGACAGAGAAGGAAAAGCATGAGGAGGACAGATAGCTACTGGCCGAGGATGCTCATCATGTGCTGAGTGAATAAACCATTTTCCTTTGAAGACTGAGTTAGAGAAATATTTGCTTCGTCCCTTTGCATGCTGGATTTCTCTTTACTCTCAGAGGCTGAATATCTACAGACTAAGACAGGGGTAGGCAACTCCAGGCCTCGAGAGCCGGTGTCCTGCAGGTTTTATATGTGTCCTTGATCCAACACAGCTCATTTAAATGGCTAAATTAGCTCCTCAACATGTCTTGAAGTTCTCCAGAGGTCTGGTAATGAACTAATCATTTGATTCAGGTGTGGTGACCCAGGGTGAGATCTAAAACCTGCAGGACACTGGCTCTCGAGGACTAATGTTCCCTATCCCTGGACTAAGACTAGAGGATGGAAAAAAAAATGCTAAAATACAGCATCCATGAAACTGTACAGGGAGTGCAGAATTATTAGGCAAATGAGTATTTTGTCCACATCATCCTCTTCATGCATGTTGTCTTACTCCAAGCTGTATAGGCTCGAAAGCCTACTACCAATTAAGCATATTAGGTGATGTGCATCTCTGTAATGAGAAGGGGTGTGGTCTAATGACATCAACACCCTATATCAGGTGTGCATAATTATTAGGCAACGTCCTTTCCTTTGGCAAAATGGGTCAAAAGAAGGACTTGACGGGCTCAGAAAAGTCAAAAATAGTGAGATATCTTGCAGAGGGATGCAGCAGTCTCAAAATTGCAAAGCTTCTGAAGCGTGATCATCGAACAATCAAGTGTTTCATTCAAAATAATCAACAGGGTCACAAGAAGCGTGTGGAAAAACCAAGGCGCAAAATAACTGCCCATGAACTGAGAAAAGTCAAGCGTGCAGCTGCCAAGATGCCACTTGCCACCAGTTTGGCCATATTTCAAAGCTGCAACATCACTGGAGTGCCCAAAAGCACAAGGTGTGCAATACTCAGAGACATGGCCAAGGTAAGAAAGGCTGAAAGACGACCACCACTGAACAAGACACACAAGCTGAAACGTCAAGACTGGGCCAAGAAATATCTCAAGACTGGTTTTTCTAAGGTTTTATGGACTGATGAAATGAGAGTGAGTCTTGATGGGCCAGATGGATGGGCCCGTGGCTGGATTGGTAAAGGGCAGAGAGCTCCAGTCCCACTCAGACGCCAGCAAGGTGGAGGTGGAGTACTGGTTTGGGCTGGTATAATCAAAGATGAGCTTGTGGGGCCTTTTCGGGTTGAGGATGGAGTCAAGCTCAACTCCCAGTCCTACTGCCAGTTTCTGGAAGACACCTTCTTCAAGCAGTGGTACAGGAAGAAGTCTGCATCCTTCAAGAAAAACATGATTTTCATGCAGGACAATGCTCCATCACACGCGTCCAAGTACTCCACAGCGTGGCTGGCAAGAAAGGGTATAAAAGAAGAAAAACTAATGACATGGCCTCCTTGTTCACCTGATCTGAACCCCATTGAGAACCTGTGGTCCATCATCAAATGTGAGATTTACAAGGAGGGAAAACAGTACACCTCTCTGAACAGTGTCTGGGAGGCTGTGGTTGCTGCTGCACGCAATGTTGATGGTGAACAGATCAAAACACTGACAGAATCCATGGATGGCAGGCTTTTGAGTGTCCTTGCAAAGAAAGGTGGCTATATTGGTCGCTGATTTGTTTTTGAATGTCAGAAATGTATATTTGTGAATGTGGAGATGTTATATTGGTTTCACTGGTAAAAATAAATAATTGAAATGGGTATATATTTGTTTTTTGTTAAGTTGCCTAATAATTATGCACAGTAATAGTCACCTGCACACACAGATATCCCCCTAAAATAGCTAAAACTAAAAACTAAAAACTACTTCCAAAAACATTCAGCTTTGATATTAATGAGTTTTTTGGGTTCATTGAGAACATGGTTGTTGTTCAATAATAAAATTATTCCTCAAAAATACAACTTGCCTAATAATTCTGCACTCCCTGTAAATTATATACAGTTCATTGGGGCTGATGTGTCAGTTCATGAAGCTGTGGTTGAATAGCATTACATTATTTTAAGTGGGTCAGCAGCTGTATTTGGCTGCGTGACTCACCACATGAATGAGGAATCAACTCACAAGACTGAATCTAAAGAAAATACCACAGTGTGCCTCTTTAGTTCAGAGCAGTTCAGTGGGTCACCAGCAGAGGGCCACACAAAACTGTACAATACATGTAGCCCACAGCAAGTGACTGTCAGGGAGCCACAGGGTCTTCACCTCTGAATGCCAAGCTGTGCGGGCACACAGTCAGTCCTAACAGAACAAACCACATTTGTATTATCAGCTGTTGGAGTGGAAGATTTTCTTGTTTTTTTGCCATTTTCTGAATGTAAATTCAAAATGGCGACCGTCCTCGACACTCTCAGTTGCCGGTGCAGTGACTTGTGTTAGAGATGTTGGACAAATTTTCAGCCAAAATCCTAAAGGATGTGCACTTGTCCTCTCTGCTGCAGCCTCTACTCTTCCTCAGTGAGCAACACCAGAAAACACTTACTTAGAAAGCAAGTCCACTACTCAGTACTGCCAACAACTGACCGGAACAACAGAGTCCAATACAATCCTCTCATGAGGACAACAAAACGAACACTGCGATGGCTTCAGAGTCTACTTTGTTGTCATTTTACATTTAAGTATACAATATAAACACTGTTGTAATAGTTCTTGTACAATGTACATGACATACAATAGAAGTCAGATTAAAATAGAGAAGCCAAATGCTTCCAGGCTACCACAGTAGAAATGCATTCAAGGTGACCATTAGAATCCACTCCTCATGCTACAGAGTCCATAACCTTGATCCTTCTGAGGCCCCCTTTCCAAAATATAGCTGGGAAATACCTTATGTGAAATTCCTAATCACATCACAAACATTGAGGGTCTGTCGTGAATGCAGTAATCATTAATTTTTCCTTTTCTCTCTCAGTTTGTTTACAATGTTAGCTGTCAGCCCACTACATCAGTGTTCCAGTGGACTGATAGTAAATTAATGGAGTATAATACTAAATAGCCCCCTGTATAATGTGCAGGTTAAAGGCTCATTATGTAGTTTAACCTTTCTGGGGAAAACTATTCAACGTAAAATAGAATCGCACACAATAAGTTTAGCATTGCATTCAAAACTATAATACAGTTATTATTCTGCCAGCTCAATGGATTACCACTGTCTACATGAAAGCACTTTATATATCTGCAAATGCTTTTTGCTGCGTGTTGAGTTGAATTAGTTGTCCCATGAAAGAGGCCAGCAAAACAGCTGCTGGGCGGCTCAGCGAGTGAGGACAGCTTTGGATATAATGCTGCTGCACCAGAGGAGAGCTGGAGTGAAGGCAGCCCCAGATAACACTGGAGTCAGAGTGTCTGGTTAGAGCAGGAGACTCGAAGGGCATTTCTGTGAAGTCAAAATCCGAAATCTCCCACACACTGACACCGATTAATCAAACCAGCATGAGCGGCACTTTGTCTACAGAAAGCTGGACTCACTGTCAGAACTCTTGTAGTTACTCCGGGGAACTAAAACATCACAGAGAGGACAGGTCTGGAAATAAGTATGCAGTTTACTTCTAAAGCAGGATTTATAGGATTTCACATTTTACAGCCACATGTGAGTGACTTTTGGAGGCAGCAGTGTGGAAACGGGCCTTCTGGAGCTTGTTGCAGATCATTTAAAAGTGGTAAAGAGTCTGCTGGAAATGTAGGCAGATTCCTCTGGGGTGACAGTAAAAGCGTAATTAAGTGATGCATCTTCTCAGTGAAGTGGACAATTTACTGACTTGTCTCTGACTTTAAACTTAGAACACTGCTCAAAGAATACAAGAAGCTGTGGTGTGGCAGAACCATTTATGTTGTAAAATTCACATGTTAAAATCTGATCTGTTATTGATGATAAACAAACTGCAGCAGTTGTTTAACAAAGAAAACCAAAATGTGCGTCTCCAGTTGCAGGATGACCTGTCGTTTGCTCAACCATGTACTAATGCTTGTTTCTCGATGGTTAGGAGAAAAGCATAAAGCATCCACCGTTTTCTTTATGTTGGAGGCAGCAGGAACAGAATACCTGAACAGACCGTTTTGTGCATGATTACACTTTAAGGGGAGAGATAAGACCGGCTTATTTAACATTTAATGAACTTTTCAACTGCTTGTGTGCTTTTCTCATAATTCAAGAAAGATTGTCATTTCTGTCGGGAGTAAATTATACCTGGAACATGTGTTGTGGGGCCTCCATATCCTTCCTTCTGTATAACTGTAAAACCAAAGGATACAGTAGCAGGAAGGCCCCAGCACAGAATAGAGCTGGCATTAATGATAATAATATGACACTGATTTAGACAGAAACCATGTGAAATGTGGTCCTGAGGTGAAGTTGGGTTCTAAATTGCTTGCTGAACAACTAAAACAACAGGTAAAGCAGCCTCAACATAAAAACCCATGTGACACTTGCCCATCTGATGTCTAGAAGGGAATCCGCTGAGCCTTCAGCTGATGTAGGATGGCACAAATTGCAGCTGATCTGACAAGTGAGCCCGACTTTGCTGGATGATCGATTGAAGACTGTTTATTTTCATAGACAGGTTTCCTGTCTTTGTCACTGCCTCAATGCAGTTAAGGTGCATCATGGAGGCACTTAAAGCTGAGCTAAAATGATCAGAAAATGTCAGAGTGTGTTTTGACATTCACAGACAGCAACATGTTTCACACATTTTATGCTTTGGGCTGCTGAAATATTTAACAAATTAGTGTTATTTTAAACACACTGCATGCCAATCAACTCTGCAGGTTTAGATCCATCGCCAAAGCCTGAGAGGTGCGCGCACACACACGGACGCTAACGTAAGACAGTATGGCACGTCTGAGTTGAAAGCGCTGTTCCTGGGAGCTGCTGCGAGTCTCCACTCTGAGTGATTCAGTGATGGAGATCAGGAAACTCTACTGAGCATGAGCAGAACTGGTTTGTATGTGGGTCACAAATACTGGCTGGCAGGCTCCTCTTTTATGAGACAGACAGACACTCAAGTACATCCTTTCCAGTTATATGCAGACAGCATCACTGCCACCTTTTGAACATTTCATGTCTCTTAATTACATCTGCATCTTATTATATCATCTTATGCAGCACCCACCCGTGTCCAGATGGTGCTATAAAATATAGACAGCAGTGGACTCTGTTGTCCGGCATGGACCTGCGGTTGACCCTCGACTCAGCATTCAGGAAGTCCTCGCATTTGCTGTCAATGTAATTAATGACAGGCTGCCAGCTGGGAACATGGAAAGATGATGTCAGAGAGAGTGCACTGTACAACAAAGAGCATATGATTGCTTGGTAGAATCAAATTGTGCATGTCTTCGTGGGCAATCCTCACCAGTTGCTGTTGTCGACTGCATCGCCAAACCCTGGTGTGTCCACGATGGTTAGGGTTAGTTGGACTCCTCCCTCCTTTATCAAAACTTTACTCTGTTCCACCTGAAACACAAACATTCACACCCTTCAGAACTCTTGGGATCTCAGCCTTGCCTTACAGTATTTATAAAGTGTTTCCATTAGCTGCAATAACTTCACACTTTCAAAATATAATTTGACAGCATGTATCTGCCCACACATGTTGGACTACATACACTGCACAGCAGGTCCTCCCACACAGCCGAAACCGATCTGCTGGTTGAGTGTGTGTACAATACGAGTGAAGTTCTTTTCCTTCCTCTCAGCACTGTGTGTGTGTGTGTGTGTGTGTGTGTGTGTGTGTGTGTGTGTGTGTGTGTGTGTGTGTGTGTCAACTTAAGTCAAAACCACTGTCTTCCAAAGAAGAGTTCGATTTCCATGGAGGCAATGAGAGCAGCTGCACGACCCAGCACAGAACAAAACAGACATCAGTGACAGCAGATTATGACAGTGGTTCAGCGAGATACGGCGTGAAAGGACCTGGGTGATGATGGGTTGTAAAGAGGCTTGCACATACGCAACAACTGTGTGTCAAAAGAATGTGTAAAAATGTACCATCTGAGCCTTCAGCTTCTATGTGCTGGCATCGAGATCAGCTGATTACAGCTAAACTGGTCCTTGAAGTGTGCCTGAACTTTACTACACTCAAATTCCTTACTGTGCATGGTATCAGTTCCATTGAAAACAGCACCTCAATGAAACTGCAACTCTAAGGTTTGCGCACAGTTTAAAGGGGAGCTCAGAGTTCGGCAACTGCCCAGCACACGTTGGCATTCTAAACCAACTTAAACAGAGCACCCAATGTGCGATTTGCCAATAGGCTGTGTGTGTCACTTACGTCAGCTGATCTGCCACTGAATGTGACTTAGTGAATCCTGTCAATAAATGTAAAGTAAAACAAATACAGCAGAGTTCCCATTTGTCTTAATAGTTAAACATGGTTAAAAATAGAGCATGGGGGTATTTTTAAGCTGAGCCAAAAGGTGATTTTATGATAGAAATAATATTTATTACACATTATTCTTCTCCCATCTTCTCCCATCTTTACATCCACTCTAGCATGCCATGAGTGCATATGTCACTGTATGAAAGCCTTTTTACACAACAGCCATGTATGCACACTGAGTTTGGGTGTTCACTCAATGCAGCTGATTTTAATTTAATGTTTAATTACATATGCCAAAAAGTGAAGCCATCACTGCAAACTGTTCATCATAGTCTGCAGTCACATACGTTCCCATTCAGTCCCAGAGATCCATCCATTTCCTGAAGCTCGCCAGCTGTTCCCCCACTTCGTCGCATAGTTTCACAGGACCATGTAGTTATTTTAGGATCGCCCCTTTAAGTCAAACTACAGCCCTCTCACTGTAACACAAACATTCTTTAGCTTCCACAAACCTTCAGATAATCTGTCTGGCTTTACAGCTGACCATATATACATAAATATATATATATTTTTTACACATCTGACCTTAATTGTGCAGCCAGGCATGTGTGTTAAATCTGTGTCTGTATTGTAAGTGTTTGCGCATGACATGTCAGCCCTTCTCAAAACCAAATCTGCCATTTCCACTGTTTCTGTGAAGAAAAACAGATTGGGAGAAAACCTCAAAAATGCCGTCGGCCTCAACACCATCATTTAAAAGAAATCTGATCTGTGGGGAATGTGAGCGAGCGACAAAACATGGGAGATTGTTCTGCAATATAAATACTCTGACCCGGTCTCTCCCCCTCAGCCTCAGACCACAGCGGCTCCTTTCCAACGTATGCACACTAACTGCTGCTTGGAGGAGAGCCTGCTTGCCCACGTTGCGCTCATGGGGCTCACATGAGGTATGATGAGCGCAATAGAGTGAGAGAAAGCTTGAAGCAAAAGGTTCTTAATGTTTTCAGTCTCGTCAAAACAGAGTAAATTTAGCACCGCCTTGGTGCGTCATCTGGATCACAACAGACCTGCACAAAGATGCAGAATCACAGCTGCCTGAGCGGCTCCTGTCATTTATAATTTAGGCCAAGTGTGCAGTACAATCGAACGTCACAAAATGAACAGGACTTTCAAATTGATGCAGTGGAGAAATTTAAACCTAATGAGGAAATGAAAAGAGTCTGCAAACTTTAAAGAAAAGAAGCTGAAAATACACAGCGCTTTGACTGAACGATTGTCAGTTTGTAAAGAATACAGGACAGATTTAGAAGTGTAGATACTGAGATTTTTACTTACTTTAATTTGAAATAGCAAACCATCTCAGAGTTTGTTCAGTTTCCCAGACTATAGTATGTATTATAGATGCATTGCAAACCCAAAATAGTGTTGATACTGGAACATACAGATTTCAGATCTGAAGTCTGTATCTTACTGCGAGTCTGCCTTTGACTTCATACATAAAATGCAGAGGTTTAAATGGGTTTACTCAAGAGACTGAGAGCTGACCCAAGGACTCTCAGATCTCAGGTCTGTTTTCTAATAAGTGTAAAAAGTGACTGGATCATCCTGCCATATTTTATGAATAGCACCGTCTTGACTAAATTCGGTGTGACGTATCAGTGACTTCCTACAAAAAACTACTTCCTCTATAACAGGGGTGGGCAACTCCAGGCCTCGAGGGCCGGTGTCCCTGCAGGTTTTAGATGTGTCCCCCGAACCAACACAGCTGATTTAAATGGCTAAATTAGCTCCTCAACATGTCCTGAAGTTCTCCAGAGGCCTGGTAACGAACTAATCATGTGATTCAGGTGTGTTGACCCAAGGTGAGATCTAAAACCTGCAGAACACCGGCCCCTGGGGCCTGGAATTGCCCACCCCTGCTCTATAACATAAGGCACCTCTATGCACCTCGGTCTGAATGGAACAACATTGTTATTTTAGGTTCAGAGACATAAGTTTAACTTGAGATTATATTTGGACATCTTTGGCACTCAGTCATCTCCGTTTTGCCAGATAAATTTGGTTGGTTATCTCTAGCTGCACTCCATGCTGCATTGAACTAAAAAAAAGGAATGAGTAACTTGGCATTATAAAGCATTAAAATTTGCCAAAGGCTAAAAGTCAACATCAACTTAAGTCCAGTTTAATAATTATTGTTTAATGGTAAATGCACAAAAATCTATTTTCTGGTTCAGAGATTGTCTATACCCGTCCTGATCCACAGCCTTGACTTGCGTACCTCCTTGCATTTAGACAACATTTGACATAATGTGCTCATTTGTTACGAGTTTTGGAGAGCAAAACCTTCTGTGACCAGGACGACTATCAGAGTCAAAGTCAGATATAAAGATACCTTAGCCTTCTCCATCTTGGAATATATGGCTTACGGTTAGCTTACTGTGAGTTAACAGGTCCCTATTTTCCAAAATGCTGCCGAGTCTGTGCCTTTGGCAAAGTAAAACATCTGCTATCCAACTGTGTTTGCTTTTAATCCTGACTTTTCCAACCTTTTGCTTCATTCCTTCCCATGCACTTCCTGTCTGTCTTCACTTTCATCATCCACCAAAGGCTTCACACAACTACACCAACTGCCACTTCATGGGGACTTTTTCTTCTGCAGATGGTGCTAGCTAACGTACATTGGAATGATACAATAGTGTTCACCTACACTGATTTAAAAAAAAAAGTCCAAAGACGGTAAAGCGAAAACGGCGGTTAACTTGTCTCAATTAACATTTTAACCTCTCTCACCCACTCAGCTGCCAGCCACCCATTTAGAGTTGTAAATGTTAAGTTCACATTAATCCCAGTATATGGAATTTTCCCCTATGACATACCTATATGGAAATCTTAAGACTTCATAAGTAATATGGTAGTGGGAATCGAATTATAGTGCAAAGCGGCGTGTGGAGATGAATTCTCATCTTTTAAGTAGTGGTTGAGGGTGGGGTGGGAGGGTGTTACATTTCATGGGAACATTCCTGCCCTGCTATTGACCCTCTCAGACCCAAGGGGGAAATTCAGCCCTGATCCTCTGTTTTTCTTTGTCTCTCCCCTCATCACATCTACCCCATCACCCTCCTCGAGGTTTATATGCTCTTTAGTTTTACAAAGCTCCACCTTTTCCTCACTCATCGCCATGTTGCTTCTGTCCGTCTTCTCCTGCCACCACCATCTCATCTCTTTCCGTCTTAGTTCATCACACTGTCCCACATCTCCATCTTCTGCTTTTTCCTCTTTCCCAAACTGCTTCTCCTTTGCCCCTTTTACTCCAGACACAGTCTCCCTCCTCCACTTCAATTTGCCATTACCATAAAAGGACAAAACTAGGTCCAGTGGCGTTGTTGTTTGCCTCGTAGTTCCTCCATCCTGCATTCTCATTCTCCTTTTCCATTATACTCTCTTCCTCCCCAGCAGAATCCTGCTCCCCTCTTAGCCTCCCATCCCTACTAACATGTCAATTTTAACAAACCTGGCTGATAATGCAGGAGCAAGAAAAGCCTTCAGAATGACCAGACCAGATGTTCTCAATTAATTTGTCAGAAAACATGAAACTTCATCCCTTTCAGTGCCTGTGCTTATCTGTCATGTTTTTCTTTTTTTTTTTTTACTGAAGACACCAGTTAAGACTTTGAACGTGCTGGTGCAAAAAAAAAGTCAACTCTTGGATTTAATAACTGGTCTAACGTCTACATATACGGGATGTGTTTAAGCTCAGATTAGAGATTTGAGCTTTTCAACAACTCTTGAGGAAATTTCAACATCATCCAAAACGGCACAACATTTACTTTGTAGGTGAACATTCAACCTGCATTCCATCAAGTTTAACTGTACCTGACTTTTTTTCTTTACACTTTATAGTTCAGGTTGGCCTCACACACCGAGGTCGAGTTTGCAAACACTGAGACCTAACCACGAGCTCCACAAGGGTCTTTGAACTGCTCACCAAAACAACTACCAAATTCAAATAGTTTCCCCCTCACGCTCAAGTACACTTTTTGTTGGCCAGAATGAATGAGATTACTTTCAGGGGCTCCTAACATATGGTGTGGTCACACTGATGCTTACTTTTAACACCCAGAAATCATCATTTTTCCGAGGGAATGAGTACTACGTGAAGAATTTGTTTTTAGATATTAGGAGATATCACTGACACTGGAATGTAAATGACAAAATGCCTTGAGCAACGGCTGTGGGAGGACTTAAAATGTCTCCATTAACAAGGTTATTTTCCTTCAAACTGGCTTGAGAAACAACACTTTCTTGTAAGACATCTGTTCATTTCATGGTTTCCTAATCCTCATCCCAGTATTTGCTGTCGCTGCTGGAATTTAGAACGTAGAAGAAATCGACATCAAGCATCAAACTCTTGCAGGAAAACGGTGAATGGTGATCTCACAGTCTTAGCACATATAGTGCCTTTGTTTATATGACTATCAACTATAAGAAGACATGGGGTTGTACAGAGACCATTAACAAAAACTCAAAACATCTCTACACTGGACCTGAAGCTAAAAATGAACTGATGGCAACTGAGGTCTGACCCATATAGGGTTAGGGTGAGAATTAACACTACCATGGGTTATTAGGTTATACCTAACCCTGTGTTTAAAAGAAAGTAAAGTACATTTAGTTAAAAAGTATTGTTTTAATGTGCTTTAGTTATAAAACAAAATTCAAAACCCAGAAATCACATGTGATGTAAAGTGTAAAGGAAACAGGGGTTAAGGTTAAGGATGGACCGATCCAATATTACGTATCGGTCCGATACGAACTTAAATTACTGGATCGGATATCTGAGAGAAATAAAAAATGTAATCCGATCCATTAAATATCACAAAAGCACCTCACAAAACTTGTGACATGGCGTAACTCCGCTCATAACTTTAGCACGTCGAGCAGTATGTGTCACATGATAGAGCGGCTGTGGCGTGTGAGACCTCTCAGCGATCTGGTTGAGCATTTGGAGCCTCGCTACCAACCTGGCATTTCATCTCCGAGAAAGTGATCCCAGAGAGAAGTAAAGCAAGTGTGTAAGTTCATCTCTGAATGTTTGTAAAGCATTCCAGCGTTAAGCTTAACAACCGATATATGGAGCGACTGCCTCTCTCCCTCCCTCTCCTGCTGCTACTTCGATCATGAAACTGATCAATGATCGGTTAAGTCTAATATACCCTAGTAAGCTATAGTACTTTTTCCTTTGGGAAGGTACCATCTGTGCAGTCTGCAATTCTGTTGAAGAAAGATGTTGAATCTATTTAATTATTGTAGAAAAATAATTGATTTCTGTGCATTTTTTTAAAATAACGCGTGCATTAAATTAAGGTTGATTACGCCGATAAAGCATCACGAGGCGGAGGGTGGTTCCCTGTTTTTATTTTTTTTGCTGGGAGTTTGCAACCCTATTAGTTAGGTTGTTTAATATTTCTGCTAAGTGCTCTTTAAAATACCAGAACAGGGAGGATGGAGGATTTAAGTTTATTAGATTGATCAGTGTTGCTGAACTATGAAATATTTTGGGTGCAGTATATTTTTTGCATACAGGTATAACAGAATAGGTTTAGTGTTTTTGTTTTTTTAAAACTTGAGTATGAATTTATACAAAATGGAGCAAGATATTTAAAAAACTGTTTTATTGATTAAAAATACACTATATCGGATTCATAACGGTATCGGCAGATATCCAAATTTATAATATCGGTCATAAAAAAGTGGTGTTGTGCCATCTATAGTTAAGGTTACAGATCTTGTCATCAATGGTGACCTAGACTTCATAGGATTCATTTACTGGGCAAAAAGCTGAAAAAGCTCACTTGAACAGTCTTTTTAATCCTGTGGGAGGGGCCAGGGTAGTCCTTAGAGTAGAGGTCAGTCAGGAACAGGGAGTTGATGAGAGTCGATTTCCCGAGACCAGACTCACCTGAGGACAAAAGCACAAGTTAAGCAACGTTATATAATCTTACTGTTTTCTAAGTACAACCAGCTGAACACATGACAAAAAGGACTTTACATAACGCATGTATAAAAGCATGTGCATGCACTGAACACAATATTGAGATGGCCTGAAGAGACATGGATGCAGTGCAGATAATAAAGCAGATTCACTGTCTGTAAGGGGAAAGGTCAGAGACTGATCTGCCAGCATGAAAAGCTTTCAGATGGAGGGAATAAAACATTTCCTCTCCATCTCCTGCTGACTTTCTCTCTCACCCACCCCCCGTTTATCTACTCTTCCTCTGTCCTCCTCGCTCAGTGCGTCCTTCAAGTATAAATCTCTCTATTTCGGTCCTCACAGTGCCAACTTTCCATTCCCTTCTCCCATACTGACGGCACAGAAGCTGCACAAACATTTACTTGACAAAGAGCACAGTCAGTCCAAACATACACATTGCATATGCTCGCCCTCTCCATCACACAGGCCTATGATTAATAGCTGAGCATCTGGCTTGCGTCTCATGAAAAGGCACTGGAGGAGTGTTTGGTTGGAGGGAAGGAGGGCTGCCTGTCCCAGCAAGACCTCTGACCGACTCCCACGACACAATTTCAGGCTTTGAAAACTGGAGTAATCTGTGGCCAAACATCAATCTGGGCTGGGTACACAGTAGCTTGAGGGGGTTTCCAAAAAGGACACATCAGAAACAGACCAAGATTAGAGTACTGGACAAAAAAAGGTTACCGAGCAAAAATTTAAATTCTGAATCAGATCTATCAGGTAAGAGAATTTAAAGGTGCTACGAGAAAACCATAACACATCCAGTTTACAAAGAATGGCAAAAATGTGTCGATGCGTGTTATTATTTAGCCATCTGCAGATCATTTTCCAGATGTTTTGTTCATAGAGGTCAGAGGACGCTTGTAATCTTGCAACATCTAAAAAATGTCTTTTTTAAGTTGTCCAACAATCTGAAACCCTTAAATTTTTAGTTAGCAGACACGTGACTCACAGAATTTCCTCAAGTTGTCCTTTAAAAACATGCCACCAAATCAATTAACTCACTGATGTTTCAGCTCCAGCATTGTTGTCTTTATGTGATTCCAAGTAGGTGGAAACATGTCTATGACTTTTCTGTTACCCGGTGTTGACATTGATGTGTGTGCTTTTTCAGTGTTTCCTGCACATATACATACCAACGTCCAAGCATCCAAGTAAAGTATTCTATAATCCATTTTACCATTTTCCTCTATAAAAAACTCTTTACTCGAATTTAAAATTGCTAGCGGCTGCACAAAGAGGCCTTTTCTCATGTTTAATAAGCAGATGTTTACGCAGTTTTTACTTGACAAATCACAGAGTGGTCAACAATACTGATGTAATGTTATTAGTATAGAAATAGGTATTTTTCACACCATTTACATATTTTAAAAAATGCTTTGGGTAGAACTGAGAACTGATCCAAATGTATACCACGTTTCTGTGTCATTATATAGACTGACAGGTCTGAATTTTCAACTCCATTTAAAGACAAAATCAAATATCAATACTAGTTCTAAACAGACCAAACAGAATATCAACGTCACTATCAAAGTGTGCTGAATTACTGCCTCTGACTTTAAATCTGCGTTGAAAGGAGCAGCTGAGAAAACCGTGTATAGTGCAGTACAGTCCACTGAGCTCTTACATACAGCATCTGTGTGCAGCCTGAAAGCAGGAAGCTGGAGTATTTCCATTTTAATGTGAGTCAGATGTTGCTCCAGTAATTCTTGATTGATAAGCAATTTTCCAGTAACGTCCGCTAAAAGTAAAGTCTGCTGTAAAAAGTCTCAGGCTCCTGTGTCATTCAAATACTTTCTTTTTGCAAACCGTTGACAACAAACCAAGTGTTCATTACATGTCAGAAGCTTTAAAACCACAGACCCCAATGAAGGGTTTCAGCTCAAAGTTTTCCATCATTTTTTCCCCTCGTATGACTCCTTTCATCCTCTAAACAAACCACCTGCTGGGGGTTAAATCTGCATGGGTTCATTCTTACTGCTCATAGGACAGCTGTGCATATCATCAGGCTACGCCGAGAGGGTGTAATGCTTTGCTGGATTGCATTCTTTACCCCCTCTTAACCCCACGGTCGCCCCTGTGTGTATTTGCTCAGCTATGATTGACATTCTGACAATGACGCGAGTTGGGAATCCAGTTTGTCTGCTGCAGCTTCCTCTGCTACACCACGCCCAACTCACTCATTTGAAGAAACATTTTTTTAAGCTAGCAAGCATGCCATCACCAGCTGCACTTTAAGATGACAGCGCTGGAGTCTGTGCACTCACTGCACTAACTGCTTTAATCATTCTCTGTGTTTATAGTTTTCGGTTAATAACTAAATAAAAAAAATTGGTGTCCCTTTTTGTGTGTGCATCCCACCGCCACAGAGAAAGTGTTATTATGTGGAAAAGAATGCATGTCCTTTGGGAACTCAGCGCTGCCAGTCTGCAGCTCTGAATTCAGTTGAATCTTTATTGCATCAGTTGGTTTTGTTAGTCAGGCACTAATGTTTTGGTGCAAACAGCGTATCCAGAGCCTATTGTGTGACGGATGCACTTCATACAAGGAACTAAACAGTTATTGTTATGCATGACACTGAAATGACATCTTGATACTGATAAAGCAGTATTGCCATGTGTTTTGCACAATGAGACACTCCATTCAACTCATCCTGCCAGACAATGTGAGGCAGAATCACCGTACAGTAGTTGTTATAGGTAGACAAATATTTGACCCTCCGTATCACACAATCCGACTAATTTTTCTACAATTTTATCAGGCTGTTCAGCCTGTGTGAAAGCAGTGTCCTCTGGCATTTGTGGACAGAAAAAAGTCATAGGTCAGAGGTTTCAGTTTCTCTTCCTGGCAGCCTCCGTCTGTGGTCTGTCCAGCCTGAGGGGCAGATGTGACAATGAGGTGCGTCACAAGTAAAGATGGAACTCTTCACACAGCTCACCTAAAATTGCTGAGACTCTGTGCTAACATTTCAGTGGGTCCTCAGCAAACATCACGCTGGCTCGACAAAACCAAACAGGCCTCACAAACACTTGAACGATGAGCGCAAACACTGCAGGGAGCTGCAAGTCAGCTGGGCTCAACTCACATTCAAGTTAAGGGCAACACCCATGTGTGTGGATCGAAGCTGCAGGGAATCAATATTTAGAGCCAAGAGTGAATATTTAGAGAGAATTTGCAATATTTGCTTCTTTTTTCTATTTTATTGTAGGAAACTCATCAAATAAAGCCAACACACTCCCAAATGACATGCAGAAATGTCAGCTGTACACAGCAGAAGTGAAAGACTAGCTGAAAATGACAGCTCCATTCTTCTGATTGTTTTAGTTACTGCCACAGCCTAAACCTCCCCTAAAGGCAGGTCCGTCCCAATTAGCCTTCCTCGTGCAGCTTTAATTAAATATTGGTTCCACATGACAAGTTGAAGTGCAGTGCCAGCTCTCTGTAAATAGATTAGTGACCTAAACTTCAGTGATGGATGGCTGACCCCCACAGCTCTTCCCTGCTGTTTCTCTTCCTCTCCATCTCTCTCCAGCCCAGCCTGTTGGCCCCATTTCTCCTCTCTGTCCTTGCTGTCATCTCGACCTCCATCATCATTTAAAGGTTGCTTATTTTTCAGTGATACCAGAATCTTTAACTCTCACATCTAAATGTAAATTATGTAAAGTACCCTACAATGCCAGTTGCTCAGTACTGGACTGCTACCTTGGCACTATCCTGCTACTGATTTTGGGGCCAGTTTTTGTAATGTTGCTGACTGAGACGGTCTGTGGGTCTATTTATGCCATAGGCCATACTTTGCCAAAGTACACCACAGTCATGAATTTAATACCTCCACTAGGGCTGGGCCATATTATACCGTTCACGGTAATACCGGTATAATGTTAGGCAACGATAGGAAAATGAAATATCGCGATAGAATGGGAGTAAAACGCGCATGCGCAGTGCCTTTGTTTTCATACGCACATGGCCGATTGTTGAGTGAAACAGATGAACCAGAATTGGTTTGTAAAAATGGTGCAACTTCAGTGATGTGGAACTGATTTGGTGTTTGTCCGTCAGATACACGACAAAGCACATTTTTTTGCAGAACATGCAAGCGGCCGTCGTTATTGTCGTATTTGTCGGACTAAGATGCTCTTAAATCTGGGAGTAATCTGGGTCCTAAACTCCGTATGCTTCAGGTCAAACAACACTGCAGCATCACTGAGCGTTAAAAACTGTCTAAATTCTTTCATCTTTAATAAAACGATCAGCATTGCTGCTTTACCAGGTGTAACTATAAAGTTTAACTTCCAGGCATCCATGAAAACAAAAGTTATTACATTTAACGGAGTTAGAAGTTAGCAGGAAGCTAGCGGAAGTTAGCTCGCTAGTTTTGCTAGTTACCTAAGCATGATATAGCATGTTCTGACTGAGAGATTTCTGAAAAAAATCAAACGTACAGCTCTGCTATCACTTCCAACATAAATGAAGACAGGAAACTAAACAGCAGTGAAGTTTGTAGGGTTACTGAAGTTGGGCTAGCTGGTATATAATGATGTGCTACGTGATGGCTAGCGACACAGCTATGTTAGCATAACATAAACAGTGAAGCTGGAGGACGAACACTAACACTTTTCCACTTATAAAAGTTAACGTTAAGGTTCCTGATAGTTAGAGACAAATGCAATCGCATGGCAGGATGCTGTAAACGGACCAAACTTCAGTCAGGAGAACAACTGAGACAATCCATCCACAATACGAGGTTAGTCATTAATATACTGCAACATGGGAATAGAGCAGCTGCCAGAGAATTCAACATTAATGAATCAATGGTACAGAAGTGGAGGAAGCAAGAAGAATGAGTTTAATCAAGTTTGATTTATCTGACTGCTTTGTTTCGCTTAATGTGCCTTATAATCCTGTGCACCTTATGGTCCGAAAAATACGTACTGCACACTGCAGTTTAATGTTGCAAAGCACCTCTTTTTAACTTCAGTGGATATTATACATGGTTATGCTCAGGATATGTCAGCACATTTCTACTGGAAATGCCTTTTGGTTAAACTTTCAGCAAGGAATTTGCATTTGCACTGTTACATTTTTATAAAGCTTTAATGTACATAAAAACCAGCTTCTTGTTTAAGTGAAAATAAATGGAAGGTTGTCTTTTTGCGCTAGTAATGTTGTGGAGTTGTATTTTGTCTCGCATCAATTATATCGTCAGTTATATCGTTATCGCAAATTTTCAAATATATATCGTGATAAATATTTTTGGCCATATCGCCCTGCTCTAACCTCCACCACTGGTGAGTGGCTGTGCCTGATGATGCTGAATATCCAGCAATATCTAAGACTTCAAGGGGAGGCACCGGGACTCCAAAATCCTGAACTTATTTCCAGGTTTTTGGACTCATTCACGGGGTAATTTATTGACTGATGATTTGAACATTTATTGCCCAGGTACCACTGGCATACCTGCAGAGTCCACAGTAGCACTCTACAGGATTAATGTACTTACTAAAAGGCCTGCATATTAAACATGTGTTCACTGAGTTAAGGCAGGCTGGACTGCTAGAGAGACAAAAACAAACAAACACACAAATGGTCAGAGTGGCTTTCCCATGGGATTCCTGACATTCCTCCTCCTCTTTCTCTCTTTGGATCTCAGCTTCTCTCATTCTGCCCTGAGGCTGCAGCTGGCCTCCTAACATCCTGACAGGCCTGCTAACTAACACACAGCACAAACACGCATACACCTCTAACAGACATGTGCGAGGCCTCAACCAGAAAGTGTGAAAACGGGATATCTGGGAAACATAGTGGTGTAAAGGAAAGAACAGCCAGACAGACAGGCATATGAGGAGAGTTGGAAAACTGCAGTCACTCGTGAGGCTCAGCGGGACTAACTGTAACAGGGGGACAAACAGGGGAAAAGGTCAGTGTATTGGCAAATGATAAAGATCTGCAAGTTTAGCAGACTGCGAGATCCAGAGCCCAAACTAAACCGTGTCAGCACCCAGTCTGACTGCAGCGAATGGGCGCAGCACACTTTCTTCTGATTTCATCATTTTAAATTTAGAAAAGGGCGTGTAGCGCTGCGATCCACCGAGCCCAAGACTAAATCTGACAGAATCGGCACGTGCTGGGTCACAGCAGGCATGTGCGTCTCAAAATAGAGACGGAGGGAACGGGAGCACAGCAGAGGGGAAGAATGAGCAAAACGAGGCCTGCCTGCAGTGGTTTGACTGAGCATGCATGAACACGCACATGTGCGCGACCCCAGCCAGTCGCACCAACACACATGCGTACGCAGAGTAGCAAGCAGTGAATGCACTGGGTGCTGCGCCCAGAGGCGCTGAGGCAGGTTTGTAAACAGACTGCCGTCCAGGGCCCTGTTTCAGGAAGCCGGTTTAGTGGAAAAACTGAGTAAGTATACCCTGAGTTAACGAAAACTCTGGGTTTTCGGTTTCACAAAGCGAGTTCAGCTGCAGCCTGAGTGAGTCACTATGACGACACACTCCGTGAAGCTAACCTGCCCCCTAGCAGGTTTACCACAACTAACCCTGACTGTCTCCGCCCCTTTGTCGGAAACCTGACAGTAGGAAGTCTCAGACATGGCGTGTCCCTTCCTTGAAGAGCCAGTAGATATCGAAGCCCAAATTCTCCGCAGAGCTCTCCGCCGGGAGAGAGTGATTCGAGCGCGTCTGGACATCTGATGATTTCCTGTGCGAACGTTACCGTTTCTCAGCACAATCTATAATTTATTTGGATAACATCCTCAGGCCATATATTACGCATGTGACACATCGCGGACATGCTCTCAGTTCTGTACATATTATTTGTATTGCACTTCGGTTTTTTGCAAACGGGAGCTTTCTGTATAATATTGGTGACGCTGAGCACGTTTCCAAGGCTACCGTCTGTCGGGCAGTCAGGAATGTTACAGTTGCACTGAAACGTCTCCTGTACTCGTCTGTGGTGTTCCCCGGTCACAGACCCACAAGATTCATCAAAGAGGGATGCCACAAAATTGCAGGTATCAGGATGAACAAAACTTAATTTATGATGTGGTGATACTTGAACTACTACTTAAATTTTACATTTATTTTCACGGTTCCCAGGCGTGATTGGCTGTATAGATGGTACTCACATTCCAATTATTGCTCCTTCAGTAAATGAAGGAGACTATGTGAACAGGAAGTCTTTCCACAGCATTAATGTACAGGTACATAGTTCCCTGTAGCATTTCAAACTAACAAATTATTTCATCATAGTAATGGATGCTAATTTGTGTTCTCTGCACTGTGAAGATCATATATGATGCTGCCAACATTATCACAAATGTGGAAGCCAAGTGGCCAGGCTCTGTCCATGACTCACAAATATTCCGTGAATGTACACTGAGCACAAAATTTGGACATGGTGAGTTGAAAATACTTTAAAATATATAAAGACCAATTGCTTCAGGGACATTTGAACTGAAGTGTATCCTTCTGTCTTAGGAGAGTTCACTGGCTACTTGCTTGGTGATAGGGGGTATCCATGTTTACCCTATTTGCTTACCCCTTACCCTGACCCTGAACCGGGCCCACAGCAGCGATATAATCTGGCTAATTGCAGGACAAGAGCCAGAATTGAAATGACTATCGGAATGCTTAAGGCCCGGTTCCAGTGCCTGCAAAGACTCAGGGTCACCCCAGAAAGGGCATGTGACATTATTGTGGCATGTGTGATTCTTCACAACATTGCCACAATTAGAGGAGAACACTGTCCTTCTGAACCAAACATCAGCAGTGATCCAAACCATGAACATCCTGACCCTCCCACGGACATACAAGATGGAAGCGCAGTCAGAGACACCATATGTCACAATCATTTCTTTTGACCCATCACCTCAACATGTTGAAAGAAGAATAAACAGATTTTTTGTTCAACTGGCTTTATTGGTCGCCTGTATTTCCTGTACACAAAGTATTAAAAGATGTAAACCTCATAAAGTGTCTCTGTTGCTTCCTCCTCTGTAACAGCTGTCAATGTTTCTTCATTATTTTCCTGTAGTAAAGAAATAGACAACATTGCTGTTCTACTGTAAACTCATATAATCTGTGGAGTATTACTCACAACTGCATGTTGGTCTGGCTCAACAGGAGGCTGCACCAGATGCAGTACACCATCACCATCAACTGATAGAATATGAGGTTTATACAGGTCACTTATAACTTACAAGGGACCAAATGGCAATTAACAAACATACCAAGCACCTTACACTTCATTGTCATTATGCTCTCAAAGACAACCAAGGCTGAGGGAAGGCAAAATCAGTAGGAAAATAACTTCACTACAAAATAATCCATTATGGTAAAGAGTTTATCAAATGAATGAGCAGCACTGCGAAGGTGACTGTGAAGAAAGGATGTATGCACATCATGTATTATTTTGAATTTACCCCCTATGTAGGCACTTGTGTCTTGCGGGGTTATTGACTCAGAGGATGTCCCCGCAGAGATGCCTTCGGCCACAGGGCGCCCACTGTTTTGGCTGAGGGCCAACTGCTCAGCCTCTGTGAGTGGTGGTGGAGGAGGACCCCCACCTGTTTTTCGGGCCTCCGCTTTTTTTCTGTTGGCTATAACGGGTCACATTTGAGCATACAGAGTAAGCAAATATGTACTTGTAATGTGCTCAGATAATTTCAATAAGTGCTTACAGACAGAAAATTAATGTAACCTCTAACTGCAATTGATTTACATGGGACAAACAGACCAAGCACTATGGCTCATAATACAATTACACCTTACCTGTTTGGACTATATTTTTATATTTCATTTTTACTTGCTGCCAGGCACGTTTGGGGCCTGTTGGGTTGCACCTGCGCTCACATCACGTCACAAAATAAAATGTATAAAATAACAAATAAAATAACATATGATAAAATAACGTGTTAAATGGGTGGAAATCCCTAGATCAATGTTTAAATTAACACTCACGCATTGACTCTGTCGGCTATGTTTTGCCATGCATGCTCACTTTCTTTTGCAGCTGTCGCTGTGTTACTTTTTTCCGCGGAATTTGCATGTTATCGGCATATGCTGCCATCAGCATTTCGGCCTCAAGCGCTGTGAAATACATTGACCGCGCCTTCTTTCCCTCCGTCTCCATGGTGACTCGCTTAATCTGTGCTCCGCTTATCAGGGCTTTATGTATCCTCGTCCGCGCGCTTCACTTGGGGTTAAAGCAACTCCGCCTTGATTGAACTAATTGTTATCAGCCTTTCTGAAACGGAATATTCCGAGTTGGACAGTTCGGGGTTACTCAACCGTGAGTGTCGTTTTTCACTCTGAGTTTTCCAAACCGGCTTCCTGAAACAGGGCCCTGCTCTAACACGGTTGGCTAAATGCATATTACACTAACCACAGATCCAGGACAGAGATCAGGCTGGAAAAAAATGAACTTGAGAGTGTGACATCATTCTGCAACTTTCAGCCTGCTCAGAGAAACAACAGCAGAGTTTCAGGGAACCATCATGTACTCTTGAAACCGCAGGACCTTTCTCACTACATGTTTCTGTGTCCTCTGTGATGACCAGTAGAAGTACTGGTAAAAATCCAAGAGAAATGTAAACTGCACCGTGATATCCAAAATATATGACACTGTGACTTTAAGAAACGAACACCTGTGAGGCTGAAAAGCCAAACAGGAAACCTTGAAGCTTGAGGAATTTGCTGTTGAAGCTGTCGCCTGATGCTCCTCGAGTATGACCTATGAGAACCCATCAGTCCAGGGTGTCTCCTTTACAACCATGAAGCACAGCTGTGTGTAGCCTTGAATGCATTTTACATGATGTGCAGGCACAATAAAAGCAACACCTGTACAATTTAATCATCCATTTCAACTCCCTGTCTGGATTTGAACTATGAATGAAAAAAAGTAGCTCATATTTTATGTCTTTTTCCGCAGCCTCCAACTACAGGAAGAGACATTTCTGGACCAGATGGAGCACAAAATCCCCTTAATGTTTGTACTGAGTTTGCCAGCACTCTCTTTGGGAAAATGCCTAAGGAGCAACGCCCAAAACGACTTAGAGAAATGATTCCAAGTGCCTAAGTGCTTTAGACACTTATGTTACCATTACATAGGTGTCTGTAATGGTATTCTATGGCCAAAATGCAAACATCAAAATCCATCTACATACAGTCTCTGGCTCCAAATATTTTCAACAGCAGGATGTTTGAATATTATATACATTACTGCAATTATATGTTTAAATTAGAGCTGGGCGATATGAGATTTTTTCATATCACGATATGTTTTTTTCATTTCAGGCGATAACGATATCTATCACGATATAAGCCAAATAACTATATTTGTAAGATTTAAATGTGCCGTTGCTCACAAGTAAAATGTGAAATAATCAGCAGCTTGTTTTGATTTAAATATTTATTTCCCATAATAAGTTCAACAGGGTAGATGTACTTAAGGAACATGAGACTTTTTCAGATAAATAAAGGCAAATATTGCAAACTACACAAAAGGCAGCCGCTAAAGCGTTTAAGTTTCAAAATAGAACAAACGAAACAGACTAAATTGTCAATTCCACTTAGAAACAAAATATTAATTCTAAAAATAAATCTTAGTTTGTTTTACAGAAGAACAGACAAAACTGACTAACTTTTGTCAATATCAAATAAACTGAGAACTAAAAGGAAATTCTCAATCTCTCCTTGTTGTATAGCTTAGCTTTTCAAACAGTTTTAACAGTTACTTTAGTCTGACAAAAGCCGAATGACGAATTAGCGCTTCCAGTCAGAGACTGAGGCTACGTCCACACGTACACGGGTATTTTTGAAAACGGAGATTTTCCGTTTTCGTTTTAAAAAATAATCCCGTCCACACATAAAGGCAGAAATGAAGGAAAACGCTGCTATGAACATGCCAAAGCAGCAGGTGGCGCTCGATTCCTAACCGTGCAGAAATGTTGGCCAATCAGAAGTCTAGAAGCCTCGGTGGGAAATAGTAAACAAAGCTGGGGCATAGAAGCAGAACAGAGTCGTATGTAGGGATGGGTATCGTTTAGGTTTTATCCGATACCGGTGCCAAATCGGTACTTTTGAAACGGTGCCGGTGCTCAAACGGTGCTCAAACCGGTGCTTAAAGAATAGAGAACACAAAATTGGTCCAAAAACCTCTCATGCTCAGCTGGTTTTTTGTAAAAAGATAACAATGTTAGCCTTTTCTGCAGCTATGGGGTATATATGGTATCACTCTTGGCTGGAAGCAGTGCTTAAACAATGGAAAAAACACAAACTTTGTCCAAAAACCTCTCATGTTTAACTGTTTTCCACTTTTTCTTTGGTCATTTTAGCCTTTTTGGCCAGGGTGAAGGGAGTATCTGCCATCAAACAAGAAGACAGCCGCATGTAGCTATGATGATGTTTGCTAGTTCACCTTACATGCATTAATGTAATAACGTGGTTAGCCTACTCAACGTAAATTACACACGAACAACATTTAGCTACTCACGCAGAGAAGAACGGCTGCTGCTGCCATCATCATCCGTCATCATTTATGCTACACTGGCAGGGCTAGGGGCCAGGACTCTCCTCTTCGTGTTTTTGGGGGATGTTGCATAACAGGCAACCCACCCGCAGTAGATGTGCTCGGTGTGAGGTCTCGCAGCAAGCTATCAAATACGGCGCATTTCTGGGCTTTTAAAAAAAGCGCTAAAGTTATATCGCGATACATATCGTTATCGTTCTATCGCCCAGCTCTAGTTTAAATCCAAGACATTTCAGAATAAATCTTTAGGTCAAAATTAAATAAGAAATAAGCCTCAACATCATAGTTCAGTCTTGCTTCTTCGTGTGGTGCTTTACAGGGTTTCCCAGCAATCACTTTGGCTTGTCAGAGCAGGAAAAGCACAGGTGTTACCACCAACGGTTGCTCACTTCCATTCTGCTGAGCCAATAAACAGTGGTGCAGCAAACCTGCATGCACTACAGTCAGATACACTGTGTGATGCAAGCATTGCTATAGTGATTAATTGTGCCTGTAGGAACATGTCAAAGGGACAACAGCTCAATTATACTTTTCCCATGAAAACATGACAGTGTTGGAACAAGTCCCATCTTTATCTACTGACTTCATCATTTTAATTTATTTACTTCTATTTAACTAAAGTGCTTCCCACATTATTTAAACTGTTTACATTTGATACTAGTCTCTATATTCTCAGTATCTCAATGTTTGGGAGAAATCCTCAACAACGAAATGATGAGAAAGTACTTTACAACAGTGGGGAAAAAAACCCTTTTAGCAGGAAGAGACTTCAGCAGAACCAGGCTGAGGGTGGGGCAGCCATCTGCCGTGACTGGTTAGTGGGTGAGGGGAAAGAGGAATGAAAAACAAAGGAGGACAACATAGTGATACAGTGGGTTTCCTATCAATAAACTCATACCTTTCTACTTCGGGCCACAGCGACCGCTGTGATTTTTTTTTGCTAATATTAGAGATTAGTTTGTAAAATATATCATTCTACTCCCAGGAGACTGGTCCATATTTGTAACTGGTCATATGCTGCAAACACTGGGCCTCTCCTATAAAGGTGCTTTGAGGTAGACTGGAAAACTTGGGTTGACCTATCAAGTTAATAATTACCTGCACATAACCACTTAGCTGGACTGCTGCCGTTTGGCTAGCAAAGCCATGTAAGCATGTTCAACCTGCTTCACATTACAGGCTTTTAGCAGTGTCAATAATAATAAAATTACCTCGGCTGACAGCCACAACCAAACCAAATGTTTGATTTGACTGACGGGAGCACAAACTGAAGCATGTGACCTGAACCTGCAGGACAGTGCATCATTTCCACATGACTGTCTTTTTGCTAAATTGCATGAATAAATGGGTTCTTAATAAGAGTTAACATCATTATTGTGTGAGTGAATGTGTGCGTGTTTAGTGTCTATCAATGCATCTGGTTAAGCCAGCAGATTAACCGGCCCAAAGCCGTCTTTCAACCACTGCCTTCTGCAAGGTCAGTAGGCAAGGCGGTCAATCCAAAGCCTGCAGACGGTCTTATCTGGACACGCGTACTGCACAGCGTTACTACACACACAGGCTTAGAGGAACACAACAACAAAGGCAGAGACAGCAGGACACACAGGCAAACAGTTTTACGATGCGGATCAGTGAGGCAGATACTGCTTTTGATCTGTTAAAGAGATTCAGGCTCATCCATCTGCTTCAGTCGCTGCCACTGACCACTAGTAACAAGTGACTTAATTTCCTTCATGGATTCCTATTATAAGCAGCTGAAACCATGCGAGAAAGCTGCGACCTGAGAATGTGGAGAACTTTGTTGTGGGAAGCTTTTAAACCCATCTACGTTAGCTCATATCAAACTTCGCCACTCCTGAGTTCAGACTCTTAAAGGGCTTTTGATGTGCTCTCCTCCTGAGCAGCTCTGGGAAAGCAGAGGAGCGATGCTGGTAAGTAGTGGCCTTGTTAGGCATCAGAAGCAGCGTGAAACAGGCATCGCTTCCCCTCTCCTCTGAGCTCTCCTCAGTTCGCGTCTGACTCCTAGCTCTGTTCAGCTCTCTGCACTGGCGCTGGATCTTGCTAAGCTTTCCAGGAGTTCCTATTCAATCTGCCAGCTGGACAAAAAGGCAGGAAGCACTCCCACCACCCACCCCCTCGGTGAGCGGCAGGACTGGGAAGGGAAAGACAGAGTTTGACAGAGAGCAGAAAGAACTGAGAGGACAGAAGAATTTAAAAAAAAAAGAGAGAGAGAGAGAGAAGAGCAGTTTCTGGTGGCGTCCCTTCTCAGGGAGTGACTGACTGACAGCAGAACAAACAGAGCTGCTTCCTGGTAGAGCAGGGCGATATGGCCAAAAATATTTATCACGATATATATTTGAAAATTTGCGATAATGATATAACTGACGATATAATTGATGCGAGACAAAATACAACTCCACAACCTTCCATTTATTTTCACTTAAACAAGAAGCTGGTTTTTATGTACATTAAAGCTTTATAAAAATGTAACAGTGCAAATGCAAATTCCTTGCTGAAAGTTTAACCAAAAGGCATTTCCAGTAGAAATGGGCTGACATATCCTGAGCATAACCATGTATAATATCCACTGAAGTTAAAAAGAGGTGCATTGCAACATTAAACTGCAGTGTGCAGTACGCATTTTTCGGACCATAAGGTGCACGGGATTATAAGGCACATTAAAGGAAACAAAGCAGTCAGATAAATCAAACTTTATTAAACTCATTCTTCTTGCTTCCTCCACTTCTGTACCATTGATTCATTAATGTTGAATTCTCTGGCAGCTGCTCTATTCCCATGTTGTTGCAGTATATTAATGACTAACCTCGTATTGTGGATGGATTGTCTCAGTTGTTCTCCTGACTGAAGTTTGGTCCGTTTACAGCATCCTGCCATGCGATTGCATTTGTCTCTAACTATCAGGAACCTTAACGTTAACTTTTATAAGTGGAAAAGTGTTAGTGTTCGTCCTCCAGCTTCACTGTTTATGTTATGCTAACATAGCTGTGTCGCTAGCCATCACGTAGCACATCATTATATACCAGCTAGCCCAACTTCAGTAACCCTACAAACGTCACTGCTGTTTAGTTTCCTGTCTTCATTTATGTTGGAAGTGATAGCAGAGCTGTACGTTTGAATTTTTTCAGAAATCTCTCCATCAGAACGTGCTATATCATGCTTAGGTAACTAGCGAAACTAGCGAGCTAACTTCCGCTAGCTTCCTGCTAACTTCTAACTCCGTTAAATGTAATAAATTTTGTTTTCATGGATGCCTGGAAGTTAAACTTCATAGTTACACCTGGTAAAGCAGCAATGCTGATCGTTTTATTAAAGATGAAAGAATTTAGACAGTTTTTAACTCTCAGTGATGCTGCAGTGTTCTTTTGACCTGAAGAATACGGAGTTTAGGACCCAGATTACTCCCAGATTTCAGAGCATCTTAGTCTGACAAATACGACAATAACGACGGCCGCTTGCATGTTCTGCAAAAAATGTGCTTTGTCGTGTATCTGACGGACAAACACCAAACCAGTTCCACATCACTGAAGTTGCACCATTTTTACAAACCAATTCTGGTTCATCTGTTTCACTCAACAATCGGCCATGTGCATATGAAAACAAAGGCACTGCACATGCGCGTTTTACTCATATTCTATCGCGATATTTCATTTTCCTATCGTTCCTATCGTGAACGGTATAATATGCCCCAGCCCTACTTCCTGGCCTGACACGCACAAGACATGTAACACACAAATTAGTTTTTCGTGTTTGGTTGGGTCATTTAAAACTTGCCCATAAAGTGCTTATCTTCTGTGTCAGTCCTCCAACCATCAAATTTCTAAAGCAAGTCCAAACTAACACTTTACAAAAACTATTTTCAAAACACTGAAATCAATAGAATAGTGCTTTACTCCACTGTGGATTTACATTGACATTGTGGAAAAAGGTGACAGTGTCTTTGCCTGGTGTGAAAACTTTAACATTACTGTTCCAGAAGGAGCTTCTAATATCTCTTCACTCTTGCACTGTCACCAGTTTATCCTGACTTTGCATAGCTGGGGGTCTGTGATTTTAGACGGCTCAACATCAGGCTTTACACTTCAGACTTCTGTTATAATTCGCACGATTGCCATCTACAGAAGTTCTCAGATGATACAGCCATCATTGGATGCGTATCAGACGGGAATGATCAGGAATACAGGGGGGTCATCAGTGACTTTGTTGGCTGGTGTGAGACCAACGTACTCCAAATCAACGCCGGCAAGACAAAGGAGATGATCATAGACTTCAGGAGGAAGTCACTATCGCTAAATCTAAGTAAAACTAAAATTATCTTATTTGGGAATTCCCTTAGAAATGCACAAGTGCAGATTCATGTAGATGGTGTGGAAATTGAAAGAGTACTTGAACATAAGTTTCTTGGTGTGATTATAGATGATAAATTAAACTGGAAGTCTCATATAAATCATATACATAACAAAATTTCAAGAAGTGTCTCAATCTTGAGTAAAGTAAAACACATTCTGGACCACAAATCACTCCACATTCTCTATTGTTCCCTGATTGCACCGTATTTGAATTACTGTGCAGAGGTTTGGGGCAATACTTACAAATGTTCGCTATCATCAATCTTTATATTACAAAAAAGGGCCATAAGGATAATCCATAAAACTGGTTACAGAGATCATACAAATCCACTATTCTTAAAATCAAAAATTCTAAAATTCACAGATCTGGTTCATTTTCTCACAGCACAAATTATATATAAAGCAATAAATAACCTGCTTCTTGACAATATTCTAAAAATGTTTTCTAAAAGAGAACGGGGATACAATTTGAGGGGGGAATTAAATTTAAAACATCCTCGTATCCGTACAACATTAAAAAGTTTTTGCATCTCTGTGTGTGGAGTGAAGCTGTGGAACAGACTAAGTAAAGATATGAAGCAATGTCCAAGCATGGCGCAGTTTAAAAAGCGTTTAAGGATATGGTTTTTACAGGGTACAGGGAAAAGGTAGAGATTTGATAGGGTGTTCTTGTATAATATTTTCATGTGTGTGCGCATGCACGGGTTTGTTGGTATGGGTGTGTGTGTGTGTATATATATATATATATATATATATATATATATATATATATATGAGGTTAGCCAACTAACGGAGTTGCAGAAAGGTGCGACAAATAAGGTGCCTAAGAAATACAGCAAGCTGTCCATACCTGAGGCCTTGGAAACTGCCAAGCAAAGACTCACAGCCTTGGCCAGCCGCTTGAGGAGGTACACCAGAGAGATAGAAGGCAAGAGAATAAACCAGCTGTTCTCCACAGAACCAGCAAAGGTGTACTCTCAGTGGCAAGGGAACAATAAGAGAACAGCACCACCAAGACTGGAGACGGAGCAATACTGGAAGAGCATATGGGAGAAGGATGCAACCCATAACGGCAATGCTCAGTGGCTAGTGGATCTGAGGGCAGACCACAGCGACCTCCCTGAACAGGGTCCAGTAGCCATCACAGTGGCAGATATCCAAGAAAGGGTCTCCAGTATGAAGAGTTGGACAGCACCAGGGCCCGACATGGTTCACGCCTACTGGCTGAAGAAGCTGACTGCACTCCACGAGCGTCTGGCAGCACAAATGAACCAGCTGCTAGTTAACGAGAGACACCCGGAATGGCTAACTGAAGGCCGGACGGTCCTGATCCCCAAGGACCCCAAGAAGGGACCGGTCCCCTCCAACTACCGACCAATAACCTGCCTCAGTACTACATGGAAGCTCCTGTCAGGCATCATATCGGCTAAGATGAACAGGCACATGGGTCAATACATGAGCGGGACACAGAAAGGAATTGGCAAGAATACCAGAGGTGCAAAACACCAGCTACTGGTAGACAGAACAATCAGCCGAGACTGCAAGACCAGACTGACCAACCTGTGCACTGCCTGGATTGATTACAAGAAGGCCTATGACTCAATCCCCCACAGCTGGATACTGGAATGCCTAGAATTGTACAAGATCAATGGGACCCTAAGAGCCTTCATCAGGAACTCAATGGGGATGTGGCGTACAACACTAGAGGCCAACTCCAAGCCCATAGCACAAGTTACCATCAAGTGCGGGATCTACCAAGGAGATGCTCTGTCCCCACTGCTGTTCTGCATAGGCCTGAACCCCCTCAGTGAGATCATTAACAAGACTGGCTACGGATACCGACTACGGAACGGAGCAGTTGTCAGCCACCTCCTGTACATGGATGACATCAAGCTGTATGCCAAGAGTGAACGAGACATCGATTCACTGATCCACACTACCAGGCTATACAGCAATGACATTGGAATGTCGTTTGGACTGGAGAAGTGTAGTCGGATGGTAACAAAGAGAGGGAAGGTAGTCAGAACTGAGGGGATTGAACTACCAGAAGGCAACATTGCAGACATAGAGGACAGTTACAAGTACTTGGGGATCCCGCAGGCAAATGGGAACCATGAAGAGGCCGCTAGAAAGGCTGCAACCACCAAGTACCTGCAGAGGGTCAGGCAAGTCCTGAGGAGTCAGCTGAATGGTAAGAACAAGATCCGGGCCATCAACACATACGCCCTGCCCGTGATCAGGTACCCTGCTGGGGTAATAAGCTGGCCAAAGGAGGAGATAGAAGCCACTGACATAAAGACAAGAAAGCTCCTTACCATGCATGGAGGGTTTCACCCCAAGTCCAGCACCCTGAGGCTGTACGCTAAGCGGAAGGAAGGGGGCCGGGGACTGGTGAGTGTCAGCACCACAGTCCAGGATGAGACAAGGAACATCCAAGAATACATTGGGAAGATGGCCCCAACTGACCGAGTGCTCAGTGAATACCTCAGGCAGCAGAAACCCAAGAAAGAGGATGGAGACGAGGAACCATCATGGAAGGACAGGCCCCTGCACGGTATGTACCACCGGCAGATAGAGGAGGTGGCTGATATCCAGAAATCCTACCAGTGGCTGGACAAAGCTGGACTGAAAGACAGCACAGAGGCACTAATCATGGCAGCACAAGAACAAGCTCTGAGCACAAGATCCATAGAGGCTGGGGTCTATCACACCAGGCAAGACCCCAGGTGCAGGCTGTGTAAAGATGCCCCAGAGACAATCCAGCACATAACAGCAGGGTGCAAGATGCTAGCAGGCAAGGCATACATGGAACGCCATAACCAAGTGGCCGGCATAGTGTACAGGAACATCTGTGCTGAGTACAACCTGGAAGTCCCGAGGTCAAAATGGGAGATGCCCCCAAGGGTGGTGGAGAATGACCGAGCTAAGATCCTGTGGGACTTCCAGATACAGACGGACAAAATGGTGGTGGCTAACCAACCGGACATAGTGGTGGTAGACAAACAGAAGAAGACGGCCGTAGTGATCGATGTAGCGGTTCCGAATGACAGCAATATCAGGAAGAAGGAACACGAGAAGCTGGAGAAATACCAAGGGCTCAGAGAAGAGCTCGAGAGGATGTGGAGGGTGAAGGTAACGGTGGTCCCCGTGGTAATCGGAGCACTAGGTGCGGTGACTCCCAAGCTAGGCGAGTGGCTCCAGCAGATCCCGGGAACAACATCGGAGATCTCTGTCCAGAAGAGCGCAGTCCTGGGAACAGCTAAGATACTGCGCAGGACCCTCAAGCTCCCAGGCCTCTGGTAGAGGACCCGAGCTTGAAGGATAAACCGCCCGCAGGGGCGTGCTGGGTGTTATTAAAATTGTAGGTTGTGTATCCTTGAGGTGTTAATGGGGTTATTGAAAATGTGTATATGTGCGTATGTGTGTATATACGTATGTATGGATAGATAGAAACATATATGTGTATATATTTAAAAAAAAAATTACACATAACATATAATGTAATTGCAAGGAGGTATTTCTGTAGTCTATTGATACTAGATAGTGGAAAAGGGGTGGGATTAAATAAGCTTATGCTTCTTCCTGCTCCTTTTTGAACATGGACGTTATTTGGAGTTATGGTTGCTCGTTTTCCTTTTGTTTGCTTTGTTCATTTGTCTCTTTTAATTCTATTTTTTTTTTATACTTTTTCAACATGTTCAAAATAAAGATTCAATCAATCAATCAAACCCCCTACAACACCGGTGAACATCCAAGGGAAAGACATTGAGATAGTGGACTCTTATAAGTACCTGGGTGTTCACCTCAAGAATAAACTGGACTGAACTACAAATAGGGCTGCCACAAACGATTATTTTGATAGTCGACTAGTCACCGATTATTTTTGCGATTAGTCGACTAATCAGATCATCATCCATTGGACGTACAGCGTACAGCTTATTGCACCAGCAGCATCTGGTCTTATATAACTATCATTAGCTTACAGCTTGAAGTGTTTGTGCTAACTAAAAATAAAGACAAGATGGTAGTTTATTTTTAATGAAATTTGCAGATTGTTTCGGTGAAGTTTAATAAACTCCTTGCTTTCTAAAATATAACAGGACACCGGAGTATATTCTCCAGCGTCTCACACTTCTGATAATCAGCTGTCTGCTTGACAGTTTTAGCTGTGCAAAAACTATAACTTTAATCTCAGCCAAACCGATTTACTCAGGAACAAATAAAATACTAAAGAAAGCCAAACAATAACATTTTTAAGTTATCTAAGTGACATTATATATATATATATATATATATATATATATATATATATATATATATATATATATATATATATATATATATATATATATATATTTAACCTGACTAGCGAAAGACGGCGGTGGGTTTGAAAACGATTTGCCGGGAGTCCGGTGTTCTCACGGCTCTAGTTAGCCTTGCCCCCGCCTAGCTAACGAGCTAGTGGGTAACAGACGTCTCCGAAAACGTCGGAGCGCTTTTGAAAATATGTGGTGTCTTGATAAACTGAGCAGATATTTGAGGTTTACACAGCTACATTCTCGCCTGAAAATATGTTAAACGTTTATTTTGTGACCCAGAAAGAATAATAAGAGTAAAGTTAAAACTAACTAGCTGCCGCCCAGTGGCGTGTCTAGAAAATTTTTGTTGGGGGGGCCAGGTAGGGGCACAGATTTGGAGAAGGGTGGCAGATGTAATTGGCAGATAATGTTTAAAAAAAAATTCTACCAACCGTTAACCATAATTCAATAATCCTATAAACCTAATAACCAAATGCACTTTTAACTCTTATTAGAATGAGATTTTAACCACTACGGTGCAAAGTTTTTAGATACTGCGTTGATAAAGTACAAGAGATACAATCAGTGCTTTGTCAGTGTTTACTCAGCATTCAAGGACAGCAATATTTGCATAGTATTTTTACTGACAAAAACATTTTTGAATATTAAAATACGAACATTTGTAACATACAATTGACAAATTAGCCAGTTCCAATGTAAAACTTTATCTGCCTGTTAAAAAAAGAAGATAATCTTCTCACAAACTGGTGTTTGATTTTGAAACAGGAAAAAAGTGGGGAAACAACTGAAAAGACTAACATTTGAATAAAACCTGAAAGCAAGTAAATACTTTCTATGCTGCCTTATGGTAAACTTTGGTAATATTGATAAAGAACAGCACTGGCTGATGATGAAATACAGTCAGCTGGCATGGTGACACTGCCAGTATAACCTGCAGGGCTGGACTGGGACAAAAAAAATTGGGCATTTTCACTACAGGCCGACCCACCAGGTAGTAAAGCCATAAAGACTTTGACTGAAAACAAACCCTGTTGTGACAGTGATGTACACTGTCTTGTTGGTTTATGTATGATTTCTATACATTTTACGTCAGATAAAAACTTTGGTTGTAAGATTTAGATAATTATTTAATAAAAACTAGGTATTTTAAATGAGAATAAGAAAGAAAAGTATTTCTTTGTGCCTTTCCCTGTTAATGCCCTACCTGGCCCCCTGGCAAAACTTTCCTAGATCCACCCCTGCACAGTTACCAGCTGTCAGCTACATAAAAAAGGATCCTGGTGTTATTTGCCTCTCAGAAACAGTTCAAAACTTCCCTTCAACTCATTCATGTGACCTAAAAGGTAAACCTGTTTCTCCATCACCTGTTCAGCTCTGATGATTCAGTAAGGACATCTCCTGGTTTCATGTTTCCCTCTCACCAGATATCCAAACCGACATAATGACCAGCAGCTTTACAGCTGTGGCTCCAGCAAACATCAGCCGATACTAGAAATTAATATTAAATACATTCTAACAACAGCTGATCAAGCTTAAACGTGCTGCTGTTGTTTAGCGCAACATCTGCTGGTTTCCTGTTTCTGGTGCAAAGTGGGCGATAAATAAACAAGAGAGAAAAGCCGATCAGCTGATCATTGATCAGTTTCATGATTGAAGTAGCAACAGGAGGCAGGGGGAGAGAATGAGAGAAGAAGAGGCAGCTGTGCAGCGTAAAGACAGAATAACTCCAGCTTTGTGTCTTTTTCCATTCTAGCTAAAGTTCGGGACAAACTGCATCTCTTCTCAGCTCAATACGAAACGTGTAATATTTTCTCTGAATGAGGGACCATTCCATTTTTAAGGAGCCGTTGGCAACTCTACTAACCTTATGAATAAAATAAAGTTCACTATCAGTAACATCATAGCACCCACCCAGCTGTATAAAAACTCTGTCAAGCTGGCTAGAACGCAGTATGAGTTATTGCAACTGACAGTAAAAAGTCAGCACAATGAAAATAAACTCCACCTAAACTTGGTTTATATCTGACCCAGATAGACTGCAGGTCATAACTTCTTACCTGAAGTTCAGTTCACCTGACACTCGGACTGGTGGCCGCCTCGGGGCTCTCCTCCTGCCTCCCCTTCCCTCATCCACCTGCTGGCCTCTGTGGAAGCCCCGCCATAGCCACCACCAAACAACGGAGTTATTTCTACACATCGACCTGCATCTGGCCAATCCACCACCTCTCATTGTTCATGCCATTACAAAAAAAATAAAAAATAAGTCACCAGGCATATGCCCGGTATGCCCGATGGCCAGTCCAGCTATGTTAACCTGCAACCAAATCTGCAGCTCCATACAGCAATGTTACGACTTAGATTACATCTTATAACTCATAACTCGTATGTTAGCTGCCCTCAGTAGCATACTGTCTGAAATATTCCACGGCTGCAATAATTCTTTAAGTGTTATTTTTTTCCTTGGTATTCTAATTTCACCTTAGTTTACTAAACTCAAACTTAATATTACTTACCGGGACATTTATTCTGTCCTCATTTTCTTTCACCGAAAAATTGTTTCCTGCAGTGCCGTCTTTCGTGCTTCGCTCTCCTACCTTTGCTAACGTGATGCACATAGCGCAGAAGCCGATGCTGCATTCACTTACACTTGGATATCTGAGCGTCAACGTGAAAACATAATCGGACATTTGATATTTGATTGAATTTTATTGTTTTGCCTTTGGGGTGGCACCTGGGGTGGCCAGTCTGGTTGGGGGGGTGGCCTGTGCCCCCCCAGGCCACCCCGCTGGACACGCCATTGCTGCCGCCGTTGTTGACAACTGCGCTGGGCTGCGCTATGAATTCTGGGACACAGCTTCTTCTTCTTCGGGGTTTAACGGCAGCTGGCATCCTTGTACATGCAGTGCTGCCATCTTCTGTTTCAGTCCGTTATTACACTCTTAAATCCTACTACTCATTCCTGCGTCCTTTGTGATCTTACAAAGCTTCAAACGATGCGTCGACTATTAAATTAGTCGTCGACGATTTTAATAGTCGACATAATCGTGACTAGTCGACTAATCGTGGCAGCCCTAACTACAAATACAGACATCCTGTAAAAGAAGGGCCAGAGTCGACTCCACCTGCTGAGGAGACTGAGGTCCTTCGGAGTCTGCAGGACTCTGTTAAGGACATTCTATGACACTGTGGTAGCATCTGCCCTTTTCTATGCAGTGGCCTGCTGGGGGAGTGGCTGCACGGACAGGGACAGGAGCAGGATTGACAAACTGGTGCGGAGGTCTAGCTCCGTGCTGGGATGTCCCCTGGAGTCTGTGGAGGTGGTTGGCGAGAGGAGGATGTTAGTAAAGCTGACATCCATCACGAACAACCCACATCACCCACTGCATGAGTATGTGAGTGGGCTGAGCAGCTCCTTTAGTCAGAGACTGAAACACCCTCGCTGCAGGAAGGAGCGCTTTCGCAGATCATTCATCCCAACAGCAGTTAGACTCTATAACTCCTCAATCACGATGTCATAAGTCACTGGACACTGAACATCCACGGTCACCACTTCATGCATAATGGACCTTCCATGTGTACGGACATGTGCAGGTATATGTGTATGTATATGTATACTAGGGGTGCAACGATATTCGTATCGATATTGAACCGTTCGATACAGTGCTTTCGGTTCGGTACGCATATGTATCGAACAATACAACATTTGTAATTTATTTTATCAACTTTCCTTCTGACGATGCTGTCTGTGTTGAGCGCTCAGTGAATCTGCGTTCGACTACTCCGCCTAGGCTGCACTGTCAAGCGCAGATCCACTGAGCGCTCAACACAGACAGCATCATCAGAAGGAAGAGCGCAGGGCAAGCTAGTGAGACAGAAGTTAAGCTCTCCTTGCAACATGGCAAATTGAACCTCCCCCACCCTCATTCAGATCTGGCGTTTAGAATTATTTTGGTTTTCATGTGACGTATGACCCTGAAGGTAAGCCTTGGACAAAAGTAAAACAGTATGTTGGATGTGCCACGCAATGCTTAATTACATGGGTGGGAACTAGTGTGTTAGCGCAGTTAGCTCGTTAACGTGTTGGCCGTCTAGCCTAAGGTCATTTCAACGAGATTAACCTGAAAGCACTAGTGGGAACACAACGAATATGACTGCACATTTACATGATCCTAGTGCAAAGACAAGCGGAAGCAGACAAAAACGACAAGCATGCATGCTACAAACTTTACCCGAGTCATTTAGACAGCCGTTAGCACATGATTCTCCTTATGGGGACCTGATATGTTTAATATGCTGCTGAGAATATAGCCCAGAAGAAGCGTATAGTATAGCTTTTATTTTGGAAAGAGCCATTTCTCTGTAATAAACTCTCTTTTCCAAAGATGAGTGATTCCTCAATCAGATACAGGGCTCGCAATATCGCTAGCCCGACGTCCCGGGGCTAGCGATTTTTTCCAGCCGGGCTACCAAAATCTATCTCTGCCCGATTGTACTTATTTGTATTTTTGTATTTCCTTCTGATGTCTGTACCTGAGCTGAGGTGACGCAAAAATTTCCCTGTTGTGGGATCAATAAAGTCTTATCTTATCAAAAATTGCAAGTAACAAATATCTGTTAACCTGGGTAAGGTTATTTTAACCCCTCTCTCCTATGATCTGTGGGGGGGGGGGGGGGGAAACAGAAAAAAGACTCAAGGTGAAACAGAGCAGAGGAGAGATTTATTTTTCCTTTATTCCCCGAATAAATAAAATAAAAACCGAATTTCATTTAAAAAAAATAAATAAATAAAAAAAAAAAAAAAATCTCTGTCAGTGCGCCCCAGGCTACAATGTAGCTTGCCATCACCCGTGTGTGAATGTGTGTGTGAATGGGTGGATGACAGGTTGTGTAAAGCGCTTTGGGGTCCTTAGGGACTAGAAAAGCGCTATACAAATACAGGCCATTTACCATTTAATAGATTAAGAGTGTAATATTTACTTAAAATTCTTTTTGGGGGGGTTTCATTTTTGTTTCTAAGGTCAAGCCTTAACAATAAGCTCAAGTGTTTGCTTGCACTACTGGAATCTGAGCAAGTGAGCTGCAGGCATCAGCCCAGTCGTCTAATATTTCACCATCTGTCTTTCCAAAAGTGCGGCAGACAATGCAGGGCCTCAGAGGCCAGCTGAGCTTTCACACTTCGTGACAATGCCAAGTACAGCAGAACTGAAGCCAACCTTTAGTCTCAGACTGTAGCTCCAGTTGGCTGCTCGTCAAGTCAAAACATAATCAGCTCTTCTGTCTCTTTCTAACACTGGTATTTCCTTTTTTTCCCCTCTGCAACTTCTCCATTAAAATACATTGTTCTGTGATCGTGACTTTTATGAGCCTCATATTTGGTCGAGTCCGCATTTTATGATGCAGACGCAAATGTTTAACCTACTGCTCTGGAAATCTGTTCAGGGTAACAGTAGAAGTAAACGCCTAACATGACTATGTTAACAGATATAACAACAGAAGCTGCAAAAAGTGTTGAAACTGCATGAGCCAACCTCAATTACAAGTGGCCCTGCATATTTAATTGGTACTTTTAACCCGTTAAGCTCTTTATCTGGGTAGACAGAAACACACTAGTTGCTGTTTCAGCAACACTATGGATTAATCCAGAGTCTCAGCAGGTCCTTCCTGTCACATTTTTTTTCTCCAGTGCGTGTATGCAGTACCATACCAAAAACCTCCCTGTGATAAGATTCTTCGCCTTCAGAGCCTCGTCCCCAAAACCAACAAGTATTCGTGTGTAACTGAATCCTAATTAGCCAGTATTAATAAGATGTATTTTTTTTTCTTTTTTGTGTGTTTTCTTTTTAAGATTTCAAAAATGATAATTATGATGCAATTTTTTACCAGTAACCCTGATAAATCGGGTAAAACATGATGTACTAGAATTTGTGATCAGTGTCTTTGCACTCTGTGCTGTTTAAATAAAACAAGCGTTTTCAGACAACAGTGTGATGAATACAGGAACAGACTGCAGCTGAGAAACTTTCCACTGAACTTTCTCTTTAAAACGTGCTCGCTAGTTATGTGTGAAATTTATATGCTGCTGCATGCTAAGAAATCTGAGACGCGACGGAGGGGCCCGCGTGTGAGAAACCCTGAAACAGGATGGTGCTGATTGTGGATCTTTGTGGCCCTCTCCCAAACTGTCACTCGACTGCTCCTCCACAGTGGCTGTTTACTAAACAGGAAACTAAAACCCCCAGACTGAGACAATAATGAGTGGACGCCTCTTTGCGTTAATGTCTCTCTCCATTCACTGAACAGCTCGGGGTCACCACAGGCTACAGAGTTAGATTTATGACCTCTTAAAACATTTTAAAAGATGTTCAGTTTAAGACAAAAACAAAGAATATTTCTAAAGCACAACAAGAAATATTTTTCCCCAAAAGTCAAATCAGTAGCAAAACAGAGCAACAGCGATTGGTTACCAATATTGACTTGCTTTTACTTACTATGAGTTAGAAATGAGTCCATTCTTCAGTCTGCTAAAGACGATTCCTTTTCAGGAAGCCACTAAGAGCGTTTCCCAAAATTTTGGAATTTTTCCTTTAAGATCAACTCATATTGTAAGTTTCATTTCCCTGTTGTGGCCAAATAAGGAAGTTCGGCTACACAGAGCTAAGCACTAACGTCAGATGGTATTATTTACTTTAGGGTTAGAGATGGGGTAATAAAGCTGGAGAACGCAGAGAGACAAACTAACACTCCTGACAAAGAAGTATGCAAAACAAGAGAAACTGAAGCACACAGATAAGGCATGTGGATGTTTTTTTGAAGACTGGCAGTGATGAGAAACATGATTATTCTGCACTGTTGTTGTGCTGTTGCACGTTATTATATTCTAGTGTCCTGTTGCTGTATATACACAGTATATTGTATCTGAGAATCAGTATAAAGATAGAAAAGAATCAGCAACAAAACACCTACAGCCAGACAGATGTGTAGCTAAGTTATAGTAGCCGGCAAACTAGACACACGGCTATTACAGTAGAAACAAATCTGAATCTTTGTGTTGTGCCATTATATGCCCGAGTTAGGATTGCACTGGCTGGTGAAAAAAAACTTGGTGAAAAAGTGACCTTTTACATATTTAGCATTATGTGAAAAATACATAGCAAAATGTGTGACAGCTGAACAAACATGGAGGACATATTTACAACAACAACAAAAGTCGTATCTGTTACAATCAAAATAACCGTGGACCACCTTCTGCTTCAGATCTATATAGACAATCCAAGCCATTGTTCCACCACTCCCCTGTCCACTTCCCCTGCTCTGTAATGCAGTTAGCCACATTTTTCACCAGACATCCTGCAGCTTACTTTCCAAATGAAGTCATCCAAAACACACTGATGTGTCATTGTGCGTCCTGGCCAGAGGAACGTGAGAAAACCCTTGTGGGAAACTGTGGAAATCCATCTTTTACTAAGGTGACAGACACACTTTCTTCATCACTGAACAACACCTCGAAGCCACATCTTGCAGGACCTTTCCTCTCCTCAGGAACTCTCTCTGCAGGAGGGGGAGATACAGGAGAGGTGGAGGAAGATCTCAGCCTGGGCGTTTACTGTCTTATGTAGTCTGGAAGATGAGTGGATGGTGGGGTGGGTGCAGTTTTCTCTGTGGTGGGGTTGGGTGGACTGTCCCGGGCTCTGTGGGGCCGGGGGGCGCTGCTGCACTGGGCCCCGGTCTGGATGGGCCTGGGCCCTTTCCCTGGCGGGTCGCGGAGTATGGGAGTGCCTACTGGGGTCAGCGGGGGAGCTGGCCCCAGGGAGGGGTTACCTGCCCCTCCCTTCCTTCCCTCCCCATCTCCAGCTGCCTCCCTCTTCCCGCTCCACCACAACCACCCACACATGCAGGGCCTTGGAGTAGGGGTATGTCACCAGGGTGCAGAGGAGGCTACCCCCCCCCTCTGTCCCCTTCTGGCTGCCTCTGCCTCAATTTTATCCCACAACTTAGACATTCACATTATTCACACTCTCATTACACATACATATAGGATCTTGGGGGTGGGCACAATCACGGAGTCCAAATCACCATCAGGGTGTACACCTCACCCCTGGCGTCGTTGCCCACCTCTCAATTTTAAATACACGTAGACATTGAGGGCTAGCAGGAGGGACTATGCGCTTACCTGCTGCTCTCTGGCAGGTAGCTCCATGCCCTCCTGGGTTTTAATTGCACCTTAGAACACACATGCATCAACACTACAATGAGCGGGTGGAGGGAGGTTTGGAGTCTTCTCCCACCCCCGTTCTCTGCGGCCTGCTGGAGCGGGAGGGCTAGGAGGAGATGGCCGTCCGACTGCGGTCTGGGGTGTGGGGCCTCCCTGCTGCTACGGAGTCGGGGTGGTCTGCCTCTCCCCACCGCAGGGAAAAGGGTAACACCACCTGGGTCTGGGTGCAGTTCCCCCCTCCAGGGGCAAGGGTACCTAGACCCGGTTTGTAGAGTACGCTTGGGGAGTGTGATCGTGTGTACAGCGTCTCTTTATGTCTGTCTCCACGTTGGTTGAGTGTGGAGTAAGTGCATATGAGAGCATGAGGGTGGGAATGGATGTTTGTGTCTGTGTGTGCCTGTATGTCTGTGTCTATATGTCAGGTTGGGTATCAGACGCCACCTCTCTGGGGACACCTCAGGCCCTCCAAGGTTTGGAGGCCTATCTCCACCCACCACCACTTCCCCTGCCAGTGGCGGACTCCCTCAGGTGTCGGTGCGTTGGTGGTTCTTTGTGTCTGGGGATGGGCGTCCAGGTACACACCGGCTCACTCCTTGGCGGCCGCTTATCGGGGCCTGGAGCCTGGGGCTCGCTTGGGCCCCTTCGGAGGTGGGGTGCCCCCGGCCTCTCGGCCTGGGGCTCGGTCACTCAGGCACAGCTGGGGGCCGGCGGAGCTCATGGGCGCGTCACTGCAACTCCCCCTGGCTTCTGCTCCGTGGCTGCTGAGTGAGCCCTCATCTGGGACTCTCCTCAGCTCTTACTGGGACAGTGGCGCAGCTGCCCCTTTGTTGGTCTTCCATGGTCTCTTGTGTTCTGGGGGCCTCTGGATGTCTGGAGTTTTGATCTCCTCCATACCCGCTTCACACCCCGGAGGACGGGGCTGTGGCCCCCCCACACTCCCTAGCAGATCGTTACATGGAGAAACCTTTGGAATACAAGCGCGCTGATCCACACAGGTATGCACATGGGTGTTCACTGCTCGTAGACCCAAATTACACCTTTCTTGGCTGCTACTTCGAAGCACATCTGTCCTGCGTGCTGCACAACAACATTGAATATTTAGTATTTACTGCTGTTTACACTTAGCTAGATTAATGCGATGGTGTTGTGTTTAGTATGTTGCTTTGTTTTTTTTGCTTGTTTTCTATTCTTCTCTCAACAGGTGATCCAGGAGATTTTTATTTTTTTTCTCCCCCCCTTTCTCACTGTCCCTCTCCCCTTCTGTTTTTCCTTTCCTTCCTCTTTCTTTCTCCCTTTCCTATCCCTCACTCATGTCTGTCCCGTCTGTAACATCTGAAAATAAAATATAATAAATAATAAAAACAAAGATCGACCAAATGGACCAATACGGCAATGCCACGATGATTCAAAGTAAATCCATTGGGTATCCTTGTTGGTCTTCAGACAACAATTCTGATGGCTAAAGAACCAAATGGGACAGGCAAAAAAAAACAACAAAAAAAAAAAACAACAACACCTCGAAGCCTTTAACTGCCTTTTAAACTGTCAACTCTTCATCCTGAGCAGCTGAATGTGACATGTATGGGATGCCACACATGTTTTACTGTCTTTGAACCTGTGCTGATGACTCATGCATGCAGCAATGAAAAACACACAGCAGTGGCAGGTGTACACACAATAGAAGCAAACATGCACATGAGTGTCCTCACTTACAGTCAAGGTGTTGATGTTTCCAACTTACCTACAACCATTAATGTGAACTCAAACCCTCTTTTGACAGACTTCCGATACACCTGGTTGGGGAGGTTGGCAAAGCCCACGTAGCCCTCTAGGTTCCGCTGCTGAAACAAAAAACACACATTCTGTCAAAGAGATCAACAGCATGAATCAATAACACACTCAGACTCTTAAACACGCATCAGAATAAATATATGTTTAGAATAGCTGGAGCTTTATGCACTTGTTAAGACAAACAGCTGGATTTGGACACACAAGGTGACACAAATCTTGCTTTTGTAAACCTGTTACTAGAATTTTCCTGTGCTACAGTGGCAGAGCCTCTAAGAGATGAAGTACAGCTGGGTTCAATACATAAAGACTGTTATAAGGGGAACAGAAGTGAGTGGAAGAAGAGAGAAATAACAGGTTTTCTCTTCGATGGAAAGAGGAAGTCGAGTCAATTCTGTCAAAGTCCATGAAAAATGAAAGTGGAAAACACCAATACACGAGGCCAATCATTTCCTCAATAAACACAAGAACACACAAACAAAGAGAATGAAGACAAGCAAAGGAAGAAGGTCCTACGTGAATAGTGTCCATCATGTCCCGCATGAAAGACCGGTCGTACTGAAGGCAGGCCGGATCACTGATCTCCCTCTACCTCTCCGTATCTCCCAGCCTGCTGTCAAAATAAAACCCCGCCCTCCAAACACATCGATTGCTGACCTCTGAGGCTGCCAGGCGTGGCACTGATGGAAAGTGCAGCACTGAGAGGTCTGCTGGGGGTTAAAAACCACCCACAGCTAAAGTCAGCAGCCCTTTCTCCATTCCATAAACACTTTAACCATTTTTAGAAAAGTGTCAAAATTTGTGCGTTTCTCTTTCTGGAACCATTTGGAAAATTAGCCCACTGAATTTTCAAAATGGACTGCATCATTGCCAGTGTAGGAAACAGCTATTTTTATTGCAGAAATTTAACCACTCGATCAATTTCAGATGTTTTGCTCCTGAATTTCTTGTTTTTGACTTAACTAGTCAGTAACTAGTGTCAACTGTCCCAGCTGACTCTTGGTAAAAGGCAGAGAACGCCTCAGAAAGACTGAAACAGAGAGTGATAACCATTTCCTGCCACATCTACTTTTGAATCTTCTGTTGACCTCAGAGTGACGCTCTTCTTTAAGCCCCTCCAACCCAGAACCAGACACCACCATTATAATTACATTTGCTAACTTTAGTATCTACAGTGATATCATGCACTCTGACATTCAAGCTGTCATATATTGAAAGAGTTGTTCCATCCAATCTACTTCTTTTCCACATTAGATGTGAAGAAGATTCAAACAACAACTTGCTGCAAATCCTGAGCTACAGGTTTTAACAGCAAGGGTGTTTGTAGTAGAATCACCTATTGTATCGATTTCAAAATCCTAGGTGAGTTCCTTCTTGAGTTATCGCAATCACAGGATTTTCCGAAATCTTGACCTCTGGCTTTGAGGTCGCTGAGATTCAAACTTGTCCGAGAATTTTAGTACATACACCTATGGTATACATTTGAAGCTCATTCCTTCTTTCTCAAGTAATCACATTCACAAACTTGGGTGTAAACATTGCCCACCCACCCAACGACAACACTCAATTAACCAGAAAGTGCCACAAACCCAGCCAGAAGATCTGTGAGCTAAAACAAAAATTTCAACTTACATCAGTCCCAAATTATTTAGAGACAAAATTTAGATATGGTACAGGAAAAAAAGCTTCTTTGTGACTGCAGTCAAATGATTCATACCATGTTGATTTCAGCTTTTTTTAGTACATTTACTAACATTTTTAGTGCTTGTGTCCATTTATGAAAAACTCCTCTGGAGTATTAAGTTATCTGCTGCAAACCCTTAAATTTACAAACCCTTGAAAATTTACAAAAATTAATTTGATGACATATTTGAAGTGCAACAGTTTTATGTTAAACTCTTTTATGTTAAGTTTTATGTTAAGTCACTGCAAAGGCTAGATGATTTGTCACAAAATGGACGCCTCCATTCCACAAGCAAAACAATGTGCCTGGAGTTTCATGTTTTTAAAATGCTGGACAAACACTATAATAAATTGTATTAATGGTAAGTATAAATGGTCTGATTCTTACATAGTGCTCTTCTACTCTCCCGGAGTACTCAAAGCGTTCTATACAACATGCTGGCTGTAGCTATATTTTTACATTTATAACTACAAAAATGACACACATCAGGTTCCTGTTCCTCGGGGAAACTTCCTGCCACGGATCTAACCTGATATTAACACGGTACAAGCCTTAGATCTGTGATATTCAGAAAACTAAGTTACACACCACCATCAACAGTGGATATTAACAGCTCACAGACAGCAGCAAAAAAAGAAAAAGAAAAAGAAAAAGGAAGCAATCTATGCAAATAATCAATACTAGGGATGAACACAGGTCAACAGCAGGCTTAACTACTCTGAACTTGCCTGAAGCACTTTCCAGTGTTTCCATGCCTGAGTCACACAGACGCTAGTAGAGTGTGTGTTACATACGCAGCATTGATCTTCACAGCACCAAACAGAGAAAAACACATCTGAGCCACATGGCCTGAGTAAAGCTGTGTGAAAAAGAAGAAGCATGGAACGCTGATCTCATGCGCTATAGTCATCCACGAGTGCAAATTCATGCAAGCATGACGATATAAAGATATAGAGAAGCAAGAAAGGAATGATGAAGGACAACAGCAAAAGACACATCAGTGTGGTACTTTAATCCACTCGTTTGACTCTCTCGTTCTCCAAATATACAGTGGATATCTCTGTGCAAAGTGCTCCAGGGTATCACTCTGTGCTACAGTGACAAGAGGGCAGCCAGTAATATCCACTTCCAGTTCATAATTCAAAAGGGCTGCTTTAGAATACAAAGAAGAATAGACGTATATAAACCGTGTATACACTGTTTATGAAAGATGGATGTTATTACGAGGATGTCAGCAGCCGGTTCTGGAATACATATTCTGAAGCTAATATTAGCAAGCTACATCTATAAACTGCATGGATGAAAAGCACTTACATCCATACTTGTTAATTAGCACTAACAGACTAATTACACTAAATACTACCATTTTAACTTTGGGAGAAGTGAAGCACAAACTTCTTGGAGTGTCTGTTCCTCACAGAAAGCCATGTTTGTCACATAATTAGAAAGAAAAGCAAACTCAAAACACCAATAGCAGAAACAGTGGACAGCTTAACAGAGGTGACACCTAACAGTCATATCCGTTTTTGCAAAAACACTTCTGGTCCTATAAAAGTCTATACAGCCTCTGACCTCTGAAAAAAGAATCCACCCCTCACTCATCACATCTGGTTTCAGAACCAGGAAGCTTCATAAGGAGATTTGTGTCCATATTTTACAATCTTTCATGTTTGATCTTATATTTATCTCTTTTTAGTATGCCATGCTTAAGTGTACCTGCTGTTAGCAGGAGGGACAACGCAGCATGGAGGAACTTGAGAGTAAAAGGCCTGTAGTTTTGTGTAGCTTTTCTTATTAACTCACATGAACAACAAAGTGTAGTCAAGCAAGCTGATTGAAAGGGTCAGACTGCCTTCACTAGGGCAGGGCGATATGACCAAAAATATTTATCACGATATACATTTGAAAATTTGCGATAACGACATAACTGACGATATAATTGACACTAGACAAAATACTTTACAACTCCACAACTTTATTAGTGCAAAAAACCCCATCAATGTATTTTCACTTAAACAAGCAGCTGTTTTTTTTATGTGCATTAAACTTATATAAAAATGTAACAGTGCAAATTCCTTGCTAACAGTTTAACCAAAAGGCATTTCCAGTGGAAATTGGCCGACATATCCTCAGCATAACCATGTATAATATCCACAAAACTTAAGAGGTTATACACACACAATACAGTAACATTATGTTGAAGCACAGTACGTATCACTCCGCGAGGCTCCTGCCTACGATAGCCGTAATGCTCCGACAATCCATCAAGCGGTGCGGCTTCGTAGCTTAGCAAAGTCGCACTAAAACATTTGAGACTTTCGAGCGCCATGTACATAAAATCGTTTCGAGGTCAGTAAACACAACCAGAGTTCATACATAAGGCACACGGGATTATAAGGGCACTGTCAAGTTTCAGAAAAATCAAAGGATTGATTTTAAGTGTGCCGTACTTTCCAAACAACACGGTAAAAACGACGGCCCGCTAGCATGCGCTACGAAAAATAGTGCTTTGTTGTGTATCTGACGGACGAGAGCCAAACCAGTTCCACACCACTGAAGTTGCAGCATTTTTACAAACCAATTCTGGTTCATCAGTTTCATTTAACGATCCACTTTCGCCCTTCTCATTATGCGTGGCCGCCATGTGCGTATGTAAACAAAGGCACTACGCATGCGCGTTTTACCCATATTCTATCGCAATATTTCATTTTCCTATCGTTGCCCAAAATTACTATTACTATTACCGCGAACGGTATGATATAGCCCAGCCCTAGCCTTCACCCTCTATTCCACTTCATCACTGTGGTTATGTTCAGTCTATGGTCTGATTTAGAATCTAGATCCTACAACGTAACCTACATAAGTGGCCAACGTCATTGCCGGCATTTATGCTGATGCATCATGTGTTAAGTACTGTGTAGTTGTGTCCCAATGTTTTATTTACGTTGCCAGCAGACAGAAACAAATAAAATGCTGGGACTTCCCCCTCCAGGGTCCCCACTCTTGTAGCCATTTTTCTTTTTCCCCTGGGGGCACTTCACAGTATGCTCCCTCACATCCATTAGGGATAGTTTCAGTAACCTACCTCCAGACATATGCGAGTACTCCTGCTGACGCTATAATTATTATTTCTTCTTCCAGGGAGGTACGTCAGGTTATGGCAACTGTTTAAGAAGGTTCCTCAGTTAAGTGGAAGATTTCACTCTGAAGTGTAAACCAGCAGAAACATTTGCTAGCAAACTTTAATCACACTTACAGTAACATAATGAGATCAACTTGATGTTTAATAATTCACATCACCTGACTCTTAGAGCTCCATTGCACACCTGATGTGTTTGTGTGTGATGGGATGCACTCACAGTGAGAATAGAGAAAGGAGAGCCTAGCATGTCCATAAGTATTAGCTGTATACAGATAAAGATTCTCACGCTGTGCTAAAATTAAACAAATGCAGGAAAAACAGGTGATTCTGATTTTAGTTTATTTATTAGTTATAATAAATCCACATTCAGTAAATTTATATTCTTGGATGTCTTCGGTTCATTTTATTTTTACAAAGATAGGAAAACAATGTTCCCTCGTGGTGAGGTATACAGCTCACTAATTTAACACTAGCTCTGAATTAGAACTCAGTATCAGCTCATACCCAAAACCAAGGCATCTCTACTGCATCAGACAAGTAAAAAAGTTGGGTAAGTGTATCTCTGTTATTACCTTGCTTGAATGAAGCATAACAGGGCTGCTGCCAAAGTGTGTGGCTGCCTGCCAGATGAGAGTAAGTTCCAGCTGCTGCCCACACCCAAATCTGCCACTGGTTACATAAGATACCACCTATGATGGTTGATCTGTTTCCATGTAGCTCACACAGTACACTGCAGTGGATCTTTAACTATATGGAAGCATGTATTAGTGAAAACCAGTCAGCATTTAGCTCACAAAAAAAAGTGTGAGTGGGTGGTTAGCGGAGAGTCTGTGGATCAGATGGGACACTACATGAATAAAATAGTATGCATGCACTATCATACATCACATTTCCGCATAATATTCACATTGGTGTAACAGCTGCAGTGTGGCTATTTCTGACGAGAAAGTGACTAACTGAGCAACAGGCAAGGGACTGTAAAGAAGGAAGTAATGGGGGATGAGAGAGGAAGGCTAGTCAGTCCATACCATTCATACTACCCCATCCCCCAGTCTAACCCAGTGGTGATAGTAGCTGCTTGGTTCACTGACATCATCTGTGATGCCAAGTCCACCCCCTCATGCATGCAGCAGCTGATGCTGTGGCCCTCTCACTGCCTCCTCAGCTGTTTTCAACTTCAATATTAATGCATTGTGTGCTAAATAATGCATCGCTTAAACGTTGATTCATATGAGCACAGTGAATGTATGTTTTCTTTGATTATTTTTTAGCACCGTGCACACTTTTATGCCTGGGGGAGTCACTGCCAATCACCTCGTACTGGATTACAGAAACAGATGCGGCAGAAATACAATGTGTGCTGTGTTGTGTGGTGAGCAGGGACTCATTGCTAAATCTAAGTGTCAGTTTAAAATGCCCTGAACAAAGCCAACAACATGCAAATAAAGAGGACTGAAAGGGCCACAGCCCCACTGACCCGAGGGTCAGGGCCACTGTGCCAAAGCTGTTGTTAAGAATATTAAAAAGTGATATTTCTTTAAGGGACTCTAGCATGGAAAAGCAAACCGATCTGAGTCTCACAGTCGCAGCGTTTAAAAATTAGACAAGTAACTCTGTGTAAATACTCCTAAAAGAAACCCCACTAAGCCCATCTCTTTGTGCACACAGCGATAATTGACACCAGACCACGTACCCCCCGATACGTGCTGCTCTGTTATGGGAGCTCTCAAGCCAGGCTCTGTTCAAAACAGTGACATTTTATAAGCAACACCATAATTGCGCTGTCCAAAAGGTAAATTGACACAGAATCCACCTCCACATATTAAAACAAATTAAAGTCATTGTTCGTCATTCAAACATCGCTTCATTTATAAAACGAGGCTACACAGGAGGAATGAGGCGTGATTCGCTTTAAAATGATGCCATATAGTGAAGTACTTATTATATGGTCAATCAAATTTAACGCCGGAGTGTTCACCACATTATATTCATATCGCAGGAGATGAAAATTACGTCTTAGTCAAAGGCTGGTATTTGTAAAAATCCGAACCACCCTAAAACGGAACATTTTTTTAACGGAGCCTGGTCTGCAATCCTCCAAGTCAATACCAGCGGAGCCAGAAACCCACGGTAACGGTTGAGTTTATTATAATACGTTTATTTGGCGGAAAAAGCCACAGACGTGTTGTGAAGAGTGGTGTACTTACAGCGATGCTGGGAACCGCGGTTTCTGGTCGCTCGATCATCGTGAAGCCGAACTGTTACCACCCAGCCTTCAACGGACACTCACCGAGGCATAAACCGACAAACGTCCGAGAGGGTAACGAAACAACGAGATGCTCACGGCTTTCTCACTAAATAGCCGTCTTTTGGTTCAAGAAAAAAATAGCAGTGCGTCTAAAAATGAATGAATGCGGTTACAGTAGATATGGCCGCTGACGGACACAACGGATGGGAGCACGGTGAAGCGAAAACGCTCCAACGGTCGCTTTTCCACAGGCGGAACACCAACGGGATTTATGCAAGGCCACATCCGGTTGGGAATTTCAGAATAAGACGAGGAGCGCGCCTATACCGTGTATGGCGCTCGTGTGTTTTTGGATTTTATTAAAAAAAGTATCCGCTAATCGGCTTGTTAGTTTAGATACTTTTTAACAACTATATCAACAATAAAAAGACAAGCATTATTTGAACATCACTAGCACTGTCACAGATAAAAACACAACAAATAAGCGTACATAATTATACATCTAAACACAGAGTCAAGCACAGGGTTTTTCATTTATTCTTGTATACAGACGCCTATACACACATGTAGAAAGAACAAAAGGGCATAAATAATGGGCAAAACTATGAAGAAACGCTAACCTATAGAAAATAGTTTTTAGCAGTCATTTAAAATGAACCACAGATTCTGCCTATCAGATGTGTGCTGATGAATGCTGTACCAAAGTTCGGTAATCTTATTTAATTTTATTCTTTCCCTATTTGTCTGAATCAACCTTCCTACAGCATCATTTTGACAACTGATACGGTTAGGTGCGAAACTTCCGGTATCCCGCTAGCAGTGTCTTCATAACTTGACCCTCCCGCAAGAAATCCAGATCCGCCTTCCTATTGGCCAAACACAAATATGATGGGCCTCTAATTGTGTTTGTGGGGCCTTCATGTGCTGGAGGCAAAAATTTGCTTTCTTCACAAACCCTGGACACTAACCAAGCACCAGCAAACAACAAAAGGAAGTGAGAGAAACTGTGAAACAAAGTGTACTTAGAACCACCACAGGCTTATGAGTTAGTAATTGCAAGCAGCAATCAATAAATCTTTTAAATTTTTATTCAGTAACATCATTCTTGTGGATAACTCTCATTTTGATTATACAGTGCTAATGGTCTTGTGGTGAATGTCATAACAAACAGGAATTTTTCCATGTGCTCACCCCTACTTGATTTTTAGCTGCACTCATGAATAGATTACGAAAGGGGCCAATGGCACACAAACAAAGGGGGCTGCAGGTCAGTGGGGCCCCCGTACAATAGTGTGACTGTTACATTTTGTCAAAGTCAGTAACTAATCAAATCACAAATCAAATCAAATCACTTTTTATTGTCACATCACATGTGCAGGCACACTGGCACAGCACATGCGAGTGAAATTCTTGTGTGCGAGCCCCACAAGCAACAGAGATGTGCAAACACAACAACACAAACGAGCAAAATACAAGAATGGCCAACCTGAAACTAATAAATATATGTACAATATATAATAGTGTATGCATTTCTGGATGTGTATACTAAATATTTTCCTACGTGTGTGTGTGTGTGTGTGTGTGTGTGTGTATACACATTTTTACAAATTAAATAGTAAAAAAATAAAATAAAATAATAATAATAATAATAATAATAAAATATATAAAATATACAGAGTTGAATATGTGCAGAACAAGTGGCATTTATATACAGTGTGGAGTGCATAATGTTGAAGTTCCAGTAGTGAAGCTGAGGTGTCTATGAAGTGTTCAGCAGTCTGATGGCCTGATGGAAGAAGCTGTCTCTCAGTCTGCTGGTACGGGACCGGATGCTGCAGAACCTCCTTCCTGATGGAAGCAGTCTAAACAGTTTATGGCTGGGGTGACTGGAGTCCTTGATGATCCTCCCCGCTTTCCTCAGGCACCGCTTCCTGTAGATGTCTTGGAGGGAGGGAAGCTCACCTCCAATTATCCGTTCAGAGCACCGCACTACTCGCTGGAGAGCTTTGCAGTTGTAGGCGGTGCTGTTGCCATACCAGGTGCCATACCAACTAAAAGTACACAAAGTACACAAAACAATTGCAGTGATTTTAAAGTATCATAAAGCACTCATACTACCTGACAGATTCCTGGTTGTTTATGGGGATCTGCAGGGCTCTATGGTAGGACTGATCGAACCTCTTTACATCATGCATGCTTCTCTTTGCCAACATTATTACTATACTATACTATAGAAAAAAAAAACAGATACCCAAGAGTAGAATGGGAGGCAGACCCCTCAGCTATCAGGTCCCTCTCTTGTGGAACCAGCTCCCAATTTGGCTTTAGAAGACAGAGAGCCTTTCTACTTTTATACTCAACTATTGTATTCTCATTTACTTCATAAATTTTCACTGCTGCTGCTCCCAGTATGGGTGTCTGCTTCCACACAGACGGGTGGGGCTGGGGGGGTGGGCTTTTACATAGCTGCACTCAAGAGACCAATTGTCTCTGAATGCATCCAGTAAATCAAAGTGATTAGATGTGTGGAATGAAAAACAGCAGGGCTGACCTCTCTTTGTCTCAGACACAAGCAATAAGCTGTAAGTAAGTGCAGTGTGTCTTTGAAGCTTCTTATCAGAACCTTTCTGACAGTTTAGTCAATGAAAATCAAAAGAGCTTGAGTTCAGGCGTTCGTATTGTGGTGGCTTGGATAGTTGCACACTCTAGTGGGAAACAAAGAAACTGCCATTAATTCTTTAGAAAGTAAAGGAGGCCATGGCTCTTTTTAACACATTTAAGTTTATATCTGCTTGGCCCACTTTTCAATTCAATTCAGTTCAATTGCAGTTATTTATATAGCGCCAAATCACAACAACAGTCGCCTCAAACCGCTTTATATTGCTCAGTAGATCGTACAATAATACATACAGAGAAAAACCCATCAATCATATGACCCCTTATGAGCAAGCACTTTGGCGACATTGGGAAGGAAAAACTCAGCAGAACCAGGTTCAGGGAGGGGCGGGGCCATCTGCTTTGACCAGTTAGGGTGAGAGAAGGAAAACAGGATAAAGACATGCTGTGGAAGAGAGACAGAGATTAATAACAAGTACGATTCAATGCAGAGAGGTCTATTAACACATAGTGAGTGAGAAAGGTGACTGGAAAGGAAAAACTCAATGCATCATGGGAATCCCCCGGCAGCCTACGTCTATTGCAGCATAACTAAGGGAGGATTCAGGGTCACCTGGTCCAGCCCTAACTATATGCTTTAGCAAAAAGGAAAGTTTTAAGCCTAATCTTAAAAGTAGAGATAGTGTCTGTCTTCTGAATCCAAACTGGAAGCTGGTTCCACAGAAGAGGGGCCTGAAAACTGAAGGCTCTGCCTCCCATTCTACTTTTAAATACTCTAGGAACAACAAGTAGGCCTGCAGAGTGAGAGCGAAGTGCTCTAATAGGGTGATCTGGTACTACAAGGTCGTTGAGATAAGATGGGGCCTGATTATTTAAGACCTTGTATGTGAGGAGCAGGATTTTGAATTCATTCTGGATTTAACAGGAAGCCAATGAAGGGAAGCCAAAACAGGAGAAATCTGCTCTCTCTTTCTAGTCCCTGTTAGCACTCTTGCTGCAGCATTTTGGATTAACTGGAGGCTTTTAAGGGAGGTTTTAGGACATCCTGATAATAATGAATTGCAGTCGTCCAGCCTGGAAGTAAAAAAAATGCATGAACTAGTTTTTCAGCATCACTCTGTTACAGGATATGTCTAATTTTAGAGATGTTGCGAAAATGGAAGAACGCAGTCTTACATATTTGTTTAATATGTGCATTGAAGGACATGTCCTGGTCAAAAATGACTCCAAGGTTCCTACAGTGTTACTGGAGGCCAAGGTAATGCCATCCAGAGTAAGAATCTGGTTAGATACCATATTTCTAAGATTTTCAGGGCCGAGTACAATAATTTCAGTTTTATCTGAATTAAGAAGCAGAAAGTTAGCGGCCATCCAGGTCTTTATGTCTTTAAGACATTCCTGCAGTTTAACTCATTGGTGTGTGTTATCTGGCTTCATAGACAGATCTATGTCATCTGCATAGTAGTGAAAATGTATGCTATGTCTTCTAATGATGCTGCCTAAGGGAAGCATGTATAATGTAAACATGCTTCCACAGGGTTCCTAGCACTGAACCCTGTGGAACTCCATAACTGACCGTAGTGTGTGAAGAGGACTCTCCATTTACATGCACAAATTGGAGTCTATTAATTAGATATGATACAAACCACTGCAGCACAGTACCTGAGATACCCACAACGTGCTCTAATCGTGCTAATAGAATATTATGTTCAACAGTATTGAATGCTGCACTAAGGTCTAACAGGACAAGCACAGAGATGAGTCCACTGTCAGAGGCCATAAGAAGATCATTTGTAACCTTCACTAAAACTGTTTCTGTGCTGTGATGAGCTCTGAAACCTGACTGAAACTCTTCAAATAAGCCATTCCTCTGCAGATGATCTGTTAGCTGTTTGACAACTACTCTTTCAAGGAACACTTGCTCCTTGCAAAGAATATTGTTATTCAGGAAGTGATCGGTATTGAAGTTCTGTACACTGTAAATTTACAGGAGTGCTGGCATCATGACCCAGCTCTAACTAAGCAGCAAAGCACGAGCATGACCAAGAGCTTTGAACTGATGCTAACTTAATATAGCAACCAATCTGCACATCACAGGATGTGATCTGTTTAGCTGGGCTCTCTGGTGTTCCTTTGGAAAACCAGCAGTTTCTTTACCGTTTATTTAAGTGGCACAAATTGTTACTTTATGAAAAAAAACACTAAAAAAAACTGCAAAGACAAACTTTCATTTATTCTTTAATTTTAATTTAGGACTCAACTTAGTAGTAGCATGCAAAAAACAAAGTGTTTACAAACACTAACCAAACTGCCCATAGGGATACTGGAGATGTATACAGTTCCAGTCTGGAAGAAGACACACAATGACAAAGTTTCACTGATCCTTTATCCTTTATTTTGAAGTGAAGTTATCAGCACAATCATAAAAACACAAATACTTAAGTTTTACATCAAAACCAAGCAAACTGTCCACAGTGCAGGAACAGTGCTGCAGCCCATAGCTTATACTCTGCTGTTTACTGATGACACCATGTGGAGGTGGGAGGCACTGCTCTTTCACAAAGAACAGCTTCTCAAGTCATTTCAGATTACACTCCAAAGTATCACAGTGCTTACGGTCAGACTTTCAGTGTTGTATTAAGCAAAAACACTCGTTATTCAGTATAATAAGATAAATATTCAAAGTCAGAAATGTAAAAATATTAAATATCAGTATTAAAAGAACGACAGAATAAACAAACAAAGAAATGTTTGGATTGCAGGAAATTATTCCTATTTGCAAATGAATCTCATAATTATGTCTTTAAGTATAAGAATATCTGATACAGATTCAGCATGTAGACAGAAGAGCTGCTGTTTGGTTATACAAACTGCCAGCATTTAAACATATAAACTGTCCAGCTTTTGTCCATGAAGGCTCTTCCACAGTAGTTTCCATGGTTACAGGTTGGATGTCTGTCCTGGGACGGCTTTGGCATCCAGGTAGCTGATGAGCTGCTTCACCCAGGGGGCTGAAGGTCTGACACACAGCTGTCGGCCTGCCACTGTGTTCAGCCTGAAGGTTCACAGAAAGAGGAGAGTCAGAGGATGGAGGGGCAGGTTTGGTGATGGTGGTGATGTGTGTTTGTGAGGTTGTGTACTTACAGGATGGCGGGCTTGGAGCAGCGCTGGCTGGTCTTGACGTAGCTGACCACTCTTCCTTTAGGCACTTCCTGGTCATTGAAGCGGAAGCAGCACTTTTTTGGGCCAGCACCGCGCATACCTGCAAACAAACAGGAACAAGTTAACAACTGAGCCACTGACACAGCACCACATCATCTGCTTCCTGGTTTTTGTTCCGATTCAGTTTCCTGCTGGCTGGTGTGAGGTCACATCTGATACTGTATGTTTAGTTGATGACACTGTGCAACTGCTCATTTGTTCCCCTGAGTTATGAAGTGGTCAGATTTGTCATGTGACCTGTCCTCTGTTTACTGTATCTATGAAGTAATATGTTAATATTAAGTTTAATGCTGCATTAACATTAATTATTTTCATATTGCACATTAGAATGGACTCTTTATCTTAGACAAACTACTGAATGCTACAGCTTTAATGGTTCATGACTTTAGCTTCAGAAATAGAATTTCTTTCTAGTAACTCCTATGAATGAAAAAGATTGAAGAAAAGTTTCATACATTGTTTATCAAAAATAAAATCAATAGCTTGCTATTAATGGTCTATTAGTTTGTAAATAAAACAGCCAAGAATTATTGTTGCTTTGTAATAAAATTAATGATTTGAGTGATTTGTTTTTGGTTTTCTCAATTAAAAATTAAAAAAACATTTTTTATTGTTACGTATAAACGCTGAATATCATATTAATATTAATTTCAAATTGTTATTCATCACACAGTGTAAAGGTCAGATCATTAAAACGAGCCTTACCCTCAGTCAGAGCGATGACAGCCAGCATGAGCACAACCACAGACAGAGCGAGACGAGGAGCGGCCATCCTGAAGTTTGTTTGTTGGCTTCGTGTTGCAACAGTGGATTAAAGTCTCAGCTGAGCTCTGTCGGCTTGTTCTCTGTGCTGTGTCACTGCTGTCCACCTGCTTCACATTTATACAGTTGGAAGAAGAAGCGGGGCAGACCCTGTTGTGCATCTTGGAAAGTTTGTGACGAGTCGAGTTTCACTAAAATGAGGAACTGTTTAATTTCTCTTTTTAGTATGCCTCTCTATCACACTGACACTGCAGACCTTTCATTGTTGATGCAGTGTGAAACAGTTCAATGTTTATAAAAAGGACACATATCAGTATTCAGACATGTATTTGTTCAACCCCGTGGAGTTTCCCCTATATATGGATTAATATGGACTTAGCTGCCTGCTGCGTCCTCTTTATGCTAAGAGCAGTCCCACCTTTCAGCCACTCTGCACATTTCGAGCTTTCTTAGGGTAAACTTTTATTCTGAGTCGATTCCCGTGTCTGAGTCCAGCTGTTGTGAAACTGTAACAGCAACATAAGTGATACTTGTTTTACAGTATTGGAGCGCTCTCATAGGGCAACTTTATATGAAGAAGAGCAGAAACAAATGTTCCTCAGATTTCAACCTTTTTCTCTCGATGTGGCTGAAACACAGTCTGGTGAACATCCAGACAATCAGTTAATAGAAGAAGATGAAATGGGTTGAAGATGGACTTCAGGAGATTTCTGGAGTGAAAAGTCCTGAAATCACCAAAGCATTTGCTCATAGCAGGTCATGTGACTGTGGGGGTTTCTGTGTTTACCTTGTATTATTGTAGGGTCTTTATCTTATAAAATAAAGCGCTTCAAAGCAACTGTTGTTGTGATTTGGCGCTATTTAAATAAAGTTGTATTTAACTGCTTTAAACCTGCATTTCTTCTAATGACCAACAGGTGGAGCCACTCCTGTGGTTTCAGAAAGAAGTCTGCTTTAAACGTCACTGTAGCTGCTTTGTTGTGTGACCTCAGTAAAAAGTTTCCTGGTGGTTTGATGGTCTCAGCTGATATTTTCAAGTCCTCCGAAATATCACATAATGTTCATTTTGTACGTTGTGGTTCCCACTAGTGTAACAAGGATCATAAAGCCAGGTGTGTTTTAGGGTGGGCTTAGCTTGTGTGGTTGATAAATGCTGAAAACTGACAAAAGTCTCAGCTTCATGCTTCACACATGCAGAACTATCACTGGGTGATGTCTGGGTGGCTGTGCCCACCTGGTGTATTTGTTTAATATACAGTCTGTGGATAAACTAGTACTAAAAACTGTCTGTGCTGAATTTTTAAGATGTGTAGAAAAGCAGCAGGGACAATGTGCATCACCCTCACAATGTTGTGTAACAGGTGACATTTGTCATGCACATCTGCACGCAGGCTAACTCCATCCATCACCTCTCTCTCTCTCTCTTCTTTTCACCGTCACCACTGAAAACAAGAAGAGGCTCAGAGTTGATCCATGATGTAATCCCGCCTCCACCCTCAACCGGTCCGTCCCTCCTACCACACACCTCACCACTCTCTTGCTTTCGTCATACATGTCCTGCTCCACCCTCACATACTTCTCTGCCACTGCAGACTTCCTCACACAGCACCACAGTTCATCTCTTGGCATTCAGTCATATGGTTTGTCTAGATTCACAAAGACACAGTGCAACTCCTTCTCTGTCCTTCTCATCTCCTGTACTACTGACTACTTTCTTCATGTCTCTACCTCATCACTTACTGGTGAGTCTATTATTAGAAACCTTAAGTTAGAGACGGTGTGAGCTCAATCGATTGTATTCCACATGAGTATCCAGCGTGTGGACAGGAAGCAGAGATGCAGTTGTAGATGGCTCTGCAACTTCTCTCCTTCTGTCATCCTCCAACAACCCTCCCGCTCCACCACAACCACCCACACATGCAGGGCCTTGGAGTAGGGGTATGTCACCAGGGTGCAGAGGAGGCTACCCCCCCCCCCCCCCCTCTGTCCCCTTCTGGCTGCCTCTGCCTCAATTTTATCCCACAACTTAGACATTCACATTACTCACACTCTCATTACACATACATATAGGATCTTGGGGGTGGGCACGATACACGGAGTCCAAAGTACCATCAGGGTGTACACCCCACCCCTGGCGTCGTTGCCCACCTCTCAATTTTAAATACACTTAGACATTGAGGGCTAGCAGGAGGGACTATGCGCTTACCTGCTGCTCTCTGGCAGGTAGCTCCATGCCCTCCTGGGTTTTAATTGCACCTTAGAACACACATGCATCAACACTACAATGAGCGGGTGGAGGGAGGTTTGGAGTCTTCTCTCACCCCCGTTCTCTGCGGCCTGCTGGAGCGGGGGGGCTAGGAGGAGTTGGCCGTCTGACTGCGGTCTGGAGTGTGGGGCCTCCCTGCTGCTGCGGAGTCGGGGCGGTCTGCTTCTCCCCACCGCAGGGAAAAGGGTAACACCACCTGGGTCTGGGTGCAGTTCCCCCCTCCAGGGGCAAGGGTACCTAGACCCGGTTTGTAGAGTACGCTTGGGGAGTGTGATTGTGTGTACAGCGTCTCTTTATGTCTGTCTCCACGTTGGTTGAGTGTGGAGTAAGTGCATATGAGAGCATGAGGGTGGGAATGGATGTTTGTGTCTGTGTGTGCCTGTATGTCTGTGTCTATATGTCAGGTTGGGTATCAGACGCCACCTCTCTGGGGACATCTCAGGCCCTCCAAGGTTTGGAGGCCTATCTCCACCCACCACCACTTCCCCTGCCAGTGGCGGACTCCCTCAGACATCGGTGCATTGGTGGTTCTTTGTGTCCGGGGATGGGCGTCCAGGTACACACCGGCTCACTCCTTGGCGGCCGCTTATCGGGGCCTGGAGCCTGGGGCTCGCTCGGGCCACTTCAGAGGTGGGGTGCCCCCGGCCTCTCGGCCTGGGGCTCGGTCACTCAGGCACGGCTGGCTGCCGGCGGAGCTCACGGGCGCGTCACTGCAACTCCCCCTGGCTTCTGCTCCGCGGCTGCTGAGTGAGCCCTCATCTGGGACTTTCCTCAGCTCTTACTGGGACAGTGGCGCGGCTGCCCCTTTGTTGGTCTTCCTTGGTCTCTTGTGTTCTGGGGGCCTCTGGATGTCTGGAGTTTTGATCTCCTCCATACCTGCTTCACGCCCTGGAGGACGGGGCTGTGGCTCCCCACACTCCCTAGCAGATCGTTACATGGAGAAACCTTTGGAATGCAAGCATGCTGATCCACACAGGTATGCACACAGGTGTACACACGGGTATTCACAGACGCGGACTACAGCTTTCTTGGCTGCTGCCTCAAAGCACATTGTGCGCTGTCTATCTTGCGTGCTGCACAATATCGTTTATTACTTAGTATCTACTGATATTTACTGCTAGCTAGTTTATTGTGATGGTGCCGTTTTTTTTATTATGTTGCTCTTTGTTGTTTGCTTTCTCTTCTGTTTTTTTTCTCCATACAGGTGACCCAGGTGTTTTTTTTTTTTTTGTTGTTTGGTTTTTTTTTTTTCTTTCTTCCCCCCCTTCTCACCGTGTCTTCTCCCCTTTGGTTTTCTTTCTCTCCCTCTCTTTCTTTCATTCTTTCTCCCTGTCCTATCCCCCAGTCATGTCTGTCCCGTTTGTAGGAACTGAAAATAAAATAAATTCATAATTATAATAAAGGTCAATCAAATGGACCAATATGGCAAGGCCATGATGATCCACTTGGTAAAATAAATCCGCTTGGCATCTTTCTTGGCCTTAAGACAACAATTCTGATGGCTAAAGATCCAAACGGGACACAAAAAAAAAAAAAAAACCAAAAAAAAAAATCCAACCCATCCCCATAAAGTCTGTGTCTGCTCTCAGTCCACCTAATTATAGACCCAGTTTTAACCTTCCTCTTATTTCACAAAATCTGAAGAAATGTCCCAAAAGTTTTAAAAGGATGCTGGAAAAGAGATTTTTAACAGGATTATTCATGATGAAGACATGCAGCATTAACCATTTTGCTATTATCGGCAGCGTAAAAGCTTTTTGTAGCTAAAACCACCTGCTTGAGTCGTCCAAGGACCTGCTTGGAACACTTATCACCAATCCATCAAAATGAGATCTAATCAGATGATGTCTTAGAGCACAGCAAAATCATGTTAATAATTTGGTTCATTTCCTCCACATTACAAAGGTAAGTTAAAGGATAAATGTCCTACAGGCCTTTCTGGATGGCATAGGGACAGTGAATGAGTCCAGGCTAGGCTGGACCTCTGATGGTGTTCTTGGCTTTTAAGGCTCCACCTGAGATTGATTGCACACAGTTTGGCCACCAGCTGTTTTTATGATGTGCTGGAGAGCTCTCCTGTTCAGAGACATGCAACTAATGTACCATGCTGTGATGCAGTATGATGACAGATGCTGTGGTGGACCTCTGAAAACTGACCAGCACACAGACCTGTGGTGATTAGTAGAAACGTAGCTTTTCAATTTCAATTTCATTTATTTATACAGCGCCAATTAACAACAACAGTCCCCTCAAGGTGCTTTATATTGTAAGGTAGACTCTACAATAATAGATACAGAGAAAAAATTAACAAACGTATGACCCCCTATGAGCAAGCACTTTGGCGACAGTGGGAAGGAAAAACTCCCTTTTAACAGGAAGAAACCTCCGGCAGAACCAGGCTCAGGGAGGGGCGGGGCCATCTGCTGCGACCGGTTGGGGTGAGAGAAGGAAGACAGGATAAAGACATGCTGTGGAAGAGAGACAGAGGTTAATAACAAGTACGATTCAATGCAGAGAGGTCTGTTAACACATAATGACTGAGCAAGGTGACTGAAGAAGAAATACTCAGTGCATCATGGGAATCTCCCAGCAACCTACACCTGTTGCAGCATAACTAAGGGAGGATTCTGTCATGCTCCTGGTTTGGTGACCCAGCGTTTTGTGTTTCCTTTTGGTATCATCTTATGTTTTGTGGTAATTCTTATTTTGTATTTGGGCTTAGGGTTTGGTTCTTGTGTTTAGTGCTTTAGTGTTCTCCCTTCTGTGCTTTGTTCGTGTCCCTGAGTTTGTCTTTGTGAATTTCTGTTTTACTTTGAAGGTCTGGGTCTCTTATCACTGTGTCAGTTTGTGTCTTCCTGTCATCCTGTGAATTAGGATCAGCTGTGCTCCACTCCTGTGTGTCATTACCTGATTACCTTGTTTGTATTTATAGTGTATGCCTGCTTGTGTTCCTCGTCGGTTCGTCTGTGTTATTCTGCGTCTCTCTGCTCCACATTCTTCTCTCCATTTCCAGCTCTCCATCCCCTGCCTACTGCCTTGTGTCTTTCCCTGCGTGTGACTTTGTCAGTTATGGTTTTGTGTTTTGTTATTATGAGTTTTCCCCAGTTTAGGTTTATGTTCAGTTCTGCCCTCACCTTTCTTATTGTGCACTGTAAATAAACCCACTCGCACCTCCGCCACTGTCTGCAACATGGGTCCTCATTCACTCCATCACACAACTGCTGCCCCAGCCGTGACAGATTCAGGGTCACCTGGTCCAGACCTGACTATATGATTTAGAAAAAAGGAAAGTTTTAAGCCTAATCTTAAAAGTAGAGATAGTGTCTGTCTCCTGAATCCAAACTGGAAGCTGGTTCCACAGAAGAGGGGCCTGAAAACTGAAGGCTCTGCCTCCCATTCTACTTTTAAATGCTCTAGGAACAACAAGTAAGCCTGCAGAGCGAGAGCGAAGTGCTCTAATAGGGTGATATGGTACTACAAGGTCATTAAGATAAGATGGGGCCTGATTATTTAAGACCTTGTATGTGAGGAGCAGGATTTTGAATTCTGGTTGTAACAGGAAGCCAATGAAGGGAAGCCAAAACAGGAGAAATCTGCTCTCTCTTTCTAGTCCCTGTCAGGACTCTTGCTGCAGCATTTTGGATTAACTGAAGGTTTTTCAGGGAGTTTTTAGGACTTCCTGATGATAATGAATTGCAGTCGTCCAGCCTGGAAGTAATAAATGCATGAAGTAGCTTTTCAGCGTCACTCTGAGACAGGATATTTCTAATTTTAGAGATGTTTCAAAAATGGAAGAAAGCAGTCTTACATATTTGTTTAATTTGAGCATTGAAGGACGTGTCCTGGTCAAAAATGACTCCAAGGTTCTTGGCTTTGCTTTGTGTAATCTAACAAACAGCAACATGTTTAAAACTGAGTTTAAAAATTTTCTGAATCACAGGCAAGCAAGGATTTGCTTAAGTGTCATTTCCTGTTTGTTTTTTTTTAAAGTGAAGGTTGAACTCTACACCTGCAAAGGACATCAGTAGTTGTTTCATTGTCTGTTTATGTGACACGAGCTGTTACACTCTGTAAGAAGACACACAATGACAAAGTTTCACTGATCCTTTATCCTTTATTTTAAAGTGAAGTTTTCAGCACAATCATAAAAACACAAATACTTAAGTTTTACATCAAAACCAAGCGAACTGTCCACAGTGCAGGAACAGTGCTGCAGCCCATAGCTTATACTCTGCTGTTTACTGATGACACCATGTGGAGGTGGGAGGCACTGCTCTTTCACAAAGAACAGCTTCTCAAGTCATTTCCGATTACACTCCAAAGTATCACAGTGCTTACGGTCAGACTTTCAGTGTTGTATTAAGCAAAAACACTCGTTATTCAGTATAATAAGATAAATATTCAAAGTCAGAAATGTAAAAATATTAAATATCAGTATTAAAAGAACGACAGAGTAAACAAACAAAGAAATGTTTGGATTGCAGGAAATTATTCCTATTTGCAAATGAATCTCATAATTATGTCTTTAAGTATAAGAATATCTGATACAGATTCAGCATGTAGACAGAAGAGCTGCTGTTTGGTTATACAAACTTCCAGCATTTAAACATATAAACTGTCCAGCTTTTGTCCATGAAGGCTCTTCCACAGTAGTTTCCATGGTTACAGGTTGGATGTCTGTCCTGGGACGGCTTTGGCATCCAGGTAGCTGATGAGCTGCTTCACCCAGGGGGCTGAAGGTCTGACACACAGCTGTCGGCCTGCCACTGTGTTCAGCCTGAAGGTTCACAGAAAGAGGAGAGTCAGAGGATGGAGGGGCAGGTTTGGTGATGGTGGTGATGTGTGTTTGTGAGGTTGTGTACTTACAGGATGGCGGGCTTGGAGCAGCGCTGGCTGGTCTTGACGTAGCTGACCACTCTTCCTTTAGGCACTTCCTGGTCATTGAAGCGGAAGCAGCACTTTTTTGGGCCAGCACCGCGCATACCTGCAAACAAACAGGAACAAGTTAACAACTGAGCCACTGACACAGCACCACATCATCTGCTTCCTGGTTTTTGTTCCGATTCAGTTTCCTGCTGGCTGGTGTGAGGTCACATCTGATACTGTATGTTTAGTTGATGACACTGTGCAACTGCTCATTTGTTCCCCTGAGTTATGAAGTGGTCAGATTTGTCATGTGACCTGTCCTCTGTTTACTGTATCTATGAAGTAATATGTTAATATTAAGTTTAATGCTGCATTAACATTAATTATTTTACTTTCAGATTTGTTCAGCTCTGCTGTTTTCATTAGAAATTATTGTCTAGTCATTGCCAACATTTAGATATATAATCATCACTTTGAGTTATTATTTTCACATTGCACATTTGAATGTCCTGAGACTTGTGTGTGCTTTATTTTGTTTTTTGTTTGTTTTATATATACGTTGAATATGAATTAATATTACATTTAAAGGAGAAAGAAATTGTTATTCATCACACAGTGTAAAGGTCAGATCATTAAAACGAGCCTTACCCTCAGTCAGAGCGATGACAGCCAGCATGAGCACAACCACAGACAGAGCGAGACGAGGAGCGGCCATCCTGAAGTTTGTTTGTTGGCTTCGTGTTGCAACAGTGGATTAAAGTCTCAGCTGAGCTCTGTCGGCTTGTTCTCTGTGCTGTGTCACTGCTGTCCACCTGCTTCACATTTATACAGTTGGAAGAAGAAGCGGGGCAGACCCTGTTGGGCACCTTGGAAAAATTTGTGACGTGTCGAGTTTCACTAAAACAGGGAACTGTTCAGTTTCCCTTTTCACTACGCCTCTCTCAAATGGGACCAAAGTAGATCTCTCTGGTCTGTCCAACTTCCTATGTGCTTTCTATTCTGACACCACAGACCTTTCATTGCTGATGCAGTGTGAAACAGTTAAGTGTCTATATAGGACATATCAGTATTCAGACATGTATTTGTTCAACCCCGTGGAGTTTCCCCTATATATGGATTAATATGGACTTAGCTGCCTGCTGCGTCCTCTTTATGCTAAGAGCAGTCCCACCTTTCAGCCACTCTGCACATTTCGAGCTTTCTTAGGGTAAACTTTTATTCTGAGTCGATTCCCGTGTCTGAGTCCAGCTGTTGTGAAACTGTAACAGCAACATAAGTGATACTTGTTTTACAGTATTGGAGCGCTCTCATAGGGCAACTTTATATGAAGAAGAGCAGAAACAAATGTTCCTCAGATTTCAACCTTTTTCTCTCGATGTGGCTGAAACACAGTCTGGTGAACATCCAGACAATCAGTTAATAGAAGAAGATGAAATGGGTTGAAGATGGACTTCAGGAGATTTCAGGAGTGAAAAGTCCTGAAATCACCAAAGCATTTGCTCATAGCAGGTCATGTGACTGTGGGGGTTTCTGTGTTTACCTTGTATTATTGTAGGGTCTTTATCTTATAAAATAAAGCGCTTCGAAACAACTGTTGTTGTGATTTGGCGCTATATAAATAAAGTTGTATTTAACTGCTTTAAACCTGCATTTCTTCTAATGACCAACAGGTGGAGCCACTCCTGTGGTTTCAGAAAGAAGTCTGCTATAAACGTCACTGTAGCTGCTTTGTTGTGTGACCTCAGTAAAAAGTTTCCTGGTGGTTTGATGGTCTCAGCTGATATTTTCAAGTCCTCCGAAATATCACATAATGTTCATTTTGTACGTTGTGGTTCCCACTAGTGTAACAAGGATCATAAAGCCAGGTGTGTTTTAGGGTGGGCTTAGCTTGTGTGGTTGATAAATGCTGAAAACTGACAAAAGTCTCAGCTTCATGCTTCACACATGCAGAACTATCACTGGGTGATATCTGGGTGGCTGTGCCCACCTGGTGTATTTGTTTAATATACAGTCTGTGGATAAACTAGTACTAAAAACTGTCTGTGCTGAATTTTTAACATGTACAGAAAAGCAGCAGGGACAATGTGCATCACCCTCACAATGTTGTGTAACAGGTGACATTTGTCATGCACATCTGCACGCAGGCTAACTCCATCCATCACCTCTCTCTCTCTCTTCTTTTCACCGTCACCACTGAAAACAAGAAGAGGCTCAGAGTTGATCCATGATGTAATCCCGCCCCCACCCTCAACCGGTCCGTCCCTCCTACCACACACCTCACCACTCTCTTGCTTTCGTCATACATGTCCTGCTCCACCCTCACATACTTCTCTGCCACTGCAGACTTCCTCACACAGCACCACAGTTCATCTCTTGGCATTCAGTCATATGGTTTGTCTAGATTCACAAAGACACAGTGCAACTCCTTCTCTGTCCTTCTCATCTCCTGTACTACTGACTACTTTCTTCATGTCTCTACCTCATCACTTACTGGTGATTCTATTATTAGAAACCTTAAGTTAGAGACGTTGTGAGCTCAATCGATTGTATTCCACATGAGTATCCAGCGTTTGGACAGGAAGCAGAGATGCAGTTGTAGATGGCTCTGCAACTTCTCTCCTTCTGTCATCCTCCAACAACCCATCCCCATAAAGTCTGTGTCTGCTCTCAGTCCACCTAATTATAGACCCAGTTTTAACTTTCCTCTTATTTCACAAAATCTGAAGAAATCCATCAAAATGAGATCTAATCAGATGATGTCTTAGAGCACAGCAAAATCATGTTAATAATTTGGTTCATTTCCTCCACATTACAAAGGTAAGTTAAAGGATAAATGTCCTACAGGCCTTTCTGGATGGCATAGGGACAGTGAATGAGTCCAGGCTAGGCTGGACCTCTGATGGTGTTCTTGGCTTTTAAGGCTCCACCTGAGATTGATTGCACACAGTTTGGCCACCAGCTGTTTTTACGATGTGCTGGAGAGCTCTCCTGTTCAGAGACATGCAACTAATGTACCATGCTGTGATGCAGTATGATGACAGATGCTGTGGTGGACCTCTGAAAACTGACCAGCACACAGACCTGTGGTGATTAGTAGAAACGTAGCTTTTCAATTTCAATTTCTTTTATTTATACAGCGCCAATTAACAACAACAGTCCCCTCAAGGTGCTTTATATTGTAAGGCAGACTCTACAATAATAGATACAGAGAAAAATGTAACAATCATGTGATCCCCTATGAGCAAGCACTTTGGCGACAGTGGGAAGGAAAAACTCCCTTTCAAACCTAATCTTAAAAGTAGAGATAGTGTCTGTCTCCTGAATCCAAACTGGAAGCTGGTTCCACAGAAGAGGGGCCTGAAAACTGAAGGCTCTGCCTCCCATTCTACTTTTAAATACTCTAGGAACAACAAGTAGGCCTGCCGTGTGAGAGTGAAGTGCTCTAATAGGGTGATATGGTACTACAAGGTCATTAAGATAAGATGGGGCCTGATTATTTAAGACCTTGTATGTGAGGAGCAGGATTTTGAATTCTGGTTGTAACAGGAAGCCAATGAAGGGGAAATCTGCTCTCTCTTTCTAGTCCCTGTCAGGACTCTTGCTGCAGCATTTTGGATTAACTGAAGGTTTTTAAGGGAGTTTTTTGGACATCCTGATAATAATGAATTACAGTCGTCCAGCCTGGAAGTAATAAATGCATGAAGTAGTTTTTCAGCATCACTCTGAGACAGGATATTTCTAATTTTAGAGATGTTTCAAAAATGGAAGAAAGCAGTCTTACATATTTGTTTAATATGTGCGTTGAAGGACATGTCCTGATCAAAAATGACTTCAAGGTTCTTGGCTTTGCTTTGTGTCATTTAACAAACTCAGCAACATGTTTAAAACTGAGTTTAAAATTCTAAGCGTGTGTAATGGGCAGAAAAAATACATTCTCGTCCACTAGAGGGCAGTACAGCCACGTGCTCTAATTAAATTGGTAGCAAAGTAAAACTTTTTCCAGTAAAACTGAAGAAGACGAAAAAGAAATTACATAATAGTCAGGCTGCGAGAGAGACAGCGCAATGCCTCATAGCAATAGATAAATATTTGAAAAGAAAAAAAGTAGTCAGTCTGACCTGGGTTCAGGAGAAATTCCGGCCCAGATGAAGACCCTAGCACGAGTAGTGGTGAGAAGAAAGCAAAAAAGTTATACTGATGATCAAAATGCTTTTTGTGACATTTTTGTTTGGTGGTGTGCTGTGTGATTTTTCTAATGTGAAATATCTGCTGTGGCTCCAAAAGGTTCGGAAACACTGCTATAAGGTGTTGTATCACATCAAAATGATTATTGCTGTGCTTCTGTTTTACACTGAATGATGGGGAAATATTGTTTGTTTTCTGCAAAATTACAATGAAAATGCACACTATTTAAAATGACTTACAGTGTAATGATTTCCTTGAATTACTTTTGGAGAATTACGTCCTTAGGCATGGGACGTATTATAAACTATTACCAAATCTGTCTAGCCGGGGTCAGCATATCACAAATATATACATATTCGTTTTTCAGCATCATTCTGAGACAAGATGTTTCTAATATACAGACATCTAGTGTAATGCAATTGATTGTACACTGCTGTGTAGTCCATTGTTTTTAAATTATGTGTTATCAAAAATGATTTCAGGAAACACTGTTAAATGTGCAGTTTCTATGCCATATGTGAGGATATGATCCAGAGTGTGGGATCATTTCCAGTTTAAGAAAAGCCAATTGAGTCTAATAAAAAGTTAAATGAGGTTTTGAAATTGTCGTTTTCAACATCTACACAGATATTAAAATAACCTGCACTATTTATTTGATCATAACTGAGTGGTAACACGGGTAAAATGCGGAGAAATCAGAGAGTAACTCTGAGTAAGAGCTAGAGGGATGGTAGATTATTACAACAAAAAATGTTTTTTTGAGTTTTTCAGGAAGGGTGGACAAAGGTCAGAGTCAGGCTTTCAAATGAATTAAAACTGTCTGTCTGTCTTTGGTTGATTAATAGGCTAAAATGAAAGATTACTGCCTCTCCTCCTCCTCTGCCTGTGCGTTGAGGACTGACAGTTAGCTGGGATTTTTTGGTGGATTCTGAGCAGACAGTCTATATGTGGATGGGGTGTTGGGGGAATAACAGGAGGTGGGACACTGCAGAGAGGCGTGTAAGATTCCAGCTCTGCTTCCTGGTTGCATCTCTGGATAGTCACGTTTTGGGGTGCTTAATAAAAGCACTCATTTTTCTCAAAATAAGAGCTGCTCCATCTACAGTGAGATGGATGACGTCTCTCCTAATAATAGCAGAGGTTCCCTAGAAAGTTTCACAATTTTCTGTGAAGCCAAAGTCGCTTTCTGGACAGACAGCCAGCAATTTATGGAGAATACGCACTCCTTGTCTGACTGTGCGGGGGGCCGGAAAAAAATTACAAGCTCCAGTACTGTTTTATGAAAGATACAAACTGACTCATTAATAAAAACTGATTTTTATTTCCCTTTTTATAACTAGAGAAGGAAAGAAGGACTATCGACTGGCTAGGCAGAGAGGCCAATCTGGAAAGGATGTGCAGCAGATTAGGGTGATGAAGGAAAGAGATGGAAATGTACTGATAGGTGAAGAGGGGTGCTGAGAAGAAGGAAGGAGTACTTTGAGGGTGAAAAAAGAAGAAAATGAGGTAGAGCGAAGTAGAAAGATGAATAACCGTTAGTTATTCAGAAGGTAAAGAGGATCAGTAAGAAGGAAATGCCGGCAGCTGTGAAGAGAATGAAGAGTGGAAAGGAGGTTGGTGCAGATGACATTACTGTGGAGATATGGAGACTGATTAAAGAGAGGGCAGTGGACTTTTTAACCAGATTGTTTAACACAATCTTGGAGATTGAGAGGATTCATGAGAAGCTGCAGTAAGTACAACTTATTAAACTGACCTTTGGCACCTTTGTTTTGTCTGAAAACTCATATGTCTGATATAAAGACACTTAACTGTTTCACACTGTATCAACAATGAAAGGTCTGTGGTGTCAGAATAGAAAGCACATAGGAAGTTGGACAGACCAGAGGTCCCATTTGAGAGAGGCGTAGTGAAAAGGGAAACTGAACAGTTCCCTGTTTTAGTGAAACTCGACTCGTCACAAACTTTCCAAGATGCACAACAGGGTCTGCCCCGCTTCTTCTTCCAACTGTATAAATGTGAAGCAGGTGGACAGCAGTGACACAGCACAGAGAACAAGCCGACAGAG